>NC_088247.1:118409204-119024482 GCF_036013445.1 Caloenas nicobarica
CATCAAGGTATATCTCCCTTCCAGCTGCAAAGTAAAGACTGACAACACGACTTGCATGCATCACAAGGGCTCAAAATGACAAATAAAGAACAAAGTGACAAATAAAATACTGAAACTGGACAGTGCTAGTTTAATAAAGCCAAAATATTGGGATGGGATTTAATTTTCATGACGGTACAGCTCATTACTTGAGACCTTCAAGGCTTAATTGCTTCAAAAGAGGGGGTATTTGTTAGGATGAGTGTATCTGTATCAAATCATGAGGTATCTGCACTGCTTGAACTGCAGTATTCTTGAGCCAAAATGATATCCCACCATTTTCCATGTCCACCACTGTAAAAGTCACTCATGGTTTGACCCCTGAAGGTCCAGGCCAAAGTAGAAAGGATCATCTTCAACCGGAGCATTCACAGCCTCAAGTGAGGCATCTGTTGAAGTGCTTTGCAAAACTCATCCAGAATATATAATCTTACCCTCAGGAAAAAGAGCTCAGGCTAGGAAAAGAGAATCCAGTGACGCTGCACTCAAGGCCTACCCAAACAGGTTAAAAAAAATAAAATAAGCCCCAAAGAGGTGGCTCACACTATTTCATGAACATGCAGCAGTCGGTGTTCATCAAATAGCGAACGTGAAGCCAAGAATTAGTCACGCAGACATATACATGAGGTGTTCTACCCCATGCCTTTCCTGTGCACCTCCAGCATCAGGTGTTGTGGCACACGCTGCCATCAGCCAACACAGTGACAAGGCCACCAGATGTCCCCTGCCCAGCCTGCAGTTATGGTTAATTATACCCACATTGCAGCGGCCCCTGTTAATAAGGCTGCAGTGGCATCTACTGGTCTACTGGATTTTTGTCAGCTTCGAGAGTTTCTTGCAACACAGAAGAGCTTTTTGGCCTTCTTGCACATTTTTTTTTCTCCACTGCTATTCCTTGTTGTTATCATTTATTACCGTTGCTGCTAAGTCGCCTTGGAGATGTTAAAGCAAGGGGTATTACAGCTGATTGTCATCAATGAAGAGAGATGTAAAAACCTCAAGATACGAATTTATCACTCCAAGCAGCCCCCAGTTAGCAGCCCCCAGTTAGTCTGTGTCCCACCAGCAGTACAACAAAAGTCAGTGCCATTTTATGCCTGGACTAGCTGGGCTTCTGAGCGGGTCTACAAGGCCAACTATTTCCAAGGACTGAGCTGGGACGTTTGGACCTCCCTTGGGATTTCTGTTTACCACAAAGAACAATATTTATATTTCCTTAGGTACTCAGAAGGATCTGCATGGGTGAGAGAGAAAAAAGCTGAACTCGGGCTGGCACAAAAGATTAAATGAGACTTGTTTACCTGTGTGTTAGTGAAGAGGGTGGTCTGCCATTAGGGAGCTTCTCTTTTATCAGTGCTCTGCAACGCAAAACTAAACGAGGGCCAACTCGGGAGCAGGCAGTTCAACACCATAGTACAGCTCTCCGTTTGCAGACATTCAAGTATCCAACAAAGTATCTCACAAGGAAATCAGAGTTTTCTTCTGTCACTGGGAATAAAATATTATTAAGAACTTGTCCAACCTCAAGTGCAAGCACAGGCAAGAAGCCCAACGTTGGGTCAGGGCCAGAAAAGGAGAGAGATGCAAGTAACCCCGCTATTGTGACAACTGCTGGTTTAGTCATCTTCAAATATGACTCCTTTTTAAAGAAATCTTTAAAGCACTTCAAGGCTTGAAAACTTTGCCAGTTTTTAAGAGAGCCATGCCCTGATGAGATTTTTTTTTCTTAAATAAGTTTTTAAATAAGCAATACAATATTTGCTCTTTGTTTTGGAGCACACCTAAATCATCTTCTCAACTTTTCATCACTGTTCTCAACACCTCACCTTGCTCTCAGAGGTGGAGCTCTGAGAAACATGAATTAACATGATGGTAACAAGAAAATCATCAGAGTCGGTAAACACAGTACTGTTAGGCACATAAATCCATGGCATGATTTTTCGGAGCGTTGACTACGCTACAGATTTCAATGATCAGTCACAATCCTCACAGGGAACTTCAAGCGCTGCTCAGCCCTTTGGAAAGTGCTGACACCGATCTCGGTGCCAGAACAGAAGCAGGGAAGTCTTATTTAAAGCCTCTACTTTTAAAATGCTGTGTCTAGCATTAAAAAAAAAAATTTAAAAAAAAAATAGTTGCACGTTTGGATGGCAGAACCAAATTCCGATGAAAACAACGTGAATGCTGTGTTGCTGAACTCATTCAGGAGAGTTGCACAACCCACTTTTGAAGGAACATCATTTCAAAGAAGTTTGATACTGCACTGCTTCATAGACAGACGCAGCCTTCGATTTTAAACTGAAAAGGTCAAACAAAGGTGAGTCTATTTATCTTAAAAGCTTCTATCCAAATAGCCCCGATCCAGCTTCAGATAATATCTCAGCACATCACTCCAACTGAGAAATAGTATCCTAAGGAAAACAGCTATAATAACAGCACGTAATCAAACAACTATTTTGAACCCAGTCTTTCGCATTCTGATTTTGGAAGGAATAGTACCAAATCCTGAGTTTGCCTTTGGGACTTCTTCACCTGCTCCTACAGCAGAGAACAACTGCAAGACACCCCCATCAGCCACCATCCAGTACCTTAATAATAGACACAGGCCAACATAGGATAATACTGGATAGTTTTCCCCACTCTGAGATCTCAGAATAAATTACTGAAAGGCTACCACAAGCAACAGACGCTCAAGCATTAGTTTCACATACAAGTACAATGTGCGTGGCCTTCCAGCTAAAGCTCCAGACTCGACGTCTGGATTTTAGCCTTAGTTCCATCCTCTGAAACCTGCGGCCACTCCAGTTCTCATATTTCCTACTTGCAGAACGAGAACTGCTAATTCTTTTCTCACATTGGCAACAAAGCTGTCATGAACACGTTAAAATTTGACTTGGGATCTACAAGAAACACAGCAGGAGTGCAGACTAAATCCACTGGCCAATATTTTATATAATGCGGTATCTTGCTGCCTGTAACTTTTACGTACACACTCAGGCACAATAGCTTTTAACCCATAACCTTTACAACTCCACAGCAGGTGTTTGGACTCTAAGGGTGGAGAAGAAAAAGGTTTTTAATTAAACACAGAGGTACATATTTAAGGGCAGAATTTTCAAAACTGGCCAACATTCAGTTGGTACCACCTCCTTGTAGCCTTGATTTGACAGGAGCACTGAAAAGGTAACACCAAGAATTTCTGGAAATCTTACACCATCTAACACATTTGATGACCAAGTCATTATTTTTTTTTTAAAAAAAAAAGCCTGAAAGACGGTCCAAGGCACCATTTTTTGCTCCGTGTTGCAATCGCTGGACTGAAGGAAGGTCAAAGGCTGAATCAGCTGTCTGGGGAAAATACGCATTGTTATGGTCTGGTTCAGGCATTATTCTCCGTGGCCTCTCCTGTGTAGCAAGACTCATCCCACTCACCCTTCTCTGTTCCTCCTATCGAAGGGGTTTCTGATAACGCTGTTAAATGACTCAGACTTTGCGCTAGACACGTCGGTGTTTCACCATGAGTTGCTTTTCAAGCATGTGACAGCCAGTTTTCAAAATCCTTCAGAAGCACCTGCACCCGGAGGGCAGAGAGGCTCTGCAGGCTTGACTCATGATGGATCATCGCCGTCTGCTCCGCACCCACGGAAACCCCGTCACACCAACCTCGGGGCCATGTTCGGATCTGCAACAGAAGCTCAAAACTCTCCTAAACCAAGAGTAAGATACAAGGATTTATTTATCGCTCCTCTTAATCTGAGTACTGCTTACAGGATTTATATTCAGATCTGAATTCTTCCAGAGTTTCAGATATTCAGACCATGGCTCCTGGTTTCATCAACCGGCAGGACGGCCAACGGATACCAAAAGATGAAGTGATACCACTTATCCTGGACATTTATTACAGAGCGATTTTAAACACAGAGGCCTACAGATCCACTGCGGTAAAGATCACCTTTTCCCAACAGTTCGGTCAGTATTGCTGGCACTGATTCCAGGGTTTGCATGGATTTCTTTTTTTTTTTTGGTCAGTAACAGGGAGGGATAGATGAGACACATACATTACTTCTTCACCTAGAGCACATGAAAAATATTTTTATTTAGCACAACAAAAATCATGTGCCTGCCTAGCGTGTCTTAAAGGCACACATCAGAAATGAAATTAGAAAATAACACAAATACTCTATGAGGAGTGAGCACACCGCACTTTTACATCTCTGCTCTGCGTTTTTTATACTGTTACGTGAAGAACAGGTCTCCAATGACCGGGGGGACATGACAGTGACATTCTTTTCTCAGCTTTTTCAGTCTTCACCTGGAATCTGAGCCAAGATACTCAGCACAGCAACAAGAGCTTCTTACCTTCAAGGCTTTAGTAAATTCAGAGGTGCCAGATACTTAAAAGAGCATCTGTAAGTTTAATACCAAGCAATTTTTTTTCCAGTGGTTAAGGTAAGATCATGGTTAATATGCAGAAGCCCCCAAAGAAAAGGCTCTTATTCCACACCTTGTGTTTGTCAATAGGAGCACAAACACAGGAAACAATACAGTCAGTCCAACACACCCACTTGCTGATCGTTTAAAACAGTGGCCTAAAAAATGTACTGAGGAGCTATAAAAAGCGTACTGCAAGAAGAAATACACCTTTTACAAATATTTGAATATTTGTTACATTCCCATGGTCTCAAAATATACATTCATCTATTAAGAGACACTTAGCTATAGGCATTTAGTAGACCCTATATAAGAAGGAATCAAATGAAATAGATAATGTTGAGTCTTAGCTGACTAACTCCAAGCACAAAGCCACATGTTACCCATATCCAAAAAGCCTAATTCTTGACTAGAAGAGGGTGTTCACACAGAATCTGATTAAGAAGGTGCAAATGGAGGTTTCCTGTCCTTTTCCTTGGGAATTCTGGCAGAGAAAAGTTGTTGCTCAATTACAGTTTTCCCCACTTACCCTCTCAAAGGATGGGAGTATTACAGGTCTCCAAATCTGAATTCCTCAGCTTCCCACGAGATGGCTGAAAATGAGTGTGCTGCCTCCAAAACATACCTTCACTTTGCAGCCCTTCAGAAGTAAACCACCACTGCCTTTAATGCTCGAGGTATGGTTCAATGCTGACTGAAAATCCGCCTGTTTCCTGGCACATACACCTTGTAACGCTTTCTGTTAGATTCAAAGAGAACTTACCCAAACTTCTTTGTCTTCTGGCCTTTTTTCCCAGATCTTTTCCTCTTCATCCAGCTCCTCCAGCGTACAGCGAGGGCATTTCCCTCTCGGGGGGATGTGGCAGGTGGGTGACGGAGCGTTTTCTCCAGCAGGCCCAGAGCAGTTCAGAAGGAACACATGCCATAGCCCTCCTGGCACAGCAGAACAAGGCTGACAGCAAACTCCACAGTCTCTTCCCTCAACTTAGTAATTCACGGGCAACTGGAGGAAAAATTAAAAAAAAATAGTGCTTGCACTTAGTAGAGGTCAAGACTTGGACCAACCTGGCAATGAAAGTCAATGTTTATCAGTACTTCTGGCCTGGTGACCACCTTTGCTTCTATCTGTTATCTCCACAGCATCTTTTTTGTCCAATTTAATCAAGGGCCAACAGTTTTGCCTACAGGAGAGATCCTTTATTTGTTTAAATAACAAAACACAAGGATTTGTTCCTGAGCGGAGCAGCAGCAGACTTGGCTGTTTACGAGCTTCCCTGGACATGTGCATCACATCTCTGCTTAAGCTGAATAGAAAACCAGGAAAAGCTTCTTAGTTTTATGTCCCAGCCAGGTAGGTAAGACAAAACAAGCTCACGTAGCCAGGAGGAGCGCACCAGAATATTCTGGCCCAAGAACAAACTCTTAAAAGTTTTTCTAATTGCTCTTCTGACTATTGAAAGTAACCCAGACCTGAATTTCACATCACTCTGTGGCCTTCTCCATAAAATTTATTTGCTCATCTGCATATGTACCTGTCACGGAGGCACCCCAAAATAAGTTTAGGCAGACAACAAGGTCCAAAACAAACTTTATTCTGGCCAGAAAAGTACCGCCGATAAACCGATTAGAAATGGGGTTTATATTATTAGTTAGCACTCCGATAACTCAGATATTAGGTTAGGACATTATTTGGGGTGCAGCGAAATAAGATGAGGATCCACCGCGTCCATACACGCACCCACAAGAAAACAAAACCAGAGCCCTCTCTGCCCCGTTTTGCTCATAAGAGAGAAATACTAGCCTACTGCAGCCAGGACTTACACTTGCCTGCGAGGCAAGGAATTTACACTCGTCCATCCCAGACGAGGAATTTACACTCGCCTACCAGGCGAGGATTTATTTAAGCATATATTCAGTAATTTCTCACTCACCCACACGCGGAGGTGAGGCGCTCCCCATCCCGGGAGGTTACCTTAGACGGCTTCTCCATCTAAGGGGAGGGACTCCGGCAGCACGGCAGACCCGCAGCTCCGAGGAGACCACACAAAGGGGGTCTCCGGCAGGAACCCCATCTATAGTCCATTCAGATCTGGCTGTGGGCATTCCAGAAGCTTCTCGGCTTCAGATAGCTTACAAAACTGTCCTGCGAAGATCTAAAAACTGCTGAGTCAAGATGCTGCCAAGAATCAGCAAAAGCAGAGTTGCTCCACATAGAAGGATGAACCAGAACCGAAGGGTGAGCCTTTTTGTGCTCCCATCAACCAGAGCACACACAACATCATCCTGAGCTTAACTGGAGCATCTGGAACTGGTCCCAGGTGAGTCTGGTTGGGGCAACTAAAGGCCAATCCGTGCACCCAGGTGACTGAGAGCCCCGAAAGGAATGAGCTCTCAAGTTCCTGCTTCAAAGGACGCCTGATGCCTCCACAATCTGAAGAGCGTGACCAGAGCAGCTCAGTGACTGAGTCAGGACAGCAATAAGGGTCCAAATATCCTGTGAATTTGTCTGTGGTTCAGCAACTTCACATCTGCTTTATGCTACTGAAAGTCATAGTTTGCTGCCCATGGAATGTCAAAGATGCATCCTTTATAGCTCTACAGCCCCTGGAGGCTCTTTTTCCAGGATAAGAGTTTAATCTGAAAGAACTTTTTCCCTCATCTCTCAAGTTTTTCCTTTTTTTTTTAATTGTTCTTTTTTCCCCACTGTGTTTTATCTAGTCACTATACCACCAAGCCAAGTTAAAAGTTTAATTCAAGAACGGCTTTCTGTAGGAATCCACCTCTTGGAGAAGCACTTGCCCAGTTCCAGTCAACTCACCCTACTCTTGTTCTGCCCATTGCAACACGCCCTACATCACAAATACACCTTTCTTTTCTTTGCCATTGCACCCTCAGAACCAAACTGATTTCTCCCACCAGCCTCCAATCTCTCAACAACTGCAGCCTAAATGCAACAACCCCTTGTACACGTGATGTGGCTCCAGCATGTCTGAGCGGGGCTCCAGGAGACTTTTCATCGTCATTTCTATCGGTTTCACACCCAAAATCCAACGCCAGACAGGAAAGCTTTCAGGACTGAAGGAGGAAATCTTTTAGCCATGGTCACTACAGACTGACTTACAGCTACCTAGCTGCATTTAACACTTATCAGTCTTAAAGTAGACTCACAGACGTTTCCCCAAAGTTAATATTTAACTTATTTCTGGGAGCTTTGCACCAGTTCACACTCCCTGAAAGGGAGATATGGGAGTATTTCAGACACGCCTTTGCCACTCTTTGTTCCTGAGGGCAGCTATCAACTTCTCCCACAGCCCTCACCAGAAGGAGCTTTCCACCGGCTGCGCCAGCCCTGCGATGGCGAGTCAGCACTAGCCGGCTTTGCCCCACCTGCTGCACAGCAACCCCGGGGAACCACACGGCAGAGGCTGCTCAGCGGCCGCCGGCCAGAGGGCAGCAAACCCGCCGGGTTCCCCCGGGTGGAGGGAGGGGAAGGCAGGGGAAAAGAAGGAAGGAAGGGAAGGGAAGGAAGGGCCGCCTCCCCCGGGGTGCCGCTCCTCCCTCCCCGTCCCGCAGACGCCAGGTGGAGGCGAAGGCGGCGGGACCGAGGGACGGCGCGGCCGCCGGAGACCGGCAGTGAGTGCGGGAGGGCGGGCGGGGAAGGGCCGCTCGGAAGCCCGGGGCGGTGCGGGAGCCCGCGCTCCCCCGGCCCCGCTCCCCGCGGAGGGGCCGGGTGAAGAGCGCGGTACAATCGGATTGCTTTTTTTATTTTTTTTTTTTAATTTTCGAGCGCTGCGGTTCGATCCGATCCGGGCACCTCCTGCCGGGGCCACTGCGGCACTTCCTCAAGTGCTGCCCGTGAACCCCCCGCCTCCAGCACCCACCTTCCCAATGATGCCAGGGCACTACCCGGCTTAGAAATACGCAGGGAAACGTCATACTCTTGTTTTCTCCTCCTCCCTTTACCTTAAAGTCGATCTCTTCCTGCTCTAGTACAACTAACACCCTCCCGGGTTTCCACGCAAAGGTTGAAGTTCGGGGCTGTAATTTGCAGCGAGCTCGATTTGTAGAGTCGTTGCTGCTTTTATACTGCAGCGTTGGCTAAAACGCTTGTGTAGAAGCACTGACTGGAGTCAGCAATGGCCTCAAGAGATGTTTCTGGCCATTTTGCTTTCCTACAGCTGCACCCCAGTGGGGTGGGAACTGGGGCACGTTCCCCAGCGCATCCAGTGGTACCCTGCAGGCTTTAAGACACGGAGCACGCACAGCCTGGCTTGCTTTGGGTTTTAATACACAGCACTTAGTTGTCCATGTTGCTCAGTTTGCCTCTTTCTTCCAGACTAGGCTTTGTGCTGTGTACTCTGATGGATTTACTGGTGTTTGTGTTTTATTATCATCAAACTAAACCCCTCTGGTTTGATGAGGGAGTGGGGAAGAAAGCACCTTTAGGGGACAATGACGAGTGCCAGGATTAGCTGCGCTGAGGCCGTGCTTTTCCATGAAAGAAAGAGTTTCACCCACCCCTTGGGCTGCTCATTTTCACCCGTGTCAGCACAAGCATTTGTATGCAGAATTAGACTGGGAAGCTAAACCAAATTAAAAAAAAAAAAAATCCAGATTGGCATCTCAGGAGCTGTGTCTGGACACTGGACCCCCCTCCTCCCGTACCCCCCAGTCCAACGTACCTGAGCCAGTACATCCATCTGGCACGCAGCGGTGACACGCAGGAAACAACTTTACAACCTATGAAGTCATAAAACTTTACAACTCGCAAGGTTATAAAGCAGGTATGTTTATTTGACGACGTTGGGCACGTGAAGGATCGTTCCTTTAATCTTGCACGCACTTTCTAACAGTAGGAGGTGTGTTTAAATACAGCAAGGTGTTACATATTCATAGTAACCCCAGGTATGCCTATATATTCATAACCTTTCCCCGAGAAGGCGTTTTTTATTAAAATGAGTCTTAGGAAATCATTTCCATAGTCTCCTCCTCCCTGTTGTGCCTGTGCAGTGCCACCTGGTCTTGAGAAGGGGTCTTTGGATGAAGGCTCCTTCGGCTTCGTCACTGAGAAGGGGTCTTTGGATGAAGGCTCCTTCGGCTTCGTCACTGAGAAGGGGTCTTTGGATGAAGGCTCCTTCGGCTTCGTCACTGAGAAGGCGTCTTTGGATGAAGGCTCCTTCGGCTTCGTCACTGAGAAGGCGTCTTTGGATGAAGGCTCCTTCGGCTTCGTCACTGTGGACTTCTTACCTTTGGCTTAGTATGCTGAATTGGCTGGAACCCAAACTGCCAAGTCGGTTGAAACCCGATTGGTGCCCTCCTTTTGCTGAAAATCTTCATTATCTCGTCTCCTCAAGGATACAGCTGGGTGCTGCAAAACGTCTTATCTTTGCATTCAGTGAGGCTCTGTTTTTCTTAACATAATTGGTTACATAAAGCTCTAAACTAGGCACTCATTATGTGGTTAACCCTTAAAGTGTTAGTTCCCTCTATCAGCAGCACAAATTGAAAATCCCAGTTCTATCCTAAAGATGGGAGAGATATAGTGTTTTCCAGTGTCCAACACAATGTCTTCATTTACCAAGGAAAAACAAACTTCTTGGATAGGTATCCACCTGTGTTGGTTTAGTAGATTTTTGGTGAAAAGGTGTAGGCTGGCACATCCAGGAACCTAATTAACAATGGCATTTGTTCCTCGGTATAAATTAGCCTCGTGGAGTCATATGATGAAGAAGTTGCAGTGTTCTGAGTTAGGGCTCTCTATAAGTCATCGTGATTTTAGAATTTCAGGGCGGGCTCCCAGCACTGTTGTAGTGAAACTCCTTGGCAAGGTGATTTTCCCCTAACAAGATGGGTTCGTGCTGGACAGATTGTTTTGTTTATATTGTCATTCGTTTCGGGGAACATCAATCTAATCTTTAACAGATACACCTTCATTGCCTTTAGAACCACTTTTCCATATTGGTAGAATTTGTCGTTACCACCACTTTTCTATTATCCCTTTGATACCGAATTTTATATCAGTAGGGGTGACATAAGGCATGGCCTAGGCCCAAAGGAGTTTAAGAAATCAAAGTCATCTGTTTCGGTGAACTTATTTTAAAACCTGCTCTCAGAATGCTAACATTGTAAACTTGGTTCATGCTGTACTCCATCATACAAAGAGTGCATGATATGTAATTTACCAAAATATCTAAAGTCTTCCTGTTCAAATTCTTAAGCCATAGGAGGTTAAGAAACATAAAGAACACCTGGAGGTCTGGAAGGAAACCTCAGGGTGAACACTGAACTGGGCTCTGCCCTGGTGTAGTATCTTTGGACACTAGAAACCTCTTTTATTATCTAATCCCTAACATAAAGCTTTGTTATTATAAATAGGGTAAACAGATGAACTTCAATTTTCACCCTGTTTCTAGGCATGCTGTATTTAATCTTTAGATTAATTTTACATGAGTGTAACCTAAGCTAGTCTGATCTTGTCCTGCAGTCAGTCCTGGAAAAGGTGATTCATTCTCTCACTCCTCACCTGTGACAACTGTCCTTAATTTTTCTGATTTTGACCCAACTTTTAGGCTAAAGTTTTAAATTACTAAATACTTATTTTTAAAAATATCTACAAAAATCTGTTACCATTGTTATATCCCCTCTAACCTTTTTCATAAACAACTCCTGGTTACTTTTTATGTTTGAAGCCGTCTGTGTATGGCACCTTTGACAGAGTCTCTGTGACTTGCATTCTCAGAATTGCTGAAAGTCTGCAATAAATGGAAATAATCCACTTTACTGCCCAAACTTCAGCTGCAAAGGCTTGTTTCTTAGATAGGACACTGAGGACTAAACTGGTGTCTTCTCTCACTGGTTACATATCACAAATCCTTCCTGCAGCATCAGTCACCTTACACCTACAAGCTCTTTCTTCAGTAATTAGCAGAACTCTGATGATGGTAACCAAAGCTTCTACGTCGAGCATCTTTCTCTGGTTTGGTTTGGCACGATTATTACTGTTTACCTGTCCTGGCAGGAGCCTGCTGGGATCTCAGAGGATTCACCTACATCTCTGCAAGCAGAAAATCAGCAGAAACTCCATTTACATGCAGATTGCCAAAAGAGATTCCCCCCCGCAACAACTGCAGGCTTTACAGTGTCACATTTAGCATTGGATAGTGGGGAAACCTGGGTCAAACTGGTCTCTCTCTACCCAGCTGGAGACACTTGAGTTGGGACGGGGGAATCAGAATAAAACCAAAAAATCCCACATGCCTATCTTGCCAGAGTAATCACAAGAGCAGAGTCTAGTTCAGAGGTAACAAGATAACGCATCTGAAGTTCCAGCCAAGGCCGCTGTGAAGTCTTGGCAGCTTGGATGTATTTAGAGACTGTGGAGAGCCGCGTTTATTTCGGAGAGTGGTGGAAAAAAATCTCCTTTTTGCTCGTTTGTTTTTTTGCAGAGCTTACATAGGCCTTTCCAAAATGAGTTCCTCAAATGAATATGGGTCTCACTCCTGGGAGCTCTTGGTGACAGTTGATCATCAGCATGAAGAGGTACAAAAGGAATTTTTACTACGGGTCACAGGGGACCTTCATATTGGAGGACTGATGCTGAAATTAGTAGAACAAATCAGTGAGTAAAGACCTGTTTAATTTACGTAGTGTTATTAAAATAATATGTGCAGCTTTCCCTTTACAAAAAGAGGCTCCTATGCGTTTTGACATGGCACTGCCTCACTTCCTTGTACCGGTACAAAGATTTTGTAGGATATAAATTCTCCTGTTCTCAGAGCGCTGTTTCCAAACTATTCTTTTTATAGTTTATTAACTATAGTTTATTAACAACCGGTTTGTATTTTCCTAGAAATACCACAAGATTGGTCAGATTATGCTCTTTGGTGGGAGCAAAAAAAATGTTGGCTTCTGAAAACCCACTGGACACTGGATAAATGCGGGGTGCAGGCAGATGCTAAGCTGTTCTTTACTACTCAGCACAAAATGCTGCGGCTTCGCTTGCCAAACATGAAGACCGTGAGACTGAAAGTCAGCTTCTCTTCTATGGTATTCAGAGCTGTCAGTGACATCTGCAAAATTCTCAGTGAGTAAAGCTAAATCCCCTCTGGCAACTAAGCTGGAGCATTTTATTAGGTGGTTGTTTTGATGTGAAGTCCTTACTCACGAAACTGTTTTGCTCAAGGAGGAATTTGATTGAGTTGACCCAAGATCAAAAGACAGGTCTTTTGGTTTTTAGTATGCAGTGCATGTCAGTGGTTCTCAGTTGTTGTGATAACTGATGCAAACGGTGTCAGAAATGTGTCCCGTGAGCTGCAGGAGTACTAGATAGTCCAAGTCCTGTTGATGGTTTTGTAGGGATCCTTGTTCTTGAGCAGGACTCAGTCCTGCTTATTCTAAGCCATTGACTAAGAGCTTCAGCTTATCCATCTCCTACACCAGCCTTCACCACAGGCAATTTTACTGGTGTCAACTGATTTATCACCTATTTTCAGTAGCATTCATGATATTCAACTCAGCCTATTGGTTACATGTGTTCACTCCAGAAGGAGCATGTTTTAAATGTTCAAAACTTTTATACTCCCAAACCTCTTCAAGTCAGGACATACCTAACTACTGCACGTGAACGTGTTGCAGCACCGAGTCCCCATGTCTCTACTCTTTCCAGTAATAGAGACACTTCCAAGTAGAGATGAGGTTTTGGAGCTTGCCAGACCTGTGTGCCATGACCAATAGCAATAAGTCTGCAGTCTTCGGAATCCCTTAGTTTTAGGGTAAAATAGAGATTTAAAACCTCCTTTTAATTTAGATCTTCAAAGCTTAGCCCTTCATCTTCAGTAGGAATTTAGCGCCTCGTATTGACTACAATGCAGCTTTCAACTTCATCTTCTAGCAGTGGATTGTGACAGGTATAATATGTCTTTATTATACCTAACAGCTCTGAGAAAGTGACGCCATAATAGTTCAACTGACATTAGGCTGAATTAAATATTTCTACCCACATTTTTCTTCCAGGCTGAGTCGGTACAGGAACCCTGTAACTTTTGTCGTGAGTAAATACTGCCCAAAAATGTGTTTTTCAGAAACAAAGTGCCAGGTTTGCAACTGACAATACACATCTAAATCGGGACTATATTAGGGAATAGTGTATAGCCAAGACAGAATCTTGTACATGAAATATAGTGAATAATAAAAGGCATGAACTTCAAATATAGCGGTTCCATTTCTGTTCTTGCTTATTCGTAAGTCAGACATTTCACTGAGGTTATTATGCTCAAAGGTGACTGCAAAACATAACATAACTGCAAATGCAGTTACACTTGCTACAAAAGCAGGCTTAAATCCTGTCAAAATTTATTCTCACAGCCCAAAATCTCTGGCCTTGTTATTGAATTACTGGATTTTCCACGGCTACTGCTTTCAACCTGCTAAAAATAAGAATCAGATTGCAACATGGAGCTTCCCCAAATGCTATTACCAACCATGGGGTTTTTTGGGATGTAATCTGCTTAGCTTCAAATGTTTCATCTTGCTTCACTTCCCAAATTGCCATTGTAGATATTCGACGGTCGGAAGAAGTCTCTTTGTTGAAGCAATCAGAAGACACGCTCAAAAAGAAAAAGAAAAAAGACAAGAACAGCAAAGAACCAGTTACAGAAGATATTTTGAACCTGTGCAACTCCCCAGTGAGTTCTGGATTATCAGGTAATGAAAAACCAATATGATTTTATTCTTCTGACCGAAAACCAAAAAGAGGAAGAAATTCTTTGTTACACAGTTAAAACCAGGGAGACCAGTTTAATGTAGGATGGTAGTCAGAGAGACACAGTTGGCTTGAAGTCAGTGGCTTTGAGAAGTTACTGAAATCTCCAATATATCAATATTTTTCTGTTGTCTTTTAAAATGTTTTCCTTTGCACTGATAACGAGAAAGGCCCTACGAGAAAACAGGTGATCACTTGTGGCACCTGTGCTGCTGCTCTTTGAAAACGTGAGACCACTCTTGAAACATTCAACAATTTTGGCAGCCTGCAAGGAAAACGAGAAATAAAGTGTGTGTTCCCTATCTCCAACGCAAGCGAGATACTGTCTTGAAAAAAAGGGCCCGTCTTTTACGATGGAAAGTGGTCGACTACCTAAGTCTGGAGCTGGTTTTCCCTGGAATAATGAAACACTCTTAACTTGCAGGAAGTCCAGGTTTATACAGTAAAACCATGACACCCGTTTATGATCCCATCAGTGGGACGCCGGCTTCTTCTACAATTACGTGGTTCAGCGACAGTCCCTTGACGGAGCAGAACTGCAGCATCCTCACCTTCAGTCAACCCAGTTGCTCTCCAGAGACGCTCGCAGAGATGTACCAGCCTCGCTCTCTGGCTGACAAAGCCAAACTCAATGCAGGGTAAGATGCTTCTCTTTGAGATTTTCGGATCGCAAACTCTAAAGGCTTTAAATGGACACTGGATAAATTCAATAATAAATAGGTGACTTACTGAATTATGCACAAGCAAACGTTGCTTATTGAACAGAACACAGAGCACTGGGGGGTTTAGTGGTGCGAGAGTTTGAGAGGATCGTCTCTAGCATTGAAACATGGATTGTCATTTTTGGATCTGTGGAGCGTTTAACAGTGATTTTGATATTTTCATTAGATTTCACTGGAGAACAGAAGTAGCTAGAATTAAAAAACAGCAAACACTGCAATGAAAAGTGGGAGTTCTAAATATACAGGTACACTTTTGCCCTGCCTTAAATGAACCTCTCATTTCGAGAGATCAAGAAGAAATAATCTTATTGGCATAGGCTACCCCACAACTTACTGCTCAGTTTCTGGTATCCACCCTTGATGTTTTGAATAGTGTCGGAGTAAAAATAGGAAGATTTTGGGCATCACATTTATACAATGACAGCTGGAAATCCATATGAATGTTCCACCTTCTCAGGTGATGTGAATTTTCCCCAACCTTGCAGGAATTAGAGCTGTGTGTTCCCCCTTTTGTTTCACAAGTACATTGGAGCTCTGCAGGTGTGATAGTTTTTCCTGTACAGATGAATCTGTGGGTTGTTTTCTTCCGCAGCTGGCTAGATTCATCTCGATCACTTATGGAACAAGGCATTCTGGAGGACGATCAACTCCTTTTGCGCTTTAAATATTACACCTTCTTTGATTTGAATCCAAAAGTAAGAGCTTTGTTTTTCTCGCTATTCGTTGTTTGCCTGCTTTCATGTCAAGGAGCTGTAGCACAAGGATATTGAATTTTAGCTAGGATTTGTTCCAGCCCCTTCAGAGATCAAATTCAACTTCTTCCCCTCAGCTAAGGCTGCACTTTTCCCCTCTGGACACTGAATCACTGTTCCTCACCTAAGATAAGACCTTAAGGATAAAGATGAGATCTGCAGAGCACCAGAAACAGTATCCAGATTTCCAGAGGGGCTGGTTTGCTTTCTGCCTCTCTTTGAACAACATAAATCAAGGGGAAAACTAAACCAATAGTATCCTGAATCATGTAAAGGTATAAGCCCTATTTTTGAAAACAGATTGAGCAATGACGTTTATGTTCCATTGCCCTTCACTGAATATTCAGCTTTTCTGGGCTGAAGCCCTCAGAAGCACTCAGGCACTTAAATTTGTTTCAGTGGCACTGGGTGATTAAATACCTTTGGCAAGCTCAGCATTTGAAAACAAGACTTAGCTTTCAAAATCACTTAAATGTTTTTCTAAAGTCGCCTTTTGTTTGCCTTTATTTCCACTGAAAGCCACGGTGGTTGTGTTAAGCCCATGTTTTTACAGCTTGGGTGATACATTTAGTGAAATTAAAGCATCATCATTGATCAGTGTAAATAAATAAGCATTCAAATGTGAATTTTAGAGGATTTGGCCTTCACGTTATTTTCAGGAAATTCCATAGAACTCTCTCATTTCAGGCATCTCACATAAACAGAAGGGCGCTTTCTAGTTCAGGTGGCGTGGTTTTGGGTGAAATGCCATCCCCACTAAAACTCAAGCACATGTCTCAACATCAACGGCCCAAACATTTCCTTTTTTTGGCCCAGCCAGTCATGGAGCCATAGGATGAAATAACCCAAAACAGCTTCAGGCTACTAACAGCTCACAACTACTGGGAGAGGTCACTCCCCACGGTTTACCCTCCCCATCACCTACTTTTCATCAGCTCTAGGGCTTGAGTATTTCTTTGAGTCACTTCAGATAATTAACCAAGTAGGTAATAAGAAACAATCACCATCCAAAAAATGGATGGTGAATTAAAGCAGTTCACAGCAGGGTCTGACACATACTGAGCCAGAACCGAAAAAGCCAAGAGCGGAAGAGGGGAAGTGTGGAATAAGAGTTTCTGTGTTTTAGCAGTAGCAAGCTCTTGAACATCACGTTCCTATCAGCCGTGTCACGTTATTTTCACTCTCGTGGTGTGGTTTCACGTTTCCGTTGAGCCAGCCCAAGGCCTCCTACCACAAAGGGGATGTCTTCACCTCCCCTTCTGCTTCAGCCAGGGACTCCTGATTCATTTTGTGTTGGGTCAGCAAGCCACCGTGACCCTACGCGCAACCGCACGAGCTATAATAGTACGAGAGAAGGATGGGAACATACAGTGGGGCAGAGCGGGGGCGAGGATGGGAGCAAATGGCTTCAGCACAGTGTTAGATCAGCTGCAGTCAATTGTTCATCTATATCTTGATGGTCACTAATGACCCCTGTTGTTCTCTTTTGCTCCAGTACGACGCGGTACGAATAAACCAAATATACGAACAAGCCCGTTGGGCCATCCTGTTAGAAGAAATTGACTGCACGGAGGAAGAAATGCTGATCTTCGCCGCACTACAGGCACGTACTTGATCCAAGTTGCAAAACCTGTTTCCTCCAGAAGCAGGCACAGGTTGGGACAAGACTAAAATAGAGCCCAGGCCAACAGCTCTGCTTGGATTGGGGGTCTGCTGTTTGAGCGAGCAACAATCATCAATTAAACCAACTAAATTCAGTAGCAGCACGTCATTATTCAAACTGACACATGCAGTTATGGAAGCACTGACTAACTTTATCTAAAGTAAACCATACCCAGGGTGTAACGTTGATATTAGTCTATTCCGAAGGGGATTACTACGACACATTGCTTCCCATACCAGCTACCACCCTTTCACATATTCTTCCTGAAAATTTCTCTAATACGTAAACAAATACATTCACAACAGACCAAAAAAAAGCTACAGCACAATGTGAAGAGAGGGACACTACGGAGTACACAGAAATTTAACATGACCTAGCGTGGCTTAGTCCCTGACTGTAGGTAATAAGGCACAAATGTTTATCAATAATAAATTGTTTCCTCATAGCCTCACAGAGCAGGGATGATTGTACAGTGAAGGAATACAAACAGCGGCAATTAAAACAGGAAACTGTAATTGGTAATTGCACTGGAGATCAGAGTGGACACACCTGTTTCCCTGTGAAAAAAACAAATAGTCTTGTACTGTAGAACTTCATGCAGTTGTCCAAGTCGCAGAAGACCAAATGGCCTATTCTCATATGCTCTGATTGTGTATTGCTAATTGTTATATTGACTATTTGATGTTTTCTTTTAGTATCATGTAAGCAAGTTATCGTTATCATCAGAGGCACAAGATTTCACCTGTGAATCAGAGGTAGATGAAGTAGAAGCTGCGCTTTCTAACCTGGAAGTGACACTGGAAGGTGGCAACACAAATAACATTTTGGTACGTCCTTTCGGATCCCAGAATTGCTTTCACTGTCTCAAGTGTGTTGACTCTGAGCCTACCTGGTTCCTGATTTTTTAACAGTTAACAGACGACTATAAAGTGCATTGTACTAAAATTATTCCTAATTATTCCTGATAGGAGGACATCACAGACATCCCGAAACTTGCTGATAATCTCAGGCTTGTTAGGTGAGTCATTAAAACTAACAATAAAAGATACAAACCAAAAAGCTTAACTATACAAGAGATCTCTTAAGTTTTCCTTTCTAATCTAATGGTAGATTCTGATAGGTCTGAGTAGCCTAATATCATCCTCTTCAAATCTTTCTCTAACTGCTCCTGAGCCAGATGCTCAGCAAATCTTTCCAGCTCTTGGCCTGCCAGGGTAGCCAGACTTATGAGAGTCTACAGTTTTGTTTTCAATCACGTTTTACTCTTTTGTGCCAATGAAAAACTAGAAAAGAAAACATTTCAGCTCTCCCTGAGAATAATTTCTGAAAGCAACACTGGGGATTTTTTTTTTAAACAAAAGAAACAAATTACCCTTTTTTTTTCTTCGAATATCAAAATGATTTTCTGTGATCCCACTAAAATATCTTGATTTATGGCCTATTTAAATGTCTGCCGTGACCTCAAGTCTGTAATGCCGTTTATCACACAACAGTCTTCGTGTTCTCGAAAGATGACGATTCCTACTGCACAAATATTCATCAGATTCATTCTGTTGACAAATCACATTGTAGTCAGTGAACTGAAAACTGCACTTGAAAATGTTTAACTATTGTTAACTGTTAAGAATTGTTAATTATTAATGTCCAATTAGGAATTTATTTGACGTTCAAATTACTAAGGTGGCTTAAGATGAAAGGGAATTTAAGCCTTTTAAGTTCTGTCAGCCGCCTGTAACAATGGATTCTTTTTCCCCAGCAGCAGAGCAGTTTGCTTTTAAAAGCATTCAGCAGTTATTTTTCATTGTGAAAGTTTCCTATATACATGACAAATCACTCACTAAACCATTGTAGGAACTGGGTAAGGGGTTAAACATTTATTATAGGAACAACAACATTTTGGTACTATAATTACTTGCTTAATTATCAACTTTAAATGCAAAGCTCTGCATGTCATAGTGCTGACTCTATTTATATAGTGAACTTTTATTCACATTTATTCACAGTATGCACCACATTAGCACGCTGGTAAATCCTACTTTCAGGCGGGTGACAATATTGTGAAGAATTACGATTTTTTTTCAAAAACAACAACAAAAAGCTTTCAAAAAAGTTTTCAGCAACTTTTCTTTTTTAATAGAAAAATAAGTTTGTTAGTCTAAAAAAATTATAGTCCCTTATTTTTGAAGAATGTCACTATATTGGAAAATTAAAGGCCAAAATCTTTGGCAGTTTTGAAAATCCAAGTTATTTCTTAAATTTAAACATAAAAACCCACTCTTTTCTAGAATGGATTCTAAACTAGGATTTCTAACAAGGCTCTGGAGAAGGCAGGAATGGGTATAATAAATCACTATTTTCCAACTAGCTGTATAGTCTTTGTACCGTCATCTTAGATTTAAAGGGAAGTACTAAATACACAGTGGAAATGTGGGTTGGTTTGGTTTGTTTTTTTCTTTTTTCTTCTTTTTAACATCATTGTCAACCTTCGTAGCTTGTTCTGAAGTATTTCTCTGCTAAAATAGTGCTAATACCTCTGGTTTTCTCTCTTGAAATATACCGAACCTGGGATAACAAACCTCATGGCTTTGTTAGTGTATTTTTAGTAGAATTAAATTATAGTAGAATTAATTATGATTTTCATGGCTTACTGAAGAGAGGTGGGGCTGGCACAATGTTTATGTTTGACCATTAGTATCTATCAGTTCATTCTGAGTTCCAACATAGATATTTTAAAATTTACTCTATGAAAAAAATCAGTTTCCATTAGCAAAATATTGAAATGAAGTAAAATAATTAAAATGAGGATTACATACATTTATCTACACGTGTGAGGAGCTGGAATAACCCTGCCTTAGTGGAACAAGATGGTTTAAACTATCACCTTGTCTGGGAGTGCTACAGAACCTCTATAAACTTAGGGAAGGAATAGGATTTTGTTGTGTTAGATACTATTCAGATAAAGCCAAAAATATGGTGTCTACTCCTGTACAAGTTAACGATTACAAGTTAGTTTTACGGATGCAAATCTTCTAGATAAGGAGCTAAGAAAAACTGAAGCGAATCCTAGTGCATGTGAACACACTAGTGGGTTACATGAGTATTACTGAGTTCATGTGAAAAAAAGAACAAAAACGAAACCAAAATTAGTCTTCGTTAGAAGGGGATGGTTTTGATGAGACATGGAAGAAAAAGAAAAACCACACGTATGACCCCAAAGCAGCTTGAGTTCCACAGTGATATTTGTGAGTGACTTGGCAATCTGTCCCTTTCAACAGAAACAGAAGTGATTTCTTTTTTTCCTTTCAGGCCCAGGAGGCTGTCACTCAAAACTATCAAGCCATATTGGTTTGTCTTTAAAGACACTTCAGTATCTTATTTTAAAAACAAAGAATCCGCACAGGGAGAACCTATTGAGAAACTAAACCTAAAAGGTAGGAATTTTCCTTTCCTTTCTTTCCCTTTTCTAATTTCTTAAAGAAAAACGACCATTAAGTACTGTTCTTTAGAATTAATGGGTACTTAGTGATGTAGTAATGAAATAAATCCATTTTTTCCTGATTTTCTGTGATCCAGGTTGTGAAGTTGTACCAGACGTAAATGTTGCAGCGAAGAAGTTTGGGATCAAATTGCTAATTCCTGTTGCTGATGGCATGAACGAAGTATATTTAAGATGCGAAAATGTGAGTAACAAGACAAGGGGAAGTTTGTATTTGAGATTTACTGGCAGATTGTCCAGAAGATCCATTGTCTTGTTCTAGAATTGGTTTAGGAAAATAAGGATGTCGCAGAGAGTTTATTATCTACATGTTTACTAAAATTTAGGAACGATGTGGTGGTCTAACAAATGCTTTATGGTTGAGGGGACCAAAGGACAGTAATTCTATGTTTATCATCAGTTTCCAAGTAAAGCTGCTGGAAAGAAAGAAAAAAAAAGAATACACTATCAAAAAAGTAAAGAGAAATTACAATATTTTACTGCTACAGTGTTTTCAGAGGGCTGAGAATTGAGTTTTGTTCTCTTTTTTCCCTAATTAGAACTCCCCTCATTCAGACAAGAGTAATGCAATAATGATCTTACATTTGGTTTAAATTTCAATCCATTCTTTTATATTGAAATGTATGAATCCAGACTATGTAAAAATGTTCTTTAGGCGGAAAATAGTCGTGCAAAAAACTTGCAAGACAATCTATTCCAAAGTACAGGATTCCTTTGAAAATTTAAAATGTAACTATTCTGCAAAGTCAGTTCTGTAGGTGGAACGAGCCCAACCAGGGAAGAACGACAGTATTATGGTAACTATACATCCATGCAAATGAAGCCCAGTAACTCCAGAGGGTTTTTATCACACAGTGATAGATGTGTGAGCAGTCGCCATCTTCATAAACAGTTTCTCCAAAAAATCTCAAACAATTGTCTTTGCAGGAGAATCAATACGCCCGGTGGATGGCTGCTTGTGTTTTAGCCTCCAAAGGCAAAACAATGGCCGACAGCTCTTACCACCCTGAGGTCCACAAGATCCTCTCGTTTCTAAAGATGAAGAACTGGACCATGTCTCCCCAGGCTGTCTCTGATCCAGAAAGCATAGATATGAAACCGGAATGCTTCGTCTCTCCACGCTATACCAAAAAATACAAGTCCAAGCAGGTATCCTGAGCATGGCTTGCTGGTTGGGGATGGTGGTTCCAATGGTTGCTGAGGGTGGATCGAAGCAGCATTTGGAAACCACACAACAGAATCGTCTTGCAATGGTGACCACTCAGTGTCTGAACATGGCACCAAAGCTAATGATGTTCGATTTGGTGAAATCAAGGGTGTTTTTGTTCTCCAGTCAACAGAAACCTTTCTCTCCTCCTGTGTTTCCCAGCTGGCCGCTCGTATTCTGGAAGCCCACCAAAACGTCTCCCAGATGACGCTGGTGGAGGCCAAGCTGCGCTTTATCCAAGCATGGCAGTCCCTCCCCGAGTTCGGCTTATCCTACTACATCGTAAGGTAATCGCGCTCTTACAGCAGAGCCAAGCTGCTGGAACAGGTTCACGGGCAGCGATTTGCAGGGAGTTCTTTGACTCCCTGTTCTGGAAACATTCTTTATTTTTTTCCCCCACTTCCATACCGCTGGTTTTTTCCGATAGCAGTAGCACTCGGTAGCTCCATTCCTGGAGTGAGACTCTCCATTCAATCTGCCTTCATTGAGACCTGGCGGGTTTTGCCTGAAGTAACATAGGATTAAACCCTCATTGACATAAACTCACTAAAATGTAAAAAAATGCATGACTCTGTGTTCTCAGGTTTGCGGTGTATGTGTTTGCTCCAACTCTCGCTCACTGGAATACGATAAAATGCTAGTTTCTTTGGCATTTCATGAAGAAAACAGCAAATGATCCCTTTTTTAGGTTAATATGGAAGAGCGGTCAGCACCAGAAAGGTCCCATTGCATTCACAGCAGTTTCCCTGCGCACTTAACCTTGAACAGTGTTCTGACCTGCATTCGTTTCTCTTGACAAACCACCAAAAAACTGAAAAGCACCGACAAAACTACACTTAGAAGCACCTTCTTTAATTGTGCTTAACACCTCTTCCAGGGCTACATCTGGGTTATAACCCTAACTGCGTTTTGTAGCGTTAAGCAAAACATCTGGTGGTGAATTTCTACAAACTGATAATCAGAAGAAATCCGAGATGTTAAAGTGGCTCTATATTTTTGTAACGTAATTTATACTCAAAAACATGCATATATTGCTAACAGAATTGTTTCAATAGGTTAATGGTGATATATAAAACATTAAATATATTTTTATATGCATCTGTAATTTAGGTGAATATAACTAGAAGAATATATTTCAACATCAGTGAAATGAAGCAAGGAAAATTATTGTTGACGTTTGTCCAGTAAAAATATTATCAGATTCATGGCTTTTGGCAGAAGAGTCTTTTTTAGCAGAAGACAATGAATTGGAAAGATTTCAGCCAGATCTACCTGCCTGATTATTTTCTATCTTATACCGTGGTTCACCAGCCTCCACTTTTGCTTCATACCAAACACTGTTCCAAAGAAGGGTCCGAGCTCTCCTCAATCCCAGGCTGTTGTGACTTTTCCCACATTTTCTGCACTTTCAGAGGAGGGCAGGTGAAGTGTTTCTCTGGACAGAAATTGCAAACCAGAGCTGCTCAAAGGTTTGTGGGGTTTTTTTTTTATTTTTCAGGTTTAAAGGAAGCAAGAAGGATGATGTACTTGGGGTGTCCTATAACAGGCTGATCCGAATAGATATGGCCACGGGAGATCCCATCACAACGTGGAGGTTCTCCAACATGAAGCAGTGGAATGTGAACTGGGAAATACGCCAGGTAAAACTTCAGAAAAATCTTTCTAAACTTCAGAGTGAAGAGATTTTGAACATGCTGTGACATGTTATTAAGGAATCTGTCTACGTTTTTTCTTAATAGAGTCTCTAGTCAAAATTCAGAAACTAAAAGATCTCCAGTTTAAAAGGTTCCTACCAAGCTTATTCTTTATAAGTCACCTTTGATTTTGGTGGGGTGACATACAGAGACTCAGAGGTAAACTCCAACCCATTATGTTTACTGCTCTGTCACAGTAAAAATCTCATTTTAGCGCTCTGTATAGTCTAGCTCATGCGTCATCCTCTAAATTGTGGTGATTCAGTCTCTGTTACAGACTGAGGATACAGGATCCCAGATTTCTGGAGTGGAACTAGTGTGACTCGATGTAAATTCAAGCAGCCTGGAAACTGTTCCTGCTTATAGAGTTTTCCACATCCATCTGCAGGAGGGATCAGATACGATCCCTAACACCCTCCGGCAGTATCCCCCGTGCCAGAGCCTGTACCACTGGGGGAAGCTACTGGGTTTGCTTTAAATCCCTCTCGAAAAAAAGGCAGAAACCACAGTTAGCAACTAACCTCCGTTTGCTGGATTTTAGAACTGACAGCAGCTGGAAATCAAAACCTGGCCCCCAAAAGCTGAGCTAAAGCCAGCACATAACAATGGACAGTATTAAACATTATCGGTTCAAGCGTACTAACAGGCAGGAGGGCCATTCCTGCTCTTCTCAGCATTCACTTAATATGCCATTAGGAAAAATTCTAATGAAAAGCATGGTTTTGTTGCCTGCCTGAACAAGCAACAAGATTTTGACCACCAGAGGGCCCTGCCGTAGCAGAAAATTAAGAAACAAGCAGCCAAACAGCCTCAACATCCAGCAGCTGCAGAAATCTTGGTTAGCAGAAGCAGGCCCTGCTTTATCACAGTATTTGTGGTCCAGCTGGACTCTCACACTTGCTCTTTTTTCCCAGATGCAGCTTATTTCTGTTCCTGATTTTACTGTACGTATTTTCTTTAGGTTGCAATCGAGTTTGATCAGAACGTATTTATCGCTTTCACGTGTCTGAGCGCAGACTGCAAAATCATCCATGAGTATATTGGGGGCTACATCTTCTTGTCAACCCGCTCCAAAGACCAGAACGAAACACTGGACGAAGATCTGTTCCATAAATTAACTGGAGGTCAGGAATGAGGTGAAGGAAACTCTCTTCCCTCTCCCCACAGCTAAGAAGACCAAAGATCAAAGAAAAAATCTCTCTGATTGTTAACTGCTGGCTAATAAATATTGTACATGTCAATTCATCTTGTAATATGACTGGACTGTTTAGAGTTTTTGTTAAATATTGAAGCCAAAGTCACTGGATGTAGTATGGCAAGTCCATCAACATTAGGAAAATTAAATCATCTTTGTTTTCCTTTTGTACAGCTAGAAGTTTTTAAATAAACAGTGTCTAGCCACTGGGCATTTTTTTAATCTAGTATTTTTAATTGCAACAATCTGTTTAAGCATCCAGAACAGGTATCCTGAGGATATTGTACAGCGAATTTTCTTCTATTACAGCCATGCAACTCCCACTGTTACACTGGCCATTGCTAAAAGGCCAGCATTTAACAGAACTAAAGCTGAATAAATACATATTTTAAAGCTACATTACTTGTCCAACACACTTGAACAGGGAACAGAAAACACTCCATCAGTGTTCCAAATTCCTGCAGACTGAGCTGTCACGATCCAAGTAGTGATTACGCAATTGTTCAAAAATGTAGCACCCCTGTCTACCTTCCTCCACTTAAAAATGTTTTAGGTACTATTTAAAATTATTTGCTTGTTAAAAAGGCCTCTGATATAGACCTATTTTCTGTCCTTATTACTGTTTCACTGTGACATCTGACTCTAAACTCGTTCCTAAGTTGAGTAAGGAGCTGAAATGCCTGTAGGAATGATCTTATGTACGTAAAGCAGAATGCAAAGAGATCACTCAGTGATCCTGTGCCGGAGGAACCAGATGTGCAGCAGCCACCTCTGGCTGCCGGAGGAAGCCACACACATCCACCGAGTTGAAAGAAATTTGGTTCTACCCTGCAATGCACAGCCATCAGGAAAGCAGGGAAAGACTGAAGCTGGGAGGATTTGTGAAGCTGCTGGACAAACCAAAACTGGTTTCAGATATCTAAAGAAATAAAACAGAAAGGTGTTGTCGTATCACCAAGAGACGCTGCAGAAATCGCTGCAGAATTCCTAATGGTCACGGGGACTGGGCAGTCCTGATTTTTCTGTCGTGTCCTCTGCTTTTCTCTGGTGCCTATCAGTAGGTAGCAGTGGAATTGCTCCCAATTTGTGCCAGTTTAAACAAACTATAGCTTTACATATTGCAAAAGAAAGAGCCAATACAGCCTGCGTCCCAGCCCTCTGTTCTTCCCTCTCTTCAGCACTTTCTACACTGGGGCTGAGAAACCCTCCAGTTTTCCTTCAGCAGAGGATTTACTCATTTCTCACTTGCTTGAAACAGGCCAAGGTTTTTCCTCAGAGTGTGAGAACCACCTACAGTCCAAGTCCAAACACTTGCAGTATTTAAACCCTGCCCAAGGGTATTTAAACCCTGCTCTCCCAGCTGTGGGAGAACTGAATGTGCATCTTAGGCCCAGCACTTCTCCCACGGGCAGCCCCCTCCCAGACTCAGCCTCCGCTTTGGCTACCGAGTTGCTGTCAGGATTGTGACTGTGCCTGTATTTGGGTCCTTCATTTGGCAAGGACAGACTCCTGTAAATTGTTCATTGGGAAGCGCAGCCCCGTGCTCGCCGCCCTCGGAGCAGCGTCTGTCACACAATTCTCATGTGGAAGCCCTGTTGTCTGCATGATCCGAACGCACGAATGCAGAGATACGGGCCTATCAAATGTAGTGCTCATTAGCACAGCGTACAGCCCATTTTACCGCCAAGCAAAGACGCCTACTTACAGTCCAAGTTGTCCGCGCTGGGATTTCAGAGAAACTATGAAATATTTCCGTTTTCTTTCCTGCCTCTCCCTCAGTCTCGCTCCATGTGTCACTGCCTCGCTGCTCTGCGAGCAGGAGCTCTGCCAGCTCACCCTGCAGGCTGCACACCCCACCCTTGGTGTTTTAGCTCCCAGGGAACAACCCCTTTCTGCTGTCCCCTCTCCATGTTTCTCTAGATCAATCTTCCTCCTTGCTCCACTCACCTTGCAAAGCTTTTCCATGACAGGTAAGGAACACTTAGGAAAGGGATCTGTTTTTACGGGGCAGTGATTGTAGCTCTGCGTCCTGGAGAGGTGGGAGCAGGAAGGCCGGACCCAGGGCGCTCCTGCACCTCGGGATTCCAGGCTGGATACGGTCGGCAGCTCCTGAGAAAGGTCCTGCACCAGCACCAGCCCAGTTTGGGGGCAGCCACGGCACCCACTCATCCTCCATCCCTCCCCACGTCACCCGGTGCATCCCAGACAGACTCCAGACCTTCCCCTTAATGCGCACAGGGTACCACACCCTCACTTACTCATGCAATAACCTGATTAAACTCGACTTTCGCTTCTGATTTACACATAGGGTTAAAGACCAGAGGGTCAGTGGGCTGTAGTAATGAAGTTACTAATTGCACGGTGCCAGATGCGTGAGTTGTTTTACAGAGAGAGTGAAAGCAGGACGAGGGCGTCTGCCCTGAAATTTCGCAATGCAGAGACAAAATCTTGGACGGGAATGTTGTTTAGATGAAAACAAAAACCTTCAGGAAACTAATACCTGGGCTACGCTGCAAGTCTGTTCTGTCCATCATGCTTAATTAAACCAAAGTCGGGTCAGGGTAAAACACTACCAATGTCAAATGGCTGCTGGCTGTTCTTATAACAAATTCTGCAGGAGATTTCACCGCTGCCCTGAGCATGTGTACTGCAGCGACAACACACACACCCCATGGTTTCCTGAAACCTCAGGCTAAATAATCCTATTCTTGCATTCTCTCCCTGTTCTCTGTAGGAAAACAATCTTGCTTGTGCTTGCTCTGTGAACCGATCTGCAAAATTCTTCTTTTGTTGGCCTTAAAAGCCATTCTCCAGATTTTTTTTCAGGATAGTTTCATTCTTAACCATCACTTGGATTGCGGCCAGTGAGAAACATTCACCTCTTAAACTTTACAGCCTGGTACCATCCTCGCCTTCTGCTCTGCCCGTGTTTCTGCTTATCTGGGTGTCACTCAGGAATGCAGAGCTCACCCCCAGCATTCCTGCAGGCAGGAGGGTTTTGTGCAGCCCTGAATCAGCCCCAACGAGGGGGCGTCTGGTTCAGCTCTTTGTGCATCACCCATGTGAAAAGGCTGACAAAAATGCCTGCCTTTACCAAACATTCCCCCAGGTTGCCACCGAATCTCTTAGAAAAGTTAGGGAAAAAAAAAAAGGAGAACAATAACCTGAAGAAATACAGTGACGTGTGAACAGGTGGAAGAGACTCACAAAGGGGAAATCTCTGCCTGCTACTACCTGATGATTTCAAATAAATCGGTGAGAGAGGGGCTGCTGTCTGCCCTGGGAAACCTTCACCGATACGTGGGCAGCTGTTTGAGATGTAGAACCAAGGCAGTAATATTCCAGATGATTAGTTTGCAGCTCGGAAAAGAGCTGGAAAAATACCAATACCTGCCTCAAAAAACTGGGCATCCAAAAAGCAGAAAGAAAGGTGGAAAATAAAGAAAACAAAAAGCTCATTTTCCAAGGGTGCTCGTGCTTCTTGCAAGAGGTTCTTTCTGCCTATCGCTCTGAAATCAAGCGCCTCTGGGCAAAGACTCCACCTGCCTTCCACCTTCACTGAAATGAGTCGCCCACTTGCTTTTCTAGTCTTACAAGGCTGCTCATCTCGGCCCCCAAAACGAAGTCAGGTTGAACACACTAAAACTAAGGCAGACCTGGCTCTCTAGGCTTCCTGGAGTAGTATTTTTAAGAGATTAAAAGCAATAAAATAACCAATGAAAAGTCACCGTCTGTAAATAGTGAGCAAACAGCAGCAAACACAACACAGGTACTTAATATCCCAAGGTAAAGCGAGGCCGCCCCGCTGCTCCCCGGCTTCTCAAAGAGAAGCTTTGCAGCCAGCAGGTCAGCAAAGCCAGAGGGAAAACAGAGTTTCCACCGGCCTGGCTGGAGCTGGACTCCCCTCCTATTATACCAAATTCTTCAGATTTTTTTAACCTGCTCCAATCTGCCCCTTGAACCTAACAGAGTGCAGCTCTCCCAAGGTACCTGTCGGTGCGGACGTGCTTGGCCCACACGCTGCCCTAAGCTCGGGCCTGGGAGCTGCTCCATCAGGGTTCATCTGGGGGATTAGCCCCTCATTTAGGAAACTATTTGTCTTGCCTTAGAGCCATTCCACACGGGAACAACACGTACCTCTCACCCGGCCGCCAAGGGAAACGCAATGGCTCCAGGGAGTCCTGCTAAAAGCCTGTATCTTGTTCCGTGGATGTTCTGGTGTTTTTCAAGGCTCTCTCCCCACACAGATAATGAATGACACGGTCGATAGATAAGGTCTCCTCAATAGATAAGGTCTGCGTACATGCAGACTCAAGGTTTTTGGGAAAGCGAGACCTTTATCTGCACTTTAGCACCAAAGCATCCAGGTCTGTGTTGCCTTTGTGTCGTGGATGTGTTTTGTTGTCCTGACAAATGAAAAGCACTTGACTACTGTTCTCCCTGGAAATTTTATTCATTAATTGTCTTAAAGTAGCAACTGTAAAAACCACTTTTCTGCTTTTACTTTGGAACAATCTTTACCAATTCATCCCTTTCCAGTTCCTGGCTTTATTCTTAGCCCTAAGGCCTAATAATAATTTCAATTGTGGGAATGCTGAAAAACCCATCTCAGGGCATGTCCCTTAGCGGGAGATGTTTTACATTAGTCTTATTTATCCAGCAAAGGATGCGAGAAGGAGCTGAATGGGAACTCTCCCAAGCCACGCGGTACAGCAGATGCAGAACAGAGAACACAACCCACGCACAGCCGGACTGGGAGAGGTTTCCCAAACCCGTCACGTGCGCTGTGAGATGCCGCAGGCCCCCTCCATCGGCTGAAAGAATTCATCTCTGAAGGGCAGCAGGTGAGAGCTTCGCTTTCGACATTTCCCAAGGGCCTCCTTAGAAAAGTCATTTGTCCTGCATGAACGTTTCCAGGACTTATTCCTAAGTGCGAGAGTCTTACAGAGAAATAAAAACACTTGAAGCGTTTTATTGGCGCCTAGAGAGCGACCCAAGCCCATGTCAGGCAGACAGAGCCTTGGCTTTACATCATCCTGACCTGTCAGCAAAGAAACACAATAATTCCTCTCCCTTCCCCCCTGTCAGCGCAAGACGTGAGAGTTGGGACTAGAGAAGCTGATCTTTTCCCTTTACCCCCCTTCTGCTTAAACAAAGACAGACGGAGCAGCCCTGCCTGAGTGTTGGGAAACCAGAGCCCTCCCACCCACCTCCTGCAAGGGCCAAGCGAGCCGGGAAAGCAGCCGGGAGCCACCCCCTCCCCAGGCAGGGAAAGCTGGATGCGGGGGAGCGAGCCTGGAACAAACCTTGCCTGCGCTGGTGGGCAGAGCCGGCAGCGGGGAAAGCTGGGAACAGAAAAGAGGCATTTCACGCTCTGGGCTGAGTCACCCAAGTGTATAAAATCAAGGCCAGGCAAGCGGAGCCACGCAGAGCGGAGGCACGAGGCGTCGGGACTCCTGGACAGGTACGTGCAAGAGGGTGCGGTTTAGAGCCAGGGATTAAGATTAAATCTAAGATGGGGATCCAGCGGATCCCCCAGTTCCTCCCACCTTCTCCCTGCCATGTGCTGGGAACCCAGCAGCTCCAGAGACCAGGAAGCCCTGAGGCTGCTTGGCTCTTGCGCACTTCCAGATGACAAAAAGGACACGGGCAACCAAATGATACCATTTTGCTGGTTCCTACTTAAAACCTGGGATGGCAGCAACAGCTGATGGTCTGGGCAAGACCTGGCACCATTCAGGGAACAGCAAGTGGCCCTAAGGTTTGGAATAAGTCTGAGATATTTCATATTACCTGGGGCTTCAGTCACCTCGCTACACTGTAATACATTTTTGGATGGGGAATGATCATTATGATGCCTGGTAGCCCAAAAGACAGCTCGGTAAGAAAAGCACTAGTGTGGGGCTGTGGTGAAATGCTTCCTCTGACACCAATAACCTGCACAGCCTCAGACAAGTAATTTAGGACATTTTTTTTTTCTTAATGACAAAGACAAAAGTGAGGTGGGACAGGGAAGAAGCACAGAGGGAGCTGCAACACTGAACAAGAGGCCTCGGGGCACTGATCCAGGAGCACGCTCTGAGTTTCTGACCACTTTCACTCTTCATTTCTGACTGCTTTCACTGAAATGTGGTTCAGGAGCTGCATTTTCAGCACATCCTTCCCCCAGGAGCATGTACCATGCTTGTGGCACTCACCTGTGGCAGGTCCCCAGCCTGGCAGACAGGCTCCAGGGCAATGCCAGCCAGTCGGGTGCAGAGGAAGAGGGTGAATCTCAAAAGTGCAGCTCACCAGCTTGTCCTGTACAGCAGGAACTGGTATTTTTATACTGGAGTAGCACTGGCACTCCCTTGTACCCCTGTACTGCAAAGAGGCAGCCGAGCAGGGGGAGCGGGGAACCCACCTTTGCTACTGCTCTTTGGGGTGCCAGACTGGTGCCACTGGTACTGGTGTGGGAACCAGACACACAATACAAATTGTGATACAAATTGCTTGCTTTCTGCACGAAAAACTGTAGGTATGCTTAGACTAAGATCGCATGATACTTCTGCCCCCAAGAGTTCATGTTTACTTAGGCTTAATTACGGAAGAGACATTAATTATCACTTCCGCTGTCTGGATGCAATAGGAAAGGACTTACTAATGTTTTGCTTTTCAATAGCTTGTAGCTACCTGGAAGGATTTTAATTTAGTTCTTAATGTTGATGTTTTGCTTTCCCCTCCCTGAAACAAAAACAGATCTTGCAAGTTAATTGCAAGCTGCTCAGGAGAAGGATGTTTTCACGCTTGGTCATCCTCTCTCTGCTGATGGGGAACACGGTGTCGGAGCCAGTGAGCAGAGCAGAGCCTGCAGCATCCAGGGACATCACCACCTTTTTCCAGCTGGCTCGGGAAGACTCTTGGGAGAACGTTAATCTCACCAGCATGTCCTGTGAGGATCGGAAGAACAGGACCTGGGTGACCCTGCAGCTGACCAACAGCAGCCTGACAGTGTTCCCCGTCTGCCTTCCCGAGGCCCTGGAGACCTTGGATCTCAGCAACAACCTCTTACAAGAGGTGAACGGCATGGAGATAGCAAACCTCCCGCGGCTGCGCGTCCTCTCGCTGAGGCAGAACCATCTCTGGTCAGTTAGATGGGGATCTGAAGCCCTCAGCAGTCTCCACTCTTTGGACTTAAGCTTTAACAAGCTGTCGTCTGTGCCATCATGCCACAGCTCTGCCCTGCCTAACTTGAGGTGGTTGTCCCTGGCTGGAAATCCACTGATCGAAATCCAGCCGCTGGCTTTTTCCTGTTACCCTCAGCTACAGTTCCTGAACCTCTCGACAACGCTGCTGGGGCAGGAGGACGGCAGAGGAATCAGGGAGTCTGCTTTTGCCATCAGCGCATCTCCCAGCGAGGCCACGAACATGCCTGGAAACACTATCAGCATGCTTGATCTGAGTGGGACCTTTCTTGAGAAAAGTAAGTTTCTGGATTTCCCACTGTAAACACAGGGCTTGGTCAGGCTGGGGGAGCAGAAGCCTGGCTGGGACCTGGCTGGGTGGAGGGGGAACACCCCACACCCAAAGCTGCAAACAGCTGGTCACGGATCTGCTGGGGGAAAACCCTCACACAGACCAGCCTCCCGAAGGAAGGGCAGAGAAAGGACACCACCAGATATGTCCCACTGCGGTCCCCCAGCTCCATCATAAATTGCACTGTCTGCTACCAACAGTCATCCCGCTGTCAGCCCTGGGATTAGCTCTGGGACACGCAGGAGGAAATTCATTTCACTTTGCAGACACGCTGCTGAAATCTTTCTTTGTTTACCCCTCCAGTTACCCTCAGCTTTACACTGCTGTATTGAAGCAGCACTGAGAGAGGCTTTTTGTGTCAACCACAACTGGCCAAACACTTCCGCACAGCAAGACAACCCATGCCCTGAGCAATTTACAGCATGATTTTTTTCTTTTGTCTGCCTTTCCTGCCGGCCTCAGTGCACAACTGAGGTGCCGAGGCGGACAGATGTTGGCCGCCTTGCCCAGCCAGGACCTGTCCCTGTCCCCTGGCACCGCAGGCTCTCAGCCATGCCAAAACTCTTCCTCCCCCATCTGTAAGGTCACCTTATGTGTATTTTTCCCTCATTTTGTACCAGTTCTATTCATACAACGCAATTCTCGTCTCCTGGGGTTGCTGTGAGGTTTCAGATGTTAACACCGACACAAGAATCACGGTGAGGTCAGGGCAGAGATTCCCCTGGAACAGTGTCCTCCTCCCACAAGCACCCAACATGGCACTTCTCACCAAGAGAAGAAAGGAAGAAAGAGAAGCATAGAGGGATTTTTTCCATGTGTACGTGCCCCAACTCCAGTAACCACCAGCTTAGGGACTCCCCCGGCTCGATGTTTCACTTCAACTCACATTCAGCAGATACACCAGCAAATTTCCCGCATGAATTTGCCTCATCCCTCTTGTGGTGATGAGTTGCACAATTCAGTCACGGGATAGAAAGGCGCTTTTGTATAACACCTATTTGTTGCCTCTCATCTCTTTTTCCTGTGCCAGGAGAAAAAATAAGTGATTTGCCTTTCTCACACCACTCAGGACTTCGTAGACCTTTCTAATCTCCCCCACCCAGCAGTTCCCTGAGCAGAGAAATCCTTGTTCATTTAATCTCACCTGACAGTAAAGCCATTCCTTATCTCTGATTAGCTTTACTGCCCTTCTATCTTCCCTTCTTTTCCTCTGCCCTACAACAGCAGGACCAGGCCTGCAGGTGATATTAAAAAACGTGATTGCACGGGTGTTTATATACTGGCATATTGATTTTTGTTCTAATCCTTTCCCAAAGAGAACAGCTGCACAAGACCAGAGACACTTTACATCTCTATGAATTAAAAACCTTTTTCTAGGCAGCAATCCACAGGAATGCTCGATTTAGGCAACAAGTATAAATCTTTTGTTTTCTGCTTCAGTCCAACCAGAGTGGATCAGAGATTTGCCCAACCTCAGATCACTTCACCTGACAAGGATGCCACGATTCAGAAGCCTTGATACTGACTTCTTCAAGTCCACGCCTGATCTCCGAGAGCTGAACTGTCAGGACTCCCGCTCGCTGGGTTTCGTGAGGACCGAGATGTTTGTCAGTGCTCCTCACCTGAGCCATCTCTCCTTTGAGAAGTGAGTGGCTTTTATTTCTTCGACACGCAATGTTGCCTTTGCTGCACAGCCGCCCGGGAGCTAATTTTAAGGCAAAGTAGGAGCTTATTTTTATGCAAAGTTTACTTGTTATCAAATGTTTAGGAAGGAGATATGGGCATGCGTGCTATCTTAGACTTAGATATGCCGTGTAAAGCCTGCGGTGTAGATCTAATACAGCAGAAAAGCTGATAGAGCCCAAAAAGGTGTCAGTCAAAAATCCTCTCCCACTTTCAGTGTGAGAAATTAATATAGCTCCTTATTCAGCATTAGTAAAAGCAATGGTTTAGCCCTTATTCTAGAGGTAACACCTCAGTGTGATTTACTTGGTATGTCACACACCTGTTGAAATACTAAGGGAAACAAAAGTCTGAAAGTGACTTATCTGAATAAAAGTAGGTAAACTGCACACAGAACAGTTAGCATAAAGAAAAATATTGGGGTAACACCTTAAACAATTTCTATAATATAGGCCCAGATTATAAACATATCAGAAAACAAATACTAGAGTACCGGCTGTGCTCTAGGAACCAGTTTCAGGAAAAAGAAACCATTTAGGCAAAACAATAAAAAGTATTCCACCCTTTATTAGATTGCCATACTGAGTTTACACAGCACTTCACACTACTTCCAGGGATAACAGTTCAAAGTGCTAAAAATCATGACTCAAACTGAAAAGACAAAGCTGTAGCAGTTAAAGTCATAGAAAAAAGAGCATTTTCTGAGCACTCAGGCTGCAGAGAGGTCCCATTTTCACGCTCTTTCTGCAGCTAGGACAGGTTAATAAAGGCAAGGAAGGTCTTCCTATATGAGTCATTTGACTTCAGTAGGTGAGAGAATATGTCATGAGAGGGGCAATTAACATGAAGAGGATGATTGGCATAGAGAAAGTCATGCCACGACAAGCAGATGAAGAAAGAAGCTAGAAAAAGGGTGCAGTATAAAAGAAAAGAGTAGCTGGATGCCTGATGGCAGAGATGAGATCATTTTTCACAGAAGAAAAGTGCATTAGTGTTAGCCTGGACTTTAACGTGCAGAATGTTGATAACTGGCTGCTTCCAAGGGAACTGGGAATATTGCTTTGTGTCTTACATGGGCTGGGATACTAAGCACATTCCAGCCCTCGGAAAGTAGCTTAGCGTTTACTAATTATTGCATTTGTCATCTTGTAGCTGTAACCTGAGTTCCTTTAATCCTTGGAATATCAATTCATCGGACAGCATCACCATCAACTTGTACAGAAATCCTCTGCTATGCGACTGCCAGCTCTCCTGGCTGCTCTCCAAGCCCAAGAAAGTTGTGCTGCAAAAGTAAGTGAGTTCAAGGAGATAAAGTAATGCTCTTCAGGCACTACTTAAATGTTTAAGTTATTTAGGGACCAATCTTTCACTGTAGTCGAAGTTATCCACATTCCTTGCATGCTCTTCCCTTCCACAAGAGGTAGAAATACAAAACAGAGTCCACTTCAGGGATAAAGTGTGGCCGGATTATACTTGAATGTGGACAAATGCGATGGGCATGTGCAGAACAGTATAAAGTGTGAATAGCTTATTTTTTCAATTACGATTCATATCTATCGGCTGGAGATAAAAAAAAAAATGAGCTGGCTTGGTGGTCTTAATAGGCCACCACTGAGAGCAGGAACTGGAAGACTTTGCAAGATACTTAGCAAATTATTTCCTCTTTGTCCTTGCATTCCCAAAGCCTAGATCAGCACAGGCAGTCAACAAACCCCTTGCAAATAGCCCCGTTTGTCACCTATTGTTGCCATGCTCTCCTACGGTTTTACAGACGAATTACAATGAGCTGTAGTTAAAAGAAGTGCTTTGCATATTTATGATCTCTCCTCCTTTTGAAAGGCCACCAAGATTTGCCATCCGTAGTGGAGAGAGCAGGGAAGTAGATTGTTAAAATTAGATTGTTTTTCATCAGGATGGGCTTAGCAGTTGCACTGTTTACAAAAACACGCAATGTCTGAGTAAAGAAGCTGGAGCTTAGTCATTTACAAGTCATTTACAAGTACATCCTGTGTCAGCACAGCTCCAGCTGCTACACCAGCTGGCTTAAAGATCTTGGATCCCGTTACCTTTCTCTGCATGAGATCCCCTCCTAGTGTGACATTAAACTCTGACCCTTTACGACAAGTTGCCTTGAATCCCGACACTCTTGCTGAGGTTTACAGTCCTTATACCAGAGGATGCTTCCCTTCAGGCAAGAGGTATTCCTGCACCTTACAAAAACAAAAAGCCAGTCAGTTCCAAGGTCTAGATTTCATGTCTTCTTTATATTAAAGATGCTTTGTGGACAGCAGGTTGCCAAACCCAATGCAAGCAACCTTACAGGAGCCTGTAATGTTCTTGTGGATCTTGCCTATTCTAACTTGTCCCCTCTGCAGGGCTTCAGAGACTTTTTGCCACACATCCCGGGAAGACTCGGACAGACCTTCAACGCCTGCTTCACTGCTAGAGCTCTACGACAAATGCCAGTCTGAGAGAAACGTCACGCTGCCCGATTCAAACACAGCCTCTCCCGAACACGATGCTTTTAGCCTCACCAGTGATGATGCCACTACTGGATTAACAACAGCAGACTCTGCTCCGCTAACCAACGGCACTTACACCAGCTCCCTAATTGAGGGGGATGTAATGAGCACAACAGGAGCCAACCCGACCAAGATGATGCTCACAAAGGCCCACGGTTCCTCTCACGAGGAGAAGGCAGTTTCCGAATTCACGAGCCATCCTCCTTCGTTCATGTCCGTAACCACCTCCCCGGGTTGGCTTGGAGAGCTCTATAGTCACTCCTCAGATTATTTTCTCCAAGAGCTCTATAGTCGCTCCTCAGATTACGGCTCCACGAGTCAAACTGAAACAGATCAGCTAAAGGGAGAGCTCAGAACAACCGATGCGCCGTTTCCCCAGGAAGGCCCATTCACCCAGCCCACTAGTGATTATTCTACGAGGGCAACAGAAAAGCCTGATGCCACTGACCATTATATCAGCTCCTTTGCCACCAGTGCTGGGGAAGGTACGACACATACGAGCCAAACAAGCCCCCCCCAGCTGAACTCCACAAGGAGCAGCGCACACACCAGGTCACTGATACACTACATAGATGACTACGATTACAATGAACACTCGACACAAACCCCAGTACAACTGGTATACACCTCCTGTGACTACAACCCCTGCAGACACCTTCAGAAGCCGTGCAGCGAACTTCAGAGCGTATCCCGATGTCTGTGTCCTGGCCTGTCGAGGGAAGATGAGATTCCAGACCCACCGAGGCTCAGGGAGGTGGCTGAAGTTACAGACAGCTCTGCACAGATACGCTGGTGCGCCCCAAATTCAGTTGTTCACACCTACGAGCTGACGCTTTATGCCCAAGACAAGGAGGACAGACAGTTTGTCCTGGACAATATTTATTCCACGGCAAGGCAGCACACTCTGTATAATCTATTACCGTATACCACTTACCACATTTGCGTGACTGCTTCAAACAAGGCAGGGTCAAGCCAGACAACAAGTCAGGGAATTCCAGGTTCTTCGTGCACCAGATTTAAAACAAAACCCAGCTACAAGTTTGTCTTTGCTGCTCTGTCTGCAGCAAGCGGACTCTTTCTCATTTCCACAATCATTTTGTCTATATGTCTGTGTAAGGCACGTAAAAAGCCCCAGAGCGAGCAATATGGTACACACTTAGTCTCTTATAAGAACCCGGCATTTGATTATCCGTTAAAACTACAAACTACTAATTAGCTCTGAGGGATTGTTCTACACATTCCAAGCTCACTGTCTCTATCACCTTGGGGTGTTTTCCTGAGACTCTCAGAATGTCCTTCAGCAAAACTAGGAAACATCAGACTTCATAGCCCTTATGCTTCTAAGGGGGGGGAAAAAAAATGGTAGTCAAACAGAAAAAAAAAAAACCTTTGGACTCTTGTTCATGTGCTAACCAGCAGCAAACCTGGACAGTAACCTTGAGAAGTTGTTTTTATAATCACAAATATACTGTATTTCAGACAGTGAGCAGCTGCTCACCAGCTGTCTGCCTCGGGTACCCCTCATGGATACGGCCGCCGACAGCCACAATCCATGATGCATCCAGCTAAACAACATAGACTGTGTTTTTATTCACATCAGTGAAGCTGGGTTTTCAATTTCTTCTAATGCCTATGTAAAGGTAATATCCAAAAAGGGCATATTACTGGCGGGGGTGAGAGAAAGGTGTCCTTGGGCTCAGTGACAAGTTGCTGTGCTCATCTAACTCCAGTAAAAAGCTCCAGTGACTGCAACTGCTCAGCACAACTTCAGATCAGGAAAAAGAAACATGAAGATTAATTGTAAAAAACGACAGTGCAGGATCCTTAGGGCGGGGATAGTTGTTTTGTTCTGACTTGGCATAATATTTTCCACGACTGAGGCTCCCAAATGTTACCACATCACCAATTACAGGCAGTGAGGAGTTTGCAGTTCACAGTAACCCACACCAGCATTTGCTTCGCATTTGGTTTTAAGCAGAGATGACTGCTCAGTCCCATCTCCAGATTTAGCAGGCTGCTGATTTACCTCATACAGAGGCAAAGAGCCAAGTCGTGAAACAATTTAAGGCGTGTGTTGCTGATACTTGAAAAACTGAAACCCCATCCACCAGCAGCAGTCATACAGACATTTTTTCAGATGCATTTTGGGATGCTAATTCCTGCCATAAAACAATAACAGATGCTGAGAATTTCAGTCCTTCAGCAGCTTTGAGCTTGCTATTAAAATTCAAAGAGATGTTTTTGTAAGGGGTGGGGTTTGTCCCAAATATTTCCTACTCACAGACCCATAGGTTTATGTTCCATTAGCTGGGTGTTTCTGCTGCTGTATCCTGCTGTGTAGATACAATATGTGAAATCTCCCCACATCTCAGAGAATGAGAGGTACTACACACAGTGTAAAAGAGTCTCTGTTCTGTCCATTTTAATGCTTCCAGTGTTAATGGAAATAAATCCTACAGATTTGAATTCTGGTTCTTTATTAACAACCTAGATCTTTGTGTTGTCTTTACCATCTACAATGTTTAGCCCAAGAAACTAACACAAACACTTTGTTGTTTTGGAACAAACTTTCAGCATATAGTAATGTTTTTATGATGGTAAATTTGTGTTGTCTGATGTCACAAGAGCTTTCATTCTATATGTGCATAAAGTGGCCTGTGCCATCCTCACCACCACGGGCTTGCAGCTTTTTCCTGGAAGTTTGTCCTTTCCCTACACCAGTGCTGGAAACGTCACCGTCATCGGGGAGATGCTCATTGCAAATTCCTGCCAGAGCTTGACTGAGCCTCATGACTCAGAACTCACAAGAGAGGTAAACTGCAAATGAAAAAGCTGGGATGGCATCGCCTTTCACTTTGAAAATCTCTTTTATTTTCACATCCTGCTAGTTCAGATCTATCTTTGTTTGGACTTTGTTTTTCATATTTATTTCTGGCCTTTACTCCTGCGTTTTCTGGAAGGCCTAGTGAACAGGCACAGATGATAATTTGCCTTCATTTGAAGTGAGCAGGAGCCTTCAGCCTTTGACTCACATTATTCCAAACTGGGGCAGGGATCATATACTCCCTTGTGTTTGTTCAACATAGCTCTAGGAGACCTTGACTGGGGTCTTTGGTATTACCAGAAACAGAAACAAAGTGGAGCAAAATGAGAGATTTGTGAATAGCAATTTATATAGACTAGAAGATTAGCTCTAGAGGCAGAGGACAAAAAAGATAATGCAACAGAAAATAAAGATTATTCCAGCTTAACTATGAGCGAGTCTAAACCGACAAGACACCATTTAAAACTGAGATTTTGAGAGGATACGTCTAAGTAAGTACTCTTTACAACATCGCAACTCATAATCACTGCAACACCTAAGTAGAAAGCCACAAAGCTCAGTAGATCTGCCAGTAACAGGATTTGGCTTCCCTGAGGGTCAGTGTCAGAACCTGACACCACCAGAAGCGCAACCTCAGATCAACCTCAGTCTCTCAACTCTTTCCCCACTGCGAGACGCAGATTTATCCCCATTGATTTCTCCAGCCAATTCTCACTCCAGCCTCTCCTGACTTTTCACAGGTCTTGACTGCCCTCCAGCCAAGGCAACAGCGAGAGCCTCCCATTCTTTAAAAGTGCCCTTCCTAGGAGCCAAACAAATATGCAAGTCCCACTTGTTCCAACTTAAAATAACCCTCAACAGTCCAGTTTCATCTGGGCTGATGAGCCATCCCAGCACTGCCTCTTTTGCCCCATCACACTCTTACCATTTCACAAGCGGGATGAAAGAGATTTAGCAGCAGGGTTCAAAATGCAGGATTTTTATTTATCAACACCAACGGTAAATATTAGTGCTTCAGGTGCAGAAGTTCCTTCCCCCTCCGCCACACTACCACTTTATTTTCACCAGAGTTTACTTTAGTAATGACCAACTTTACTCTCTTGTCTTTTTTCCTCTATTTGACTGAGTGCTTCTCTTTCTTTTTCCTGTTAATTGTGCTAAACTACAACCACTCTTCCTCAAATATATTCTACAGACACACTCTGAAATACTTTTTACGGTATAAAAACTAATGGCTTTATTCTGCCGTGCTATAAAAATCCCATCTTGGATTAAAAAGTCCTCCCACCCAGAACTTGTATGTCTTGTAAACAGCTGCCACAGCCCAAGAACAGGTAAAATTACAATTACACACAAGGGCAACTTCCATTTGAGTAACTCACAGTATTTTCAAAGTATTCAGGTATAAAATCATCAGCACTGCCTACTGGTAGTTGTTACACCCAACGGATGCTTCTAGAGAAACTGCATCAACACATTATCCATTCCAGATTTTTAACTGTAGCCACATCTACCAATTTTGAAAGTAAACCCTAAAAAGCAAGCACTATTTTCATCAACAGGGTAAAGTTTTCTGGCTTCAGCATAATCCCAGTATAACTGCAGAAAAAACATAGATGTCATTCCCATTCCCCAACCTCAAAACCCAGATCTGCCATTCGTGTAAGCACAACTAATAACCAGTTTGGACATTTCCTGGACTTTCACTACTGTGGATCAACACACACAGGCGCTCCTTGGGACTGGAACGATGAGGAGAGCAACAGGGAACTAACGGGGAACTTCCCCGCCCACGTGTAAAGCCACCTTAGAAAGCTGCCCAGCTCTGCTCCGTCTGGTTGTTCCTCCCCCTCATCCTGCTTGCATGCAACAGCAAATCCTGTTTCTACCTCCAACACCAAAGACATAAACCTTTTGCAGTGTGACTGGGATACCCACACACCTCTGAAACAATTTTATAAGGTAACAAAAGCCAACTCATTAAAAAAATAATATTACTAGTAATCCACTTACTGTTCAACTGCTCATTTGTCCTGTTTCTCTGCGAGAGGAAGATGACTCGGGGATGTGCAGCCAGCATTTAAACATGCTTTTTGAAGAGCGTGTGCAATGTCTTTCTGGCTTGTCTTCCTGACAAGAAATTATCTGCATTCCCAAGAACCTTTTCCGTTCACCTGTCAATTTTCTTCTTCCTTCTACAGGACCGAGTTCAAGCAAAGGAAGCACAAAATAGCCAGTGGTACATGTGGGTGCATCCCTTGGGTGTTGTGGCAGAGATGCCTGCTGCTCAGTGTTTGAAAAATCAGTCACTGAGTCTCATGTAGTCTCTCAGGAAGCAGAAACACTCTGGGAAAAGGAGGTGATACTTGAAAAGGCCTCCAAACAGGAAAGAAAGCAGCTCTCCAAAGGCCAGAACCCACACAGGCTAAAGTGCTGCTGGCTGTGACGGAACAGAGAGGGATCGCCTTGTGTTTGGTACAACAAATGTCATTTAGAGAAGCGGCCACCAAGAGCCCCGTCCTGGGTGGCAGAAACAGGGGGGTGGGAAAGCCCAGAGCGGCAGGACAAGGCGCTTCACCCCCACCTGCCTCGGTGACAGAAGGGAGCTGTCCCTGGCCACAGGCTTGAGGTGAATTGAACAGGCCGGCTGGGAGACGATGCAGCCCAAGGCAGGGAGCTCACTTCATATCAGAGGCTTTATCAGCCTCGTCTGGAAAGACACAAAAATCAAACCACCGTGCTAATCCATCAAGCGCTGCACTGGCACTGATGTGCTCCTCTGCAGGGGTCTCCAGAAAAACACCTTCATGTGGTGTTAGAAACGAGGATGCCTCAGAGGGTTCAGGATCTTGCTGAAGAAGAATCCAATTCGCACTTTACCTGTGAAATACAGAAATATTTATTACAGGTGCAAACATGTTTCATGTTTGCGGAAACGTATTCATAAAAGAACATGTTCAAACTCCTGGTGCTTTTTCTTTTTATCAGCTGTCCAAAGAATGCAGAGTTTGTTCTGAAGCAGGGCAATATATTACAACAGCAATTCCAGCTTCTTCAAAAAGTAACGAAGCAGGATAACAAATAACTATATTATTTTGAAATCCATTCAGGCAACAATCCCTTACAGTGAGGCTGGTGTTCTGCTGTCATCTAGAGGGAGAGGCTGGAATCATCTCCCCAGGTATTCTCATTTCCTCACGGAAATATTCATTTTTTTCACCAAAGAACTTCAGCCTGCACCCCACAGACAAAGCTAACTAATTCACACTGCCCATCTGCATCTGTGTACCTTTACCTACTAACATTTGAAGAAAAAGAAAGCAGAAGCGCTAAGAATTAACAGTAGCAACAGTCCCCGTCCCACAGACTGACATTCAGAATCTTATCTGTCCCTGTCTCTAATTCTTTTCATAGCATTATGACCAGGAATTTCTCTGCCAACTTGACACTGATAAGGAAAAATGTTAAATTTTTCTTAAGAGCAAGGAGGGGGTTACTGCCTGGGAAAACCAAAACTGGTTAAATCAGTCTACAAGTGCAGTAAGATTCTTTTAAATATTGTACATTTTGGAAACAGAGATCAGATCACATTCGTTGCAACTACAGCAAAAAACAAACAAAGAAACAAAAACCAAAGGCAAGAATTGGTCAGTTTTTTGGTTCAGCACAGATAAAGATCAGTAACAGTTCAGTATGTTTATGTTATCTGACATTTTCAATTTCAATTTACATGTAATATTATTGTAGAATATTACAAGAAGTGGATGGGTATCTTCTAAGCAACTCTGATCTGCTTCAAAAAACATTGATGATGCACCAGTATTCAAAAAAAAGTCTGAATCCATAGGAATCCCTTAGAGCAAATTCCTCACAGGACTAGCAATGTTTGCCTTAGTGTCTCAGCAGAATAAAATCACCATAAACAGGGTATTTTTCTTCTCTTCCAGACCACAGCGCAGCATTGTACTTTGTGCTGCTACCTAATCCTGGATGACATTACCCACTAGTACATATGGGATGATAATACTTGCATAGCATTTTGTGTATTTCCTGACATACTACCGCAGCAAATATCCTCATTTTTCAACTTCCTTTAATGAGTGAGCAGCCTTTTAACTGCTTACCATGTCTCTCAGCTTATATATATATATATATGTATTTTTAAAGGAACATAAGGGAGAAAGAAATACTAACAAGAAATGGAGGGAGTGTGAGAAAAGGGACAAAATATCTTCAAAATACATAGACCATTGGATACACCCAGAGCAGGAGAGAGGAAATAAATAGGGGGAAAAAAAAAAAGAATCAGACTCAGCACTAGGTAGAGACTTTTTTCTTCTTTGAAAAACAAAAACCCACTTGCTGTGCAAAATATTTTGTTCTGGGAAGGCATGAGCATTGCATTTATTAAATGTTTAGGAGCTATTTGCTCTTATCAGAGCATGATTAAGTAATGGTACTTAATAACTTATCTAAGGCCATGAGGTGAAATGATGTCACCTTCTCTTTGGCAATCGTTCGTTACGCTGTCATCACTACTGCCTTGAGAATACTCAGCAAGTTATCTCCAGCAAAAAAGAAAAGACGGCCCTACATGACACTAATGTTCGTATCCAACCTGATGTAAGTGCAGTAAGTGGCAAGATACACATCCCAGGTATTTCTCACCTTGTAAAAAGGACAGAGATGCAAATATTCCCAGAAGCCCCATTTTGTGCTAATCACACAATTAAGTGTCCACTGACAGTATTTATGCTGTGAAGGTTGTTCACGCTGCTCATCTTGGAGCAGAACAGCAGCGCCCACTTGATATTAGGATCTAGCCCGAAAACACAAGAGTTTCTAGCACATTTAGTCCAAACTGGCTATAAATCCAAGTCCTATTTGAAGGACAGAGTACTAGCACACAAATCTCATTTCTTCAAGAAATTAAGGAAAAAAAAAAAAATTACCCCCCGCAGAGGGCAGGGTGAGTGTTTTCTGTATAATTTGTTATCGTCTCACTGCTCCTTGGAAATGCTGGAAAAGGTCAGAACAGCCAGAAATTATGATAAGAGGGTAAGAAAAACGTAATGAACAGGCAACTCTGAGTCTAAGCTCAGCTCTAAAACAAGCCTGGAAGGTTTCTGCAAGTGCTGGCTCTAAACTTGACCTAACAACACATTTGGTCCTTTGGGTCTGAAAGCTCAACCTTCACCCTGACATGACGGTGAACTTCAACAGCAAGTCTGATTGATGTTCGGCCATCTCAGATAAACCTCCCACAAGCGGCGTGAAGTTATAAATACCCAAGAAATGTCTCCCCACAGCCCTCTGCCTGGATCAACATTAACAACTGACACGCAGGTCAACGGGACATTGCCGGGGAAGCCTTGCCGTAAGGCTGCCCCTAAATATGCATGAGTAAAAAGAACAAAATAAGCTCTGTTTCATGTAGAATGAAGCAGAAAACTTCAACGCAAGATCAAACCAAGCTTTACCCAAGGAGTTTGACACAGAAAGAGGCGGCAGTGGATGACAACCTTTAAATGAGTCAGACAACTCCTTTCACATCCAGCGCAAACCTGATCGCACAGACTCACGCTTACAAAACCCTTAATCCTAAGTTTGCCCTGAAGGCTGGCTCTAGAGAATCAACCCTGCCAGACCAAAATTATTCAAAAGAAAGTAGCTGCTGACCACGACAGCCCTAACCTTAGCTCAGCAGCTTGTTAAGTACCAAGTTTAAAAAAAAAAAAAAAAATCTCCACTCAGCAACAGAACAAACTCCAACTCCAAATGATTCTTAACACTAGCGGAGCTGCTTTTGCCAGACACGGAGCGATGTGTAACCAGCTGGCTGTGACAGCATCAGTTCTGACCTTCATTTTCTTCAAAACTCCTGAAAAAACCTCACTGATGGTCACAGCACACGATCTGTGTTTTCCTGCAGGAAAACCAGGTCCTTGGTGCCACTCTCTGGCATAACCAAACCCAAAGCCCAGTTCAACACCAGAGAAGCAACGTCTGCCACTGCTCGAATTGACACAAAACCCTTTAATGCAGCTATACCACTTATATACGTCCAGGAGAAACCAAGGAACCTCCTGTGATACCACAACAAACTGATAAACATAAACATACTTCATCAGCTCTTTAAAAAGCTTGGCACGATACTGAGTCTGGCTGTAACGTTGCGTTAAATGTCCATGATTTAGTACTTTTGCCATCGCTGCTCGATGTACTTTAACATCAGGGTCAGAGACCCCAAGGATCTCGGATATTTAGGATTTGTTTCTGATGATTTTGAAGATGATATAAATCCAGGTCGAGACTTTCACTAGCAGACTTTTCCCCTATGACCTGGATGTATCTCCAATTTATTCTGAAAACTCATTTTTTCTCTGCTTGTTAAAAACTGAATACAAAAAGGCAAAGACCATTCACTTCCAAGACCTTCTCTCTATAACAGTCTCCAGCAGACAAAGAGCAGCTATCAGTGTTTCAATGCTGCATGAATCCAGCAAAAAGAATTCAAAAGCAACTGTTGGAAATGGTTGAGAGATGATGAAAACATGTAACTATTCCATCTTTTTTCCTATTTTTCTCTGACAACAGAACTGTCCAAACGCTTGGCTTATATGTAGCGCCACACAAAGCCACTACTGGCGCCAAGAAATTGCTCACCATGAGGACACATTTCACTTGCAACAAGCTCCTGAGACAAATGCACATGCTTGGAACCAGAAAATAAGCTCAAGAGCTCACATCCTCTGCCTGTTTCTTACAATGTGTCCTACACCGGCAGCACCAGACTAGTGCAGGGACACATTTCTTGTTGTACAACTGTCCATACGGGGGAGCGCTTTACTGGCACTGCCATATTATAAATCCTGACTTCTCACATCCACTCAGAAGGAGATGTGCCAAAAAATAAATAGGGTTTAGACAAAACTTGGTTTTGTCAGAGCTCTTTTGAGCTGCTGTGTCCTCCTTGTGTCTTACTTTGAACACGGTACAGGATTAATTCACTTTATGGATTCAACTATGTGCTTTCAACCTAAGCCATATTATGTTTGCATTCTGCTCAAGGTGAAGAAAATAACTTAAATATTTAGAAATCCCAAAAAATAAAAGCATACAGAAGCTGCTTATATTGATACAGTAATTGAGGCAAGATCATCCCAAGAGGTATAAGCTGCCTTTCAATTCTGGCATTATTTTTATTGATGACAAAGCGTACCTTTTTACAATGGCAATCCAAGCTGAAACAAGTCTCTCAGACAGGTGGGGAGATCAGGGTGTTACAAGAAAACACACATTGCTTCTATTCTTTTATTGTAATCCAAGTCTAGCTTCACTGGTGATAAAACTGCTCAAAACCCTTCTTGATAACAGGTTCTGCAAAAGATAAGAAAACAGGCGCTAAGAATCCACTGGGATGGCACAGCAGGTCTTGGCTGTAGCAGGAAAAAGCTGCAAGACGGCGTAAGGAAAGAAAGGCCTAAGGAAGGAAAAGCCTAAGGCAAAGGCCTAAGGCAGGCAGGAAAGGCCTAAGGCAGGCAAGAAAGGCCTATGGCAGGCAAGAAAGGCCTATGGCAGGCAAGAAAGGCCTATGGCAGGCAAGAAAGGCCTATGGCAGGCAAGAAAGGCCTAAGGCGGGAAAGAAAGGCCTAAGGAAGGAAAAGCCTAAGGCAAAGGCCTAAGGCAGGAAAGAAAGGCCTAAGGAAGGAAAAGCCTAAGGCAAAGGCCTAAGGCAGGAAAGAAAGGCCTAAGGAAGGAAAAGCCTAAGGCAAAGGCCTAAGGCGGGCAGGAAAGGCCTAAGGCAGGAGGTCTCGGCCGGCCTAACGCTGGGTACAGCCGCACTCCCACCCACCCCGAGCCGTTTATGTGGCACTAATACGGTAAGAATCACCTGAAACGGCTTGTGGGGTGGCCGTGGCGCAGAGTTTCACACAGGAACGGTGCGAACGACCCCGGATGTCCCGGCTGTGCCACAGGCGGGTTCTCCCCCCTCGCAACCCCCCGAGGAAACGCCGCCCCTCAGAGCGCCCGGCCGGCCAGCGGGACCCATCCCCAGCCGCTCTGCGTGTGCGCAAGCCCACGTACGCTCCGGATCCCCGGGCGCGGAGGGGCCGAGGCCGCGGGGGGACCCGCTGCCCCTTGAGGGACCCGAGGCCCCTTGAGGGACCCGCGGCCCCTTTAAGGCCCCGCCCCTGCGCCCCCCAGCGGCGCGGGCCCAGCCCCGCCATTGGCTCAGCGCCGCCCGCGGCGGGAAACCGCCCGAGGCCCCCGCGCGGCTCATTCTAGAAGCCGCGCGCGCTCCTTTTAGGTGTCCGCGCTATTCGCCGGCAAGCAGGGGGGGATTCCGCTTTTCGGTTAGCAGGGCGCAGGCGCGCAGCCGGGCAGCTTCTGCGTGACGTCACGCGCGACGCCGGCGCGAAGGACCCCGGCGCGTCCGGCTGGTGGCGGCGGCGGCGGCGGCTTCTGGAAGGATCCGGGCGCGGCGGTCGGTACCGCGGGCCCATCCGCGTCCATCGGGACCCATCCGCGTCCATCCGCGTCCATCGCCGCCATGCCGGAGAGCACCGGGGCCAAGGCCCACGGCGGGGCCGGGAACCGCGCTAAGAGCACCTACCAGGACCGGGACAAGCCCTCGCAGATCCGCTTCAGCAACATTTCGGCCGGCAAAGGTGAGGTGAGGCCTGGGCGGGAGGGGGTTGTGATTTCTAATGCTATATTTGGCATTTGACACAAGCCTTGGTCGGATTACTTGGCATCTAAACATCTCTACGTCGTTACCCGAGTAATCAAGTGATCGGATGTTAATTGTTTAAAAAAAGAGCTATGGAGATCAGTTATATTGCAACGTTTTATGTGATTTACTGCTGGTAACATAACTGTGAGCTGCGTAATGCTGGGAGATGCTTTGTCTCCGGAGGGAATGTTCAGAATGATGGAGCGAGAGCTGGTAGTTCTTTGGATCAACTTGCAAATGTATTTTTTTTTTCTCTTTCTAGCTGTTGCTGATGCAATTAGAACAAGCCTTGGACCAAAGGGCATGGATAAAATGGTAAATCTCATAGTTTTAAAGCTTAGTGGGACTACTATGAAGTCAACATATCTTACATAGGATGGCATCTTTTGCCTTGAAGTTCTTTTCCAAGTTTCATTTATTTAAGGGGAAGTGTGAACGAAATGCACATCCCACTTTGAGAAGTAATGTTGTCAGGAATAATATTTTACATTCAGCATGAAATAAAGATCTGTAGTTACTGATGAGCCCTGTGTTCTCCTTCCCTTCTCAGATCCAGGATGCTAAAGGAGATGTGACAATCACTAACGATGGTGCTACTATTCTGAAACAAATGCAGGTTCTGCACCCTGCAGCCAAAATGGTAAGTGTTTTTTTTAATTGCTTAGACGATGTTATGTGTTAGAGCTTAATTTCTGTGACCAAAAAAATAAACGTAGTGACAGAGCAAGAAATTTTGTGATCAGTTTTAAGCTTGGGAGAAAAGCTTCTTTGCTTCTGTAAGGGATCTGTTGTGCAGTAGTTGTGCTTTGCAAAATAAGTGCACAAGTGTGGAAAGCAAAGTGCAAAAGGTACCAGCTTCAAATTAGAAAAGGCCTTGGTGGTGCTGATACTGAGGTTGATTTCAGTAGTGCTGCATTCTTCAATATGTCGTCTTTTTTGTTTTTGTAGTTGTGTTTGCAGTTAAGTAGCACTATAGATAAACTGTCATAATTTGTCATTTAGTTGGTAGAGCTGTCCAAAGCACAAGACATTGAAGCTGGGGATGGCACTACGTCTGTTGTCGTCATTGCTGGAGCTCTTCTGGATGCCTGTTCCAGACTTCTTCAGAAAGGTAAACAATATATATACTTCATGTAAAACTGGACATAGTTAAGTCCTGTATCTACTTGCATGTGTATAATGAAGCTTAAATTAGCTGTTTCCAGTTGAAAAGTGAAAGGTAACCCAAGTCTTCACATTCAGGTTACACTCATATCTCACTTTTGATTCAAAATCTGTTTAGCTTTTTATTTTTAATTGAATGCATTACTATGGATAGAGGAAATAGCCTAGGTGATGTGATGAATGTTGCCGTGTAAAAACTCACCTCGATTATACTGGTACTTTTCTTATGGACAAAGAGATAGCGTAAGAAGGTATAAATGAAATTTGAGACCAGTGATTCTACAGGGTTTTTTTTTATATTTGGCAAATTTGTCACCTCCTATCACTTACAATATAGGGAGGTTGAGAAATTTGGTTGGGAAAAGACATAATTCTGGAGGGCAGGAGCGTAGGTTCTGTTTCATTAGCTCAGGATTGTCTGCTGCCCTGCTGTTCAGGAGTGTTCTTACCTGTCCAGCCAGATAACAACTGACTTTCTGTGTGCCCTGGAAATATAGTGAGGATGGCTGGACCTGCAGAGTTATTTTTTGACTCAAATTTGGAATTTATAGTGATTTGCTTACACCAGCCTTATCTCGATACACACCAGTTTGCTCGTTATTCTCTTTCTGGCCTGTAACAACAGTTAGTTTGTGTTCCCTTCCTCTCCCAGTACTGGCGGTGCTGCTGGAAAGAGAGAGTGAGGAAAAAACCAACCTTTTTATACTCTCCGCAGGAATTCACCCCACCATCATTTCTGAGTCATTCCAGAAAGCTTTGGATAAAGGTATTGAAGTATTGACCAACATGGCGCAGCCAGTGGAGCTGAGTGACAGAGAGACCTTGCTGAACAGCGCAACCACTTCCCTGAACTCCAAGGTACGACTGATATTTGAACCTGGTACCTCTGAGTTTTGCCCAGTTCATGCTGCTGTTCGCTTCTTAAGAACCCCCTGCACATCACACATCTGGTTGGTATTGCCTACCTGCTCTCAGTCTGACTTTTCTCTGAAAAAGCCACGATTGATTCAGATTCAGTCGAAGCACTCAAACTGAATTTCAATCTGAAATATTTCATCATCTTAGATGTAGACTGTAAATGTAAAAACAAGCCTCCGCCTAAAACAGAATGAAAAAATCAGGTGGGATCTGAGCTCTTTTGCCAACAGTCTGGGTAAGCAGTTGTTCACGCGGCAGAAACTCCTAAACCAGTATCGGAATCCAGAGAACTGTGCTGGTTTCCCTTCGGCAGAAGAATCTGGGAAGCTCTCTAAAATCCTGTTTTAAGAGTCTAAGAAAGATAAATCAATTTTCTTCCCCGAGTCCCTAAATGTAGGTTTTCCCACCAGTGTGGCTGCTCTTTACTTTCAATGGAGCAGCCATTAAGAAGATAACACGTTAAGATATCAGGTTATTGGTCAGGGAGGGAAGATGAGCTTTGTTTCAAAATTCACAAGTCGAGACACTGAAATATGATGACATTATCATTTTGAAATTACTGTTCATGAGCGTTAAATATCTCACTTTTTTTTTTTTCCCCCCTATTAAATGCCCTAGGTTGTGTGTCAGTACTCTAGTTTACTTTCTCCAATGAGTGTGGATGCAGTGATGAAGGTGATTGACCCAAGTACAGCTAATAGTGTGGACCTCAGAGATATTAAAATTGTTAAGAAGTTGGGGTAAGAAACATTTTTTAACTAGACTAACTTTGTCTCTGTGAAATAAGCTTCCCAAAGTGCTAAAGACATTGATGTTTTTTGTTTGCAGAGGCACAATTGACGATTGCGAACTGGTCGAAGGACTCGTCCTGACTCAGAAGGTGGCGAATACCGGTGTAACCAGAGTGGAAAAAGCCAAAATTGGCCTCATTCAGTTCTGCTTGTCAGCTCCAAAGACAGATGTAAGTTGAACTGTGACTAGAGCGAAACCTTTTGCTGTAGTACTTGGGAGATGCAAATGTAACAATAACACATTTTTTTCAAGATGTTGTAATGTCAGCTCTATGCCGCAGCTGTAACGAAGGTCTGCAGGGTAGTGTGTACACACTTAACAACTTGGAGTTGGTATAAGAAAGAAAACACTCTAGAAATTCAGTACTTATAATAATTTAAACAGTCTCTATAAGACACTTTATTGTCATGCTTGTTCGTGTTGAATCACAGGCTATAATGTTCAAGAATGTGGAACATCTTGACAGTTGCTTTTAAAGTCAGCGGTTGTTCATAATACTCGTTTTTCTCTTTTTTTTTTTTTCCTTCTAATAGATGGACAACCAAATAGTTGTTTCGGATTATGCGCAAATGGACAGAGTACTGCGTGAAGAGAGAGCCTATATTCTAAACTTAGTGAAGCAAATTAAGAAGGCTGGATGCAACGTGCTGCTGATTCAGAAGTCTATTCTGCGGTATGTTAATACCAATTTACCGGCTTATTGGAGGTGTTTGGGGGAACAATAGGAATTGTTTGGAATACCTGGGAAATGGAAGCCAAACATTAATAGTCAGTCTTGGTAGAGCGTCAGACTGGTTTTAACAGTGACCGTACCTTTAGAAAGCACAAGTGTTGTCTGTATTTTTAGTTTATTGACATCCCTACTTTGTAGGCTGAAGAATTTCAGCACTGCTGGTAAGAACCTTGCAGTTTATGACCTTGTTACTAAAAACAGCACTGTGGACTCACTGCTTCCCTCTTGTTTTTAGGGATGCTCTGAGTGACCTCGCCCTCCATTTCCTGAACAAAATGAAGATCATGGTGGTTAAAGACATTGAAAGAGATGACATTGAATTTATCTGTAAGGTAACGTGAGTTATAGAAAGGGCAGTTGAAGCAGCAGCGGTGTTTAAAGTCTACCCCAAAACCAAGTACCCTGCTAGTGCCGGTAGGTTCTGCATTAATTTTTTTTTTTTCCCGTTCTTTTTTCAGACAATTGGAACTAAGCCTGTTGCTCACATTGACCAGTTCACTGCTGATATGCTGGGCTCTGCTGAGCTGGCAGAGGAGGTCAACCTGAACGGTTCTGGGAAACTAATCAAGGTGAGTGACAAAACATTAACACCCACTTAACAACTACCAATTATTTTAATAACTAATGATTTTTACTACTGAAGTTATTACATTTAAGTACCTACTTCTAATCCAAGCAGCCACTGACCTGAGAAGTGCAACGGTTTTACTTTGCCAGACGTCAGTACTGCTATAGAACTTGCAAATACAACTAAAGTCTTTGTCCAGAACTGTTTGTTTCAGTCTTGGTATTTGGTTTTATGTTTCAGATTACGGGCTGTACAAACCCTGGAAAAACTGTAACCATTGTGGTACGTGGATCCAACAAACTTGTTCTAGAAGAAGCTGAGCGTTCAATTCACGATGCCCTGTGTGTCATAAGGTGCTTAGTTAAGAAAAGGTAATGTCTCATGTATTACGTTAATAATCCAGAGACCCAATCATTTATGCAGTTACGTAAAATGAGTTTTTAATTTCTGTCCTCAGAGCTTTAATTGCAGGAGGCGGAGCACCGGAGATCGAGTTGGCGCTGCGCTTGAACGAGTACGCTCGCACTTTGAAGGGCATGGACTCGTACTGCGTCCGCGCGTACGGAGACGCGCTGGAAGTCATACCTTCCACACTGGCTGAAAACGCGGGGCTCAACCCCATTTCAACCGTCACGGAGCTGAGAAACAGACACGCTCAAGGAGAGAAAACAGCCGGCATTAACGTCAGAAAGGTAACGAGGAATTGTGGGAGCGTAGCTTAAAAAAATACTTGGCTGTTAAAAAGAAAATGCTTAGCGTTAGGGCTATGGGTAGTATAACATTCCTCTTGGGGACGGAATAGTTCGAGCCCTTTGACAGTCAAATTAAGAGGTGACTGTCCTCAGGATTCTGCTTAAAACTTGCTAAATCTGACTTGCACAAAGTCAAAGCTGCTTGTTCTCCCAGGGTGGCATTTCCAACATCCTGGAGGAGCTGGTTGTGCAGCCGCTGCTTGTGTCTCTGAGCGCGTTGACTCTCGCAACAGAAACCGTGCGCAGCATTCTGAAGATCGATGATGTGGTGAGTAGTGTTTGCATCGCGTTTTGTTTAGATATTGTCATCTAATCTACTGTGCCTCAAAATATTAAGTGTGGTGTTCATATGCTACTTTGACCACTTGGTTGTCTTATAACTGCAATTAAACCAAAATAAAGTGCATTATAATTACTGTACCTTAAGGAGTTAAAGTGACTAAAATACCAGGATCTTTAAGCAGAGAAATAGCAATTTTTACGTATCCTGTGGATTTCTTATCCCTGATCCTGTGAACTCTCTTTGCAGGTGAACACTCGATAAGCTGAACAAAGAGAGTGGGGACTGTGCCCTAGAGCTCCGGCCCTGGAGTCTGCAAGATTGTTTCCTCACCAAAAGCGCCTGCGTGAATTGTCTCAAAGTCCACAAAGGCTTCTGTACTTTTATCACATTAATTTAAAAAAAATAATAATCTGGTTTGAAAAAGGAAATGCTGTTTATCAATAAACATGCAGTAGTCTCCTTGAGTGTTTGCTTTATCATTTAGCTAGAAATAAGGTAAAATTTTTGTTACATTTGGTTGTCTGTGCTACGTGCCCCTACTTAGCTCTGGAAAGTTTAACAGCAAATAATTAGCTCTTATATTCTAAAAATAACAGGATATTGGGTGCATCTCGCTGAAACAGTTGAAACTTCCATCGTGGTCATGTTCAGCTCCCAGTTCTGTTCAGGAAAACCCCAGGAGTGAAACTTTTGGGCAGTTTAAGTCATCCACACACATCCCATCCCCAAATTAGTTGGTTTTCCTAAAACTGGCTGAGAAGTCGAAGCATGCTATTTTATAATAATGCAAATTACACTTTTCTAAAACATGTCATAGAATATACACCAAAAGTCTACTAATACCTGAAGGCAATGGGTACCCCTTGTTTGTGTTGCTGCATCTCAGTGCATCAGTTGGAGTTCATTTGTTATTAATGTTACCTTCTATAGTTTAGAATAAACATTTTTCAACTTTTAATTCTTAGCCTAGAGTTTTGAATTAACCCTTTCCATCTTCGTTATTGCTGCACTGCAATGACCAGATTCCTCTTTAGAAACACAAATACTTTTCTTCTTCCTATTTACAGTCAGAGCTGTAGCTTTGGCATAAACTTCCACCACTTTGTTGACCAGTTATTGCTGAAATACTTTCCTATCATGTTAATTTTATCACGTTAATTTTTTTTAAAAAAGTAATCTGGTTTGAAAAAGGAAATGCTGTTTATCAATAAACATGTAGTCTACTTGAGTGTTTGCTTTAATCATTTTGCTAGAAATAAGGTAAAATTTTTGTTACATTTGGTTGTCTGTGCTACATGCCCCTACTTAGAGCAATCAGAATAACTGAATTATTTAAAAAAGAATTGATACAGGCATTGAAGCTTTCCACACATTATTTATTGGCTGTTTAAGATTACAAATCTTACCCCACAGGGTGACATCCAGGAATGATCTTTCTTAGTTTAGGTGGTAACCTCGATTAAAGCTTCACAAACTTCCAATTCTTGACATGACTTAGAACCGTTGTGTGTAATTTCATCTGTTTCTTTACGCAAAGAGTATTTGTGATTCCACTTTTCTGCGGCTTCCGCAATTGCTTTTCCCCAGTACGCACACTTGAGGGCGGGGGCAGATTCTCGACTAACCCGAGGGGTTTGGCCGTGGGCGGGTTTTCCGCCCCTTCCGGAGGCTCCGCGCCGCTCCGCTCCGCCCCGCCGGCCATGGCCGCGCTCGGGGCCGCTGCCCGCCCGCGCCCCCGCGCCCCCGCCGCGCAGGTACCGCGGGGCAGGGGGGACACGCGTTGGGGAACAACCGGGGGACGCGGGAGGCCCGGGTGACCAAACCCACCTTTGTGCTGGGCAGCGACCTGTGGGGACAGACGCGGATGCAGGAAAACCTGACAGCTGGTCCTGCGGCACCGATCCCTTAATGAGCTTGTTGCGCCCCGGAGGCCGAAGAGCCGATTTAAGAACTGGATGGTTCTGCTGATCCAGAACTGAAAGAGGAGGTTGATGCACAAAGGCAGAGCAGCAGGTGGATGGTGCCGCTGCTTTGAATTTGCTGCTTTGATCGTGTAATTCATTTTGTCTCAGCTGACTAGGCTACGGAAAAAATGAGATTTTCACAGTGAAAACCCAACAAGACATAAGCAGGACTTTTTGTTGGAACGTTAAAGCTTATTAAAACACCTCTGTGTGGAAAAGTATTATTCTAATTTTTGGATAAAGACACTAATCCTGTAATTTTTTTAAAACACAGTGCTTAAAATAACATAAAGCAAGCCTTCGTAATGCAGACTAAGCTGGTTTTAATAACTTCTTTAACTTGTGTAAGCTCAGACTGTTTAGAGAATGTGCATACCTGCACACAGCTGCAAGCTGCCAAACAGTATTGGAAATATAAGCAGTGCAGGATCCCTGTCATTTCACAGTAAGTTACGGAAATGGGAATAAACATTTATACACAAGGTAATATTTTTAATATCTTATTTTTAGAATGCTTATGGAAATGGGAGGTAGGTAAGGCTTTTTTGGTTTTTACATAAAGGCTTTTTCAGAGCTGTGTAGTAATCAAGGAAAAACTACACCTTTTACAAAATTGTTAAAACCATTTTCCTTTCGATAAACCCTTTAGATCAACTTTCCTGGTATAAATATATTGATTGCAGGGACAGACTGTGGAATTTTACATGCTTCTAAGAGGACCCTTAGGATCTAAATTATTATGCGGTAAGATTATTCTGTGTAACCCCACATTAACATTTTTATACACTATCTCTGTTTGCTTTTACTGTACCATTTATTAGACTTAATTAGGATAAAGCAGTACTAAGAACCTTGTTCCCCTTTCTTCTACCAGTCAGAAAATTTGAAACATCTCTTCTAGGATGGTTTGGATTCAAATAGCGGCAGAGAACAGACCCTCTCTCAGAATGCAGACTCTGACAAGGGGATAGACTTTTCCAAAATGTGCGATTCAAATCGAGAATATTACTTGAAGCTGGAAGAGCTGAAGAATGCCCACTTGGAGACCATGGCAAAATTAGAAAGTATGTATCAGAATAAACTGTATTTAAAAGGAGTACAACCCTGGAAGAAGAAAAATGCTGCTTCTCATAGGTGCTGTAGGTAAGTTTGATGGTACCTTTGATCAGAAGATAGCGGTGATACAGCGGGTGTTTCTCTTTCTCCCTGTTTCCTGCAAGCAGATAACCACAGAAAAGTTAGTTTTAATCATAAAAATGCTTATTCACCTTGCTAGCGGACTGTGGGATTTACAGGTGTGTGCGCAGGGGAGACCGGGCAGCACGTTTAGTAAAGCCAATGCCTCTCCTTAAGAGGTGCTGACTTGTTCACCATCAGCACTTAAAACTGTGATCTGCTTTGAGTGCCCAACGTGCTTCTCTTTTCCCTTCTCCTCCCCTTCCCACCCTCCGACTAGTGCTGTTCATATGATGATACCGAAAGTGCAAGTTGCTGTTTTTCCATCAGTGGGCTGGGCTCAAACCAACTCTTTTTTTCCCCTTTTTAAAGGCCAACGTGGAAGAAGAGCTCGTATGAGCCTCTATATTTGCACAAGTCCTTTTCAGACTCTGACTTAAGCGATGCCTTAGGCTCAAGTATATCTGATGGATCTGACAGGGAATTGGCGTTTGAAGAAAACGGCAGTGAAACTGGATCATCTGCATTTGCTAAGGAACGGATTGAGAAAATGTGGGACGGCTTCTCGGTGGAAGATTACATCTCCCGCGCCAAACACTGCGTGCCGAGCTCACCGGCCTTCAGAACGATACGGAGGAAACAGAAAGCGCGGTCGCCAAAAGTTACTGTGCCCAAGCCTTTCCAGATGACTATCAGAGAAGCCAGAAAAAAAGAACAGAACGTCAAATCGAAGTCACAGGTCGAAATGGAAAATCACTTGTTGAAGAAGCAGCTAGAGGAAGAAGCAGAGTGTCAGAAACAATTCCGAGCCAATCCAGTGCCCGCTGCTGTTTTCCTTCCACTCTACCACGAAATCGTGCAGCGAAATGAGGAACGCAGGAGGTCTGTGAAAGAGAGAAGCAAAGTCAAGCTCTTGGCTTCTCAGAAGCCATTTAAATTCATCGAACGAGAGAAGCAAAGGAATGAAATGAGGAAAATGCAATTAAGAGACCTTTCCGCACCTGAAAAGAAAACCAAACTGTTCAAAGCAAAACCAGTTCCTAGATGTGTTTATAGTCCGGCTGTTAACGACAAGCTAAAGGAGGAAGAGCTCTACAGAGAAATCAGGATCAGAATGAGAGCTGAAGAGTTGCTGCGCAATTCATCGCTCCCCAACAGCAGACTGGCTCTAACAAATACCAATAAAAAGAAGAAACACAAGTGCATCGAACCAAAGGAAACAGAAAGTAAACCCAAAATCAAATCAAGCGTTCCAGATTTTCAACAGCTACACCAGAAATTTCAGAAACGGCTCCTGCAACAAAAACAAGTGAAACACCTCACAGTCTGTGAACCGTTTGATCTTCGTACTCCGTCTATTCCCTCAAACAAGGGGAAGATTTTGAAGGACATTCAAGAGGATGAAGAGAAGTTGAAGGAAACACGCTGGCCGTACGCCTCTCCGAGACGGAAACCTCAGATGAGACATTCGAGTGCAAATTCACATCTCTCAGGATTTGGAGAAACCAAATCGCCAAAACCCACGGAATCTACAAGACGGCGGGTACAAGCCATCAGGTGACTCCTTTAGCGATGCTCTACATTTCATAAATACTTTAAGAGCAGACCTCTTTTTTTATTTCTACATAGGTATTAAATTCTTCCTTGCAGTGAACACAGGACTTAATATAAGGGCTCAGTTATAATATAAAATGGAAAACATTTAAATATGGGACTTAATTAGTATTTGATTATTAAGAAACACAGTGCATTTTTCTCAGAACATCCATAGGAAAGGCACAAATGACGGCCGTTTTGCAGGGTATACCTGAATCCCTGGAAATGGCGCATACTTTCTGTCCTCTTACGCCAACCCTCTTTTCACCCTACTTTTCTCTCTTGAATCTCCTTTGCCGAAGCTTCCTTTGAAGTGTTGCTCTTGATTTAATACAAATTCAGCCTTAGTTTATTTTTCCACCCAGGAATTCACTTGAGGAAAAGAGAAAGCTGGAAGAACAACAAAAAAGGAACAGGACAAAGCAGAAACAAAGAACGAAAAAACTCCAGAAAATTGTAACAGCTCGGGCTGAGGCCAATGACCCACATCAGAGCCTAGCTCAGATGTCTAAATCCAAATTAAAAACATTCAGGTATTTTGTTGCGTTTCCCTGAATCCTGAACCTCTCATTTTACGTTGTATGTTAAACATACAATGTAAAAAATAGCATAGTCTAAGTTTACATAATTACACATTTGATAAGTTATACACTGTGCAAGCAGCTAGTAAAAAAAAGTGGATACATTTTTTTTTTCAACTGGGAAATTGTTGCCTGTTGTAATGACTTTTGATCTGTATACCTTATAGTATTGTACGGGGTGTTTCAAAAAAACCCAATTTCAAAGCAGTAGTGATTTCAAATTGGGTCCGTGTTTGTGAAACACCATGTGGATGAGCTAACAGGAGACTCCTGTGTTTTCTCACATCAACTAAAGAAGAAATATTTTTTAAAAATCAAAAGGACCCGTGTAGTTACAGAATATCCTTGCACTGCTGGATTCATAGCTTTTGGTACAACTCTTGTGCTAATTGTCTCCTAACGCAGCAAACTTCTCACAATTCACTTCTTTGTCCCAACAGGTCCCCACTTAAGAGGGAAAATTAGAGCAGGAATATTATTTTCACTTAGCACATATATCAGCAGCTAAGCAGGAAGCTGCTGGTGCTTAGGAGGAATGGGATCTAAAGTTACCTTATATGCATTCAAAGACTCTTTTTACATGACTGAGGAAAGTACACAGGGAAAAACCATCAGGGCCTTCTCAGGTGGCTCCAGCTCTCTGATGCTGATCTAACTCTCAAACTGCTGCTTGACCTTGTGTTTCTGGCTGATTTAACCATCCCTGCTTCTTGTTCTTTTTAATCCTAGGGGAAAAAACAAAAACTGTCATGAGATATGCTTGATGACAAGATTCAGAGCTCGGACTAACAACTTTTAAGTTACCGTAGTAAACTTGGAGCAAGGTGTTCAGAATATGGTTCAGGAGAGAGATCTTTCTATTTGAGGGTGGAGGGTGGGGCTGGGAGTTAAAAGGTAACAAATAAGGTTTCGTCATTCTTTTTTGCTTTACGTGGGTCTCTTTCTTTATAATTTAAGTGTCCTCAGGCAGATGATCTGCTGACTCCAGGACAAAAGCAGAAAACAATTTGAGTTACAGTAGCAGGGCAGAGAATTAAGAGAGACACTGGGTGTCTTCACAGATTTGATTTGAGTTCATTCAACGGCGAATTTCACATTACAGTATTTAGCTTAATCAGATTTCAGGAGTATTGTAAAACACTCACGCTTAATTCTTGTCTGCACATAAAATTATGCTGTTATAAAGCAAGATTATTTCTCCCTGGTGCTGATGCATTAAGGCTGGTACAAGTGCTTAACTTGATAATGCTTATTTCAGCATAGGCTGGGTAATAAGGTATATTAACGTAAGTGCTCTTCTAACAGATAATTAGGTTTGTAGGAAGCTGCCAGAGAGCAAAGCGAGTAGGAACAATGAAGTTCACTCCCTGAAAATGGTGAATAACTTGCATTAACACACAGCATTATTGCAGAAATTCAGAGGATGGGAAGGGAAAGAGGCAGGAGGGCGCAGAAGTGGAAAATACTGCCCTGAAGTGTCTAAGTGATACCAGAGTTGGCCCAGCACAGAGGCAACGTCCCAAAGAGGTGTCTTTGTCACACGCCAAGGGTTACAGTCCACGCTGCCTGCATTATCTAGTGCTTGCTGTGACCTAAGATATCATTTCAGTCTGTGAATCGACAGTTTCGTCATCCCGCTATATTGACTGGGCCCTTGACAAACAAATGGGGAAAATAAAAAGTGTACTGTGATCCAGAACGTGGCCACCCCTCTGGTGACATAGACTGGGAAAGTGGCAAGATTCTTATCAAACTTGACCTTAAAAGTACTGACTTTTATTATATTAATTTCCTATAGTGTACTCTGATTTTTATCAGTCCTTTCAAACTGTTTGATTTTGCTTAGAACAACTGGAATATCTGTATGAAATCAGCATTTTAAAAAACCTTAGAGTATCTAAACTTTTTTTTTAAAAAAAAAAAACAAACCTAAGAATCCAAACTCAGCTAAAGCTTATCCAAAGTGACTACTTCAGAGGTGGGTTTGTTCAGTATTTACACAGGCAAGCAATTGCTGTGAAAATGAGACAACACATCTCGGAACCTCAAACACCACCACAAAATAATTTACCTTTTATGTGTCTTTAAGTAGGACAATATTTAGTTTGTTAGGAGCAATTTAGCTGCTGTAGAAAATTACTTCTTCTATTCTAAATTAATAATAACTTCTCTTTCCCTTAGGAATGATGAGAAGCAGAGAATGCGAGAATATTTGCTAGAGTTGCAAGAAATGGAAGAAAGAGTAAAACAAAGGCCATTGCTTTTGGAAAGAGTCACTCAGGTTGTCTTGCTTCTGTATTATTTCTTACTCTTTAAATACTGCATAAGACATTTGTAGTCAAACATTTTTAGAAGATACCTGAAAAATACTTTTGAGAGGGGTATTTGTCCATTTTGATGTCCATTGCCCCATCTCCATATAAATATTAGTAGTTTTTGTGACACTTGCACAGGGAACTGAGATGGTTGTTTTAAAGGTGTTGTCCAATTTAGTTACAACATGAGTAACTCTAAACACAACAAAAAATTACAGCAAAAATGTGGGAGGTTTAAGTTAGGAAAGAAGTGATAAGAAAATTCAAGTATTCTTAGTGTCAGAGGCCACATATTTTTATCTCTCCATTTCAGTACAACCAGCAAACTGGACTTAAACTAGTATGGAAAAGGAAAACCCAGTGTAAAGTTCTCAAGTATTATTTTGCCAGTCGTACCTGCAGTGAATAACCGTTCAACTCGTCAGATGCAATTAAAGAAACAGCATTAATATAAATAAATAAAAGTATCAAGAGACAGGCTTTGAATGCATTTAGGTAACACATAACCACTGTGGTTTTCCTACAGAAAAATGCCAGGATAGCTGCAGAAAAGCATTATTCGAACAGACTGCGAGCGCTGGGGATATGCCCAGAGTTTGTTTCAAAGAAAGGACAAACAACTAAATTGCTACGACGCTCCAGTGCTGAAGCTCTTAATAACTCCACTGATGCCAGAGAAAGGTAGAAATTACTGAAGGCTTTTTTTTTTTTCACCACTACATACCTAGTCATTAGAAAGTATTTTTTGATGTGTAGGTTTTGGGGGGGTTACAATTATTTGAAATATTTCCCAGGTAAATATTTGACTATGTAGTTAGCTTTACTAGTGCTAGCATTAGTATGTATTTTTAATTGTTCTTCCTGAATTAAATATCATTTTGTAAAACAGAGAAAAGTACTGGATATGTTAGGTAATGCACTTCAAAGAAAAATTAAGGAACATATTTTTTTTTTTGTTCCTTGTCTGGCAGGTTGCTAGCAAGTCACTTCATTCTGCAGTACTTTTATTGAATGTTTAGAATAAACCTTATAAAAATACAATATCCATTAGGTGTTATGACTTAGAAGGAAGCAGAAACAAAAAAATTGAAATATATAGCAATACTGTTGAGTTACTTTCTAGCATACAAGGAGACTTTAGTGTCCCTCCCTCCTTTTTCCTTCCCCAGTTCCACCCCAGCCAAGTCTACCAGGACTTGTCCTAGATGACTTGAAGGTAGTTTAAAACCTGGAAAGAATCTTACCTGAAAATAAAATCCCACGTGCAAATTGTCTTTTCAGAGTCGTGAGGGATAAGATGAAAGAAAGGGAATCCTTTGAGGAAGCAGCTGATGGTCCCCAGTCTGAGCTGTCCTGGGAGGAGGAGGAGGAGGAGGAAGGAGAGGAGATAAAAGGTGTCAAAACCTCCCCCCGAGATGGTCAGTCCAGTGAGGAGGAGGAGGCCGCCATTGCAGGGGAGGCTGGATCCAGCCTCAGCTCTGACCAGCATGGTGATGAAGAGGAGGATGAGGAGGAAGCAAAGGCAGGCCTGTCACTTGGCCATTCCCAGGAGGAGGAAGATGAGGACGATCAGTCCAGACCCAGCTCTCAGTCTGACCGGTCCCCTGGGCACGAAGAGGAAGGTCAGTCGGATGCCGAAGCTGAGGGCGCCGTCAGATACGAGGATGAGGAAGATGAAGATGATGATTCAGAAGAGAAGCCCAGCAATGATGAAGCCGGCTGAGAGGAAGGCCTGGGGCTCAGGAACTTGTTTCATTGCTGGCAGTGAGACAAACACCAAAGAAAAACTTGACACTTTTCTACCAATACAGAATTCTCTGAATTTAAACCTCTTCGCTTCATAGCCTTTCTAGCACAGAAATTTTATCTGTTTTCCAGTAAGATAGATGAAGTTACTAATTTGCCCAGAATACACTGAGAGGAGCCACTGAAACTTTCACAGAGATTTTTAACACTTACGGACAAGTAAAGCAGAAGAGTAAGTCAGCAGAATAATACGTTGTGCTGCAAATCTCGTGGTTTTTTTACTGTCTAACCGAGCCCCAAAACTACTTTCAACTCCATTTTGTCTTGAAGAACTCTTGCCACGATCACGCAAAATCATTCTTCATAACGTAATAACAAATGCTGACATTACTCTTCATATTCATTGAGACGGTAAATATACACTGTAAAGACAGAATCTTATTACATCAGATAAAAATGTAGCTCAGCAACTCTAGTTGCATTGAAAGCGTGGAACGAAGCGCTTTAGTACCTTTTCTTACACACTTGCTACTCAGGATTCAGCAACTACACAACAAAGGTTAGAAATGGAAGGTTTGGGTGGGTTTTTTTGTGGTGGTTTGGGTTTTTTAATTTGTTTGGTTGGTTTGTTTCTTTGGTTTTGTTTTTTCTTCTTTCTCTTCCTATCACCAGCTTACTTGCTAACCTGCCCTGTGCAATGTTAGCAAAGAACATCCACACGACGACAGACCTCAAACAAGAATATCAAACAAGCTTTGTCGGGACAGAGGATAATGTGACATTGCACAGGTGCTCAAAACATGTTCATTGAATAGTAAATGCATTTATTAGAACTACCAGGTTTGCAAAAACATAACTAACAATACGGATTTTTATTTTGTTACCATTTTCTTCCATGCTGCATGCAAGAGCGGTTACTAAATCTGTTGTTATTTCTTCTGACTGAGAAACCGTGTAACAATGTTTGGAAGATTTTCATCATTATTACTTTTATTTATTTTTGAAGTGTGAGCATAACTAATATGAATTTGAAACTTATTTTTTTACTTAAATAAACAATCCATTGTATATATGTCATACATGAAAACATTAATCATTTCTTCACAAGGAAGATCAGTTTACGATCTCTAGTTATACCTGACAGCCCCACAATACAAACTCGAGTTTGGTTTGCTTGTGCTTGTCAGTATTTTATAATTCTGAAGAGCCGTACAATGTGTTATTGAATTTTTAGTCACGTATTACTCATATTTGTCTCTTTAGTAAATCAGAGTTTTTGAAAGAAGACAGAGGAGCTCTAAATTATGGTTTTCTCAAAGATTATTTTGAAGAGGTTTCAAATCAGGAAAAAAAATCTGGTTTTAGGATCTGATAAGATTCAACTATGATCTAAAAGAACAAAAATATTTAATTGTTGAACTGTTAAGACACAGTAAAAATATTACTAAAACTACTCTGAACTGGAAGGAGGTCTCAAAAACAATGCTTTTTTTTAGGTTTTAGAAGGAGTTGACCACCTGTGTATAACTTAGGTTGAGGTTTTCACTGAATTTTTGCTATATTAACCTTAATAAGAACAGAATTAGTGAACACACAAATAAATGGGATATGACAAGGAAGAGTTAGTACAGCTTTTGGAGGTTATGCCTCAACTTTTTTAGCATTTCTGAAAAAGTCAAGCAGAATCATGTGGATTAAGGGGATCCAGTTAATAAGGTTTACATAAATTTTCAGGAAACATTTGACAATTTGCTATCAAAGGATCTCGAAACTTACTGTAGGAGAATGAAGGTCTTAATGAATTAGTAACCAATTAAATGTTGAGGGAAGAAAAGGTCAATTCTCACAGTATAAATGCAGTTTTTGGCAGGCGTTCGAGATTCAGATTCCAGAGGTTGCCAAGGCCAGAGTTATTCAGTGCTGTAAAGAAAATGAAATTTGACTGCAAAGAACATGCTGAAGGATCTTATGACACCAAATAACAGAACAGATTTCAGTTTTAATAAGTGCAAATAAATGCATGTGAGGGTAAAAAATACTCCTAAATTATACAATACTGTGCACTGAAAAAAAAAGCAATTCCATCTTGAATACTACATGCAGTCCTGGTCCTCCCATCTGAAAAGGGATTCATTATGTAACGGGAAGAAGGCAATAAGAATGATCAAAGATAAAGAATGGTTTTCATATGACGAGAAGGTAGTTTGGTTTTCATATAACAATATATATCGAGATTCTTTAATTTGGAAAAGATATGAGAGATCGAACTTTGAGATATTAAAGGAACCATTTTATGGAAATCGCATTGAGCAGCACAGATTTTCAAAGTGGAAGAATAGTGAAGTTTAAATCAAAAATATGTTCAGAAATTGCATTACAAACAAGAGAGGGATTAGTGTTCCAATAAGGAATTAAAAAGGAAAGAAATAGCAAGGAAAAAAAATCACAGATGATGGAAAAAATAGCAAGAGACAGGTCAGGATGAATTAAACTTCATGAAGCAAAGTGCAGCAGTGAAAAATTCTTCAAAGAAAGAATGAGAGGCATGAACACCATGAAATGAACAATAGGCTGGCCTAAAAACCAAGGCATTATTTGACTTCTTTTGTTTGTTTTGCTCAGGAGGATGACTAAAAATGTAGACAAAACAGGAAGAAACTAATAGGATGATGGCAAAACAATGAAAGTTACTATATTTAAAGAAAACACACAATAGCCTCAACACGAAAATCCAAATCCAGGTGAAAGGTTTTGGTAAATTACCAAGATGCAGAGTAGTACCACAGGAAAGGAGAAGAGAATATATAGTACTGCGTCAGAACTGAAGACATTTTGATGTGATTAACATACAGGCGGAAAAAAAAGTCATTTGATTCACAAAAGATGATATAATAGAAGCATTTTAAGGTCAGAAGCTCATAAAAGGAGAAATGATCATCAGTTGTGCTTTCAGGGAAACTGCCCTCACAGGAGGGAGATGAACTGGAAAGTTTCTCACAGATCATTGAATATTCCATCCTTAATATTTTAATTAACAGCCAAAGCACAAAAGTAGAAGCATGTTCAAAAATTTGCAATGAAAATAAGAAAGGTGTATCCAAGAAAAGGATTAAAAATAGCACATGGGAAGAAGAGCAAAACTTTGTATATAGACTGTAGCATTAAATAATAATTTCGAAGTGCAAGGATAACGTTTCTTTAATGGGAATTCATCTCATGAAGCTGTAAGGAGAAAGACCCAGATGACTTGTTGAGCAACAGATATTGTACAACAAAATGTGATCATAAAAAAGGTGATGGATTCGAAGGATGTGGCAGGCACAATATTTCCAGCAGGATGGGAAGAATGATACTTTTAAGTCTGCAAACATCACAGATCCCATTTTTGAGTTTATAAGCAACTCTCCTGGCACTGAACGTGAGCAGTAGCCTTAGTTGAAACTCCATATTAAACATCAGAAATTTTACATTTTTAGCAGTAGCAAATTCCACAGGAAAAATGAATATCACTGCCAAGTAAAGCAAATAGGAGTTTCCTGCTCTGCTCCCTTGCCAGCCATGCTTGTGCCATCACAAGGGAGAAAGGAGAATATAGGCAAAGAGGAAAAAACCCACCTCTTTGAGCAGGAATACCGGCCTGACGTGGTGGGAATGTGCAGTCATGGGGTCTGTTTGGGTCCACTGCCTGTACAGGAAAGCAGAACTGAGCAAAACAGGAAGCCTGGCAACCAATCAACACCAAAAAGCAAAAATATTACCAGTGGCAGGCTTTCTTTTAGCAATCAAAAATCATTACCCTCAATTCTGGAGCAAATCTGATTTTCCAAAAAGTATCCCTTTCAAAAAAAAAGAACCACCAGAATAGATACGAAAGCTACATTCCAAAGGATATAATAATTTTCCACACGGGAACTATGACAGTCTTCTAGGCTTTTTGTATTTTTGTTTGGTTTTGGGGGTTTTTTTTTGGGGTTGCGTGGGAGGGGATTGTGTGAGGTTTTGTTAGAACTTCCTGCAGCACGAGCTCTTTGGACTCCGCATCTCAGACATTTTGCTGCAGAATGGCAAGTTATGTTCTTTATGTGTCTGGGACAATCATAACAAGAAGTATTGTACTCTGTATATAAACACTGAAATAGAAAGATTAAGGAAAAAATAATTAAAAATAGAACTTTCTTTTCTTTCCAAAGGAAATAACATGATTTGTACCCCAGTGTTTTTTGTCTTTATTACAACAATGGTTCATTTCAGGCCATATCTCACTGCACTTAGAATCAGGAAACACTGGTACAAATGTACTACAGCAACTTGTGTTTTGTTTGCAAAATCTGTGGCACCACAGATTTCAAGAGACTTGCTAGAGGTTAACATAGCTGGTTTGGGGAGGTTGTTTTCCTAGAGCACAAGTCTGACGATATTGGAGAACTCTGCAGGCTACGGAGATGACTTGTTGGAACCTCTCAGCACTCTAGATCAAGTCACCCATCTTGCAATGGGGCAGGTTCAGCGACCAACTGCTGATCCAGCCCAGATGCCAGCTCGATAAGAGAGGGTTACATGGCAGAGAAGCACTCAGCAGCACATTGCCATGTGCTGTTACTCCCAGCGAGACACCTACTCTTGACTTTAAAAGAACTGCAAGAATTCAGTTCTCAGGATTTGACTTGCTAGAGGAAAAATTTTATCCCTCTTCCCTGGGTCACAGAGCAGCGTTTCGACCTGTAAACTCAGAGCGCTGGAGAACGTGGAATTGTTAAGATGTCGTAAATGCTTCCACCAGTGTTTTGCCAGGAGGATACATCTTCACTACCAACAACAATGTAGCATTTCTCTTTCTGCTGTAGCAACTACAACATTCACATTGAGGGTGTTTGCTTCTGTCATAAGGGGAATGCCAAAAGATCACGTTATTTTTCACTGACAAAGCTGAAAAGCTGTTCTCTCTCTATTCAATACCAATGAACACTAAGGGAAACCCCACATCTCCCAGAACTTCAATGGTGCAAAACCTGCCCCCTCTTCTTTTTTCATCTCTCTCAATACAGGAAACAAGCAACAAGCCACCTTTCTTTTATGTATTTCAAAAGTTAACACACTTCAGAGTAAGCATAGGAATTAGAAAGAAAATGGCTGTACACTGGCTTACATACATCAATACATCAACATTTTTTCTGGTAAGTACCTTCTCATTTCCAGAATCAAGATTTTTTTCCTTTTCTCTTTGTCCTTTTAAAGTTAGAGTTTAACTGTACCATTAAAAAACCAAACCAAACCAAAACATGTTTTGCTGTGCTTCATGTTGGTCCTCTGGGTTCGCTCTGCCCCTCCATCCTGGGTTCCTTCCAGACAGGCTCTTGAGTCCTCTGTTTTAATTAACAAGCCGCCCTGGGTAGGGAGAAAAGACACCACATGCTCCATGTCAATTCTGAACAACAGATTTGAAAGTATCTTCAGACCTCTGAATTCCTTTAAAATAAAAAGCTGTAAGCTTTTTTAAAAAATTCATGACTGACTTCAGACTTGCTCAAACCACTCCCTTAAGGAGCAACAAAGACAAGAGTTCACCTGCCCCTGAATTTCTCCCAGCTGCTTAATGGCATTATCAGTTCTGGCAAATAGTTCCTAGACAAGGGGAGCCTGGAGTTCAATCTGCTGTGTGGGTCACCGCAAAGACATAGAGCTCATCAGCTTTTGAACAAATTAAATCTGTGGTCAGAGACAAAAATAACATTGGTGAGTATCCAAGGCAGACTTCATCCTCATATTTGGCCCATGGAAAAAAAACCAGAATATGGAGTTGTGTGCTATTTAAGTGAACAGGTATCGGGGAACTTTTAGGATGATGAAAACAACTGGTTGTAAGCAGCAATGTGCAGTGGCTGTACGCTGACAGCACTGTGAACAAAACAGTTTTCTTCATCCCGTCTATCAAACATGTGAAGTTTTATGTCAGAGTCACCTTAGGAGGTGCAGCACAGTAGATGCATTAGCAGAGGAAGGAATCAATTCAGTCAATAAAGGAATTGATACCTGTCTATAGTTAGAAAACACCTTTTACAGAACAAGTCGTTCTTCTGGATCATTAAGAAATAAGAGTTTTGTTGAGTTGCTAAATACACAGATGCATGTATAATTAATGTTGTCTAAGTGCCAGACATTAAGAGTGTTTTAGGATTTTAAATGTTCTCTTCTTTTTTCTTTCCTTCTCAAGAGTGCATCTAACAGCTATGGGGAAAAGAATAGACATGTAAAAGTGATGAATTCTCTGTATAATAAGCAGGGGGCTGGTACACAACGCTTTAAGTGGTGAACACAGAGCCTACTCTCAGAATCTACTGAACAGGAAAACAGGATTCAGTCTTTTCTTTCTGACCCACCGGCGGGTGGCAAGACAGTGACTTTCTGGCTTGAAACACAGGCAGGACAAACATCAGGTGGTTGTACTGGGAGTTCCCCTCTCCAGATCACCACACCTGCTAATGGAGATGCAGGTAAAGCCTCCCAGTACAGACTGGGGACACCAGAGAGGGCACCCAGCAGGTGGCAATCTGCTGATGGCAGTGACAGCAGAGAGGAACAGGAGGTCCCGCTTCTGCCAGAGGGCTCCAGGACAAGAATGGGGAAAGAGGAAGACAGTGTTAGGGATAAAATATTTTCTTAACGGTGTAAAAGCACACAATCATTCCACAAAGGAACATCTAACTTTCACTTCACCTATTCCTTGGAAAAATGTTTTATTAACATGGTGTTTACAGCATGTGACAAAGTTAGTGGTATTATTCCAAGGAATCAATTTAGTCAGCAGACCAAACAAATCACCAACCATGAGTCTTTTGTTACCACTGATGTCATCAAGAACTGAAAATGTTGACAAACACCCGTGTTTAATTCTTTGAAAGTACCCATTAAAAAGCAAACCAAAATACCCAGCAGACATAATCCATCCTATCAATACTACAGGTTCTTACCCCTTCCCCTCGCCTCAAAAATAATTAGAAAAGATGTGGTTGTTATAGACAGGAGCTAGATGTGACTCCACATAGGAAGGACAAATTTCTATGTAGAATTCCCTCTGTCACAAAAAAGACTCCAATGTACGCTGACAACAAGCCCAGGAAATTTAAAAAAAAAAAAAATACACAATCCTCTACAGCTGAAAGGAAGACTTACCTTAGGAAAGCAGACCTCTTTGTCCTCTTGGTCTGGAGGTGTCTCATGGTTGCACTTTTTCAGTTCAGCTTCCAGTTCCACGATCCTTTTCTGCAAGGCCTCTTTGTCTCTTTTAGACTGCAAAACAAATTTCTTGTACTTGTTCCAGATCCTTCTATCCCTCTGAACAATCTGAACCTTGAAGTGCTTCAACTGTGGATCTTTCTGGGGGGATCTCTGAAGTGAGCAACTAACTTGGATTTGTTTTCCAGTTTACTCTCTCTCGTACTATCAAAAGTAAAACTTCTAAACACTAAATTTTACCGATATTCACCTAGGTGGTAAACCTATTTCTCTAAGCAGCATTCACAGAGTAACAGAGAAAAAACTATCTTTCTTTCCCTTCTATATATAGGGAAACAGACTTGGAAGCTGCATGGCTTCTGTGGTCTATAGATTCACAATCTATAACAATCTCTATGCCAAATCCATACCTTAAGCAGGAACAAAAGTCAGGGGCAGAGATTTTAAAGCACTTAGAGGGCTTGTAGTCTGCAATCACCTACATGATTTCGAAAACACCTCTCCATCCAGCCTTCCTAACCTTCCACTAACAACTGTTCACCCAAAAGTTGATTTGTGTGCGACTTTTCTCATTACAGCACAGCCTCGACATGAGCCCTGCACCATCGCACTATGAGGAGTATCCCTCCTGAATTCTTGAAAGAAAAAATGCAATAGTCTAACGGTCCACAAGGCAGGGAGTGAATTCCCTCCTCCAGGCAACTCAAGTGTTCAAAATGCCTCCCTTGTGACTGGACGTTACTTATAGCCACATACGTGCAAATGCCTACTTATTGCAAAAAGCATTAGAGAACGTGGCCAAAGGTCTCCTGAAACTAGTCCACGCATAAAATAGAGTTCAAGGTACAGGCTTCTCTCTCTCCTTCTCCTCCTGGTAGTCTCTCTATCAACTGTTCTCATTTCCAGAAAAATCAGCATCTTCCACATCAACAGATGACAGGTATAAAAGCAAAAAAAGGAAAAATACCTCGTATTTTTGCAGATGATGGAAACACTAGGATTTTTGTAACAGATGAAGATGGCCTGTAGAAGCAAAACAAAATTAAGCAGCACCAACTGAATTAAGCTGATTTTTTTTATACAGTCTTGTTGCTCATGACTAACAGCCAGCCTCAAATTTACCTTGCTATTATGGAGCTTTTATAGATTTCAGTTTGCACTGAAAAGTCAGAAGTAGCAGTTTGAAATGAACAGAATTACGCTCTCCAAATGTAGCACAAGCAGCATGCCCGTGCACATCCCTGCTTGCTGTTTCTTAGAAGAACACAAAGCCAACCACAGTTCAATTACAATTAGTCTAATGGCAAAAACTTTGGTGTTACCTTTCTTACATTTGGTTTTTCAAGTAACCCTTTTATTTTTTTCCCCCTTGGATTCTTCTAAACAGAAAGCGCACAGTTTGTCTTCGATTAAAACAGAAATAGCGGATGATCAATAAAGATTTTAATCATCATCATAAAATCCAATATGTCTCACGGAACCATAATTTATACTTTCCACAGAGGTGATTTTACTGGTCAAGCCAGTAAAATACTTTCTTCATAAATAACTTCCAGTTACAACTTCAAATACAGCTTCATGAAAGCATCTGTCTGTAGAATTAGCCACATAATAAAGATTGATTGACACTAGAGAAGTATTACCCATTAGACAGCAAGTGTTTTTTTCAGAAAGCTTCGCATCTGCTACTGAACTACAACGAATTTAACCCAAAAAAGAGAGACAGCCTACTATTACTTCCATATATGCTGCCATAGGATTATCAGAATCAAGGAGTCTCTAGCATAACACCACAGCATTGCAGCAGTGTTTTGATTTCTAAATCACTATTTAAGGGCTTTAACTGATATTTAATGTTCAGTCTCCAACCCAGGGTGAGAAATACCCAACATTACTTCCATTTTCTGTCTTCAATCTAGTCACGCATCTTGCAACATTCAGGGGCAGGACAGCACATTATATCCAGTTCGACATTATGCAATTACAATAAACTTTCTCTCATCTCCAAACCCTTAAATGGCAAACAATTACTTACCAGCTATGGGCCAACTGAGAGATGAGACTGGGAAAAAGCATTGCCTTAAAACAGCACTTAGGTGAGAGACCAAACTCCACACAGCTGTAGAGAAAAGGAAGGATGCTGGAGTCCTTCTGGCACGCCAATTTTTGCCTTCCTGGTAGTTCTATCCATTTTTTAACTCAATGGTGAGTTAAAACAAACTCCTCTAGAATGGATGATTTCCCATGGAACAGTGTAAGAAGGCTCTGATTTTATCTGATCTATATTTTACCTGATAAGCACCATCTTGCATTGGAGAGGTCTTCATAGTTTGACATTTGATCCATCTCACTTCACAGACACAGCTTCATACTCAAAAGAAGTGAGAAAAAGCAGTTACCAGGGGAGCTGAAAATAAAAGATGTAAGTTTTTATACCAGCAAAGACTGTTAAATAGTTTCAGGAAGAAGGAGCAAGATGTTGAGGCACTTGCAGTCTTTTCACAGCCCTTCCAAGGGTTTGTCTTATAAATCTACCCATATTAAAAAAGCAACAGCAGCAGTAATGCTCATGACAGAAATGTTAGGATTAGCACACCAGGGAAAGCATTTTGGAGTTAAGAATGCTGAAGTGGAGAAAAATATTATATTATTATTTCTAGAGCGCTTACTAGGAAATTATTAGCTAGCACGAGGAAAGGAACGCTTCTGAAGAGAAGAAAACAAGTGTTTTGCCATGGTCTTCAGGGGATCATCACCTAAGGACCATGTTCTGCTTTCTTAAATAAAAAAGCCCAAAACAGCTTGTATTTTGGGGGGACTGCTCCTGACTGTACCCTGAGCGGGACTGGGCTCCTGTTCACTTCTATCCAGAAAAGTTCCCAACTGAAATGATGTTTCTGGAATCTTAACCCAAATTTTCATTGCTGGATGGCAAAGGTTTGCATACAACAAAATTATCAGGATTAATTGCATCTACGTAGTAGAAGTACCTCATGACCACCGAGCCCAAAGCTGTGCTAGGAACTACATCATGTAAAAATAGTTCCCAAGCATTTATAATCTAAGCAATGAAGGCAGAAAATGCTATGTTCTTATTACAAATAAGCCTTACAGGCACAGTATAATGTATTTTAATAAGGACTTATCTGTCATTCCAAACTGATTTTATCAGTGCTTTTACCTTTTAATATAAAAAAAAAATACTGTGGTGTGACTAATTCCTCCCAGGGAAAAAGAAAAGGAATTAAGAACAGTACGTCTTAATATGAACAGTCCCTCTTAATCAATGCTTTACTATTTTACTAAAATTCCTGCTATTAGGGAAATGCCGAAGTCCAGATTCAAAACATACCTGGAGGTTTCCTTATGGCAATATGGTTTTCAATACACAAATATGCATTTTTAAGGCTTCTTTTAATACATTAAAAAATATACATCCTTTAGTACAGCAGTATCCTATATCAAACGCTGAGGGGGACACTTCTGTGCTTGTAAAACTGCATCAGTAATTTTCTGTCCAGCTGTCTGTCTTCAAAGACCTATGTGCAATTTTGGTCTTAAATGCGAAATTAAGGGCTGTGAATAGATAAAACGAAGGATACATTACATACAGTTCTGCAATCCAGGAGGAAATCAATGCACCTGATGTTTATAATATAAGGTAAAGGATTTCTGCAGTCAGAAGTGAAAAGCTTGGAATTTCCTTGAATGAAGATTCCTAGTTCAACCTTATATCCTCAACAAGAAGAGAATAAAAATGTAGCAACATGTTCAGACCAAAGGGAATAAATAACCACAGTGAAAATACTAAATATTAGTATTCAGAAGGTACAAAGACATACTGACCATAAACTGATCGGTTTAGGTTAGCTTTTAAAGTGATAAGGAAGTGCAATAATAAAAGACCTCCCAGTAGTAAAGATGGATTAGATCTTGCAAAGCACACTAAAAAGGACAAAAATAAGTTCTTCGCGCTTTTAACAGGCCAACTCGAGAAAAGTAGAATTGCAACTGGGGTTGGGGGGGAAATAAAGCTAGGGGGAGATCAAAGATAAACAATGAAAGAAAAGATAAACAGGTTTCAAAATTAAGGTAAAACCTTGAAATCCCACATGACCATCTATATGGATAATGGTGGTAAGCAGGACAAAGGCCGGAGTGGAAACATATACAGAGATTACCGCTTCCAGATAGAGGCGAAACCTAAAGATCTTAACGCTTTTAAAAAGAAGTGCTAGACAATCTCCATCCCAGGCTTCTAGAACTGCCATATCAAGTTACAGATCCAGGAGTACACAGTGAAAATAATTTGGGGGTAGTATCACGTGATGAGAGTTGCAAATGTTGCATCTATATTAAATAAGTGAAGGAAAACGTGAGAGTCAACTGTGGATCTGTCAGCCTAGCCTCAATGGCATGCAAAGTTCTAAGGCTATATCTTTGTTTTTACAAAAGTATCTAAGTTTAGCATGAAAAATGAGATATAATGCAGCACAGATTTGTAAAAGACCAGTTCTCCGCTAAACCAGGCATTTGTCTTATATTAGATCTACTTTATGACCTGTATTTAGAAGAATCACTTTTCTTGTCAGTCTGGACTTGAGAAAAGCACTTCAGATGAGGATTTTTAACAGCACATGGACACCTAAATTCCACACCACAGAGTATAACCTTTTACAAAGCAGCTACGGGGCCAACACTCCCATTTACTCTGTGGAAGTAGGCATTTAAATGGCTACAAATATGTCTTACAGGTCACTAATTATTAGGAGGTAGGAGTATTTCCTCTATTTTTCATGTACTGAATCTAAACACATGGGAGCCTGAAAGCCAGTGTTCCTGGACACTACAATGAAATAAGTAAAATAAGTCAAAATCCTGCCCCTAGAAATGAAATAGAAATCAGTGTTTCTGAAGTCCTGCCCAGATTCAACTCTATAGGCAGAGCTGAATTACATAATCGAAGAGTTCTGTTCAACAGCTGATATTCCTGATTTAAGCAGCACCACAGACAAAATAAGATTTCAGTATTAATAGCAATTTCTGGTTTTTTTGGACTGATAAAGTGTTAAGATACACACACACCCCCCAACCAAACTAACATTTTGAAGCGCCTTGAGAAGAGATGACATCATTACTACAGACCATCTGCTAGGAAGAACATGGAGCAACAGATGATGAGCCAAAAGCCACTTCTGGCACAAAAGGAGAGAGTTCCACTGACTTTAGGAAATTCATCCCAATGTTTCTGTATGTTACACATGAATATGATGACACACATCACAGACTAGCAGAGGTGAAACAAGGTTAAAACCACAAAGATTGATGTAGCGTACTCATTTAAAGCAATTTTTTCTTTTCACCACAAATATATTTATAGATGCTAAAAATCAAGATTGTGACAGCTACTCACATAAGCCAATATGCTAAAAAATAGGATACTTCTGCAGAGGTAAGAACGAACATATGGTCCTTATTGCCAGCTAAGAGTCCCTTTTAAAACAATTTTCCTCAATCTGATTTGTTTTACAATTGTACTAAATCCTGCCATGATTGCTCTCATAGAGCACTTGCAGAATTTGGCTTCCCTTGAAGATGTATTTTTTCCTTCCCCTAGTTACCGCCTTTATTATTGATTTTTAGACAATCCCTGCAGTTACTAGAGAAAGGTTTTGGCAAGTTTGCCTAGAGGCCTGTGGATGCCTATTACCCTTATCAATAGAGCATCCTTTCACCCCCTTAGCTGCCATCCTCCGTCACTCGCTGCTTGACTATGCACGGACTCTGTTCAGGGACCAGCAGGGAGAACTTTTAATATCCTCTCACTAACAAACAAGAAAGGCAACAGCTGCCGGGCTCAGCAGATGCTCTGCTCAGAGAACCTGGCCCGGAGAGGGGCCTGGCTGGACCCCGCTGCAGAGAACTAAGCAATTCCCCCCACCCCACCATGGCAAAATGTGCTACGAGAAATTTGGCCCATTTTGTCCTCTCCTTATTGGAAGGAGATTACACTATTTGAAAAACCCTTTTAAGCAAAGCAGAACTACTGTAATCAGGAAAATGCTTTAATTAACATCTCTGACACACATAGGTCATATCAGAGAGTGGGGAGGGGGGCGGTTCTTTTGGCAGAGAAATAACAGACTAAATATTCTGTTAACAAATAGAAATCACACCCCTGAAGACAGGGCTGCTAGCAGGTAAGCTGCTTTCTGAGAACTAATTAATTGGCTAAACTGAAAAGAAAAGCTCGAATAAACCTTTTTTAGCTATTAGCGTAAAATTCAGAACTAATACCAGCCTGTGTTATATAGGACTCAAATACAGCTGCTGCTCCAGCAACGGGGGGGCTGCTTACTACGGGGGGGCTGCTTACTACAGGGGGGCTGCTACGTGACTGTCACTGCCAGCTTTGTTAGGTGAACCACTAAGGTTAAATTACTTTTTTGTTTGTTTGTTTTTAACTTGAGAAAACCATTAACTGTGGATTTTCTTCTTCCTTTTTTTTTTTTTAAAAAAAAAAGGAAGAAATGGATTATAGTCCCAAAATTTTTCTCCAAGTGAGTGCCAAATCTCAAAAACCACAAAGCAAATACAAGGATGCCAAGGCCTGTTAAACAGAATTCAAACATTTTTATTGTTTTGGGACTGGCAGTCCTGCTCAGAAGATGGGGCATTGACGCTTCTGAGTGAAGACAGGGAGAGAAGAAAGGAGCTGTGCTCTATCTCCAAAACCGGTAACAGGCTCCTTTAAAAGAAGCTGCGCTCTCCTTAGTCTCCAATTGCTCCAACTGTCACTCCAGAACCAGGACAGAAATGCTCAGGGTTAACAGCTTTTCCCCCCTCCCTCCTTCCATGCCAGGAGATGAGATGACAAACTCAAATCCTGGCCCCAAGCCAGCCCCGTAAAAGGCAGCCAGAAGTGTTGAAGGAAGAAGATGGCTGGTGCCGGGACCTGGCTGCTGCCCAGCTCGCTCCAACAGCAGCCGCCACAATCCCAGGGCTGCAGAAACCGCTCAGCACCGCAGGGAAAAGGGAGTGCCGGCCGCTCTCATCTGGGGCGGATTTAACATCTTTATCAGTAATTTTGCTGGCTCTGTTCTTGCCCCGGCTTGCTCAGGTTCAGCAAGGCTCATACAGAGCTGGATTGCAAGTTGAGCAAATACCCTTGCAATTCGGAGCTCCTGCTTTGTTCTGAGATGAGGTAAACTGCGACTTTTCCACTAGCATGAGTACAGCCAAGCGTGGGCTGCAATCTGACAATGAGTGATCAGAGTTTAGTGTCATGGAAAGTAGAGGCCTTTTGTTTTGGGGCTTGATTTAGGTCCATTAAATAGGTGCTAGGACTTCTGGGTGCCAGTCACAAGCCCAACAGGTTTTGCTCCTTTACTGCCACAGTAGCCCAATGTACGACAAATATTCACGTTACTTAATTGTTACCACAACAGCATGGAGTTACCTGGCAATGGTATGTGCGAGTGGCCAAGAACCTGACCTCGCTGGTCACTGAAAAGCTGTTACTGGGGACTGAGCCAGCTGACAAGATCAGTGGAATTCCTACTGCTGCTTCTCTGTGGATTCACATGAAAAAGGAAAAACAAAAAAAACAACTCAAAGCGAAGCCACAAAAAGAAAACCAAACAGTCCAGGAGATCAAACAGGCATTTCCCCCCCTCCCCACACAGTACAAGTCTTTGTTAAATTATAAAAAAGAATTTAAGCATTTGACAAGAGATTGAAACAACAAAACAATCACTGGTGCATGGAGATGTTTTTGACTAAATCAACTGGAGTTTTGTTTTCTACCCAACATATAAACCTCTGGCACCCTGGGGAATAGAAACAGAGAGGCTGACAGATTTAACTCTTGCAGCACAAGTGCTTTCACTATAACATGATACCAAGACGATAAGACTGAAACCTGATCCCAGCATGACTTTCCTACATTAGAATGTGAATCCTGTTTCTACTCTAAACACCAACAGTTAAACATTTCTACAGCATATCTGTTATAATAAAAAAGTCTCATCTGAGAAGAGACACTGGGTTTATTTATAGGCAAAACAGCTGTTTTCTGCATTCCATGACCTAGGCTGAGGTCTGCTCCAAGTCCTGCATGTACCAGACAGCCTGAGTGCAGAGTTACCTTGTGTGGAAGCGAAATGCAGAGTCCCTCACCGAAGCATTGAACGGTGCCTTTTCCACTGGGTACTGATGCCTCCTGTGGAACACAGATTTACTGGTGATTTTCTTTAATCACAAGGAAAGGGCTGCTACTTTGGTGATGGAGGCAGGCTAACCAGCGTTAACTTGAGTTGGTTAATTTTGGAAAATAGAAAGTAAACAGAGACTTTCAACAGTTGCCTTCCTCTCAATTTCCTTCCTGAAACACTCATTAAATGTAGACCAAGAGCAATTAATAGCCTCCAGCCAAATTAGCCCATTCATCTAGATAAGATGAAGATATGTTCTTCATCTTGACACCAATATCTGTGTAAAAATGATTCTGCTTATAACACCCATGTACCCAGATGCAGTAATTTTCTACTACTGCTTACTGTCATCTATCCTACTACATCGCTACACGCACCGCATCCTGCTGTGCATCTGCCACTTCGAACCTGAGGTATAAAATATTACGTATTTTTGTTAATTAATATTGGGTACGCTAATGTGCATTAGTACAAATAGGCAAAAACCACATTGTTGCGTATACAAGTATCTCCTGTGTAAAGATCCACATGTGATGAGGGCTGGTTTACACACTTTTTCCATATTATCTTTATTTGTTCTTAAGCAATTATATTCACTACAGCTGGACATCCCCTGCTCTGTCTAAACATTTATTCCCATAAGGATTTGCACTCTTAAGTCTTAGCATGGAGCTAGTCTATACTTCTGCCCTTTTATATTTTTAAGTTAATAACCTTTTAGAGGAGTTTTGCATCATTTATTTAGATTCATTATTGCTTTTCCCTCTTAAAATGCACGTCATTTAATATAGATGCCCCTTTCTTAATTTTTTATATATATATAAATGGGCACGTGTGTCTTGTTCTGACATCATTATCAACATTATACCAAGGAGCAGCCAATATCTGCAATCTTGCCGTCAGTCTCATGCTGGAAGAGAAATCAATGACATATTCTAGATTGCTTTGCTTTATATGCGCACAGACTACAGAAAGTCAAATAGACATAAGCAAGCAATTCCTTCTCCCAGGAATTCCAGTCTAGTATCTTTGCCTGGATTTCAAAGGCCAAACATGAATCGAGAAAGACTCAAAGATCAAGACAAAGAATAAGACTTACTGCTACTTACAGTTTCAGACCGAACCTCTACACCATCACGAATAATCCCAAATGAACTGTCAACACAATACATCTTCCCAAACCAGAATATTTAAACACATATTAAGTAAAAGAACATGAAAGATTGGTTGCTGGCTGTCATACTTGGGACTCTTCAAATAAATCTGGCAATATTCGTCAATCCAGTTACATCCACTCTATAGTTTACAGGGGCACACAAAACTCATACAAAGCAGCACAAAATTATGTACACACTCAGGTATTAACACTGATTTAAATTATCAGTTTAATTAAACCAGGCAAGTTTAAGCGCAGACAAGCCCTGCAGTGTATCTTTACTGAACACGTATTAAAAAAATATTGGGGGGGAAAACACCTTTACGTTTCAACTCTTTCCCCCCCGCCCAGCTTCATTGCCCAACCATACTCATCCTGTGGCTCAGATGGCGTGCACATTTTGAGCTGAGCCATTCAGATATTGCAAAGTAGCTACTGGATGAGTTTTCTGTAAGCATTTTCCTACAAGGTGTAGCATCTTCCTACAGGTAGCCAGCACAGCCTTCACTACTACCCACTGCCTTCTTGCTCTGACAGCCAGCAGGTCCTTTAAGTACTGTCTGGGCTAAGCCTGGACTAAACTGAACGGCAGATTGAAGCAGTTCCCGGCTGGCTCCAGGACGGGTACAGCAGGAAAGACTGACAGGCAACTTTTCCCAGCCCTCCCCTCATGTTCTGAGCGTCACTCTGCTCAGCACAAGCCGTGCAAAGTGTAGGATGTGGCCCCAAGGTTTGTAAACTTCAGTCCAATCATAGAGACTATATCCAAACAGGAGCTCTGTCTGGCTTTTTCTTCTCTTTGTTTTCTCTGCTTTCTCAAAAGCCGAAACCAACTCCTTGGCTCTTTTTTCGTGCAAGGCTGCCAGCTTCTATAAACAGATCCAAAACCTGGCAATCAGCACGCAGAATTCTGGTTGCAGTATCCCTGCTTTGCTGTCTATTTTTGTAGCCACTTATTTCAAATGCTTGCAAGCCAAGGGTATTTTCTTTAGGTTACTCCATCTTAAACAGCATATAAGATAAACTCCTTCAGAAAAGATTCCAACTATCCCTCAGGTGATTTGTGCTACATGAAAGACTTAAAAAGAGGGGTTTTCCTCTCTGTCATTGCCAGATCTGCACGTCAGTATTCTGCTCACAAAAACCATGCTGATTTATTGAGTTCGCTTATCTTCCTCCTTTCTCTCTCAGCCAATCCAAGGCATGCCAAGTTCACGGTGCTTCCCCAATGCTGCCCTGCTGTTCACTTAACTCTTCCAAAGAGAACATTCTCTGCATCTATTTAGCAAGATGGCTTTTAAAAATAGGAATGCAAAATCCAGTGCTGTGTTTGAGATAAGCATGAGAGATACAGCAGGTGCAAGTATTCTCTTACATGGCATTTTCTGATGATACGACAAAGAAACACTTTACTTGCAAAGGGCTTAGAGGGACTTTAGCCCTTTTACACCAGCCTTTGTGCTGCTCACCTGATATCCCTCCAGGAAGCCAGCTCAGGATGCTAGATGATCAGAAACAAATCCCACAACAACTTTTCTGCCAGTTAACTTGCTAAACTGTCCCATCCGTCTTCCAGAGCTGGCGCAAGCCAGGGGATGAGCCCCCTCAGGGGCAGTTCGCCATCCACATACCCATCTACAGCTGCAATGCAAAATTTCATCTCAATGTGGAAGCATTCATACCTTGGAGCATCCTTCAAAAGGTCATCTACCACCTTTAAAGGCAATACACCAGCAAAAGTTACCTTTGGAATTCTCTCATGTGCATCTTACTTTTGTCCTGTCTTGGTGGGCACCACAAAGAACACCAGCACTGAAAATATTTGCGTGTGCTTCATATATGCTATCGAATTTGTTACGCTGTTCAAAAGGCTCACAGAGAGCAATAAGCAGCAAAAGGTTCCTGGTTGAAAAAAAGAAACTTGGGAAAGGGAAAATGATTGCCTGCTGAAGTATAAAAGATTTTTACCATAAAATAAAGGTATCATTTTCAAATAACATAATAGTACTTCAGAATATAATATAAACGCTATAAAAGGCTACTTGAAAAAGATATAAGTTTTCCCAAGTGTCAGCAGTGAATAGAAGTCATTCACACAGTTTTTCCTTATAAAGTCTCCCTTACAGTTGTGTTTTCAAAGACCTCAAAAACCTTCTTGCATCAACATTTTGGGAATGGGCCTCTCATCTCTTATAGCACAATAAAACACCAAGTCTTAATGAAGCTCAGCTCCATTTATTTTACTATCGGGGAAGACAATGCTGCAAGCTAACAATTTAGAAGCGAGTTTTGGAACCAAGACAATGCCTATTTGTAAACAATTATTACATACAAACTAATTATGTAATTGTTTCCAGTTTTCTGGAATGCAATTTGTCTTCCTAGATTGCCCCCCGACAAACTGTATCAAGTACTAGGAAGTTCTTAGCGTAATCTTTCAAACTTAACAAAATGTACCAAAATGGGCTCAAACTACAGATTTATTTTTCTTAATAACAGAGTGATATAGGCACATCAGTGATTTTCCAACTCCTTGTGCCTAAAACATTGTTGAACTACCCAGAATTCAAACCGTTTCAGAGATGCTGTATTTACTAATGCTGACACAAAGGCAAAAAGCCAAAGCTGCCTCCTCTAGCCTTCTGAAGGTCAAACGAGAATAAATGCAGCCAAGAATTAGCCCAGAAATTTAGAACTAGAAGATTAGAACTAGAAGATGCGCATTCACATTTTAGTCTCATTATAGTTGTAACAACAAAACTCCCATTGAATGTCTTCAGCAGGTACAGGAGGTTCATCTTTCCTCCAAAAACATCCTGCGTCAGGCACTAAACACATTTCTAGTGCTGTGAAGCACTGGATCTCAAATCCAGCAAAGCAAATTACTGAATACTTTTGCAGGACTGCTCTGCTTAGTGTTGGCAGCCAGCATGCCTGGAGTATCAGACATTTCTCACTCTCCTTCCTTTCCTTATTTGACTTTGCTGACCCCATTTGTGATATGGGGAATCACATCTTGTCCTCAGGCACTCCAGTTCTACCTAGTTCTTACTCCCACAGACATCCCCACTGAGCCTGGGGGATTTATTTAGAGGCACAAGACTTCAAAGAGGTTTTGCACCTTTCTAATAAAAAGAGATTCACTGTAACCTGCATGGCATCTCTAATCAGTGAGACAATTCTCCTAAAGCTCCTGGTTGGCTTCAGAGACTCCTCATGCTGTGAACTTAAATGATCATTTTGTTGGCAACCTGAAAAGTTTGTCTAATTAGCTATTAATTAGCTATTAAGACAGCCAGTGGACAGAACTGACCTCTAGAACACCTGAGTCCAGTTCCAACAGAACTCACAATTGTTACTGCCAGTCCATCAAATACAGAATATGAATTTAACATGCATGTTATTGAAATAACCTGTTAAGCATTAGGATACAGGCAGTAAGCAGTGGCTTGAGTGATATTTTCTCCTTCTGACACATCTAGCGGAAGCTTGAAATTATTTTGCTAGTGAGACAGAGGCCTCTTTTGTGTGTAAAAAGAGCAGTAAAAGAAAAATACTTTGATTCCTCAGTACTAAGTGCTTAAGGTTGTTTATAAATAATTGATAAAGCCCAACAATCCAGCACAATACCTTTCTATTATTTCCAGGCAGGTAGTGCCAACACTTGCAGAGGCAGCTTTTATTTTGGTGCATTTTTTTCATCCAGCTTTTACAATCCGTTGCTGTTACCTGTTCTAGACGTTTAAACAGCAGTGACCTGTATGCACGAAAGATTAGCTGGGTAAGTTTAGGTGTTCAAAGTGAGGGGATCCCTCAAATTTTGGATGTAAAGTACCAGCACTTAAAAAAATCTATTATTCTGCTCCTCTATTTTACAGTGCTTACTACAACATAAACACTCAAAATAACTGACGGTATAAAGTATTTCCCAAAACAGGTGTTATTTCAACTGTTCAAAATTCCTTTGAAGGCTATCCAAATGCAACTCTCCACTTTAAAACAAACAAAAAAAAAGTGTTTTTCAGAAGTGCTCAAGTTGACAACAGGAGAGTGATGTCCCTCCAAAGGGGATTCAGCCTTTCAGCAGATGGTGTTTAGTTAAAACACAGCAGGAAGGACAACACATGTAATGATCTTCACTTTGTTGCCTTTTCTTCTTACAAAACACTGGTCCTATCTAAAAGGGAACAGTCAGATTTGCACAAAAGGCTTAATACCTCACATTAAACTAGGATCAATTATAGTGCCTGCCAAGCAGCCACAGACAAAGGAAGTTTGTGCAATGGATATCACCAAACAAAACCAAAAGGGTGTGCGGTCCAATTGCTGCCCCTGTTTGGGAAGGGAGAGCAGTTGGATGGCAGTTTCCCCAAACTCTCAGCAGGGACCCGGTGCAAAACACACCAAGGCCACGGGAAAGGATCCTGAGGCTTTGGGGGCTCAGATCAACCCTGTGAGACTCAATCATGGAGGAGTTGTTGGACCATGGCTTGGGTTAAACACCAGGGACGGGTAAGTGCTCCCAGGCTGTTGTGGTAACTCCTCACCTGCAAAAAGCTCTGCCAGCAACAGTAAAGAGAGGACTCATCTGCTTCCACAGCCACATCACATTTAAGGGGGAATCCCTGTGCCTGCAGAGATGTCCCTGCAGCCTGTCCCAGCGCTCAGTTAAACAGCAAACACACCTTATTTATTATACTATTCAGAAACAAAATTACAACATTCACGCAGCCTAAACCAGAGCAACATGTGTAACTTATGGCATTTTACCACACTGTAGCTGCAGCTAGGTTCAAAGGCAGGAAACAGGAGTCGAGCACCCCTGTCATTCCGAGTGCAGAACCATGGAGTAAGAAATCCATGCAGGACTGTCCGTCTGTCTATGCCAGAGCTACTGGGAGAGAGAAGGAAGAATTTTCCTTCCCAGGGTAGCCCAGGGGAGTGAAGGGGTAACTCAGAAGCAGAGATATTAAATAACTTGTTTGTGACCTGACAACTCAGAGCAGCCAGACCAACACCATACGCACTACCCTATTGTGCCGCAACATCTGCTTGTGACAAGAAGATATATATTGTGTGATATGACGAGCAGTGTTTGCATTATCCTTGCCAAATTAAAAAAAAAGAAAAAAGGACAGACCAAAGCAAGTTGTCCCTATTAAGAAAAATAAATCTCCTAAAGATGGACATTTCAAGGCTTGCATTCCCACATCATGACCCAGGTGTCTGGAATAAATATCACGATATATCAAACCAGCATTTCCTTGAGATGCTGCGCCAGCAGTCACCAGCACATCCAGCATGTGAACCACGGACACTGAGAAAGGGGAGGTAGAGCAGGCAGAAGACAGTGCACATAATTTTATATGGGACACAAATAATAGCTGCTCACGCCTTTGTTATGAGGCAGACAGGATCCTGAATTGCACGTGTCCTCAGAGTATATTTGCTTTTGAGCTCCAACAAAGAAAACACTAATACGTACGATTGTCAGCAGCTCTAAGGCAACATGACTTCAGAATATTATGAACAACTAAATCGGATGATAGAGAATTACTACAACTATATGAAAATATGGACACCCTACCATTGATTTAAATCTCCACATAGAGATCTTTACCAGAGTAAAGCCTAACAGTTAGTAACGAACCAAAAACATTTCAAGGTTTCCTCCTCCCAGCTGTTGCTTTAACATTCACTTAAGTTATATTGCTAGCAAACACATTTTCTCCAGATGCTTTTATTTTCTGAATAACCTCTTAAAAACAAAGAGAAAGGACTACATTTTAAGGATGAATAAATTAGTTATTATTATTATTATCATCATACAGTGTTCTTATATCCCACTGAAGTGAGTAAAAGCCAAATAATTTCCATGGAGGATGAAGGGAACTAATAATGCACTTTTCAGCACTTACCATAAACATAATTTTTATTGTAGTGAAGAAGAAAAGCAGCAGATTCCAGAGTACACAACAGGAGGCGATTTTAAAAAGGGATGATGTCCACCGATATTTGTATTTGCAAGTCCCCCCACACTAACATCAAGTCACTGCACTCAAAAAAGCAGATCGCACTTTCCTAGCAGATCCACTTCTCTGGATCATCTTCACAGTACTTTCACATACTTGCTCACCAAAGGCTCATAATCTTTCTACTGGGTGTAGAGTTGCAAGTGATAGATATTCGTCTGATCTGACCTGGGTTCATGATAAATTTAAGTAAGAATTTTTGGAATGGTCTCTTTGTGAAGCCACATAAAAGGGATATTCCCATTTGCTTTCAGATTTAACCGTGGATCTAAGTAGAGCAAAGGGAATTTTCAAATTTTCAAAGACTGGCCCTGTTGCCAGTGAGGAAGAAAATGGACTGACTTTCACCCTGCCATTCAGATGCTACGAAGCCGAGCAATAGGAACAGGGGCAGTGTATCTGCAGGAAGAGCTGGAGGCCAGGTGTAACTAAAACTAGTTCTAACCCATCCATTCCTCCCACAATTTCATGGAAGGTCCTGTGGAACAAGGAAGAAAACAACACAAAAACAGATGCGAAGAAAATAAAGACACAGAGACATATTCTTAGTTTTCAAGCAGTCTAGCACACTATTTACCTAAAAAAAAATGTACCTCACCCCCACTGCAGCTCTTCCTACCAAATGCAATCACAAGTCTTTTACCTTCACAAAGACTAATTGTGCAGCGCAGCTGGAGTCTGAACTCACAGCAATCTCAATAGCTACAGAAACTTTTTTTTTTTAAATCTGAAATTGATCTGTGATCACGCACAATTCAAAAATTAAAGCAACTATGAACTAATTTCAAATTTTCTCACTCAGCAGTTTCTGTTACAGTAGTACCAATGATAGCTGCGAATGTTTGGAAAATGAAAGTCACACAACTTTAATAGAATTCCTGTGCATGGATACTCACAAGGGAACAACGAGAAGTACTTGGACAGCACAGGGTCTGCCTTCTAACAGACCTATTCAAATAAGGACACCAGTTAATTAAAAAACATTCATCCCTCACTGGAACAGGCATTTCTGCAAAATCAAAAGAGTGAGCAAAATCAAAAGAATGAGCAAACTAGGAACTGAGGGGAGAGGGGAAGAAATAGGAGGATGAGTGAAAATTCAGAGTCTGGGAAAGGCCAAAGCACCACAAAATGAAACAGCGGCTCAGAGAACAGAGAAAGAACAGACACAGGAGGTCATGGTTTTGTTCAAAATTGACTGCAAGTTTGGGGTTCTACAATGACCTTGATCATTGGTTGGTTTAGTTGCTTTAGAGAAACAAAAATAAAACAGGAAATTCCACAGTTGCCTGAATGAAAAAATGTACAGAAGAGAAGGGAGGTCACAAACATTTGAACGATTTTGGCAGAAATGCAAGTGGAAAAACTGAGTCCAGTTGACATTTTCATTTTTAGGAACAATGATTTTCTTTTAAAGTTATCTTTGAGAGATTTTTCTTATCGATGCTTTATTGCAATTGTTTCTTGGGAGAACATCTTGCATTGACATATTTGATCATAATGCTAGGGCTTTATATCGCTTAAAATAGCTGTTAATACTGTCATAGTAGTTGCGTTTCAGTATTAGGTAACTTAAAACTTAAAAATCTCAATTAACTCCATCCACATTGAATGCATGATAGCATCTGTCAACCTGAATTAATTTAAAACCAGACAACACTGACTTAAGAAAAGTTTATGCACAGGGCATGGTACACACTCAGGCAAACAGCATGGAGGATGCTTTCAAATATATTTGACTGTTCAAGCACATGAACTACCAATAACATTACAATATGTATTTTTTCCTTCATCTGACTCAAAGACGAAAGTCAACAATATTGTGCCTGAGGTTTTGCAAACACAAATCCCAAGACAATAAACGTTCTGAGTTTCTCAACATCAACAACCAGAATTTGTCTTTAGTGCACAGATATAGAAAGTGACATTTTATACATGCATGTCTCCACATGTATGTAGACATTTTCTATTCCTATAGCACATAGTCCCAAGCTTTTCAGAGAAGGAAACAGCGCCTTTATCAATAAGAAACATTTTGTTTATTGTTTTATAAAAATCTGAACTATAATGCTATCTTTCACAACTGCTAGCATCATTTTTATATATGTAAATACTGTAGCAATTTCACTGTGCGATCACACTGATCACAATATGCTAGCAAATGCACTGAAAAGTATCAAAGGAAAAGTAATTACCTCTTAATAACAAGGCCTCTTCCCATCACCAACTGTTGATGTTTCCTTGAGGACTGGGCAGGTGGAAGGTTAATTTGGTTGCATCATCTTCAAGGCTGCATTTTTTGTGCACTAAGAACACCAACTGACTTCAAACAGGAACAACAGGAGCTAAAACGGGGCATAAAACATTGAGAGCTCAGAAGAATCGGTGTCTGTGCAAAACACAGTCAGTCAATTTAAATGCAACAATCAAGCACGACACTTGATGACTGGCAAGAGAGAAATTACGACCGTACGAGTGTCCTGTATTTCTCCTTGGTGTGTAAACTCTTCGGTGCTTTAAGTACAACCCTGAAGAAAATTATGAGCTATGGATCCCTGCTCGCATACATGTCTTAACACTCTCATCGTAGCATTGGCTTCACATACAGCAAGTCAAAAAATGTTACATGGGACTTTCAAGAGATATATTTCACGAGTATTAGTTTTTAAAGCTTGGATGATTATCAGTCTCGCATACTGTGACCCCAGCACTAGGGAATTGTGGCTTTTTTATTCCTGCCAATAGGTACACAAGAGAAAACAAAAAATGTTTCCCTGTACGTAAACAACAGCTCTAAAATACGGCAAAACTTCAAAATCCTATCTGCAGCTAAAATACAAGAGGAAGTTAAACAGCAAAAAAAAGGCAGAAGAAATCTAAATCTTCCTATTTGAACAAGTAATCATGTCTCTACTTTTCACCTGCCAACTCCAGCTGTGCACAGCAATTAAACATCCCAAACTCACAGGCTGGCGCTATTGTCTTGGGGGATTTGTGTTTAGTCTGTGGTAGATGGCTGCATTTTCAAATCATAATAAAAGAGAACTTTGTATTATCAGAACTCATGCCAAGCAACTATAAAGAATTTTGATGGCTCTTTCATTTCACACGGGGCTCTAATCTACAACAATTCCCTTCTTCCAGCATGTGTGTGTTCCCCTTCTGTGACTGACAGTGAATGTAAAAGCCAGGATAACTGATATTGGCTACGAGCCACTTGGATGTGACCTTTTCACTTCACTATTTAAAGCACTGGCCACTCCTGAGGTTTAATCCTCAGCTCCTCACTTGGACAGAACGCTTATAGATCTGGGATTTTTTTCTACAATGGATTAATTGACCCATTTATTTCTGCTCCCTTGATTTCCTAGACAATATGATCACAGCTGTAGTTGACTCGTCCATGAGATCAACAGAAACAGTGAGAGTTACAGGTTTTATTTATATATTACTTTCCCTTCACAACCTATATCAGGTACAATGTAACATCTGGAACAGGAATTAACATGCTCCAAATAATGCAGGATTGTTTGCAAAAACATTCCTCCTATAAAATAAGAAGTCCCTGTTTGCGTCCACCACCAGACTCGCTACTGAAGTTACTATTTTAACAAGATGCCATCGTATTTATTGTGTTGTCAGTACTTTTCAGAGGTTTAGACTCTTATTATTTTAAAATTACATAAATTAGAATAAAAGGAAAAATATTTTAGTGGGCTCTGAATTGTCTCAGCAAATCCAAGTAAATATTTAAGAATCACTGCTGTGCGCCATTTTCAGTTTGCAACTGATTTGTGGGTTTTGTACCTCTTATCCAAATGATCCTAGATACTCTTGGCTTCTGAGGAAGCTGGAAACCACAGAATTATTTCAAAGATGGCAGCGATTCTTTCAAATCCAAGACTGCAAACAAAACTCTCAGATCCAACCCTGGAAGTTCACATATCAGTACTCTGTAGCAGCTCCTGCAAACACAAATTCCAAATGATCGTAGACATAAGCAATGTCACAGCAAAACTCAAGTTGATGGGTTTGTATATTACTAACAAAGCTCCCCAAAGAACTGAAAAAAAATCCTAAACAATCAACCAGTGCTGTCACTCAAAATCACCATGGGGGAAAAAAACAGGCAAAACAAACAAACAAAAAACTGCGTAAATGAAATATTAGAAAACAGTTTAATCTAAACATGTCTACAAGCAAACCAAAACCTTTCCTTGGAGCTGAGACAGATCATCTTAGAGCAGCACTTTCTTCCAGGAAACGTACAACTACACGATCCGTTCTGTTCTGCAGAGGAAGCAGATCTTTTCCAGATGACTGCACTGGAAGTAATTTTCCATGCAGTTTGAAGACTGCAATTACTGACATTGCTGCTGCAAGCAACGAAGGTGAAAGTTAAGTGTTAGTTTGTAAGATGTGCTAAGCCATTAACACAATTGCATTTTTGCAAAGGCACAAATCTCCAGTCAACAGCAAGATAACTCGGTTAAGTTTTGCTGATCAACTAAAGTTACAACAACTAGGTAGGTTACTCTTTTTAAAGATTAAAATATAAAGCAGGATATTTGAGATATTTTCTTCCTGTATAAAGCTTCTATAACTTAAATAGATGCCTGTCTCTACCAGAACTGTTCCTCAGCAATGACCAGCGGGTAGTGTGGTAGAAAAAAGCCAGCAGGATCAGTTTAGGGTACGATTATTTAGTTCTTCAGATTTAGAAATGACTGGTGTTTCAGCTGAAACAATCATCAGCAGAATAATTGTCAAAGTTTAATTTTATAAGTGTCAATTTAGTAAGTCCCACCATAATGAGGTGAAAAGGGACTGTTCACAGCTACCTCAGAGCTGCTGCTTGTTTGTCCTTTCTCTGTTATGGAGACTAGAAGTTCTTTAGTGAGGCTCTCGTGGCTTTTCTGAAAAGCTTAAATAGTAAAAGCATGTAAGAGAAGATTTCTGGAAGCTCAGAAGTGGCTTTCAGTGGAATTTGTGTTTCTGAATCACAGAGGGATCTCAAGAAACTTCTCCAAGAGCTACAGGGGAATTTTTTGCTGTCTTACTGGCTCAGTGTCATTTTTGATAGGAAAACTGTCCTAATTACAAATCAGGTTTACAGATTCAAAACACTCCTCAGTGTGACATCAGACAACTTCACAGCAGCTGTTACAACCTTAAACCTTTGTAGTCACTCAAATCTGTTTGAACTCTTACAGTCCACTGAAGGTGACAGCTTTGCACAAAGGCTTTACCACACCATACTAATACAATTAAGCCTGAAAGCCCAGATCCTTTAAATTCTTTCAGATGGACAGGTTGTCAGTCTGCACAAACGTCTGCCACAAGGGCCCTCGACGCTGCAAGGTCTTAATGACAAGAAACAGCTTACGGGACTGGAGCCAACCTTTGTATTGTAGCAAGTAGGTACTTCGGATGTTTTACACGTAACAAAATATTCATGGCCTAATTGCTGTGCAATTATTTATCCAAACTTTAATCTTGGAATCTCTCAAAATTCCTGTCTTCTGATGGTTTTCTGTTGTTACTATGGGGGAAGCAAACAACTATACCACAAATTCTTCACTACCTTTTTAATCAACCACACCGTCAAACTAATCACAGAATCACAGAATCACAGAATGTTAGGGATTGGAAGGGACCTCAAAAGATCATCTAGTCCAATCCCCCTGCCAGAGCAGGAAAACTTAGGTGAGGTTACACAGGAAGGCGTCCAGGCGGGTTTTGAATATCTCCAGAGAAGGAGAATCCACAACCCCCCTGGGCAGCCTGTTCCAGTGTTCTGTCACCCTCACTGAGAAGAAGTTTCTTCTCACATTTAAGTGGAACCTCTTGTGTTCCAGCTTGAACCCATTACCCCTTGTCTTACTGTTGGTTGTCACCGAGAAGAGCCTAGCTCCATTCTCGTGACACCCACCCTTTATATATTTATAAACATTGATGAGGTCACCCCTCAGTCTCCTCTTCTCCAAGCTAAAGAGACCCAGCTCCCTCAGCCTTTCCTCATAAGGGAGATGCTCCACTCCCTTAATCATCTTTGTGGCTCTGCGCTGGACTCTCTCCAGCAGTTCCCTGTCCTTCTTGAACTGAGGGGCCCAGAACTGGACACAATATTCCAGATGAGGTCTCACCAGGGCAGAGTAGAGGGGAAGGAGAACCTCTCTGGACCTACTAACCACCCCCCTTCTAATACACCCCAGGATGCCATTGGCCTTCTTGGCCACAAGGGCACAGTGCTGGCTCATGGTCATCCTGCTGTCCACCAGGACCCCCAGGTCCCTTTCCCCTACACTGCTCTCTAATAGGTCATTCCCCAACCTGTACTGGAACCTGGGGTTGTTCCTGCCCAGATGCAAGACTCTACATTTCCCCTTGTTATATTTCATTAAATTTTTCCCCGCCCAACTCTCTAGCCTGTCCAGATCTCGCTGGATGGCAGCACAGCCTTCTGGCGTGTCAGCCACTCCTCCCAGCTTGGTGTCATCAGCAAACTTGCTGATAGTACACTCAATTCCCTCATCCAAGTCGTTGATGAATATATTGAACAGTATTGGTCCCAGAACTGACCCTTGAGGCACTCCACTAGATACAGGCCTCCAACCAGACTCTGCCCCATTGATCACAACTCTCTGGCTTCTCTCCTTCAGCCAGTTTGCAGTCCACCTCACTACCCGATCATCCAGTCCACACTTCCTCAGTTTTGCCGTGAGGATGCTGTGGGAGACGGTGTCAAATGCTTTGCTGAAGTCAAGGTAGACCACATCCACTGCTCTGCCATCGTCAATCCACCTTGTTACGTCTTCATAAAAGGCTATGAGGTTGGTCAAACACGACTTCCCCTTGGTGAAGCCATGTTGACTGTCCCTGATGACCCTCTTATCCTTGATATGTCTTAAGATGGCACCAAGGATAAGGTGTTCCATCACTTTCCCAGGGATGGAGGTGAGGCTGACCGGTCTATAGTTGCCCGGGTCCTCCTTCTTGCCCTTTTTGAAGACCGGAGTGACATTTGCTTTCCTCCAGTCCTCAGGCACCTCTCCCGTTTCCCAAGACTTGGCAAAGATGATGGAGAGCGGTCCAGCAATGACTTCAGCCAGCTCCCTCAGCACCCGCGGGTGCATCCCATCTGGACCCATGGATTTATGGATGTCCAGATTGCTTAATTGCTCCCTAACCCAGTCCTCATCAACTGAGGCAGACTCCTCCATTGCCCTGCCTTCCTCTGGGGCCTCAGGGGTACGGGGCTCCTCAGGACAGCCTCCGGCAGAGTAGACAGAGACAAAGAAGGCATTCAGTAATTCTGCCTTCTCTGTATCTTCTGTCACCAGGGCACCCACCCCGTTCATCAGTGGGCCTACATTGCCTCTGGTGTTAGTTTTATCTGCCATGTATTTGAAGAACCTCTTCCTGTTGTCCTTGACCTCTCTCGCCAGGTTTAACTCTAAGGAGGCCTTAGCTTTCCTAGTTGCCTCCCTACATCCTCTGACAACAGCCTTATATTCTTCCCAAGTGGCCAGCCCCTCCTTCCATGATTTGTAAACCCTCCTCTTCCACTTGAGTTTGCCCAGCAGTTCCCTGTTTAACCACGCAGGTCTCCTGGCTCCCTTCCTTGACTTCCTGCGCATCGGGATGCACTGATCTTGAGCTTGGTAGAAGCAGTCCCTGAATGTTAACCAACTATCTTGGGCGCCTTTACCTTCAAGCAGCCTTGCCCACGGGATTTCCTCCAGCAACTGTTTGAAAAGGCCAAAGTCGGCCCTGCTGAAGTCCAGGGTTGCAATTCTGCTCGGTATTCTGCTCCCACCACAGGAGATTCTGAACTCCACCATCTCATGGTCACTGCAACCAAGGCAGCCCCCCACCTTTACTGCTTCGACCAGACCCTCCTTGTTAGCGAGGACGAGATCCAGCAGCGCACCTCTTCTAGTCGGCTCCTCCACCATTTGCATCAGAAAGTTATCGTCAATGCACTGGAGGAACCTCCTAGACTGAGGCTGGCTGGCTGAGTAGTCCTTCCAGTCCTAATGATAGTACTAAACGGGCCATTTGTAGGTAGTTCTCGGCCCGTGTAAGGCCTCATCTTTCAAACAGGATTCTGTGATCTACTGCCAAATTTTTTTTAAGTCAATGCTAGAATAAGAGTTGGAAGGCTGAAAACACTTCATGAATTATTGATAGTGCACATTTTTGTACAGATACATTATTGTTTACAAATACTGTCAATATAAAAGGAGAAGATTTATTTCTTACTGCACCAGTTCCTATCTCCTAGTCAGTCTACAAGCCACATGAAAGGAGCAAGTCGGAGTCAATTAATAGATAACTCAGGATGTTTTATAAGACAGAACACTTACAGAATAGCTCACTTTATCTGCTGTGTTTTTCGAAGGTGAAATAACACGAATTTGAACATACCTACTTTTTGTTTGTGTTATTATAGTTACATGCCTAGAGAACTGGGGATTTTATGACAGTAGGCTAATAATTCACATTACTGTTCCATTCTCAGATTCTCTATAACAAATGCCAGATACGTGCTTTTTTTTAAAAAAAAAAAAAAAAAAAAAAAAGAAAGCTCTTATCTGATCACCAGATTCCAGGAACTGCAGCTTTAACTTGAACTCTTAATATTGTTAGCCTAATAAAAATAAAAACCCTCATAAAACTCAGTAATACTTATCAAGACTTACCAGCTCTGGTCACACTAGAATTCATCAAAACTCTGTAATTAATCATCTTGATGGATAGAAAAATGGAAAATGTGCATAATTGTCAGACACACCCACATACACAGTAAAAGGAAACTTCTGCCGGTATTTTCTTTACTTGTACAAAAAATCTTTCATTTAAAGTGTTTAGCTTTTTTGGCTTGTAAATGTAAGATACTGTAGTAATATAGCAGCAAGCAAATTAATGCTGTTAATCAAAGCCTTCAGTTTTTCTCATCAGCAATAAGCTACATTGCTCATGCAACGGGAAACCTGAAATGTCATGTTCTAAAAGATCTGTCAAATATTCAAATTAAGTAAACATGATCTGTACAGTGAATCAATTTACCTCTCAATTCTGAACATAACACAGTGGAAGACCTCCGGTTCACATTTATCACAGACAAATTTCATTTTTTCTGTAACTAATTTATTTTGATGCTTAGAAACTCAAAGTGCAACTAAAATGCAGGGAGTATCCCTGCATGGCAGCTTAAATGGATTTGAGAGCTTCTCCGTGATCTAAATGGCAGTTTTCTTGTCAGTCTTGCTAAAAAGAGTAGGACTACAGAGCGGTACTCAAATTACAAACATATTATGTACTTCCTCCCTGTGATCCTAGAGACCTGGGGAAGAAAACTATGAATTACTGAGCTGAAATTGAAAACAACTTTCAACAGTCTCACACACTTGAGCTAAACGTCTGCTGAAGAGTGAGAAAGTCACTGGGTATAAAGCACTTGAATCCATCTGCTCTTTTCTCTCAGCAGGGGTTGTTTTATGTGGCAGAGCAAAGAGACCTGGATGTGGGAAAACATTGTATTCTAAATCCTAAGCACTTCTGAAAACTGTCTGAGGTGTCTTTCTGTGCCTAGATACATCTCAAAATGTGACCACCGAATGCTGCTTTTAATTGGGCCTTTGACAAAATAAAACAGAAGGAAAAAAGGATTTTTTTAAAAAGTGATCTGAAATCCAGAGTTACACACAATAGGTATTTAAAGATTTAAGCACAGGAAAAGACCACAGAAATGTCCTGCTATGTTCTTTGTCCACGAGTCACTGTAAGATTCCATGGTGACCACATACAACTCTTAACTAGTCCCCTAATTCTAAATTGTAGCATTATATTGTAATATACTTTGTTGCATATTAAGTCATATACTTTTTTTGCAAACATGTTACATAAAATCTCTGGTTGGTATTTTTTGCAAACAAAAAATGGCTTTCCTGCAAATCTAGCAGTCAGAAAGCAGGGTGAGCCTGTCTGCGGAGCAGGGCCCTGCCATGAGAGATGTTCTGTGACTTCTCAGGTTCTGGGGCACCTGCGTGGGAACGTGAACTGGGATCCAGGCAAGAGAATTGGCGTTTTTTCCCCAAATGAGAGCAGTGCTCATCCAGCCTCTGGTCCTATAAGGTTATTGGCTTCATGGAGAAACAAGGATGCTCAGCACCCGAGTGAGGGACTCAATACCCTACAACAGAAGGCCCCAAGCTCTCAGTGATCATTCAAACAAACATCCTTTTTTAAATGTGCAGTCTCTGCAATGCCAGTGGAATTTCTAGTGTGAATATGTTCCTTTAACGGGTGTTTAACTAAAAGATATGAAGAATAGGAAATACATTAAAAAAATTTAAATCCAGTTCTGGTCACAGTAAAAAGTGCTGATGTTGAAAACAATGAGTATTTTCTCAAGAGCAAAGCCCTGTATATAATGATCACAAATATGCAACACTGGGTGTGACTGCTTTACTTCTTTTGTTTCGATTTGTCCTTGACTGTCTGGGAAAAAACACTCTAGTACTCTGTGCCGTTAGTCAGCTCAGAAGTGACGTACCTGTTACCATAAGAAAACCTTAGGTCACGCAGAAACTACTACTAGTAAAAAGGCCTAGAGTGAACCTACAGTTCATGTTATGAAATATGTTTATAAACTACATGTGCTTCAGCTCTCAATGTGGAAGTAAATTTCTCATTAAGTTTGCAGTCACCACAGAAAAGGTAAACCATTAAGCAGTTAATACAGTCATCTATATGTATAATGGACACCTCCTGCCATCAGTATTTTTTCCCCTCCATTGAACTTTATTCTCTTTTATCCTTTTGCCTACTGTTTGAAAAGAACTAAAATATAATAGAAGGATTTAGAGTTGACGTGCACACAAACTCATTCTTTTACCATAGGCTTGTGCGTAAATGAAGAGCTAACAACAGACAAAAATAATGGCACTTTTCCTATGTTTACAATCATTCAATTGCCAGAGAAGTTTCAAAAACTCAAACCTACAACACCCAGACATTTCCAAGTGCTTGATGTGGCCTCTAATGCAGGTGGCAATTCTGCAATTATATCCTCACTGCGAGTGCACCTCTTTCCTTGTGCCATCACCACTCCTGTGCATATCAGCAATCTCACCTGCAACTCCCCATTTTCAAGTCCAAAAAAAAAAAAACCAAACTAAAAAACAACCTGTGCTCGTTCCCCTCCCAGCAGGCAGAACAGATGACAGGTAACATGGAGCAGAATTGCCCTTATTGCCTGCGCAGGGATTTGTGAGGGGGCTGAGTTCAGATTTGTACAAACTCATGTGTCAGTTGGCGACATCTGAAAATACTTTTTCCTTACCCTGGCTGAGATGCAACCGATTGTGTCAGAACTATGCAGCAGTCAAGCAAAAGAGCAAGATTAATTAATTGCAGGATAATATGAACAAGCAGCAACATTTAAAGCTGGGTGGCATAACCACTATAGCACTATAACCAATCACAATAGTTATTGCCCATCTATATTCTCAATGCTCTGCAAGACCCCAACCGCATAAGAGAATTTACCGAAGAAGGAAGATCCAAGCAGTTGATCATACTAAGTGCAACCATTCCACAAGAAATACATGGAATCACATAATCACCTCAAAACCCACTTTTCTCAATAGGTCCTGACATAATGTTGATGTTTAAGTATCAGACAACGTCCTGAACTACTTTGAAAGCACCTAGTGGAGCATGTGTTCCAGTTCTACAGGGAGCAGAAGGAAATCAGAGATCTGCTTTACCCAAGGGAATGGATGTGGTTGAAGGCAGCACAGGGCAAGAGATGAAAATAAGACCACACATCTTGCATGCTCCAGGAGCATTAGGTGTAACCATAGCTCCAGCTGCGTATACATACGCTGCTCACCTGCCTTACTACTGCACAAGAGGTGCTTTTTGAAATATTTTTGAAGCCAGGTGAAGAGCCAGGAGATCCTCAGGACTCTGGATTCTCATCTGCTTCCCAGTCCTGACCCAAAGCTGGTGCTAACATCTCCTTTCTGAGCAGTGAATGCAACATCATCACACTCATCTCTCAGCAAAAACAAACCTCCTCACAGGATTTGGAGCCCCGAGGCCTAAGGGGAAGATGTTGAAAATTTTATTGTGTTCTGTTTCTTTCTGCATTAAACAACAGGCCCCAACCTCCCAGTCATTTTCCCTGAAGGGTGAATCCAGCAGCATGTAATAATTTAAGGTTTAACACCAACGATGGCTCTCAGATACTAGGTCAGATGTAAGCACATTTCAACTTGGTCGGCACTTTCCACAGCAAATTTGATAGAAGTTTGCCTCATGCTAAAAAACAATAAATCCTTTTTTTCTATTCTTTCCAGTAATATCCACAACATGCGAGGCAGTTTCCAACCACCCTGTTCTTGCCTTGAAAAGTTCACAATGCGTGCAACAAAAGGCCATGGGACAGGCACACCCATACCACCGGCCTAGACAATGAACACAAGAAGTTTGTCTGGATCTTGCAGAATTTTTTTCTACCATATGGAGCGGTAGCACTGTCGTATCCCACACCTCTGAGCAGAATGATTCTCATCTCATGCAGATGCTGAAATAAGACGGGACAATGCTGTTGTGACGAACTTTCACAGTGATAATTATTCACGAGTTTCAGTCATCATGAGTCACATTCCTCACCGTCAATAACTCCACTAAAATATTCTCCATGGTGCTCTATTGCCCAAAGAAATTAAAAGAGACAAAAAAGCTTAATCAAATAATGCGACACAATGTGAAGTATTAATAGTGAGTACTCACACAAGTAATCAACTGGAAGTAGTGCTATCCTCCACTTCATCTGTTCAAGATGAAATTAATGGAGTTCTGACCCCTCCCCTACTCCAAATACTATTTATGTTTGTGTTGAACTAAATTAATATGTCTGTCACTTATCTAAGGCACAAAACCAAATCCTTTCGCTTAACCAGATTAAATATATGACTTGAAATTTGTAACATAAACCAACCCTTCCCAGAAAAAAAAAATAATCATAATTCAGACACAAACCCTTCCTCTCCAATAGCACAGGTAAGCTTATGCAGTGAATTGAAACTGATCTGCAGCCTTGTAGTAATTCCTTCATCATTCATGGCAGTTCATAAAGAAAGAAGATAAGAAATTTACCAAGAAAAACAGTCTTAGCACTTTGGAGATGATGGAAAATGTTATATGTTTATCCAAATAAAACAGAATCTCTGAGCCTTTAGAAAGAGGTTTCTTGCTAGTGAAGTATTAATAATGCTGAAATAGAGGATCAAAAAGCTGTCCAAATAACCATATCAAGGTGCATCCGCATTTACTTACACAGCACAAAAATCTGAATCAAAGCACCATCATAAACCTCTCCTATGCAGGTAATAAAATATGAAACAACGTCTCAGTTCTAATCAGATTATCACATGAAAAGGGAAAGTTTTAAAGGCAAATTACACTGTTTAATCTCTATTCCCCTTTCAGAATTCTATTAGGATTTGATTCTAGGAGCAAAGATGAGATCCATGACAATCCCAGACGCTCGAGTTTTCTAAAAGCAGCACCAAGAGTTTCATGGTAAAATGCTGATGGTTTTTTCATCCGTTTGGTTGAAAGAGGTGGATCACAGTGTGACTTCATCAGAAACTGTCAGGTGACTTTAGGCCAAGAATAACAATTTGTTTCAAGGAAATTATTTTCCTTAAGAGGAAAAATGCATCAAATGACAATAGCAGGGCAGAGCTAGGACTTGGCTGCCTGCTGGCAGACACACCACAGTTGTAACTAAAGGGAAAGTCACCTTGAAGTGTAATGCAATTCCTAGACCATTCAAGGTCCAGAAGAAATCCATTTACAGCTAAGAACTATATAAATATCACACGCAAGAGAATGCCAGGACAGTGATGTGAGAAGGTGAGGAAGGAAAACAGACTATTAACAGAAGAGAAATGAGGAAATACAGCTCAGGGATTCTTCAGTTAAAAGGAAAAGAAGTCACAAATGAAGCCTGATGAGGGGCACTGTGTTTTGAGATGTTCCTCAGAAGCCCAGGGAAGACACAGCAGTGTTGTCCAAAACCAAAAAGACTTTCTTGCTTTTGGCTCTTCATGATTTCAAATGGAAGCTGGATCTAACAGAAAGTAAACGTAACCTTAAAAAAGGGACTCGATGTGGAAGATTAGAAGTGGTGGTATAAATGAGAACAGAAGTTTTTCTTCAGTAACTAGACATTTATCTGGATCATCCCTGAGGATTCCTCAAGTCCCAAGTAAATTCTTGCCTGGCCCAAATCAGAGTACTCTGCTACTACTTTTTCCAGAAGTGGATGACAACTTAGATGTCAGCTGAGAACTGGACATGTACAGCAATCCCCAAAACTAGACTATGCAAAAATCATCCTCCAAAGTCAAGGCAGAGCGGTGTTACCAAGAGCTGTCGAATGGAGGGGCACCTCCAACAGAGCTCATCTCACAAGCCACTTTGAAACCCGTGTGTGGGCATTTCTGACTCTGTGGTTCTCCTGTGCCAACATCTCTGGTTGCTCCAGGGCAAAAGCAATGTGAGACAGTCAAGCACCTTCATTTGCAACATTTAAAAAAAAAAAAAACCCCGACTACACTGACTTTACTCACTCATACTCTCACATTTATGTACTCACAAGCGCCACATTCTCTTTCTCAGAGTATTTTATGTTTCCAGTTCCCCATCTTCTTGGCACCTTCTCCTTAGGTTAGTTCCTTTTCTTCATTTGAATGAAATCACACACTTGGCATTCTGTAGCCATTAGCATACCTTTCCTTTTAACCCTTGTTCTACTGTTTGCTTTGGAGCCACCACAAATACTCCTTTTTTCCCCTATACTGGTCTTAATATATCTCTATATGTTTTTAATTTAAAAAAATAGGTACATGTTAAGTTCCAGAAACAATTATAGTACTACAGCTACAAGCGATTGTAGCTACAAACAATTAGAAATTAGGATATATGAAAATCAGCAAATACATTCTTAATGTACTATTTGTGACATGATCACAAAAAGCAAATTGTTCCTTGTTGAAAAAAAAAAAAAGAAAAAAATCTTACCTACTAAACACACTTGTCCCTTGGAACAATTCTGGACATGTAACATTGTGCATGAACAGTATCTACCAAGGCTGACCCCAGTTTGTCAGAGTGTTCTACTGACCACCAATTCGTGAAACAAGAGATCCTCAATTTCTTATTAGGGGAAAAAAGTCAATTTTGTTTAAAGAATGCACTTCTGCACATAAATTACAAAACTATAGATAAAGTGCATAGCATGTGCATAACAGAGCATTTCATTCATTTGCTTAGTCCAGTTCTTTGTTTTGGTGGAAAGAACTAGAAATTAATCAATCCTATAAATGGAATAAATCCATAACAACTCTTAAATCACACCAGGAGAGCCAGAGGACAGCAAGGTACACAAGAGCACCAACACTGTCCCTGGAAGGACACCTGACATGCAGACTAGTCACAACAGGCATGTTTTATTGATTATAGCCTGTCATATGACAGTCTCTCTGCTATTTATGTACAATTAGCATCAACTTTCATCCTGGGCGGCTGCCACTTTGGATTTAATTTTACTTGGACCTGACTACACACAAATACATCTTCTACAGTTGTGTTCCTCAGTGTGAGAGCTGTTTTCTCTTGAAACTGATGGGATACATTTTCAACAAGGACAGAAAAGCGTTGTAATTCATAATTTGTACCTTTAATCCACTGCCTTCAAGATGCACACGTGGCTAGTCGCAGGCTCAAAAACATTTCAGGCAAGGACAAAGACATGAACTCAGATTCAAGTTCTCTTTAGCTTTTCACCCACAGAATGAGCTGAAGTTAATACATGACAGTGTTAATTTGCACCTGCGTTACGGTCAGCTCAGGAGAAAGGCAGGCGGGCTCTGCCAGGAGCATGAGCAATCTCAATAGAAAATTATGTGGGTGGGTCAGGCAGCTCTCTTGCAAAAGGCAAGGACCAAGGCCCTGGACTATTAAACCACTTTCTCAAATGATGTCGCATTACTCAATGCTTGAAAACGCTTGAGAGCTGCAGAACGCCAGCCCTGTGCTGAAAAGAAAGGGGCAGTGAAGCCCCTCCCGTAGCTGTTCGGATTTCTTCAGAATTTGAAAAACAATATTTTATGTGCTCTTTAACAAGAGAAATAGAAAAATCTGCATTAGACCTATGTGACTGTGTTTTGATTCAGCCATTTTAGACTTTGCTAAAAGTAGCATGCAATACAGTTAAACATCAAACACCATAGATGTACCAAATACTATGGTGAATACAAAAGTTTAAACTGGTACTAACAGGTAAAAAGGAGAGACAAACCCAAAGGAAGCCCAGCCCAGACCCAGCATAGTGCCATGTATCTAAAAGTAGCTTGGTTAACTCTACAATCTCTTCCATATAGGCTTCATGTTGGGTTTATCAATGCAGAGCATGTCCAAGCTTGTTCTTTTCTCCTTCACTGCCCTGCGGTCACCACGGTGCCGAGTTCAAGGGCATTTGGAACATTATGGGAAACACTGTGATACAAGAGGCCCAAGGGACAGGATACCATATTACAATATAATAATACACTAGTATGCTAGCAGTATAGTGTACTAATATTTTGTATTTCTACAGGACACACAAACAGTACGAACCAACTTTGAATTTCAGGGTCTTTTACATCACTGTGATGAAATCCCTAAAGAGCTTGAGAGGTGTAGGTGGGGAAGAAAATAAACCTGAAATGTGAACACACAGGAAGAAATCTGCATTAGTCTATAAGCTTCCTGGCTCCAAGTACACATATACTAGCTGTTTGTTTGTTAATAAAAAACCCCTTAGAGTGAAGATATTCACTTTGGACTCAAATGAAATCACAGAGTTATCAGCTCTTGATACAGTAAAAGGTAAGAAAATAGAAAAGTTTGGGTTTTCTTGGGGTGGAGGTCCAGATTAAGAGACTGAAAATCTTCCATCCGACTGCATGTACTTTTTTAGTTTGAGACAATCTGCTACTCTAAGCAAGATTTCTTCCCAGATGACTGGCTGACTACAGAGAGAAATCCAAAACAATTTTTACAGTCTCCAGCTGAGAACTGACAGCGGATCCCTTCTACCTCTCCCAAGCAGGTCCTAGAGTATTTCTAATCAGCACTAGCGTGTTATTCTTTTAACCTGTGGCCACTTACTGACCAGGAATGGATTTTAAGTAAAATCCATAGCCAAAACAGTGTTGCGAACTGCAATAAGCTGTGGTGCTGCTAGAGATGACCTTCTGCAATCTCAAGGGAAGCTAAACAAACAAACCCCTGCAGTCATTACCCCTCTGCCAGGCTCACGCTAAACAACCACACGTACACACAGAGTATCCAAGTTACTCTGAGAGCGGCCTGTGCTAATATTGGCAACTGAAACTCCATTGAAACACGGTCATGACAGAAATCACAAATCATCTCTGGCAGCACGCAGAGAGTCTGTTCAGAGCTGGAAAAGTAATGCTGCTGCTTATTTCTTGCTTTGTCTTGAAGGTATTTAGCACTGTTTAAGCTTAGAGAAAGAGAAACAGATTTTGCTTTCAAACATTTTCAGAGCTTGCCTGAGGTATTCTAAAAAGCAACAAAGGATCATCCTCCTGTTTACCTTTCTTAATGGAGCTACCTATTCAGCTAAGCACCATGTTTCAACACCACCTCTAAGGGTGTTCTACGCTGCAAGTCTGATTTATCTTTCTATAGTCAGTCGATACTACAATAAATTTTGTGGTGATGCTACCAAGGGCAGCCAGAACTGAGAACTAGCTTTTCAAATTGAACAATAATTTGTATCTAGGGCCCACAAAGAGAAGGATGAAGAGGAAGGAGAGTCTTCTCTTTGCATTTTAGCCATCTGGTTGCTGGACAAAAGTTCTCTTTCCACATAATGTAACTATCTGGTTTGTTAGAGAATGGGATCCCCCACACAGCGAGGCAACTCCTAGAGAGGCTAAGCGGCATCATTTGCGCCTGGAATTTTTTTTTTTTTTTTTGCTCTGTGGGTTTCTCAGAAAGCACACTTCCTTGCATGTACTGAGACTTCACAATGAAGTGTCAAATGTCATCTTCCTATCTTCGTGGAAAAGACTGTGAATAGATATTTACTTAAGTAAAAGGGGACAAAGATTCAGTTCAGAATATTATTTTTATCCCTGTTTCACCGATATGGGAATAGAGCTCATGAAAAGCAGCCAGTGTCCATTCCAATGGTCAGGAAAAAAAAAAAAGTAGAAGGTAGGTCTCAGCCCTTTTTCCATGTGGCCACCCACGGTCCGCACCACTATGGTATTTTACAGAGCGGCTCATGAGGAAGGCCTAAGGCTGAGAATCTCATGGGTAGTGCAGATCACAAACAGCATAGTGGTTTGGAGCTCGACTGATGTCTAGGAGTTCTCTTGCTCCCTTCACCACAAAGCTGGGTAGCCATTTAAATTAGCTTAAATTAGCCTGCCTAAAGCTTTCTTTCTGACTAAACAACAGATTAGAAGCATTGAATAAAAGCACTGAAGTAACATTTGAAATGCTGCAGTTACTGCATAAGGTTGTCATTAGCAAGTCAAGTAATTCTTCCCTATGCTCAGCATTAACACACAACCTCTCACAAAGCATTGGTGCGCAAAATAGTAGCAAGCGATAAATACGACTTTTCAGTAGTTTGCAAGACATTTGTGGAATATATTCCCAAAGCTTGTCTATATGGTTTAATTTTAATGTCTGCTATCAGCTTGTACTCAACAGTACTGTAAATCACATCTGTAGTGATAATCTAGACTATCAGTATTTTGAATTGTCTCTGCTGCATCAGAGTATCAGATTTCAGTCATCAGTTAGTGATACACTTCATGATGCTGATTAAAAGTCACTTGGTGTATCTGTTCACTAGTTCCTCATCCCCTCAAAATGAGAGAAAGAACACTGTACCTCATTAATTTAAACTACACACTTCTGTGGCAAAAAAAAAATAATGTCATAGTATGTCTGTGACAGGCCAACACCTGTTAGAATGAGAGTTCAGACATAAAGCACTATTGAAATACAAGCAATAACAGTCAGTTTACAATAAGGAGAAACTCATCCTTTCCGAATAGCCAGACCCAAAACATGCTGCATGACCCACAGCTCCAGCTACAATTGTAACATGCATTTCACAAAGTTTTCTTTCTATACTTCCTTTTCATTTTGGATGTTCACACTAGTTAATGAAACTTCTTTGTATCTGTAGCACATTCATTCAGCAGCCATTGGGGAATTATTACCTCATGCTGGTCTAACTATTCACTTATTTGTTGACAGAAAAACTGTGCTAAATAGCTGGACTGTTGTCATGACCCTTCACCCAGATCTTTTGATAGTGGTTACTAGAATGTCATTAAAAATAAACAGCATCGAACGAGTTCCTGCTAAAAGCATTTAGTGTAAGTAGAAAGATAAATTCCATATTATGTGTAGTAAACGAAGTTCTTTGACAAACAGCTCTTTCTTGTGGATGAATGATGGTTTTACACTAGTATTTACCACCAACTACCACTCCATATTCCTATGAAACGCAAATAGCTACAAGCAAATATTATTGCATAACTGCCTATGTCTGCTCTGACACAATACACGAAATACGCTCCAATACACAATACGAAAGGACCGAAGAATCTCCAGTCAAATTCTTAAAGAACCCCATTCCTACTTCTGTAGATCGCTTTTTTCATACTGAGTCATGCTTGCTAGCATTTTTCTGCAGAATTATCATGCTTAAGATCACACTAGTTTTCACTAAACAAAAACTGGTAAAACACAAACGTCTGCAGAATCTGACACTATAAATAGCAAATTTCCTTTACTGCAAGTATGTGATAGATAACCCCACACTCTCCTCTCTTCAAATGAAAACAGACCTTTGCAACACCACTTTCAAGAGCACTCTTTTCTATGCTGAATCTCTTCAGCAGGTATCACATTTCCGAAAGAGCGGGGCAGTTCTTGCAGGAGAAGCAATCTGCAGCCCGGCTGAGCACTGGAACTTTCCACTGCCCAGCCTGCTCCTCATCCTGCGCCGCCGGGCTGGCCTGACCTCCCAGCACCGCAGCCCCCTCGCTTTGTGCCGCGTTTCTGGGCATTCCAGCAGACCCACCACTCCCTGAGCACGGTTCAAACCGGGGGGGCAAGGAGGAGGAAAGCTGGTGAGACAAAAAGTGAAAGAATTTAAAGAGGAGATGAAATCTGGAAGTGAGAAGTGCGACACAGTTCTTGCTGCAAATAAATAAGAGACCGATCCAGTTTCCAGTGAAGTTTGTGTTGCAGTTACTATAAAGCAAGGAGAAACGGGCTCTTGGCCAGCTATCTTGTCATGACCACAGCACACAGTGAGAACTTGCACATTGAGTCAAACCTTTTAAACAGCACATGCAGACCTGCAACTGATTTTGCAAATTTGGGCCCTAAATACAGAGCGCTCTCCCGAGGGGAGCGGAAATGTTTTAAACCCACATAGTTGGTTACATATTTTGCTTTCCCACCTTTCCTACCACCAAAGCTTCTTTTTTGATATGTGAAAATCCAGCTCCTGCTCCCCGCCTGTACTATGCAGAGCACTTTGCTCTCAAGTCGAGATCAAGAGAGTCACATGTCTGCTTTGAACAAATGCTCACTCCTTTGTTATCCTTTACTTTTCTTCTCTTACTTTCTAACATAACAAGCCTTCCTCAAAGGGCTGGACTCTGTGCTAAGCTCCTTTTAGCTCCCAGATGAAGGTTTTAAATTGCAGGAGCAGAGAGATGCCTGGCTCTGAGTGTGCTGGGCTTGAAAAGCCAGCTGCCTGCTCCCTGTTGTCCTGGAACAGGGCAAGGAGGTGATGGTGCCGCACCAGATGTGTGAAAGACCCGGCTGCATAAGCAGTAACAGAAGCCATATGAGGTCAAAGGCACAGCTTGGGATCACTTTTCTGGACTGATGCTAAAAGCAGCACCGTACAGTCAGTACAGAGGGCGGCAAAACACACAAAATCAAAGTTTCACTTTGGGATAGGGAAGTTTGCCTCCTAATGTGCACAGTATCGAGGAAGACATCAAGACAGAGGAGGGTTTGGTGCAAGATTCAGAGAGGCTGTCCCTAGCTTGTTAGGCCCTAAAGACTCAGCCTTTGCAAAACTTAGGTTTAATGACAGTAGAAACTAAGATGTGATACTTTATTGCCTTACCATGACTAGTGTTCCGCCTTCGCTGTGTTTTCAGGTTCAAAACATAATCCAGAGTGATTAAGTCAGTTTAATTTTAGTTACAGCAGTGAATGTTTTACTCACAGGGAACAGCACCAGACTCCTTGCAGTTCAAGGCTTTACCACCTTTTTTCTGGTCAACAGAGTTCCCTCAGGATGAACGACACCTGCCAAAGCCCAGAGTTATGTTCATGGTAGAACCACTGATGCCAGAAGAACTTTGCTTATTATTAATGATCCACAAAAATGGACTCTCTTCCCCAAAATAAATTATTTCCATAAAGCCCAGAACTACTCTCTTCTCTAATGAGAATATATTAAAAAAAAAACCCCTCCTAGCAAATTCTAGCAGTCTTTGAAGGGAAAATATATAAAGAAAAATTAAGAAGAGTTATACACAGGAACAAGACTGTTGGAACCCGACTGACTTCAAACAAGTTACATGGACAATTATATACTTCACTTGTATGAGTCACTGCTCTGATCATAGTAGCTATAATGTCACAATAATTAACTGTTTTTTCCCCCCATCAAAATTCATGTGAACTGTGCACTTACTCCAATTCATTTTCCCAGGTGTAACAAAGAAGCAAAGATGACTGGTTGGGGCTTTACCTGCAAAAAGAAAAAAATTGAAAACCTCGTTATTTTAGTACCTTTCTGTATCATTGCATTTAATCCACCTTTTCACACTTAGATAAAATCCTGCTCTTCCGAAATCAATACTATTTTCGCTTAAATTGATATTTATGCTTTAAAGTGCTATCTAACATCAACTAATTTACTGATTTTTGTACCCATGTTTGTAGTGGGTAACATATTAATACACACATATGTATTTAGATAATTCCAAACTAATCAGAACTTAAAGAATTTGAAAATACTGCCCCTCCAACTTTTAAAGTTATATACCATCGGATCAACTATAATATCTATCAAAACCAGCTAAGTAGTATGTTATTAGCTGTTCATACAGTATTTTTAACCAACAAATGCAAAAGCCCTTTGCAGATGAGGTAAATACTAATACTTTCTTGGATTTAGTTCCTTTGTGTAGAACTACTATAACTAGGAGGGACATTGGACCATTTGTGGATCCGCTGTTTATGCCCTTGAGAGAGAACTCAGTAAAAAGCAACAATGAAAGAAACAAAGCTCATTGCAGGATAATATTTATAACCAGAATGTACACAAAATATATTAAATGCACAAGTGACAACATTGGCAATACTGACGCAACTAAGAATTGAACATGAAATCTGAGCTTTATAAAAATCACAGAAAATACAACAGCCTATTATTAGGGTGTAGGATACAAAGACGTTTCAGCTAAAAGGCCTTACGTAACACTGCACTTGGCTGTACTGAAGTTCCCTCCATACAGCAGCTTTATTACTCCAGGCTTAACACCAAAATAAACATCAGAGAAAATCCATAAGGAAGAATGTGGAGGGTTTTTATACTCTATTATAAGTGACAATGGAATAGATTGTAATTATGAATTATTATAGAACAGTATGACTCCTCTAACGTGTGTAATCATGTCCACATTCACAGCACAGTCGACACCATCAACTTTGACTGCTAAATTTTCTTAAAACATGACTGACCTACCTGTAAGAAATGTTTCCAGGCCCTATCAAAATTAGGATGAAGAAGTTGTAGGGCATGGTTGGGAAGGCAGGGTAGGAAAAGTGTGAACGCACTAGTTTGCACTTTGAATTAGCACATGTTTAACATTAGTTAGCAATTAATTCAGGGAAGACATAGTAAAAAAAGAGTCCTAGTTATTTATTACGAGTTTCCTTCTTTTCCCACACTGTACACTTCAGTTAAAGTTACAATTCAGCCTCTGAACTGAAATGCAGATCCTGTCCAGACCAGTAGATGGCACAAACCATTTGTTTCCCTGTATTTATCACAATATTTATTGCAACGTCACAGAATCCGAGAATCACCTACTATCTTCAAAATAGTGTTATTATACGCCCCTCTAACCTAAGAGCAGTCAATCCTAAAACATTAGTATCTTTAAATGAACTAATAACTCATTCTAAAAACACTTAACATAATACATATAGCACTGAACAAAAATTCTATTATATACATGTCAAGAGTAAATAATCCTGCAATAAAGTTCCGCATTTTAAGCTTGTTGCATATATTGTAACAATTGGTAATAATCTCAAATACCAAGAAAGAACTTGTTCAACACTGCAAAAATGAATTTAACATGAAAAGGCCCTGCAGTGGTAGGCATGCAAGAGATAAATGTGTTGCTGAAACTTTTAACTTGACCAGGTAAATCTCTAATGAAAATGTGACTATAGATGACAATGACAAATGCCAGGAACCAATTCCAGCAGTTGCTAAAATATCTTGTGCCTTAGAAAGAAGGAAAAAAACCAAACAAAACACCAAAAACTTTAGAAGGGTAGAGGTAATACAAATCAAGTTAAACTCACAATGAGGGGAAAAGGTAACCCTTTATTTTAGAACTAGGTAAACATTTAAAAGAAATAGCAAATAATCAAACCTTTAAAAAACCCTAAGAAAATCTGACAAGGAAAAAAAATTAAAAATCAAGCGCTCTAAATATTTGCCTAAGGCAAAAAAAAAATCTAATAGCTTATTACCAAGCATACAATAGCATCTATGAAATCCACATCACTTCAGTGCCAAGTCAAACAGAGTTATTATCCAGTGTACAAGAGAATCCGTAGGTTTTAAATGCCAAAAAATGCCTAAATATTTGCAGTTGCATCAGTTCATCTACAGGCATATTTCTGAGCATACTTCTGCATAAATCATTCATGACAGTCATGGGTTATCAGGTTCTACAAAGAATCTTTCTAAACAACATGAAAAATAGACACTAGAATATAGATAGATTTGGTTTATTATTTAAAAACAGAATACACACTCCTGAAACCTACCAGTTGTTTGCTTTGCTGTTACAAACATGTTGGAAAATCTTAGTTCTTGGAAAGAAAAGAGAACAAAAGAAGAGAATTACACTGAAATCCAGGGCTGGAGAAGTATCTCTCATGTTCTGTAAAGTATGACGCTTGTGCTTCTACAATTCTGACAGAATTCTTGGAATACTACAGAAAGAAGAATCAGACTATCTGACTCCATTTTCTAAGTTGCAAAGATAACCTATAGCTACATAATTATAGGATTTAATCATAATTAATTTTATATTTTCAAAGAAATATTATGACATCATGTCACTTCACAGGGCAAACCACTTAGCTTTATAGCTGTTATTCACTGCAGCAGCACATATTAAAAGCTATGCAATCACAGGGTAAATTATGCTTATATCTGTTGGTTAAATTACAGCTTAATACCATGAGAAAAACTGTAAATAATGTGAAGATTCACGGTTTAATTATTTTAATAGCAAGCAATTTATCAAATAATTATGAAAAAGAAAGCAGCAGCCAGGCTGGAATATACAAGCAAGAGTGTTTTTCTGCACTAAGAGCTCCTGAACTAAAACATTAATAGCAAGATCATCTTGATTTGTTCCTCTAATCCCGTACAACTGCAGGTAGCGCTTGGCCCTCTCACCTCTCATCACATCCAGTGACCAACGGGCTGATCCGAAAGGAAAACTTTGGTTTTGACAGATTTATTTTCTGCTGAATCGATCCACTTTGTGCCACATGTTTGCCAGATCCATTGTAAGAGGAGAACAGGGAATAAGCAGCCAGCAGTGGAAGGTGCTTTTCCACACCAAACCCTAGTTATACCAGGTTAGTTGTAAAGCCCAACTAATGGTTCTGATTAAAAAGTGGGACAATTTAGTCTGGGATATTTGACAAGAGAATATTTTGATGGAAACATTGACAATTTTACAGCTAAAACAAGAAATAACAGACATTTGCTCACTGCTGCAAAGAAACCATATTAGCATAACTAAATGACTTAACGAACTTAAGTGCAATGTTTCCAAAGCAATATTATGACAATGCCATTTTGCAGGGTAAATACTCTAGTTTTATTGCAGGGATGGACAGCTGGGCCCTTTGCCTTAATTCTTGAACAGCTCAGACATCCACAAAGCATTTCCAGGTTGGAGTGCAGTAACGTGGTCAAAAACCATCAGAGAAATTTTCCCACTTGTCACTCGCAGCCGTCAGGCCAAGGTTCTAAATTCACTGATCTGGGCTTACCTGGCAGTGTGTATTTCACCCTCACGGGCACAACTACTCCTGTTGCACTAGCCTGGCCGCGCGATGCAGTGTTAATGCCTGCTGCAGGAAGACACGCTACGCCTGGTTCAGCATAGCAAATTTTTAGTAATACATTTGATCTAGCAGAGTGAACTTGAATAAAGCAGCGCTTAGCATCATGAGACTGCTCTTTGACTCAGTCCTAGGTGCACTAAAACAGATTTATTGTCCTGTAAAGCCGTGGTTCATTCAAATCCCTCTCTCACAGCAGGCTGCAGGCAAGCACACGTTGCTTGGCAGTGCCTGAGTGTCATACACCTTCAAATTGACTGATCAGAATATCTCATGTCAAGTAATGATCCTCAGTGACAGTATTCCAGGGAGTTCATTTACTGATTGGTGTAGCTTTTGAGAACCTGCTACCGTTGCTCTTGGCTCAGCTGATTTCTGAAAATACACTATATCCTCCCTTTTTATTCTGTATCCTTCTGGAAGTGGAACTCGATGCTTTGCTGCTGTGAGAGCCTAGAGAACCAGTGGTGGCAGCAAATATCAGATATATCCTTTGCACACAGAGCTTTTTATCTCCTTGTCACCTTCTCACTGCATATCATGTTGGAAAGGTCTTTAGATGAGGTCCTTAGGGATGTGGTTTAGTGCTGGAGTTAGGTTATGGTTGGACTCAACGATCCTGAGTGTCTCTTCCAACTGAAATGATTCTATGATTCTATGTTAAAACTCAAACCGGAGGAGGCACAGACTCAACAAGGTGCAACTGCTGCTCCTCCGAAGAGCTGGTATACTGAGGAGGGCAATGACAGCAGCCTTCACAATTCTGATCACCCCACAAAGGGCTGAGAAGTGAACTGGAGACACCAGAAAGTTAATAGGAAGCTGAGGCAAACGTCTGTCCCTCTGGAGGATGTATGAATTCACTCCTGACTGCAGCTGCCCCAGCAGAAGGGGCTATTCTGTCTCTCTACCTAACTCACACAATTTTTCTGCAAAACATTTCTGCTAAAGTGAGCTGCACTGGTGTATACCTGCAACAAGAGTTGTTTAGAGTAACCCACCTCTTTTTGATATAAATGGATTAGAGAATGATCACAGAAAAAGCTTAGTTGGCAGTTCTGAAAAAAGTAGTCACAGGGATTACTAATGTCTTTAACTGACATGTAACAGTACTGATAGTCCTTCGCGGTGGAAACAGACAATGGTCACTGTACTTGCCCACAAGATAAGATAAATTTGCTTCCAGACTGAGTAAATTGTCAGTGTTCCACTCTAAAGAAGCAGAATAATTATCCAGTGTTACGGTTTTTCTTCTAACAAGGCATCCTGTCAGCGATGATTTCCTGATGTTGACAGAAAGCAGAGCACAAACAACAACAAAAAATACAAACTAGATAACTTCAGGAGTCAAAAGAAAAGTGGCAGCATTGGACATTTCTGAATCAAAAGAATATCCTTGTATTTCATGAAGGATGCCCATATAAACACAGAAAAAGACTGAAGCACGGACAACCTTGTCAGAGCTACTGAGAGAAATCCTGCTGCAAGAGCAGCTGGTGGAAAACTGTTTTTCAGCTCTGGTAGTATCAGTGTCACTTCAGGTGTGATAGTAGATCTCACTCTTTTAGAACCAGATTAGTTCTCACCTAATCTGATCTCCCTCTGGCTTCTGGGACAAGAAGATTCAGTGGATTTCTCCTTAATTTAAACCCTTACGATATAGTAATGCCTTTGCTAAGCCTACACTGTGATTATAAACCCAAATTTACAGGACAGGTTTGCAATTTCATGGCACAGGACACTAACACTGTTGACAGAGTCATGAACTGTAAAACAGCAACATACATAACACTATTGTACAAATACTGACCTTTTACTTCAAAGAGCAATTTGCAATTTTGCATCACTAGTAATCTGAGGGTAGGTCCATCTCCATAAGCCAGTGTTTTTTTAACAACATAAGTAGAGAAATGGGAAAAGATTTGTTCAAAGTTGAAATCCCATGATCTCTAAAGGAGGAGGAAAGCACTGGATCAGAAAGTGGCCAAGAAGACTACCTCAGCAGGAGACAGGAGGAGGATCAACAAGTGAAACTGCTCTTTGACAATGAGTATTGCTGAGATGGAAAGCACAAAGCACTGGCTGACAAAAAGAAAAATGATTAGAGTCACATGTGTTTTAGATACAAGATGATGGAGCAGCAGACTGATTTATCCCAGCTGAACAGTAAAATACCCTTGTTATTGGCTATTTCCTTATAAACCTGGCTGAACAGCCCCCTCCAGGCTACAAAAATTCTATATATTAACATTGGGTGGAAAGTTTCCTTCCAGCACAAGTACTGTAACTACTATCCTCCCAAAACTTCAGTAAAAGTCTCTATATTAACAAAGGAAATATGAACTGCATTACAAAGATCAGCTAGTAAAAAAAAAAAAACCTATTCTAGGTGACTACATCAGTATGGGTCTCTGAGAAGACTTCAGAGGCATATTGAGTTCGCAGATTGGTCAGAAGCAAGTTCCAAGAACTTTCCAGAGTCCTCAATTTTATTTTCTGAAGGGACAAAAGACACAGCACTTATTGTTGCCGAAAGTAGTTTCCCTGGGTCAGGGACTACTATTCAAAGAGTGATTGTAAACTAGAGGGTTTTTACTCTTGTCAAGGAAGAGAAACAATACTTAAGTATTTTAGCAACTCCTGCCACAGAGACAAATATTGTCTCAGAACAATGAGCAGAAATACAAAATTATTTAACTCAATTGATAAATGTTGGCTATAATATCCAGAAAAGCAAAACAAAAAAAAAGAATAAAACCTGCTCTTTTGGAGCCTTGGCAGCTTCTCTCTGAATATTGTGCTGATATGCTGATTTTGAATGCCTTCCAGTCATAGTAAAAAAAATATAAATAAAAGTTATAGCTCATTGGTAGAAAGACTTTTTTTTTTTCCTCTTGTGGGTAGCTATTGCAAAGCTACAATTAACCTCAATTAATAGGAAGGGTACATTTTATATAAAGATATGCTGTTCAGGTGTTCTTAATGAGAGCAGCAATCAGTACTGTTTAATGTCTAACAGGGAGCTCTTCTGGGGTGAAAATAAAAGTGGCTAAAGCTTAATCCAAGAGGAAAGTAGTTTTCCCCCCTCTTATACAGAAAGCAAATCCTCTAATAAAAGCTACCTACAAAAGTCTATTTGGACCCTGAGTACATCAATAGGCCTTAATTGCCCTAAACAGCCTCATTTGAGACCCCCATCCTCATGCTCTGCCCACTGGCCCATTTAAACTTAGGCTGAAGCCTCTAGTCCTATTCTGAGCTGCAGGTAAATCTGAGCTCAGCCCTGGCCCCTGCTGTGCCTGCCTGGAGTGGAGTCCCTGGATTCCTGACCTCCAGCCTGCCTTATCACCACACATTTGTGTTATTTCTCATGCAGTCATCACATTTCTGATTATCACTGGGCTGCACCCAGAATCTGTTAGTCATTCAGCTACTGGAAAGCCAATTTTCTGCAAAATGTATCTTGGGCAATCGTGTAGTAATTAAGATCCTTTCCACTGCTCTTCCTGTTCCTTCCTCTTATTAAAATAAGAAATACTTTAAGTGACAACTTTCACTCTACCTACAAGATTGGTGGAACTGACAAAAAAAAAGATCAATTTCACTAAGTATAAAAATAGGAGAAAATTACTAAATCCTGTACAGAACTGTCCCCTTCACAGTTTCTACTGTATTAAGATTCACATTTTCAAGTAATGAAGTTTCCCCTCACATGCCTTGAGATACATTTTATATTCTATACACAAGAACTATTTCCTATTGGCTTTCTTAGTGCTATCACTGTTCTAGTCACCTCTTGTGGACTACACAAAAAAAATAGCACTCCATGCCTGGTATCTCTATCAATTATATAACTACCCCATAGACCAGCAACATTTACCTATATGGTTTAATCTTTATGCCATCAATCCAGGCTCCTAATCATTTTCATTTACTGTTGAATTTTTAAATGATAGTGTTGCCCAAAGTAGAATATATCAGACAATACATTGTAGAAATTAAAAAGTGACTTCCCTTGAAGTCAAAAGATTTGCATTTTGACTTCAATTTTTATTTAAATTGAAAACTCCTTGTGCATTTGAAATTACTTTATTTGTATGTAACTTGGCTTTTTAGTTGTCTACTTTTGAGAGGAGTTATATTGTATTAAATTTCAGACATACAATTAGGTCAGTATGAAACATCACTACCTGATCAGACGGCTGTCGACCTCAGAAAGTCCTCATCTAACCCGAACAGGCAGGTACGACAGAAGATGTGAGTAAGTGTCTGGGTAAAGTAAGAATTGGAGTAAGATAAAAAGCTTCACAACCAAGAGGATACATTTCATTGTCTTATTTCCCCCTTAATTTTTTGTAATCTTGAGTTATGGTTTTATATATACTTCAGGTCAGTATAAACCTGTACTGCTGCTGAAAGACAAAGTTCTGGCACCCTCCCTTCCCACTTAGTCCTAGCTATGAACCCATTCCTACTGGGGAAAAAAAAAAAAAGTGTTTTACAGCCACAGTGATCCATATCCAGGTTAAAACTAATCACTTTGTCAGGTTAGATTTCAATGCTGTCTTAAAGCATATGTGAAACTGGCCTCATTAATCAGCAAATTTTACCTAATTACCAGAAGTCACAAGGGATGACCCTGCTACTGTAACATTTCACAGCTTTTGTTCCCAAACCATATGGGTTGTGTTCTCCCCTTTCATCAAGCTTGTGACCCAAATACCAGCATATACGGACAAATTCTTATCACCCCTGAGACCCAGTTTGTACCTGCAGTGGTCCCAGACTCAGAAATTACTGCTGTGCTGCACAGCGAAAAGTTCTAAATAGAAATTTCTCACCTGATCCTGCAGAGTTTGCCTTACATGCACCTTATTTCACATGGGGTCAGGAGGCAGAGGAAGATGTAGTGTCAGGCTGGGAGGATTCAAACAAATTCTCCCTCCAGGCCCCTCTTGTAAGGGTCAGTCTGGGAGATGTCTCGGTTTCCCCACTCAGAAAATCTGTTCTGCTTAGGATTTCAGAAAATAGAATCATTTTGTTGCAGATAAACAGGATAGCTTGGTTTGTGTTTCTGAGACAAACTATTAATCTATGTCACATAGGACAAGCACACATACTAGAGAGCAGAAAAGCTTCGCTTCTGGACTACTTATGAAATAACACAGGGCTTTTACAAGCTCTTATCACTAACCCAGCAGAGTGGGGCTAACAATAGAACATTTTCCTCTACAACAATTTACCGTATTCATTTTTTTTTTCCAAGAAAGCAACTAAACTCTTCTGAAAGGTTATAGATTATAATACCAATTTAAAATGGATGAAATATTTTTGTCATTCCATTATCTATTTTCATGAGAAAATCTCCACGATTTCCCTTGAGTGCTCCTTTTGTGTGTAGTCTAGACTATCATAATAGATTTGACAATTATTTTTATTACATAACTTTGAAAAACAGATTCTCATAGAACTTGGTTGTTAGAAGAATTCTGCTCTGAATAAGATCGGACAATGTGTGGCTTTTTAAAAAAATACCATGAATTCCTCCATTGTTGGTTTGCTTTCAAAGTTGATTTCTCAGTCTGGAAAAGCTAAAGCCATTAAATATATTTTAGATTATGCCAAACACAGCAATATCAACAGGGAGATTTCCTTTTCCTATGCTTCCTCCTGTGCATAAGGAAGTAGTGCAACTCCTCATACAAATAAATATAGAATTTGGCTTTAAATTACTATTCCAAATGATAGTAAAGTGATCATCCCAAACTAACACTAAATAAAACTTGTAGTCACCAATTCACAAAGTTATCTGATTTTAAAGAGCCGCACCAAAGCTCTATGTTTTGCTAGTCACTCTCAGTTAAAAATTCTGAAGTACTTCTTTAATTATTTCTCATTATGTACTCCTACAGGAGGGATCCATTTCATACTGTCCTGGGGGAATTAGGTGTAATAAATATCTGTAAAGAAATTTTGTTGTATTCACGGCCCTGATACTACACTATTTCCTGAAGGAGTGTTCCTTGCGTGCCTCTGAACTAGACAGGAGAGACAGGCAGGATTATGTGACATACTATATTTTTGTATTAAAAATAAATTTGCTTTAGATGTGGTTTCTGCTAAGTACCTCTCTATTAAACTATTTTTGGTGCTATGTTGGCCTCCTCCACAATTTAACCTTCTGGACTACTTCTCTGTATCGTTTCACAGCTGGAAAGGATAAAAAAAAACTTGTTAGTGGTAAGTGTTAAATGGAACAGATTCCTGCTAATGGATTATTGATCATACTTGAGTGATCTATTTAGTATAACAAGCAGATTGCTTTTGTATCCTTTAGGTTTAAGAATCTAATATATTAAAAATATTAACATTATATGCAAATTATTTTCATGAGGGAAATTATTAAGCTGGGATGTACATCTCTGCTGCAAGAGGAGGTGGTATATTTTTTAATCACAGATTTTATGGAGTATTTTATCAAACTCATAGAACTCCTCTATTTAAAAAAAAAAAAAAAAATCAGTATAGAAGTTCTTCATTACTCTGCCATAGCCACAAGCTTGTTCATCTGAAACACTTCACATAAAATAACTTTATATAACTTTCTAGCTCTCTGCAATCTTAAAGCAAGCTATTTTAAACAAAGAAAGAGTGAAAGACTTAGATGAAAAGTGTAATTTTATTTCACGTACATTGTCCTAGGAATCTTTTTTCAGTCTTGTAGGTTGTATGCTGACATGCAACTTGATACTAAGATTCAGAACCCAAAGTCCTTTTCCATCTACAACCTGGGATGTATTGGATAAGTTTGGCTTTAAAGCTAATTGCTGTTAGGCGACACTTAGCTAAATCATATTGTATTTCTTTCCTATAGCTGGAGTCAGAAATGGCAGTATTTTAGTTTTACTCTATAAAAAGTCACTCCTCAGAAATAACTTGTAAAACAGTTGGTCAGAAAAAGTAATCTTCGTATAAAATCCTGGCAGGGGAAACAAGAATCAACCTACAAACCCTATGAACACAAAAACCTTCAACGAAGTTTGTAATGAGATTAAAATGGTTTGAGGCACACCAGGTTTACATCTGTACCCCACCGTCACACTGTGTTAATCTAGGCTTTCGTTCTGATCCAGACATTTCACTGGAACATCTACAGGAGAACACATGCTTCTAATTACCACTCTTCCCTGTGCAGGCAGCTCTTAAGACATTTCCCAAATTATTGAAATCTAATTCCCTGGTAAGAAAATACATCCAGATATCTTTCTCACAGTCCCATAAAAAAGGTGAAATTATAAAAGGCCTGTCCATCAACATGGACAAGTTGCCCATCTATACCATCTATATTTTGACACAATGCTTTCTTACAGGGAAGTAACAAGGTAACAACTTTTGACATTGAAGTTGTCACTGACATCCCCCTTGGAAGCGTGGTGATCTGTCACAAAAAGGAACGTGCGGCACTTTCTGTTACAGTACCACTAACCACACACAGCACAAGCTCCACACGGTGTCTCCTTCTAATCTATTCTTTGAAGGACATGAACTCTCCACAGACCACCCTAAACCAATGGCAAGCTTTTGCTTGCCAGAGTGTGTATCTCTTCCTTCTTGCAGATATGTACCTGGTCATTAGATATTACCACAGGTAATTGTTCACTGACTGGGGCACTGACACCCTCTAACCTGCTGTTCATTTAGAACAGGAAATTTCTGGCAGTCTCAGACCCACACCACTTCCACTTGCTTTGCAGTAGGATGATTTTGCTCTGTGTCCTTTTTAGTCTGGGATGACAAGTTTCTCATTCTGTCATACCTATAAAATAAATTGCTTATTGGTATCTGGACACATAGAAACAGAGATTGCAGGGATGCTTCCTAAAGCTCTCCAGAGGATTCTCACAAGGGAAAAAGGATCAAGATTGCTTAAACATTAATCATTTACAGCAGATATACTCAGGAAGCTACAAGCTCATCTTCAAAGAACTTGTGAAGAATGTTGGAGCTTTCACTTCAGCACAGAGTGTTATTTGCCTAAAACTGAAAGCTGCACTTTCCTGCGATTTTTTCTCTTAGTATCCTGTCTCTAAGAAGAGCCTAAATTGCAATTCAGTTTCTACTACTTTCCTCTTTCTAGTCCTTTCTTTTTCAACATAAAAAACCCCACAACCCACACTGGATCGATTTCCACAATGAGCAAGCTCAAGAAACTGGTTTTGGAACTATAGTCCTGGGGAATATAATTTCACAGGCTATTCAATCTAGAATGGGAAAGCATCCTGACATAAGGATAGCCAAGTTGTATGTATGACAGTATGGAAGGTAAAGATAACGCATTAAAAACATGCGGAACTGCCTAGGGGCAGTTTAGAATTTAGGCTCAGTTATAATGTGATGACTGGACTGAAATAAATCAAAGTTAAATAGCAGTCTCACTTGGAGGTATAACCTGTATTTTATACTGATGCTGACACGTTTATGAATTTCACAGTCACAAAATCTATTGATTATCATTAAAGTGACATTTACCACAGTTGCATTAATATCCTTGCATTCATGTTCCACAATCCCAGTTACAGAAGAATGCAAGAGACTGACTGCTGTTCCTGAAGGGGTGTTACTGTTATCTGTGGATATAAAGTGTTTTTTTCAGATATTCCTTCCTCTCTGTGGGCAATTTAAACCAGATTAATGACCGAAAGACATGTATGGTGAAATCGAAAGAGTAGAGATAACTGCAAAAAAGATTAGCCTAGATAGATGAAAATCAGTATTATGCAGCCTTTAAGCATTGAAAACACAGTGTAAAGCTCTGTAGTTTCCAAGCAAAGGTTGGCAAAGTTACCATATACCCACTGAAATCATAGAGAGGACATAGAGCTTCACCGGTCTTGTAAACATTAATACCAAGAATTTACTGAAGACACAACAATCATCTTTGGTATATCTATTCCTAAATTGCAATCTGAAGTTATTTCAGTTGTTAAGAGAGAAAATACTATTGTCTCAACAGTTAAAATACTATGCAAGAGCAGGTGATACCCCAAACCAATATGTTATCACAATTAAGTATTAGCAGTTGCACTTTAAATAGAAAGTGGACTTAAGGTAACAAACAATTGCCTAGAGGCAATTGTTAGATTTAATATTGTGAAAAGTTTGAGTAGAATCAATAGTCTAAGCCAATGACATTGAGAGCACTGAACACTATGGACTATTTTATCCCAGATTCCTGAACCACCTTTACAGTTTGATTTGTATTTTAGAATGCAAACCCTATTAACTAACTTTCTGTAATCCTTAAGGTGCTTTAAAAGTTGCAATAGTTTAGACCAAAAAACAAGGCTAAGAAATAATATCAAGAGCAGATAAGCCAAACCCCCCCACGCTTTTAGAAGCAGTGCATGTTCCAAAGCTTACCAGATCTGGTTTAACAGAAAGGTAACAACTTTGGGTTCACCTCCCTGCAAGAAATTATAAACATGGCTTTTATTACAGTTTAGTAGTTCTTGAAGAACTTAGACAATTTAGATAAAGATTTATTTAAGTTAGTATTACTATTCCTTTCGCACTCTCACTGTGTTCACTCATGTATTTACATACTGAGTTCCATTTGAAAGGTTTTCAGTAAAAATTTTGTAGACTCCCTTATTTGAAGGACTTTACTGCGGGAAGCGGGTAAAGTTCCTTATCTTTCCCTTTGCCTTCTGACCACATTCTAGCATCAGGACTACTCAGACAAATATGGCAAGAAAGATTTGGCTAGCCAAAGAATTCCATTATCAAGGAAACACCACAGAGATTATATCTTCAAAAGACTGCAGATGGAGAATTGCTTCCTTGTAATATACAGTGTTTTTTCCTAGTGTCTTGTTTGGTTCCTTCTTAGAATCTATTTTTCATGGATTTGTACGTACTGTGAAAAGTTACTTTACAGTTTTAAGTTTAATTCACAGCTACTTTAATAGCATTTACAGTTCACAGCTTTAGGAAGTTTATTGATGAATATGTCCCCATCTGTTTTTCCTCAGTCATGTTATAGATATTTTATACCTTTACTCTTTCTTCCTAAGTGTTAATTACTGATCATCTGCAAAATTGTGCCCATCTATTTACAACATACTCATAACGAAATACCCAGGTTTAGCTACCATATTCTATGAGTGGTCTCAAAATTACTTTAAGGCAGCCACTACTCTGCTGCTGTTCAAAGTGATGCCCACAGATACTCCCTTATTACATTGTCCCTTCCTTTGGCCTGTCACTGAGCAAAGGCATATCTAATTTACTCTCTGCTTTCTCCCTCAGCTTTTACTATTTTCCAAATTTTCCCTTGTACCGAACTTCTCATTTTTTCCAGGGACACATCAGTTTATATTTTTCCTCTCCAGTTACATTCAATTTCCTGTTTCCAAGATTTTTAGATTATGTTGTATTATTTCTTCCTACTCAGTGTTTGTAACACCTAACTTAAGACCATCTGCAAATGCTGTTAATATTCTCATTACAGCCTCTCTGAAATCATTGATCTGGGACATTCATCAAAACAGATGAGTTCCTTTCTTCCATACAAGAATTAAACTAAATGCAAAGTTAGTTGGGCCAAACTTAGACAGTAAAGGTAGAGTCAAACAAAAGTCCCTGAAGAATAAAAGATGTACATTAGAAGCTGTCCCAAAATAAAAAAACCATAAAACAACAGCAGATGCTCAATGAGAAAAGGGATGCTTAGGCAGGATTAGTTCTGCCATTTCTAGAATGACATGAAGTAAGAGTGTAAGGCCAGAACAAGTTCTCCACATTCCTTTCAGTAGCCAAACATATTTCCTGGCCCTATCACGTCAATAATCCTAGACCTAAGCTGGACAGCTGCATGAGAAAGTGGCAACAACGAGGCATCTTCCCCTGCTCTCAGGAGAAAGTTTTTGCAACAGACACTGCAACGTAAAAACTCCGCAGTCATTGCACACCCCCCACAAATGAATGGTTTGGGGAAAGGACCTTCACTGAAGAATGAGGTAGAGGCTGAAGCTGTTTACAATGACACTCCTGACATTAACAGATTGGTTTAGTTGTGTGTTGCCCAGACATCCTTGGAAATTTACAGCTAGCAATTTCCTCTGAATGCCTCATTCCCTTCACTTCAGCCTCACTCAACACCTGCCTTCTCCGTGCCTTATTTCCCTTCGCTATATTTTTCTGCCTTCCCTGCTCTTTGTTTACTAATCCTCCTTCACCCAGTAAAGAAATTACAACAATAACTTGATGTTTTTCTCTCATTTGTATGGAGACTCCTGCTTTCAGAACATCAGCTTTCCTAGGTGCACACCACCTAGTGCTAGTACACCACTGAAGGAAATAGTCCAGCTTCTGAAAAGCCGACGGAGACAAATCAACCATGGCCAAAGAAGATCTGCTAAACTGCTACAGAAGGTTGACAGAAAGGGTGTTTAAAAATCCAAAAAGCTTTCAATAGTGAAAAAACTTATTTGCATCAAAGATAAAAGGAAGGAAGAGCACTACACAGCTCTCTAGCTTCAGGGTGAAAGCTAGTAAACACTACTTGCCCATCCATATAATCTTTATTTTGTGACAATCTCAGACTACAGTGGCCCATCCCATGACCCACGAACAGTATGTGCAGGGATTAGACAAGCATTCAAAATACAATAACTAGTGCAAGATGTAGGGCCCTTGTGAAGAACAGACTACAAAAACTCAGTTCTGCCATATACTTTCTAGTTCCCACTTGGGTTCATGGTTTTCATGGAAAGCTAAGATTTCCTCAGAAAAGGTAGAAAAAAGCTGCCTGAAGTCTCCATAGAGGTGGTTGCAGGATATTACATGGGATTCTGTCCACACACTTCAGTTTTCCTTTTGCAAAGGAAAACTACAGCTAAATATACTTATTGATTTCCAACTTCATTCTATGTTACATATTTCTTCCTCTAAGGAGTAGTGTCAGTGATACTGGCATACAGTCATACACACTTAAAAAATAATCAGCTTGGAGCACCCAAATTTCAGAGACTAAAAAGTAACGAAGGTTTGAATGAATGTGAAAGATCAATATATTAGATGTGTAAACACTCCTGCAGTATGGCTCCATCATATAATATGCAGTAGTGGTGTACAGGACAACTCATAATTTCAGCCTGTATTTCATAGGCCACAAAACATTCCTGACAGTATTCATTAAAATAAAAATTAGTGATGTATATCAAACAAAAATAATTTGATCACATCAGGAGTTAAACTGTGTTCAAAGAGACCAGAAGTAAGCAACGTTTTCACATAAAAAAGTATTAGTGAAAAATTATATATGCTACTACAGAATTTCAAGTTTTTTCAAGCCACTCAGGCTGGAAGGGACCTTAATACATCTCTGGTCCAATCTCCCACTCGACATAGGATCAACACCGAATTCAGACCAAGTTGCTTGTGGCACAAATTCAGACCGAGTTGCTTGTGGCACCCTTGTGCTTAGTTGTATTCACAGTGAAAAATAGCCTCCTTATCTCCAGTGGGAGCCTCCCACTTCCATTTATGCCTATGGTCTCTTCTTGTGCTGCCCTGCTCTCAATAAGGCTCACTCTTGTAAACTCAATTTAGGTACTGGGGGCTGCTAGTAGGTCGCCCCTTACCCATCTCTTTTCTAGGCTGAAGAAGTCCAGCTCCCTCAGTCTCTCCTCCATCCTGGTAGCTGGCCTCGCACAGTTTTCAATATCTTTCTTGTACCAATGGACTAAAACCCAGCCATAGTGTTCCTGATGCAGCAAATGAGCGTCAAGTAGAGACAAATAATCACTTCACTTGATTTCCTGGTTACGCTCCTGTTGATACAGCCTAGTGTGCAGTTAGCTTTTATCACTACCAGGGCACACTGCTGACCTGAAACCCAAGCAAATTTTCCTATTGATTTCAGCAAGGCCTAAATACCAGACCGAACGTCTAATAAAGGAGCCAACAGAGAGAGAACAGCAGTTACAAAACAGCAAGCGTAAGCTTACAACAACTACTGATAGTATGTGTGTCAGAAAAGTTGAGATCTGGATATACTCATCCTGTTAAAACAGCTGTTTTTTACATGACTGCCCTCAGATTCTGAACCAGCCTTTACCCAGCTCCTTACAGGAGAGAGATGAGACAAGTATTCTGTTTTCTCACACTACAGCACATTCAGCCACAGCTTGCATAAAGATAGGAGGGCCATTTCTAAAAAAGATTAAAGTATGTTAATTGAGATAAGCAGAGCCAGTGATCCTGCTTCCTACTACAGGAGAGCTAAGAACTATCCCCCTACTCAAGCACTACAGGAGAGCTAGGAACTATCCCCCTACTCAAGCACAGGATTTAACAAAATAACTTGAAAAACTAAGCCCTGTTGTGTTTGTTACTATTGCAATTTATTAAAAGCAGATTTTATTCTGGTGCCTTACCAACAGGTGATGAAAATGAGAAAAGCTGCCTCTACTCTTCTGTCTTAAACAGACATATGTAACATTCCATTTAACAAAACAGTTTCAAGGATTTTAAGTCTTTCCTCCTGTCCTCCCCCCCAAAAAAGGCAAAACAAAAAATCGGAAGTGAACCTTCAGCACAAGCTGAAGGAGTTAAAAAAAGAATCTGACTTTTTGGTCTCTTACATGGTTTGTTTTGAACACCAGGGCTAGCTAGAACATCAAAACATACATAGAAACACTGTTTATTCTAAGTGCTAGAGTTACAGCCCTGTTTTTAACCCATCAACAGCTTGCTATGTGTATCCATTCTATTCAAATCACTTTCAAATTAAATCCCATCAACTACAATGCTATTTTCAATTATAAGTCACAGTGCAAAAACTACAGATCCATTAATTCTTACAGAAGCCAACCCATCGGAGCAAGATAAACAACGCAAGTTAAACAAAGCACTTTGTTACCATCATGACAGAGATGTTACAGGATGCAGTTATTTTTATGCACGACAAAAAAGCGACTGTTCATATTCCAGCTCTTCAAAACCGTAAATGCTGCAAAAATTTTCCCAAGAGATTTGACCTGTGAATTAAGCACAGGAAAACAAAACAACACAAACAAGCAGCCCCCTGTTGTGACTGCTTTAAGACAACCATTGCTTGTAAGAAAAAAAAAAAGTCTCACAGTCACAGTTTCCATTTATAAAGAGCAAAATAATTCACAATTTGTGAGCTTACTAACCACAGAGACACCAGGATTAGTTCTGCCATTTTGACATGGGTCACAAAACTTCTACAAACACCTTCTTGACCTAAGGTGAGCTCAGATGATACACAACTTTCCATCACACCTCCTCCTGCCTCCACCTCTCCGGCTGACCTGAGACTATCCTGGTAGCACAGCTACATGGCCACTTCTCCAGTAACACATCACACAGGACTTGATTTGGTATCACACAGTCTTGTACCTCCTCAGCTTTTGCCTGAAACAGAAATGTGTATTTGAATATAAGCGTTATTTCCCTAGCCACCCCAGAACTGTACATAAAGAAACCACATAAGACAAACCCACAAAATGAAGATCGAGGAACTGGAATCCCCACAGCACTTTTAGAACTGGTAAGGTAGTCAAGAACCACAGTTATGAGAAGAGGGTAAGTACATGTAATTAGTTTATTTATTGAAGTATGTAATGATTTGCATGCTGCTAGAAATCTTTTGGTGATTAGTACAGAAACTCAACCTTAAAATGCTACATTTCACAGAAGGAATGGATGACAAAAATTATAGGGAGAAATACAATCTTCAGGCACAATCCAGTAGTTTCACAGCTGAACACACACTATCTGTAAAGGTGGAAAGCTAGCAGAAAAGACTTGAAAAATATACAATTATATTTCCTTTTTGTGATTTAGTAGGAACAGCACAGTCCCTGACTGTCAAATTCCTTTCTGCTAGGATACAAACTTCACCCCAACGGTAACTTAGCAGTGATCTTTATCTATATTAGCTGAGACTTCGTGTGATCATGCCCCATGCCCTACAGTATTAGTATTAAGGAAAGCAACTATACTGAAGCTAATTTTCCTATATAGAAGGAGCCTGGTGTTTTTAGCCTAAACATCAATTTATTGATTTGGACAGACCTTCTCTTTGGTGACTCTCTACTAGTGAGGAAGTACTTGTTAACACAGGAACACATAATTGCTCAATATCTAGTATTTATTATCTAAAATGTCCTCCTTTTTGGGGCTGTGGTCTCAAAAGCAGCCTCAGCTAAAGAAACAAACAGACTGGGGAAAAATAATCTTCTGAGAGAGTTTCATTCTTCAGATCAATTCTGAACTACTGCATGTACTTTGTAACATCATAATTTCAAGCAGTATAGTAGAGCTAGTAGCTTAGCCCATTTAACATGATGGAGCAAGCTCCCAGTGTGAATAAACCTGTCGAATGAGTTCGCTTCCACTCCAACCTACCAACACCCTAAACTCTTCTGTAGAAGCTAATTGATTTTTAAAGAAGCATGATGCTTTATTTAAAGGTAAGCTTTAAGCTATTGCCAGCAAGTACACAAAATATTACATACATAGCTATCACCTAGAATGAAACGAAAGTTACTCCAGCTGTAGAGAATAAATTGTTCTGATAAGGTTCTCTGATAAAACTTCACCACTCACATAGAAAAACTTGAGAGGAAAAAAACCTTACAGGATAATAAAAAAGTAGAAAAATAAGGAAGATTTAGGCAGCTTGAACTAATAATTCTAATGTTATTGAAAACTTTATGTCAGCATTCATAGCTTCTAGAATGATCCCAAATCCCTTTTCCAGATTGTTTTTTTTCCTCCCTCCCAAATAGTGTCTCACTCTGGCCATTATTATCCCGAGCATGCCATGGCACAGTATTTCTTTCTATACTCACTCCATTCAGTTCTGCCACAAATTTTTAACAAAGCCATGGAGAATTCATCCCAGCAGGTTCAACTAAAAGTTTCTTAGAGCCTCCAGATGAAAAACAATAATTGAGAGGCTTATATTTCACCTGCTAGGAGCTCAGACAACTACCAGGGCAGACCACTTAAAACCATAACTGATAAAGAAATTATACATGTTGATAGAGGACCACAGATCTTACTTTCTCTCTATCTCCAAATTCATTTTTGTAACATTTATTTTAAATAACTCAATCAGAAATCGAAGGGATTGTTTTTGTTAAACTAGTCTATTAATTTATATGAGTGCCATTTTATTTTACAGGTTGCTACCGTTTATAGTGTAAGTAGTTTGGCCAACAATACTGATATAAAAAATTAACCTCTATGGATCCCACTGAATACTCTCAAGTAGTCTGCAGGACCTTCCCAGAAAACCAGTACTAGGATTTCCAGATCTTGGCTGTTCTTCTACTTTGAAACAAACAAAAAAAACCTCAAAACACCCAACCAACACCCTCCCCTCCTAAAACCCCAGAAAAACAAACATTTTGCCCAATCTCTCTAAAATAACTGCAGGCTTAGTTTTTCAGTTCAGGTAAGAAATTAGGACAATGTAAAAAGACTTTGGTTTTATGACTAAAAGCCAGCATTTCTGAAGGCACAGACTTGTTTTTGAAGACTCAAGCTGGATACCCACACTAAAGCACTTCTTTTTTTCTTTTAACTGTGCAAAAGGTCTTAAGCATAAGCATCCCTCCCATACACACGGGTGAACACCACCTCACAGTGCTACAGAGCAAGATTCCTTTGGACGCTGCCAAGAGCAAATGGTGTTCTACAAATCAAAAGTATCCTTTCTATAACACATTTTACTGACAGTGTACCACCACCCCAAAATTATAGTCAAAGGGAAACTTTCACTTCAGACTAGGTGGTGAAAACTGCAAACTTTGTTCTAGAAGGATACTTAAACATTTCATAGAATTATCCTCATAGATGTTAATTTTTACAAGTTTTCTACAGCTATATTTCAGAAAGGATACAAGGTTTTGAAGAAATGCACGCGCAGGTACTGAGTACCTTCACTGCATAAGAGTTTTGTCGTATGCAAGGTGGTAAGCACATTCTTCTGCTCCTCCAGTTAGTGATGAGACACACAATATTAGCCTGTTGGGTTTGCATCACCACTGACATGCCTGTCAGATCACCCTAGGCTCATCCCCATTCACATCTGGTAGGTGAGCATTCCTCACACAATTCAAGATTTCTCTTATCTATGGGCAAACCAGCCTTGTCTGAAACACACCTTGGAAGGCAGCTGTGAGGGACTGAGGAACACAGCTGCTGCAGCAACCTGGATACCCCATGGATACAGGCACCATAGAGGAGGTGGACACACATCACCCTTCCAACCCACACAGGCCCTGGTGGAGGGAACCGAACCACCTTAGTAAGAGGCACCCAGCACCCACTCCTTACCATTGCTCATGTTGCCTACTCTTTACAGCTGAGTACTGAGCCTCCCACCAGCCTCAGGACACCAAACCAGCGCCTCATCCATGTGCTCAGCACCCACCTCACTGCCCACCCCAGAACACGCCTGTGAGGTAAGGCCGCCATTACCACACAGCCCCCTCAGACAGGGCCTCACCCGCCGGGCAGCTACTCCCCCACCACCTCATTACTGCACCCCCATGAGGACAACACCTCAGGAGAACAGGACACCGCTCGGAGGACACCTCAAGCCCTCCCGAGCGGAGCGAACGGCCCTCGGCCTCACCACCAGCCCCCACCCGCCATTCCCCTCAGGCACGAGCCCCCAGCGCCCAACGGCCGCTGCCGCCTAAAAGCCGCGCTCAGCCGCGCGCGTCACGCAAAGCCGCTGACCAACCAGAACGCAGCAGCACCTACGCCCGCGGTTTGCGAACTGAGGGCGGGTCCGCCTTTGAGTGACAGCTCGGCTCAGCCTATCAGACAGCAGCGGCCCGCCCCGCGCCGCACGCAAAACGCTGCGGGAGAGGGGGCAGATCCCCTCTATCTCATCCCCCCCCCGCGGCCGCTCGCTGCCTCCGCCCCTCCGAGGCGCGAAGCTGATGGACAGTCTCCCCAGCCAATAAGCGCGGAGGCCGCTTGCGCGGCGGCATGGCTCGGGACCAATGGGAGCGGCGGCTGGGCGGAGGCCCGAGGTTTCCAAACGCTCCGCGGCGCCATGGGCTGAAAACTAAACCGAGATGGAATCTCCCAGTCTGAACCGGTTTGAGCCGGTTCCGAGTCTGTGGCATTAGGAGGGGGAGACGCGCCGCGCTCAGTCCCCGCCGCCACCGCTGCCTCCGCCGCCGTGTGCGCGACCTGCTCGTAGGGGAGCCCGCGGGGGGAGCCGCCGGTGCAGCTGAAGGGGCAAAGTTTAGTGCGAGCTTCGGGGGGGGGTGGGAATGGGGAGAAACTGAGCGCCCGCCAGGCCGAGGGGAGGGCGGCAGCAACACGAGTAGCGAGAGACCCACCCGCCCGGGCCTGGACACCCAGCGACGCGGCAGAGAGAGCCAGGGCCCCGCCGCGGCGGCGCTGGGGCAGCAGGGCCGCGAGGAAGGTAGAAGTTCCCCCCCCCCGCCGCTACCAAGAGCCCGGGGAGGCCGGAGCCCCGCGCCGTTCCCCCGTTTGCCCCCCTACAAGCGAGAGGCGGGAAGCGCGGCCCGGCCCCTGCGCGCCCGGCGGGCTGAGGGGAAGGAGGGCGCGGAGCCGTTGCGCCGAGGGGAGCGCCCGCCCGCGGGCCGCAGGCTGCAGCCGGGCGCCGGGTGCGGTGAGGCCGGGGCGCGCTCGCCAGGGGACGGTGCGGGGAGCGGAGCGGCGGCGCTGGTCGCACGTACCCCAGAGGGAGGGGGCTGCGCTAGACTTTCCCCCCGCTTCGGGTCTTTTTTTTTTTTTTTTGAGGGGGGAGGGTTCTTTTTGGTGGCTTTTTTTTTTTTTTTTTTGGCGTGTGGTTAGAAACTTCGCTCACCCACCCCTACTTTTTGAAGGAAGAAGCTGCAAGAAACACCCAGGTGAGTGCGAGCTCGGGCTGCGGGGAGGGGGTTTGTCGCCAGGAGGGGGGCGAAGCGGGAGCGCTCGGGAGGCGTGTGCGGGGTACGGGCCGAGGGCGCCAAGTCCCGGCTGTGCAAGGAGAGGCGCGATGGGCTCCGGGGAGAAACCCCCGGGGCGGGGGGTGTGTTGCAGTCGGGTTCTGGGTACGGGCATCCTGGGCCCGGCTGGCGGGAGCTGCGGGGAAGGGGGCCCGGGGAGCCGCCGCTGGGCCCTGCCCCTCGTTAGGCGGCTGAGGGGGAGAAGGGAGGGGGGTGGGATCGCGCACGGGCAAAAACTAGGGACATAATCTGTAAATTATTAGGAGTGGAAGTTTCCAGAAATATTTTCTGTGTGTCTGTGCAGCAGTATTGAAACGTCCGCCTGGATCACGTGGGGGGCCCCTGTATAGAGCGCAGGGCTGGAGCCCAGCGAGCGAGCGAGGGAGGGAGGAGGAGGGAGGGGCTGCGCCGCCGCGGGGCCGCCGCGCTCCGCAGGGCCCCGGCCGCCCCCCGCCCAGCCGCTCTCCCTTCCCCGAGCCCCGGCGCTGCCCGTGGGGGAAGCAGCGGGGCCGCGGCGGGAGCGGGGCAAAGGCCTCAGCGCTGGGTGGGTGTGAGTTATTCCGGGGAAAAAGGCTCCGCGTCGGGCGCGGCCGTGCCGAGAAGGACCGCTCCGAGGGTGCTGGGGCGATGTTTGTGTTATTTAATCTCGTCCGCGGGCACACGTGTGGAAAGGAGCGAGGGGAGGGGGTGGTTTCATTGCGAATTTGCGATGCGCTCCGTTTGATATCGTGCAGCTGGAGGAATTTACAAGTGATGCAACTAATTCGCTGGCAGAGGGTAGTGGGGCGGCAATTCGCTTGCGTTCGGTAGCGGAATTGCATGCTTGGGAATGGGGCAGAGCCGCTCTCCCAGGGTGTGCTTTTTTTTTTTCCCAGTCGTTGACCCCAATGAGCTTTAAGTAGCCGGGATGAAGCTGCTCTAGGGTTCACTGAATACTCAACGTTTCCTAGAAATAAAATATATCTGTTATTCCTGTGCACTACGTGCTTAAATGAATCGCGTACATCATCATAAACTGACTGTTGTGTTAAAACCGAAAGGTCTAGGGTCATCGTGAGTTGGGATAACTATGTAAACAGTGCTGTAAATGCAGTTCTTTTGACCTTCGGTAGATGTCAGTTTCTTGCTATGTTGTAGTTCAGATTTTCATTTTTAAACTTTTTCTGTTCTATTCTTTCTATTTCCCCATTTATTGGCAGCGTTGAAGAATTAATTAGCGACGGTTTTTACAGCTGAAGTTTAAACCTGTTCTGGGGTTCAGGCATGATGCGGGGAAATGTACAGGAGTATCATAAACCAAATATTGTAAGCTTCCTGTGGGTACACTGTTAGGGGTAGGAAATCGAGTTGGTCGCAGTTGGTATTGACCACAAAGCCGCCATTTCTGTATTTCAGTTTGCGAGTGGGTAGGTCATTTTGAAGATAATGCTGGGAGTGGCGAAGGGCCCTATTCAAAACATTTCCTTTCTGCTTCCATGTGGTTAATAACTTCTCTTGGTCACGTGGCTCCTCGTTTGCGCTGATAGGGCTGCGTAAAAACCACCGAAAGAGGCTTAACTCTGAAATGAATGGCCCTACCTGAGGAAAAACTGATTTACCGTGTATATTGTAGTTTGAAAACCGCTTTCCCGGCTCGCAGGTGAGCCAGGGAGGCGAGATGTGAACAAAAAGGGGTGTGCCTGGGAGCATTCAGTGCTCTGTGCTGCGGAGCGTATTAATTGGTGCAATTTCCTTCTAGTAGCGCTGTCCCTCTGTGAGGTGAAATTTTCAAGTGTCCTCCTGAGTGAAAATAATGAAATCAGCCTTCCCTGCTGTTTTTTTCCTCTTGCTTCCATACTTAACATTGCAATTTTGAAAACTTTAGGAGTTGGGGAGGGAAAGGACAGGTGTGGAGTGTTAGTTTTAATTTATTTTGGTTTCTACTTGATGTTAATTTCCTTCTGTATTTCCAGGTAGATGTTGTAAAAAGGCTGACTGAATGTTGAGATGGAGCCCTCAAAATAATTAAGTTAGTGTAGTAGTACTAAGTGAGGTTTTTAACTTCAAAATACAATTAAAATGTTTAAGTTTTGAAGTTAATATTTTCTGCATAGGAGTAAAAGAAATTGCTTGACACTACTTGCAGATACGCATTTCTAAACAAAAGATTATCCTTGTCTGCATGCTGCTATAGGACTTTCACTTAGTAATTACTTGGGTTGAGGCACAGGTTTGTCTTGCTCTTTTGAGCATGACTTAAGTAAGGCATAAAAGAAATTCTTACTTGCACATGAAGTAATTTAGTAAGAGCAGGTCTGATTTCTAGCTAACTCTAAAAAAGAGATTGGCTGGGCGTGTGGGGGCTGTTTCTGGAAGAGTTTCAGATTTTGTCTTTCTGAGTATTCCAGTAGCTCTAGTGTCACTTTTTGAGTGCTCTTGCAGTTGTCCAGACTTCTGGCTATTTCTCAGGTGGGCAGTTTCATGTGGAATTTGTAGCTTTACAGAAGATTCTGAAAAGGTGAATGGCAGAGAGCTGCTGTAGAGGAGAGGGTAGGAATGTTTGTTACAGTTGCCAGTGACTGTGAAAAGAGGGCAAAAAACTCCATCAGGTGCTTCCAACATTGGGGTGGTGTGAAAAGGGTGGAGTATAATTTACACAATTCTGTGCCCCCTGGCTTATTTTCTTGCTTTTTGTGGTTGCCTTTGTCCTGTAGCAGTCTCTGGTTGGTAAGCATCTTACATGCACACTCACAGTCACACACACCCCACCTGATTGCATAATATCGAGGCTGCTATGTCCAGGACAAACAGTTAATGCACATGTTCCTGGGTTTATGGGACCTCAAACCTCCAGTACAATTCCATTTCAGTTTGAAGTCATCTAATGTCGTAGTACATGGAGTAACCTCCTGACTTAACTGTCCCTTTACTTCATCCTCTCAAAGTGCCTTCAAACAGTCAACATTCTTACTTCCAGTGGTAATTTTTTACTTGTGTGAACTTAACTTGTAAGTTTTTCTTTTCCCAAGTATTTGAAAAATGCCCTCTGGCTAATTTCTTAGCGTGTACGCAGATCACGTTTCACTTCCATAGCCAATTGTTTAAAAGCTTTTAGAACTGGTCTTCTAAATGTGCACGTTGGCCTAGGAAACCCAGAATTCGACTGAGATTGCTAGGGTGGATTTTGGTTGCAATTGTACCAGGTATTTCTACCAGCAAACTTTACCGGTTTACGCTTGTTCAGGGACTGGTAGGGGTTGATACCCGATTTGAAATAAGTTTTAGCTTGCTGATAATACAGCCCATTGACTAGTCAGGCTGTTATTGTGTGCTACGCCTGCTGAAGACCCTGGAAATGTATTTAATTGGGGTAGTGACGTGTGAATTTTTCAGAGTTTGTCCTGCTTACTTGCTCAACAACTGAAGGACTGTTGTATGCAGTGTTATCTGGTACTGTTAACATAAGCATCTCACTTGAATAAGATGAGCTAAGTTGAAGCACTTGCTTTACAACTACATCTAATCATAATTTTTTAATAATTTAATTTTTTTATTTATTTTGCAGTAATCTATGCCAGCAATTATGACAATGTTAGCAGACCATGCAGCTCGTCAGCTGCTGGATTTTAACCAGAAACTGGATATCAATCTCTTGGACAATGTGGTGAACTGCTTGTACCATGGAGAAGGAGCGCAGGTAATATGGGCTTAGAACATATGTTTATTGACCATGTTTAACCTTAAATCAGTTGAACAAAATTAATTCACTTGAATAAAAATCGGCAATATTAGTGAATTTATGGTGCTAGTCACTGGGATGTTACTGGTAATTCATGTGCTGTGGTTTGAAGGCAGACTTAATGAACATTGAAATGACATTTAGAAAAATGTTAGTTTAGTGTGTGCTCATTTCTAGCATGCCTTCTGCTGGTGAAGGGTGTGAGCAAGTACAGTTTGGTAAGGAGGGCACTTGTGCTTACAGCTTGCCTTCTCTGACAGTTCTTCAGGAAGGTCCGAGTTACCTGTTATTTATTATCATGGTTAGGATTGTGAAGCCATAAATTTAATGTTGGCTTCACTGGAGGACTGTTTAAAAAGAAAAATCTTCATGATGTTATTAGTGTATTTGTACTTATAAAGAAGTGTGTAACACATATTTAAGAGAAGAGTTTGTCCTTTCCTGTGTCCAGTGTTTTTTTCATCGTTACTGTTTGTCTGCACAGGTTCTTGGGCACTTTTCTTTGGACTTAGTGCAAATTGTGAAGTCTTAAGTTTAAATTTGGGGAATATGTGCATTTGTGTGTTTGCCTATGTTGTATTGAAAGTGAATCTTGTATTGCTTTTATCTGTTTCTTGAGCTACTTTGGAAATAAGACATGTTGAAAGCAAGTATTGCTACAAGGGTGTTGGCATGGTTCCTCTTCTGGCAAATTTTAATTGTTCGTGCTTAATACATTGGGAGTTTGTGTCAGGCATCTCTGAAGAAGATATTATTGCACAACAATAAGAAATGAATTAAAATGAAACAAAGTAGCTGATGCTTTTCTATTCCTTCCAACTGTTATAGTATATTTTCATATACTGGTTTTGTGTATCTCTCAAAAAAAAAAAAAAGCTTTTATAAGGCCTACTAATGTGAATTCCCACAGGTTCTGAAATAGCTTGCTGTTTTTTGAAATATTTGCATTTTGAGTTTCCTAAATTCAAATAGTTACTAGCTGTAGTTTTTTGCATGATTGTATTACAGAAAACTGCTTGTAGCTTCTGCCTTAAAAGTATGCACTTCTGAGTGCTTGTTTTGTAAGTGATATGTTTGTTTACTGTACTGTCTTGCAAAATAGGTGGTACTTATAGTATTGTCTTGTTTGGAGGGAGTTAAAAAAGTTGGGAAGGTTTATAAGGAGACTAGAAGATTAACATTAAGTACAGTGATCAAATTGCCATTGTTCTGGTATTGTGAGAAGTTGCTTCACTTAAAACAGCTGCGTATGGTCTCTGGTATTCAGAAAACTATTGCAATAAGAAGCAAAAATTCAAGAGGTGGTGCTTAACTGGCAAAAGTGAATGATGATATAAACTTATTATAAACGCATGGACTAATATGTGTCACTGTAATGAAAATTCAGCTTGCTGTTTTATTACATTTCCAAAGGTGGAGATACATTTCAGTGAGTCTGTGAGCTCTTAGCCCCTTCTAAGGAGTTCAGAAGTTCCCACAGGAAAAAACGCTTCTCTGTGGAGTCTGACAGCTCAAATCATGACTTAAAGGGTGAAAGGAATAACACAAGCTGAGGAAACTAAATACTAAAATTTGGAGATGAACAGTGGTTTGCCTGGGAGGTTGACACTGCTTTACCTGGTATAGATGAGGATGATGTGGGAAAAAGAGGTGTAGAATGCAGCCTGGCTGGCCCATGCTGAACTTGCCTTCAGATTCACCTGTCTCTTCCTTCTGCTTAATTCTGATCTCTGTTTGCAAAACTCTTACCTGCTGTTCTATATTGGGCAAGAAAGAAGCTCTTTTCTGTCCTAGACTTTTACTTTGTTGTTGTGGTGTGGTTTTTTTTTCTGGTATACTTCTCTGAAAAGGAGGAATACCCCCAAACCCACCTCAGTCCAGTGTGACTAAGGAGACTTCAGACAATTTGTAGATGTTTACCTGTAGTCATCCCAGACTTTTAATTCCGTTGGCATGTTAGACCTTCACATGTTCAGAAGAGTTACTTGTAACTGATTTTCTTTTTGGTAGTAACAACCCAGTGAGGCTTCGGTCTTGATTAAGCATTACCATTAAATTTCTGCTGTTTCTATGAAACAACACGAGTCGATGTCTAGAAAAGGAGGTGTCGTGTGTGACAGTGAACTTCTCAGTGCTTGGGAGAGGCTATTTTGTTGGTGTTGAGATTTGGTCCTGTGGTACGTCACTAGTATTAGAAGCACTAAGGCAGCCTGTATAGAAACCTAGCTAGGTTGAACCTGGAAGTAATAGGGCTTTTCTTTCCTGCTTAAACTAAACTGTGTCAAAACTGCTGTTGGTGGTTGGTTTATGTGGTGTGTTTTGTTCTGTTTTTCTTTTGTTTGTTTGTGGGTTGGGGTTTTTGGTTGTTGTTTTCTCCCCCCTATCTCTGATGTCATACCATGAGAATATGGTTGTACTGCATTTGGGCTTAAAAGGAGTATTTGTGCGGGACTGCTCCATACCAGGTCTACAGAGACTTGCTAGTCACAGTCAGTATCAGACTGGGAATTGCTCCACTATGCTGAACTGTATTAAGTGGAAATCTCAGTAGTTTACAGATATTTTAAACATCTTTGCTTTTTACTGCTTTAGCTTTCAGTTTTAGTTTGGTAAACCCCATACCCAATGTATCTGTTTCTTGCATTTTATTTTTACATACACACACACACACACACACATATATATATTACATGTTTTCTTATGTCAGCTGGTGATTAGCTCAAGTATGTGTTTCTAGCAGACTAGAGATCTGCATGGCTGTAGTAAGTTCTAACTGTTGAAGTTAATCCAGTAGTAAAACTTCAGCTGCTTTGTAATTCCATTGAATTGGTTCTACTGTGCAGTGAAAGAATGAACTGAGTTCTGTTAATTGCGATATAAAATGTTCATCTTGTTGGTAAGATGGTGTCTGATGCTTGTAGGTGATATAACTTGCAGCAAGATTTGTCACTGCATTTTTGGAAATAGCTAACATCATTTGGCTCCCTAAAAAACTGCTTATGGACATCCAAGCTTTTGAAAAGGATAGCTAAAATGAATTCAGTGTGTCATTGCTTCAGATGAGGTTTTGCAAGTTGATGAAACCATAGTATCTAGTACAATAATTGGTAATGCCAGTCCCAAGGAAGAACAAACCATTAGCATGACCAACTCCCTTCCTCCCCCTTCAATCAGTTTTTATTGTTGTTTTGCGAGCTGTTAGATACCTCCAGGGATTCTCCAGAAGTAGGGATTGCAGACCTCTAATGCTCTGCTCCGTGCTTCTTCAAAATAAAGTCAATGGTTCCTACATCAAAAACTTTGCAGCATGTTATAGTACTCCTAAAGCTGGTGTTTTAAATGAATGCTTCCAGTAGAACTAGAAAGTTTGGGTGCCCTTGAATAAAATTTTATCTAGATGAGTTTCCTGCTTCATTCCCTGCTATATTTTCCCTATACTGTGTGCTGTTTTCGCATGTTCTCTGCTGGTCTAGATGAATCATTCAGTATCCAAGAGTGGAGGTAAGTAAATTATTGTCTTGCATCAAAGCATTTTTTGAGTTTGGGTTGTTATTGAACACAGAAGGAGACTTATGGGACTCGTTGCTCCTAATTGAGCTCTGCCTAATTCTTGGATAAGTGATTAAAAGACGTTACATATTAATGTCTTCACCGACGGTGTATGCTTTCTTAAATAATCTAATACTAATACTTTTTTTTTGTCAAACTTGATTTTAGCAAAGAATGGCACAGGAAGTCTTGACCCACTTAAAAGAACATCCTGATGCGTGGACGAGAGTTGATACTATTTTGGAGTTCTCTCAGAACATGAATACCAAAGTAAGCAAATTAACTTCTACTTATTTGGTTTTCCTCTTTCTTCCATTCATAAACTTTGAGGAAGGTATCTCATTTTTAGCCATAGACTTTCTTGAATCAGACCACTTTTTTTTTTTTAATTGTCCTGTTCCAAAAGCTGGCTTTAAACAAGAACTGTAAATGGAGAAGATATTTAAACCTCCTTTTACGTTGGCAAGAGTTTCTTTATCCTTTAAAAAAAAAAAAAAAGCTAAACTGGAAATACAGGGCTTTTTTTTTTCAAGATACATACAAGCATAATGTCAGTTCCTGAGATTGGTGTGTGTCTGTAGACAGAATCTGAGAAATGAAAAGTCTCCTAGAGCCACATTTTGTCCTTGGGTAAGTGCTTGGCTGTTTTTGATCATCATGAGAGCCACGTGCACGTAGCTGAGGAGAGAATTTGTCCCTAGGTGTATTGCAGACAAAATAGAAACCTTATTAGGCCAAGATTTTGAGCGATCAATGGAAGTTAAACACCCCGAACTCTTTGTAGTACGAGATTAGTCTTTACTAATATGCAGAACACATTTGCTTTGTACTGCTGTTTTAAAGCCATCCATCATGGTCGAGACTAAAAGGGGCAGCATTCAGATTTTTCTACAATTTTAAATGCTTTACCTAAGACTTCTGAAGTTTGAACCTAAAAGTTGATCGAAATGTGTTTTCACTGTCTTAAGTTTGATTATTATCCCAAATAACTGACATGCATGTTTTTCTGCTTGATACACACTGTGTTCGAACAGAAAATAATTGTGTTTGGACGGTTTCTGAAATCAGGTGGTATTTGTGAAACAGTTCTATTTTTTTTTTCACTGGTCTCTGAAGTTTAGGGGAAAACAGTTTAAAGAACTTCCTCAAAGTGCTAACCTTTAAGTAACAGTGTTTGCCTGTTTGCTTGCCTGGTAAACTTTGCTTTTTATACTGACAGACGTTACTAATGTTTAAGTTGATTTATCAACAGTATTTTTAAAAACTCAAATTTGTCTTGTGAAAAATGAGATGATTAGAGGAACAGAAAGAAAGCAACAGGTAAAGAATTCTTCAATTTACATAAATTGCAAATGATTTGGTGCTAAATTTATGCCCTATGACATTTGGCTTTTATGCAATCATATTTTTTCTTTAATTAAAGCTGTTAACACTACCTGATATTAATCATAATGTTCCATTATGTTGATTGCTTGTAATAGGAAGAAAAGGGGTGTCTTCCTGTGCAACTGACACAGCTAGGCTTTGACGGCAGGCCTCCACAAGGTCTACCCTTTTGATTCCCTTTAACTGAATTCTGTTCATCAATTGTTTTTGTTTCTTGGGAGGTGGGAGGGAAAGGGATTCGGTGCATAGAATTAAGTGATAAGGGTTCCATAGAAATTTCTACCATAGGGATCATTTCATGCTTTTTTTTTTTTTTTCCAGTCTTTGCTGTTGCCTGTCCCTCATCTTCATAACTGGGCAGCGAATTGCTATTAGACAATTAGAAATAAGCAAACCAAGAGCAAATGCATTTTGAAACATTTCTATTTTATACGCAGTTTAAATGTGTTCCATGTACCGTTGCAATAGTAGATGGAAGTGTATGCTTCTAATAGTTTAAGTGGCAAAACTTGTAACAGTGACTTTTTTGGGGCTTGGTGTATCTTGTCAGGGAAATACCAAAACTTAGAACCATCAAATCAAATGAATCTTAAAAACAAAACAAAAACCACAAAAAGCCCCTTGCAGAGTATTCAGGCAGGCTGATGAAGCCTTCAAACATGGAATGGCAAGAAGGATGTGTAGGTGAAGATTGTATAGTTATTTTATTACTGGTGCCATTTCATTTCATGTGTGAGCGTTAGGAAAAAAATGGATATTGCTAGTACTGAGGAAGAGATGAACAAGATGATGGCAAAGGGCAGAATTGAAGTCACATAGGTATAAAAGATTGAGTATAAACCTAGACAGCGTGAACCTCTTCACAGTTTAAGGTATGTGAATCTGAATTAGATATTTGAGCAGATAATGAGGGATAGGTGTGGTAGATTGCTAGAAGTGACTGTCCTTTTCTTTGACTCAGAGGAAATCCTACGTGGGGGGGGTCAAGATTTTCATTTAAGTTTTGTGTGGTCGTCTAGTGCTTTTGTAAAATGAAACTAGACTTGGCATTCTGGTCTTAAAAGCTGAAAGTAAGTTGACTTTTGAAAAAAGTTTGGAAGGAAAACGAACACTTTTAGTTAGCTGTTATCTGAAAGGACTATTAATACATGTACCTGTAGAATCTAGAAATTTAACTAGAGTTTAGATCTGCGTCAGCAAAGTTAGCACTGTCTAATGTCAGCGTTCATACTTCAAAACATTGTTAGAAGCTTTTGTTAAGGATGTTTTGTACTGTGAGCCTGGATCAGTTGCAGATGGTGTCTCTAAATCTATAGCAGTGGCTGAAATAACTTCCTGTGAGGTGAAGCATTTTGCTTAAGAATGTTTTCATACATTTTCCTTTATGAATGTTCCCTCGATTTCATTTAGCTTTTATGTTAAGTAATTGAGTAAAGTTACAGATTAAGATCTAGTTGATAAACTTTTGCTGCTGACCATGGAGAAAAAAATACCCTGCCAACTTTTCTGTTAATGCATAATTTTTCTTGGTACTCAAGATTTTGGAAGGTGACAGAATATTTTGCAAATGCAGGATGTACACGTGAAGATGGTGGGAATTGGAACTGGATAGAGAAGCAAAAGGATGTAGGTTATGTTAAGATGAGAACAGCAAAAATCATACTTAAATACAATGTAGTTTGGGACAGTCTACATTGTATTTTTTAATTAAACTGAAGTTTATATGATCCCTTTGGTCGAAATGCTAATGATCCTACTTTGTGTAACAACTAACCATTTTAAAGAGGAACTCTTATTCTCAGCCAAACTTTTAACTGTGAAAACTTGGGTTTACCTTTCAGGCATTGATGTGATATTTTTTCCTTCCTAATCCACTGCAGATAAAGTAAACACAAAACTCCTTGTCCTCTTTTCTCTCCTGTCTATTCATGCTAATGGGGTTTTACGTATTAAAGTTCTTCAGTTATATCATCACAAACTTCTTTCCCTGTTACTGTGAGTTGACAGTAGGGACAAATGGGCAGGGGGACGGGCTTTACCGATTACTTTGCAAGTGTTACAGTTTTGGGTGAGAACATAGGAAGTAATTCCTGAAAGGTAAAAGGGTTTCCAAGAGCTTATTCACATTTTTATTATTCTTTGACTGAGCACAAAAGTTCATCTTTAAATAGTAGAAATAGCTGCCATATTGGGGTGGGTATTGAAATTAAATAAACCTGTGGGTTGTCTTGCTGTTCCTAAAGTAACACACCAGTGAAGTTTGGGAAATACTTTCTTTAGAAAGTGTCAGTGTCAGGACATGTGATGCTAAGACAATTTTTTTTTTTCAGCTCTTAGAGGAACGATAGGAAGCTTGAGACCATCCAAGCTGCTAAATATTTTAGGAGCCTGGTTGTGTTAATACTTGAACATATGAGCAGTCATTTATGATGCAAATTCATATCTGGCTGCTACTTTCTCTTCTCCAGATAGCCAAAATTGTCTGCCAGAGGGCTTTTCATTATTTTTTTTTTTTTCCCCTCCTGGTGTGAGCATGATCAAACAGCAGGACTTAGTATAGCAAAGAATAAAACAAGGAAAAAAAATGCATGAAACCTCAGTAAATGGGTGAATAGACATATTTTTTTAAAGATTGTTAGTTTAATAATCTTGAAGTCTTAGATATTAAGTGTGAATGTCTGTTTGAATGAGATTCCTGCAAGTTAGATAGTCATGCAGTAACGTACTCACATTTTGTTCTTCTCCAATTTCAGTATTATGGACTGCAAATCTTGGAAAATGTGATAAAAACAAGATGGAAGATTCTTCCAAGGAACCAGTGTGAAGGTAGGGAGGGGTTTTTGTCTTCTCCTAGCTTTGTGTATTACCTGAAGTTTAGACTGTCAGTCCCCATGTAAGGAATTTTCAGCTTCGAATACAATCAGGCTGGTAACTTTCTGTCATCTAGTAAGACCACCTGAGCTTTTCTGGATGATGAAACCATGTCTTTCCATTTTGTGAATGCAATGGTGAGCACCTGAAATTCTGTAAATGTCATGGGAAGGTCAAAGATATGACTGATAGCTTTGAAACATCATCACTCAAGTGTTGTACTGACTGACAGACCAAGCTTATCTGAAGAGGTCTAACCCCAGGCAGGTTCTGAAGGTACCTCCTGGCTTTGAGGTGGAGGTTTCGATGCTCAGTACTTGGCACAGGAGGCTCTTTTCAGCCTGTCTGCGCTGCTTATGCAGCCCCACCAGTATGCTGTCCATTTTCTGGTAGACTCTGGTCCATCTGGTAGCACGTATAGATCTATGTGACTTTTTTGAAATTGTAAGCAGTCAGAATTATTTAAAAATAGAAACACTAAGTAAATGCGTAGTCTTACCTATTAATGGTCATTGATTCTTTTAGGCAGTGAGATATTATAAAGTCTGCTTTTAATTCATATAAGTGTATATGCAGCTAGATTGCTGTAACTGGAAGTGCGGTGTAGAGCAAACCGCAGTCTTCTGTCATTGCAAGGAATCTGGAAATACTTAAATAAAAGCTGTACTCTGGTTTTGTTTATTTTCCCCTCCCTTACAGCTTGCGATGTGTGTTGAATTGTAGACATTGGCTATAGTATATGGAGGTACCCCTGTGGTACAGAATTAGTGCTTTCTGTCAAGTCACGATAACTTGAACTTTAAAACATTAATTACAACCACTATAAATTCTTGACAGTGAATGTTGTCACCATTCTATACTTGGCTTTTTACTAAAAGCTGGTTTTTAAAGTTATTCCAGATTTCTGTGTTCTGCTGTGAGCTTTTATTAGCAGTGCTAAGTTGTGCTTTAAATTTTTACTGCCAGTGCTCAGGTTCTGAAACTATATTGATTAAAACGTAATTGTAAATGGTGATGAAAACAAATGCGTAGAGGGAGACTTCCACATTTTTCTGATAATTCTGATCACCTTCCCCCCCACTCCTTCCACCTATAGGCTGACAGGTAAAGCATAGCTATTTTTGAAAGTGGAAGTACGGTTTCGCATTCATTCTGTTGAGAACAGTCGCAGGCTTCTAAAGGAAGAGCTTCAACTAAGGCTCAAACACAATTCTGTCCTTTTGAGAAATGAAGGGAGCACCCTTCTGTGTGCTTTTAATGATTAGTGTATCTCAACTTATGTCTTGTTACATTCCTGACTATGAGCAGTTAGTTGCAGCATTGGGAAGTTGTTCTCCTAGAGTTTTTGGCTGTAGGAGCAAACCAGGAAGAAAGGAGTCAGTAGTTTTAAGCAGTTACTTGGCTTAGTACTGCCCACTGGTGAAGCGAGGTGTAGCAGAATAGGTGTCACAGCCGACTTCATAGTTTGGAACAGAAAAGTGTCAAATACAGAATAATTCAGTAATTGTAAGTCTTAAAAAGACATTCTTAATACATAGAATAGATAAGAAATGGTGGTAGGATGCTAGTTGTGCTTTGGGTCATAGTATCTCATCTGTTCTTGAGATGCCAAGGCAATGCTGGATACACAGCTTAAATGAATTGTGCAACTGATGTATCCGAGTTGGTGTTTCAGATTTTTGTTACTTGGCTGTTTGCAGGCATGGTAGTGCTGTTTGACTGATTGCTGTCATCTAAGAAGATGCAATAACTGTAGCTCAATACGTTACAATGCAAAATAAAGTTACTGTCCGTAGTTGTGCTATCAACTAAATATTATCTTCTTATTTTTCCTGACACTTGTACTTCTGAAGATTCCAGATGAAAAGAAAAACCCTTCATCTTAAAAAATATGTATCTTTAGTTCAACCTTTTGAAATATTTTCCTTTTCACAGAGCCAAACTGAAATTGCAAAATTGACTTTTATTCCTCACGGTTTAGGGGAATTGAGTTAGTTGGCTTTTACGCATCTGGTTTCTCCTGTACATCAATAGAAGAGAAGCCAAATGTATTTAGGGTACCATGGCTTTTTATCCATCTTGGCCTCGATGGTGTGGGAGAGACAATCAGTGCTTCATCTCTAATCCACTTTCATCTGCTCTGTGGTTCTGATGGGGTTTTTTGGGTTTTGTTTTTTGGTTTTTTTTGGCTGATGAGACTGGCTGGTACAAAAAACTGCTCCAGACCTCATTCAGGTGGTTCGATGACCTGGGAGATAAGACGACTGGTTAAATTGAGGCTCCCTTGATTCTGACTGCAGTCATCCCTTAGCTGAGAGGGTTTTCCTGTTTGAAGTGTAACTCGTACAATACGGGTGCAGAAAACTGAAACCCAATACAGCGAAGTAATGCTTAGTAACAAAGCGGTTGAGGCAGGTTATAGATCAGTAATTCTACCTTGTATCTTACTTCATAACACTTAATGTGTCTAACTTGATTTACGTAGTTTGTACAGCTGACAAAACTTACTTTTGCTTAAGATGAAATTAAATCAATTTATGAGAAAATACTGTTTTCCTCATGTAGCAGTGCTTAAGAGTTGAAATGAAAAGCGGACCTGAATTGATCTGTCAGTGAAATAAAAGGTTGTTGAAACAACCTTCCTGAAAATTCTTGGATAAATAAAACAATGTCATTAATTACAAAGCCTGAACGTACCTCAAGTTGTACATCAGAATGACTTGTTGAGCCTTGAGGTTAGCCAGGGGTTTGTTATTACTTCTGTCTGAAGGCTGGGAGGTTTTAGCTTCCACCTTAGAATTCCAAATGCAAGTAGGAAAAAGTTTTCTTCTGATGTGTTCTTTGGACTTGAAACTCCATTCTTAAGTTCGCTTTTATTTTTAAATTAGTTTTTAAGTCTTGAGCTTTTCTGGCCCTGGTGCCTTTTAACTTGTAAAAAGTTTTTCTGCTCCTCAGGTGTCACTGATTTTGAAGTTTGAGGATTGTAAGCACTTTTGGAGAGTTCATGTGTATCTTCCCATAACTCTAAAATAGGAATTGGGCAAAGCAATTTACATTTCTAAAATACTTGTGTGATTGTTCTGCTTTTTCTTGTTCTTGATTTGTTTGTTTGTTTTTGGAGTTAGGAGTTTGAACCAATTGCTGACCTGGCTATCTAGACATAAGTGGAATATATGGAACACACAACTGGTAAAATTAGTTAAATCAGGTGCCTGACCTGCATGTTCAGCCTTCAGACTTGTTTAGTTGTAGACCATAGCAATGGGTTAGACTTGCTCTTTATAATGTATTTGGCTTTTAAGAGAATGCTTTGGTTTGCTCATATACATACACAAGTGATGTAATGTGGCTTTCATTCAAACTTCACAGGGGCAGCTTTAGTGAAAGGCAGATGGGCATATTCCAGAACATCCCATACAGTATTGAACTTGGCTTATTTCCAGAGGATTGTACTGTCATCCTTAAGTTAAAAAAAAAAAAATCTGAGTTTATTGAGGTGATACTAAATTGCTTTCAACTCTGATACTCCGTAGAGTTGATTGTCTAATAATACATATAAAGAATGTCATTTGAATGGAGTGCTATGGTCTCTGTAGGATTTTCTTTTACTGTGAAAACCTGCCTGGAAATAAAGGCTTCTTGGCCTTCCAGTTCAGTGATACGTTTCATTAATCCTGCAACGTGAAATGAAATTCTGTTCCTGTGAACAGAGTGAGTCTGTCTGGAGTGTTTCGAGTTGGAATGGATAAGCACTTCTTCATTATGCAGCCTGAATTGCTTGTACAACTTTCCTCATTTTGAAATGGAAAGAAAAAAAAAAGTGTTCAGAGATGCAGTTTAGTGGCTCACAGGAAGCTCCTGGAGTTAAGTATAAAGCTTTTGATGTATTGGAAGCCGCTGTAGAGAGATGTTTCTGTGCAGTGATTAGATATTTTAGTGGAAATTTCTGGCCTGCTTCATGAAGTCGTGTTTTTTGATTCTCTGTGTAATAAAGGGGGAATGAGCTGCATGTGACTTCTGTAGTGAGGGGGTGGGAAGACAAGCTGTTACGCCGCCTTCAAGAATTTTTGTGATTTTTTTTTTTTCTCTCTTTTTTTCTCTCAAGAAGCAAATAGGTAATGGATTGATCAAGTTTACCACTAATAGGGAAAGATGATTGTGGGACAATATGGGAAAGCATTGTTTCTTAAGACTAGAAATAAGATGGTATTTTGACCACATTTTGGGACTATTTAAACAATTCAGTATATGTGTGTATGCATACAAACATCCCTGGATGGGACAACTCAGCTTTAGGATATGAAATTCTAATGTTGGTTGCAAAATAGTAGTAATCCGCTGAGTTACATTGCCCACCTGCTTTATTTATGCCACTTATTCTTTAATGTCAGTGGAGACTTCTTGATATTAGTAAGCTAGTGTAAACTCATGTCTGCAGCACCAGGTAGAATGATTTCCAGCACTTGTTAAATGTTTGCTCTGTAATTGCGTAAAAGGATGTGCTTGTATGTCTTAAGTACAAGAATTGGTTTTGTCTACAGGTGTGTACTTGCTGACCGTGTGTATTTGTGGTAACGTGCTGTGTTTCATCACAATAGGAATTCCTCTGAGCTCAGGTTACACAGACTACGTGAGATGTATTTGCTTCTAAAAGCACATCCCAAAGATTAAATTGTAGGATATTTCATACTTCTGAAGTCCAGACTGCAGAATTTACTCACGTTGGATAATGTGATGTTCCTCACTGTCCCATTCAGCTCTGATCACCGTATAGCTTGTGTTCTTCTGGACAAGTTGTCCAGAAAGTGTTTCAGTTTTGCATCTCCACAGGAGGAACTTTCACAAAGGGCTACAATATCTACTCTTGATCCAGAAACTTCCTAAAATGCCTTGAATTAATGTCCTTGCTCTATTCTTTTTTTTTTTTAATTACTTTGTACAAAAGTACTTTTTGTACTTGGCTTACCAGAAAATGCTAACAGTTGTACTAGTCCAAGCCTTCTGATAATGGCGATGTCCAGTCTTTCTGATAATTAGAACACAGCTTGATGGTTGAGCTGGGCTGATTTGCTACTTAACTGCCGTGGATAAAGATACTCCTCATCTGTGAACTTTTTGATATCTTTGAGCCAGCACTGGTGCTTCTCTGGTCCTTCAGTGAGCTGGTTCAGGGAGCGAAGCTGGCAGAGGAAAGCTTCAAAACAGTTTTAAAACCATTGCACTTCTTGGGTAGCTCTGTTTTTCTACTAGATCAGCCTCTGAACAAGTTCTTGAGCAGGTACTGGGACTGTCAGTGCTGTGTCAGTGAGTTTTGGAATGGACAACAGGGTCTGCTCTCTTTGGTCGCAGGTTGTCATGAGATCAGCATAGTTGTGATGTTGGATGGTCCTTGAAGAATGTTACTGTGTTGTGTGGGTTGTGGGTTTTTCTTGTTTTATCGGAAGGTCTTCTTTCCAGGAGTGTCTGTCTCTTGACATTTGGCTCACTGAAGGGTCTGAACTAGGCAGTCGTGGTGTTGCTGTCTTCAAGACGTGTTCAGCAGCTTCTGTGATGGAAGGAGATCACTGAAGTGCTGGATGTGTGGCTTGTGCATGTCCTGTGCCTGCCTCCTTAAAATAACACTCCTAAGTTCTCAAAACACACCAATTTTAGCAAGTCCAGTGGACTACTACCCTTGGACATGTTCTGCTGAAAAATGGTAACTAGCCTATGTGTTGATTTCTGTCAGAGTATAAAGTTGAATTATCTTTGTTCCGCTGGGAATTATCTTTCCTATGGAAAGAAATGAGCTATTAAATACGTAGCAGAAACCCCAATACGTCAGTTAAAAAAAAAAAATCGGTACAAAATTAGATAGCTGCTGCTTTTAAGGGATTAAGAATATGACCTTGTTCACTGGCTAGGAGACCTTAGAAGCCCGGAACATGACATGTCAAATCTAGAAAATTTAGGTTGTCTTTTGAGCTGTGGTCACTTTTTTTTAATTTCAGTGGAGCAGCTCCGGAGCAGAGCAGTTGTTTCCATCTGCTGATCTCAAGGCCACACTGATGGTAGTGTAGCATTGAACTTGTAACTAAACAGCATAATACTATTGATGCAGCAAGATGGAAAATATGTAGCTTTGGAGTTGGAAGTCCAAGAGCAATCCTCACTTTCTAATTCCTTTTCGAAATGCAAAGCATTGCAACAGCAGGTTTCCCATAGTGGTTTGGCAGACAGTTACAATAGTTCAGTTTCTGGCACTGCAGGCCAATTTCCTTACTATTTTGGGGGCTTTCATATCTCGTTTGTGAATTACTGTAAAGCTTCAGCAAAGCGTGTGAGTTTTTTAGCTTTAAAATACTAGGACATGCCTATGGTGTCAGACTAACGCTAGTGCTTGGGAATAATTCTTACCCAGTGACTGACAGTGATATTTACTTTGTTAACGACCCATTCTTCTGGAGTAGTGCGGGTTGGTCCCAGTTGATAATGATGAATAGTTTCATTTGTAATTGGAATTACCTGTAGAACAGCTCCTGCCTATTATGTATCTAATGGCTCAAAGTCTAGACCTAGTTTTTCCAGATTTCACAACAATGTAATTACCAAACTGTTTCTTCTAATCCTGTTGCTCAGGCCTGAAATGCAAAAAACTAATTCTGGTAAAGTCTTAAAAACATTTTAAAGTTTAAAATAGTGCCTAGGGGAAAACTAAATGTCTTCAACATAAGGCATTGTTCTCAGTAAAGTGACAATTAAAATCTTCAACGTATGCATTTGGTCTGCATAAGTCAGTTGACTTTCTTCTTGATGAAATGATTGAAACCAGATTTTGGGTTCAGGAGGGTGAATAGCAAAACATACACCTATTCTCAAACTTCCCTATGACAAGAAAATGCTCGCGTGGTTTGAAGCATTTGATCCCTGATGGACTCAGATCGATCATTGTATTAAAGCTATGTTGAAGTAGAATTATTAGTAATGTTCATCTCGTTCATGACTCCAGATCCTCTGTTCATGCTGCTTCTTGGAACCTGATGTTTTTGTGTGGAATGGTTGTAGATGTGTGTGTTGTGATTAAAAGTCACTTGGAAAGCTGTTGTTTCCATGTCTTCAGGAATTGACAGGTTAATGGTGAAGATGAGCTGAGGATTAGGTGGCAAGATGAACCTTTAGGCAGTGTAGCTTGCTACAGTGTGGGTTGTGTGGTGGTTTTTTGTTGTTGTTTTTGTGGTGGAGCTGAAAACTCTGAAGTCAAACATTTGTGAAAGAAACACAGCAAAATGAGAGATTTGTATACAGTCTGTGCCCCTAATTGACAAACTTCGTATAAGAAAAAAAGGCAAGAGCAATTAAAAAAAAAAAGGCAAAAGCAATAAACCAGAGTTCTGTAATCTGTAGCATCTGTGTGTGCCATAAAAGCACAGTAGTTCAAGTCCAAGTGCATTGTATTGTGTTGGTGAATAAAGTTTTAAGTTTTATTCTTGTAAGACTGTGCAGGGAGAGCTTTGCTAAGCTCCAGCGTGATGTTTCACTTTTAAATGCTGTGCATAGGAGTTGTGGTGTTTAAAGTGGATCACCAAAGTAAACTGGAGCATCTCTGAACTTTTCCATACAGTGAAGGTGATGTATCAAAGCTCTCCGTGCAACTCTAGCTAACTTGGCATTAAACCTGGAGTCGTGTTTAGAAAGCTCTGCTTATTCTTGGGGTTCACTTTTGATGAATAAAGCATTAGTCAAAGAATCCTTACTCTGTTTTCCTTTTGTTTTATTGACATAGCTTAAGTGTAAAGCCATTTTGTACATTTGAAATAGCCTCTTGCAGAATTAATACCAAGGTGGATTTTTTCCATAGAGCGCACAAGAGGGTTGCTCACTGACACGTGCATCTATATTTCTTAAAGGTGTTTCTTTCTAAAAATGTGTGAAGAATCTGAATTAAAAAATACTTATTAGTACATTCATGATATCTGGCATAGTTGAAAATAAATTCCTAACTCTTCTGCAGGTATTAAAAAATATGTTGTTGGCCTAATTATCAAGACCTCATCGGATCCAACATGTGTAGAAGTAAGTGAATTCTTTTCAGGGGAGGAAGAGGGAGGGGAATATTTTGCGTAACCTGACTTTGTCTTCTCTTTTCTTCAGAAAGAGAAAGTGTATATTGGGAAACTGAATATGATTCTTGTCCAGGTAAGCTGGAGTTCATAAAGTCTTAAATCTTGTTAGAAAGTGTTTGGCTTTGCATATGTATCTAACATATGGATGCTTTGCTTTTCAGATACTAAAACAGGAATGGCCGAAGCACTGGCCAACTTTTATAAGCGACATTGTGGGAGCAAGCAGGACGAGTGAAAGCCTGTGTCAGAACAATATGGTGATCCTTAAACTATTGAGTGAAGAAGTGTTTGATTTTTCCAGCGGCCAGATTACTCAAGTAAAAGCCAAGCATTTAAAAGACAGGCAAGTATATATATTTAAATCTTAATAAATAGGGTAGACTTTATGGTTTCTGCTAAATAGTTGGTCTCACTTGCAGTATTTGAATGAACACCTCTGGCTGTCTAATTTTATTTCTGAGGCTGAGTGGGTTACTGATTTTTCTTCAAAGCACTTACTGTTAGGTAATACCAGACTTACTTTGTACACACAGATATTTCCGCCTTACTGCAAGTAACATCTGTTGACTCATGACCCTATCTTTTTAACAGAACATTGACCATCGCTTGCATTTCCAGGCACAGCCTTTAAGCTACTTCAGAATATGCTGTGTTACTGTGAAAAGTGTTAAAAGCTGAGTGGCTTGTGAATGCCTCAATGGACATAGGTCTTCAGGACCTGTTCTGTGAGCATAGACATTTGGATTAAAGTAGATAGGATTGTTTATGAAATGTGGAAATGATTCCATTTTATTTTTTAATTTTTTTTTTACAGCATGTGCAATGAATTCTCTCAGATATTTCAACTGTGTCAGTTTGTGATGGTAAGTCTTATTTCTTTAATGATATTTTAAAAAGTTCCTCTCCCCCCCATCATGTCTAACAGTATCATAAACACTAATTGTTGTTTACAGGAAAACTCCCAAAATGCTCCCTTAGTTCATGCAACTTTGGAGACTTTGCTACGATTTCTGAACTGGATTCCTTTGGGATATATATTTGAGACCAAGTTAATCAGCACACTAATATACAAGGTATTCATGCAAAAAATTGACGGCTCTTAAATTTAAGTTGCAAAAAGCTTAGCGTGCAACATTCTTGTAATGTTGGGTTTTTTTCTTCTCTCCATAGTTCTTAAATGTTCCCATGTTTCGAAATGTCTCTTTGAAGTGCCTCACAGAGATTGCAGGTGTCAGTGTAAGCCAGTATGAAGAACAGTTTGTAACACTTTTTACATTGACCATGATGCAGTTAAAACAGGTAACGTTTTTAATAAATCAGTCTCTCGACTGTTTCATTTTGCAGAATCGATTTCTGTAGAACCCAGTTCTGTTTACAAATTTATATTCATTACAGAGCTCTTGATAAGACAAATAGTATTCTTCAGTGGTATTTCTGACTCGATCAGAAGATGCTGAGTGTATTTTTCTGACTCTAGATCACAGCTGTATTTCTGCTGCATTGATTTGTTTTGATTAATTTAAGAGGTGTTTTGAGCACTTGGGCTGTCTGATGGGGAAAGTTGAGAGAGATGCAACAAAATGTGTACTGCATGACTCGTAAGACCTAAACTGACCTAACTTCTGCCAGTTGCTGTTTAATTTTTGAAATCGATAGAAACATTTGTCATCATAAAGCCATGCTTTAAATTTAATATAATTTGACGATTCCCCTCTGAGCAGTTCAGATTCAGGTATGCGAGTTTGTAGCTGTTCTCATTGTATTTGCATCTGAAGCTAACAGTTTCAAGGGGTTTTTTTGGTCAATTTTTTCCTGTGTTTGCAATGTTGGTCCATCATAGAGGTTCTTTAGAACAGGCAGACTTCTTTTAAAAACGCCGTTCCCCTCAGCTTCAAGTGGAGCTAGACGATTTTTATTTAGTTAAATTTAAAGGCAGGTTTTTACACACACTGAAGTTATTTTGTGTGTTAGGCAGCTGGATGTTACTTCCTCAGTTTTTACAGATAATGCTCTTGATTTTAAATGCCAAAATATGTGGCCTAAGGTTTCCCTCAAAACATCAGTTGAATGCCAAGTTGGGTGTTTGGCATGTTTTGTAACTTGCAGGTTTTTAGCATGACTGTTGCGGATGAATTGGATGCCAACCGTTGCATTTATTGTTAATATTTGGCTCTCTTAACCTTGTACCTGTCTTATAGTTGCAGAACTATCAAAACCACACAAGCTGGTAGCAGCAAAGATGTTAAATTTTGTTCCCTCTGTTCTGTAGCTTAATAGCATTGACTTTAAAGAATATAGTTCACTACTTGATGACAATGTTGAAAATGTTTTATTTTGTATAATGACAGAATTTTAAAGCCAACGCATCTCTTAAGAGGTGCCAGAGATCTCTACAAGATTACTGAAAAACATGTTCCAGTGTCCCTCCGAGTCTCCCTTGCTAATTTCTCAATCTTATGGAGGTCTTTCACCTTGTTTTAAGTTCTGATGTCATGTTTTGAAACTTAATGTTACTTGGGACAGGTAACAAACACATTTTTGAAGCATCTTTGCTGGGTGCCATTTGGAAATGTCTGTGATAAAGCAGATACTTCCCTTGTTCACAGCTGCTGTTACAAAGGGTGGAGAAAGGTTTAAGTTCATCAAAGCTCTTGTACCTGTTTGCAGTTTCACCTTACTGTTCATCTTGGGGTCAAGCATGTAATGCAGGAACTATAAGATTGATTTTTTTTTTTTTTTTTAATAAGATAGCCCTGTAAAGAGAGGATGCCGTGAGAAGCAGAGGGTGTTTTTGCCAAAAGAGCAAAATATTTGAGATACGGTAGTTCTGCATAAAGTGGGAAATTCTTGATTATGTCTGTATTCTTCTTATTAGATGCTTCCTTTAAACACCAATATCCGACTCGCGTACTCAAATGGAAAAGATGATGAACAGAACTTCATTCAGAATCTCAGTTTGTTTCTCTGCACGTTCCTCAAGGAACATGGTCAACTTATAGAAAAAAGATTAAATCTGAGGGAAACATTAATGGAGGTAAGTTGCTCGGTTAATCTAGTTTGTAGCATGTCCTCATACTCAAAGATGTGATACTGAGAGAATCTCTAGATCATTGTACCTATTTCCTTCACAAAATTAGTAAATCGCATGAATACAAAAAACCTTTGAAAATTTGTTTCCTGATATGTTTCAATAGCACTCTATTATCAGCGATCCCATCCTAATATAATGTTTGAAGACCACAGGTGTCTTTCTCCCTCTTCTTGTTCTTCCTTGAAGGTGTAAAATACTGCTTTAAAATAAATTGATGTGTTCTTTTTCCATGGGTCTTTACAGGCTGTATTTTCTGTAAAACTCTCACATAGAGAAGGTGTTGCTATGACTTTGATCAGTCTTTGTGAAGCAGCTCAGTGATGTTTTTATTCAGCATCCAAAGCTGATTTCTGGGGTACAGCACATGCTGGCGTTCAGTGCTTCCATTCTGGTGCAGCTTCTTGCATAATTTTCCATTCCCAAAGTCGAACTGAAAGGCTTTAAATACAGTCCTCAAGGATTGCAGTCTGTTTCTATATAACAAAGACAATGTATGCCAATAATGCTTAATGGCAGAGCTCTACCAAATGACCATGTATGGTTTATTTTGTAGTATTACTGGTCTTGGAGGAGATATCAGCTGTCTTAGAGCAGTTGCTGAGAATAAAGTTCACAGTTGTCCTTCCTCTGTGCTTCTTCCCTTTTTGTTCTTGGAGACTGCTGCATTCTTTTCAATTTTGACAGTCAAGTGCGACTTCGTTGCCAAAATTACTGGCATCTGTAGTGAATGCAGATAGGAATGAAGGGTTGGAAAGGCTTAAATTCTAGGTGACTACTAAACACTTAAGGCGCTACCTCCTCTTGTAGTGGAACTAGACAAAATTAGGATAGTTTTAGTTGTGGTTTTTTATGTTGTGAGTAAAAATTTTGCTGAGGGTGAGCTGTTCTGTGGTGACTTTTTTTGCTGGCTCCCTCGCACTGCTGAGCTCCAAGGGGCTGAGACTGGCTCTGTAGCCCCGTGAAGCACCTTCCTGTGCCCAGAACCAAGCCCTGTGCAGGTACGGAGGCGATAGGCTGAGGAGCTGCCCTGACAGATGAGGTAGAAGAACAATATCGCAGCTTAAACCTGGAGACCAGGTTCCGTCGGGAGGGGGAAATACGTCTTGCAGGTGGATTAGCTTTAATCTGACGTGTCCATCTGAATTCTAGTCCTTTTTCCAGCTACTGTTGTTCTCAGTGCACTACTTCTGGAAGTATCCCTCAACAAAAAAATGTATATTAAGAAGTTAGTTGCAAATACCAAATTATAGCTAATTTAGAAGATGGGCTAAGAGGAATATCACTTTTTTGTTTTAAAAAGAGCAACTATCAACAGTTACCAAATAATTCCTGATTTAGCTAGTAGTAAGCTTTCAAAATAAATTGTGTGTGGGGGTGCAGCTCAAGTTTCTACCTATGTTAAGGCTTTATTAGGAAGACATGTAAAAGGCTGAAGCTGTTGTATGTCCTGTGCAATTGTGTGTGAGTTGGAGTGCAATTCTTATGTATTGGCTTCTTGTCCCACATAAATAAGTTAAATTCTTCCTTAAAGCCGATATTTACGAAAGTCAATCTTGAATGACTTGCAGTCTTGTGTGGGATGATAAAACCTTTAAGGAAGTTCTTAGGCTGGCCTAAAATAGTTGCTAATTTCACTTTTGTAAATTGCAGCATAACAAAACCTAGTTACACAGTTACTGTTTAAAGTTCTGTGTCATTCTAACCTGTTTGTTTTGCGCTTTGGATGTGTCGGATCTTCTGAAATTGTTCCGCAGGTTCGTAGGAGCTGTGCAGGCTAGTGAAGGGAGCTACATAAGTTATTGCAAGTGAATTGACCAAGAAAAATGGATGTAAGACTAATAATGTGGTTGTTTTGAATCCCTCTTTTGACATTGTAGATACAAGTGCTGAATCAGGTCGTTACCATCTGAAATGCTTTGAGTTGCTGTAGTACTTAAGCCATGAAAACGTCTTCAGATTTCATTGTTTCATTCTGTTTGTTCACTGGTGGGCTATTGCTTTATCTTTCACCAGGGGACTGAAAAATAAGCTGGGCAAAAAAAAAAGTTTGGCTGTGTAGTTCTAATTTCTGAGATTGGTATCTCAGTTTGTCAGAAGTGGATCCTCGGTCTGGTGCGGCTGTTCTGTCAGTAAAGAAATGGGAAATGGTTGGGTAGGTGACTTGTGTGGAAAGCAAGCCAGCACTGTGGCTTTCATGGTTGCCTTTGGTTCTTTGGAGTATAAGGATCCAGAACAAAGTAGTATTAATAGTCTTGAGATGAACAGCCCTTCCAACTAGCTGGTGAGGGGTTTTTGAGGCTCTAACATAACACAAAATGCCTTGCAGAAGCTCCAGAGGCTGTGAGTTGGGTAATTTACAAGCAGGTTGACTTGGCTATGGCCTTTTTTTAAGATGCCTTTAGGCCGCCTTAGATTGAAGAATTGAAACACACTTTGAAAGGAACAGTAATTGACAAAGCATTTTGGTTTTGAGTTCTTCTGCCAGTCAGAACTCTGACTTTTAAGTAGTGTCATTGCAATGTTAATGCTCCTTGTTCCTGAGTTTAATGTTAATTTGGCATTTTATCAGTATTTGAATAGCTGAAATGGAAGCAATGTGGTTTTACCTGCAGAAATAATTAGTAATCAGATGTTTAAACCACACTTTTCCAGGCTCTTCATTATATGTTGTTGGTATCAGAAGTTGAAGAAACTGAAATTTTCAAGATCTGTCTCGAATATTGGAATCATTTAGCTGCTGAGCTCTACAGGGAGAGTCCGTTTTCGACATCCGCTTCTCCATTGCTTTCGGGAAGTCAACACTTCGATGTTCCTCCAAGGAGACAGCTTTATTTGCCTGTATTGTCCAAGGTAATCCATGCTTAAGTAAAGGTACTGGAAAGATTTAGACACTGTTCCTGAATAAAAGACTTTGCATCACGTAAGGAGTGACGTAAGAAAACTTGCTTTGAGTAGTTGGTAATTGATTCAACTCTCGTTATTTAATGTGCTGTAATTGCAAAAATACTTTGACACCAGTACATGGCAGGTGTATTAATACGGTGTGTCATTTTTATTATTAAGATACTTATTACAAATGTAAGACTTAAGTTTTGAAAAAATAAACATGTATTAAAGTCTTTCTTTAAACAGATAAACAGTTGGAGGGAAAAAAAAAAGTGTGTGCATGGAAAAAAGTAGTCTTTAAAAGATCCCTGGTATTATGTATGCATTTTGAAGTGCTAGAAAGTATACTTCAAAGGTTGGGGTTGTTTGTTTTATTTTAACTACTCAGCTTGTTCATGGAGAGAGAGAAATCAGTAGGCTCTGTTCTGAATGGCTTTTTAGTTGACATATCTCTACAGAATCTTGATGTGAACTAATCTTATGAAGTGCTGGATATACCCTTTTTATGGGTCAGGTTGCCTACCCGGAGTGCTCCAGAAACACCCATGGAGGAGCCGTTTGTGTGTTTTCATGTTACGCTTTCATTCCATTTTAATTTTCCTTTGCAACACGCAGGTTCGATTGCTCATGGTGAGCCGGATGGCTAAACCTGAAGAAGTCCTAGTTGTGGAAAATGATCAAGGGGAAGTAGTACGAGAATTCATGAAGGATACAGATTCCATAAACCTGTATAAAAATATGAGGGAAACGTTGGGTAAGTACCAGCTGGTATATTTGCGCTGCAGATGTGTGCAGCTGCGTCAGCAGAATGTACGTCAACAGTGTCAGCTTATAATCTGAATTATTGTGTGGGTAAAATGATGATTAGTAAGGAGTAGCTCACACCTGTTGGTGTGAAGTTCTGCACTGTCAGTGCGTGGTGTTGTATAACTTGGTTAAGCACTAATACACTATTTTTGTCCCTTGCCTCTTCTCATTGAACAACACCTCCTGATATTCTTTTACCAAAATGTTTCAGATCTGGTGAAATCTTCGTTTTGTCAGAAAGCTGTTAAATGGGAAGGATTTTTCTGTAGAGGTCTTGCTGGTTATTACTTCACTTGTAGTCTTGTAGATCAAGCACTCCTCAGCAAACCCGATGTATTTCTTCAAGAGGTCTTCTCAATACTTCTAAAAATACTTCTTAGTATTCTGAAACAAAACACAAAATTCCAACCTGAACTTTACCTTCAAAAATCTTGTCTGTAGTTAGTGCTGAGGTGTTCTAATGACTTTGATTGAAAGTACAAAAGTTGCAGTTAATTACATATATAGACAAAAAAAATAGCAAGCTGCAAATGCATGGAAGAACACCAGAATCAGTATTTCTATAGCATTTAATGTAGCAAATAGATTTTATTTTTAGTGTGTGTATACTAATATCCTATTATCTTTCAAAGTCTCATGTTCAGTTGTGACCATTTTATCAGTGAATTGATAAGGCCCTATGTATTGTAGTGATAACTTACGGTTTTTTGAGGCAAGAAAAAGAATTTCAGTCCTAACTGCAACCTGAGGGTTCAGGGGGTTTTAGAATTGTCACATACTTAGGACATCAGACCTTCAATTGTAAATATTTTTCTGTCAAACGCTTTAAGGGAACACTGAGTGTTTAATAACAGGTTTATGAACTAGGAGTGGGGGGAAAAAGCTGTGTGATGCAAAGTATTTGTGGATTTTTTTTCTTCTCACCCTTGTACTTGTGATGTAGATACTGCCAGTATTAGATTAGTTGTTCTAATACCTTTAAATATGGAACATGGGGAAAAAAAAGGTTTGATTTGTTGTATTAAATGTTTAATTTATTGTATTAATATTATTACTGTATGTTCTGAGCCTTAGTCATGTTTCCAGATACAAGATAATTTATTTGGAAATGCAGATTTAGTTCGATTTCTGGTGTTAACTGTTGCTTATAATGTAGTGTCTTTTAAGATTCACTAAAAGAGAAGAAAGGGCAGAATGTGGTAGAAGCTGTATTCTGTGGCACAGTAAATACCTATTTCTGCTTCTGGCCTTAAATTGCTTTTGACTTGCTGGGATTTAGAAGACATGGTTTTATTGTGTTTAGATTTTTAGCTCGTTCTGTCAATGAGTTGAGGAAAGAAGCATTGCACTCACCTAGAAGTTTGGTTGTATTTTTCTGAAATTTAACTTTGCGTATGGAATTGTGATCCAGATTGTCGCTTTAAAATGCGCCTGTTCGATGTCGATGTCTTTCAGTTTATCTTACACATCTGGATTATGCAGACACGGAACGAATTATGACTGAAAAACTTCACAACCAAGTGAATGGAACAGAATGGTCGTGGAAAAATTTGAATACTCTGTGTTGGGCGATAGGCTCAATCAGTGGCGCAATGCATGAAGAAGATGAAAAAAGATTCCTTGTTACCGTAATTAAGGTATTGTGGTGCAAAACTAATAGCTTTGGCACGCTTTGTAGTTTACGGTCAAAATAGTAAGTTTACAAAAATGCTGTATGTTCTTACTAAGCTACCTTGTATGGCGAGCAAGATGATAAGAATAATTTAATGGGTAATCTTATCCTGAATTTAAGGCTGTTAAATTATTTAGCCACGAGCAGTGCGTTAATCCAAATAGCGTTTTGCAGTGAAAGTTTCAGGGATAAAATTTTAGTTTATGGTAAAGTGTTTTTCTTTGGGGATGCAAAAGAGATGGAAGGAGGTCGCTGATGAAATAAGGAGAGTGGTAAAGTAACCCACATTTTCAGCTTGCAGGCACCCTGCTTTTTTGCTGTTCTCCAAATATTCAGTGATCAAAATGAATTTACTTGATAAATATGTGCATGGAAAGAGTGCAGGAACAAAACACTTTTTACAAGAGTAATAGACCTTACTTTAATAAGTCATATAAATTCATACAGAAGACTTAGTTTAGTTTCTTTTATTTGATGTGAATCTCTGTTGATATCAACTGCTTGCTCACTGTTCAGCACTGTGAGGCTTGTTGAAGAAATCTTTAGTGTTATTTAAAATGGAGATTCCATAGTTGAAAACACGGTGTTCCTGGTTTGGTTGAAACTTAAATAATTGCATCAGCCCAATCTTAACCCATTTGTGGGTTTTGTTTGATTTTTTTTTTTTATTTTTATTTTATTTTATTTTTTTTTTTTAATTTGGACTTCGTACTTGATGATGGTAACCATTTTATTTCAATACAAGTCCTTGTAGGATTTTTATGCTTTGTCTTGTGGTGCTTTTAATTGAAGTGGACAAGCTCGGAGAGGAAACTAAAAATATGTTATGTTGTAGGATCTCCTCGGACTCTGTGAACAAAAGCGAGGAAAAGACAATAAAGCCATTATTGCATCAAATATAATGTATATAGTAGGTCAATACCCACGGTTTTTGAGAGCTCACTGGAAATTTTTGAAGACAGTCGTCAACAAGCTGTTTGAATTTATGCATGGTGATTATCCTTTTTTTACTTCCCGTTTTAATTATTAAAAAAATAAAATTGACCATATGTGCACATGTATGGGGGGGAAATACAAAGCAGTAACTGACTTGATCTAATTTAGAAACCCATGATGGCGTCCAGGATATGGCTTGTGATACCTTCATAAAAATAGCACAGAAATGCCGCCGACATTTTGTTCAGGTTCAAGTGGGAGAGGTCATGCCGTTTATTGATGAGATCTTGAACAATATTAATACAATCATCTGTGACCTTCAGCCACAACAGGTATGTTTAATTCAGGGTTGTGAATAATTCTTAATCAAAAGTTACTTCACGTTGAGGTGTAGTAGTGGTTTTCAAGGCTTGAATTATATTCTTTTTCTGTTAGTGACAGGGTTATGGTATCAAAAGTGTGATCAGGTTGCATTACTGAGACCTCACTTAGAATGCTTGGAAGGAGAATTAAAGTGCATTTAGTAAGAAATTTGATTTCTGGAGTGTTTTAACAAGTAAATAAGATACTGAATCTAATTTTGTGGTTCTAATTCGGGAAAGGGTAATATCCCGCTATAATAGCATGTGTATAGTTTTTATATTGTGAAGGGTGGCGGGGAACAATCCAAAAGTGCGTACGTCTAGGAAGGGCACAGTAATTCAGTCCTCAGTTTAAACACGTCTGGTAATACTGAAGAGTTAAAGGGCGTACATCTGAGCATCCTCACTTGAGGATATGATGGAAAAAAAGTATTTAAAGACAGTGAAATCCTTTTTCAGCCTTCATTATGTTAGTTCAGAACAGTGTAGAATTTTCATTGCTCCTTTCTAACCTTCCCGTTCTGACTTGTTGTTGCTCCCATCAGGTGCACACGTTCTATGAAGCGGTGGGATACATGATTGGGGCGCAGACAGACCAGACTGTGCAGGAGCATCTGATAGAAAAATACATGTTGCTACCCAATCAAGTATGGGACAGCATAATTCAGCAGGCAACAAAAGTAAGCTCATAAATTTTAAGTGTATTCTGTGTTCAGGTAAAGAAAACCTGCTAAATGTTTGTCGTACCTTGCGTTTATTTTTCATGTGGTACGACATGAAGTGTATGTAGCTGGGGTGGACTTTATTATACTAACTGATGACTAAAGCTGTGATTGGCATGACAGTAAAAGTGTTGTTTTGAGAGAGCAGACTTAAATGACAAAATAAATACTGGGTTTGATCTGATTTAAAGGACAGTTTTCTGTTACTCTACAGAACATGCTTCAGTAGTTTACTTCCAAGACTTCCTTTCACCTGGTTTAGAAGTGGGTTTTCTTTCTGAATAACAGAAAAGTTAAAATGCTGAAAATACTGCTCATTGTTCCTCCTTTCTCTTCCATCATTCTCTTAAAGTACATCTCTCTTTCTTACTTACAAGAGTTCTGCACTGCACAAGAGATCAATCCATTTGGAATTAATCTAATTAAGATTCTGAAACTTAAGCAAGCTTGAGTCGTGTTTTTTACCCTGGTAACTCTTAGAACAAGAACACATATTGCCTTTCCTCTGGACCACTTTTGTCTGTTTTCACCTTCTTAATCTCTCCTCCTTAGTTTTTTTCCTTCTTCAACTAGAGTAACGCTTGTACCTCTGCAGCAAAAATACTTCTGCGGAAGACTAGAACTAAATCAATTGAAGTTGTGTCCTGACACTCAAGTGCCAGGAAGTAAACAGCAGTATATATAAAGTCTGTAAATTACAGTGATAAGTTCCTTAACACAGTGTGTAAGATACATTATTTAAAGTTATACTTTTATAATGAAAGCTAAAGAGCGGTTTTATTCGCTAAAGAAAACGGACTCTGATTTTTTTTTTTTTAACAGAATGTTGATATTCTAAAGGATCCTGAAACAGTGAAGCAGCTTGGTAGCATTCTGAAAACCAATGTAAGAGCGTGTAAAGCCGTTGGCCACCCCTTTGTGATTCAGCTTGGAAGAATTTATTTAGATATGCTGAATGTGTACAAGTGCCTAAGTGAAAATATCTCTGCAGCTATTCAGGCTAATGGTAAGAAAAGAAATTCCACGTTCTTTCTGAAAATGGGGGTTAGTAGCGTACATCACCAGATTTCAAAGTACATTCCAAGTAGGCTCGTTTTACTGTGCTCATTTTATTGTTTGGGGAAGTGGAGAGTGATTGAAAGTGCTCGTTTAGATTTTGTTGTTGTTGTTAACCAGATGGTTTATTTTAATAACTCCTGATTTTTAGAGGGAGGAAAAGACACGTGTAAACAAGAAAGTTTAGGAGAGATGCAAAGCACCTTAGATGCTTACTTAGAATTAATAGGCATCTCGCTGAGACAAAGTTGTAGCATGTCTTCTTTCAGCTTACTCTGATTTTGAATATTAAAATATCTTTGAGTAGATGCTAATTTTTTTTCCCAAAAGATGTTGGTAGGGTTTTTTGTCTGATACTGTGCTACTAAATAGCTTTATTACAGAAATGTAACTGTAGTGAAGATGCCCAAAAGTCATGATACACCAGGCTTGCAGTCATTGAGAAGGAATTACCAGTTACCTATTTTTACTAGATAAATTAGGGTGTATGGTATCTCAGAAGAATGTGCTTCTGTAGTAGTTCATTACAAAGATTAAATGAGTCAGTTATTGGATTCTTATGATCAGTTTTTTGCCAGTGCAGATGATGATATCTGGAAATGCAAATGTTAAATAAAACTTGGTAAGCGAGCGGCTGGTTTACCCTGAAGTAGCTTCTCAGAATTCAGAATAAAACTGGCTGAGAAATCAATACCTTTTGATTCTGCAGCTCTAATGGCCAGGATTTGTCCTCATCAGAAACAGCGAAGTTGAGGAAGCAGTTGCCGGGCCTGGGGTCCTGATGCGCCACTTAATCAGCAACTGTGATTGCAGTTGCTTCAGAGTATATTTTTACAACAGGCTCTTTTTTGCCAGAAAGGGCTCAAGTGCCAGCACGAGCAACCCGACCCTTCTTTTTCTGGCTGAACTCTTCAGGTTTTTGCCATGCATGTACAGTAGTGGTTAATTAGATCAGGTCCTGCTGATGAGACTACGTTGATTTGGGGGTAAGAAACTGAACTAAGGATAAGGCTTCTTAAGTGTGGACTTCACACAAAGACAAACGGAAGGATTATTTCTCTTGGATAAAATCAGGAACTTTATTTTTCTCCCTCATCACTTAATGAGAACCCGATGTAAGCTCAGTCCACCTAGCTAAGGGAATATGTGTGATTTCACTTACTTGAAAAGTAAGTGCAGCGTGTTTTGTGAACTCTGTAGGTAGGGTACCTTCAGTAGTAGCTTTGTGTAACGTAAATAACAGCTTGGACCTACGGAGCTAGAATGGGGAGGCAGTTGTTTGTATTTGCACAATACGCTTAAGAAGTCCTTAACAGTCTTTGTAGTTCAGATATAAAAATCAAACATTTTCTGTGCTGTAATAGCAATTTAAGTTAATTTTTTTTTTACACCCTAACCAATTAACTGAAGCTTTAAAACTTTTCAGGTGAAATGGTAACAAAGCAGCCCTTGATTAGAAGTATGAGGACTGTAAAGAGGGAAACCTTAAAACTAATTTCTGGCTGGGTGAGCAGGTCCAACGATCCTCAGATGGTAAGTAGATTCCGTTACGCAAATAACTCCTAAGGCAGAATTAGGAAGAACTCTATTTTTTTTGTTCTGCTCTTGACTGAATCAGTTGGTCACGGGAACTTAATTCAGGAGGTCTGTAAAATATGAAGTATGATCATACAGAGATAAGCCTGAACTACATTTGAGAGACATCAGTTAATTTTAGCTGAGAGAGAATCCAGGAGGTTTAAGACAACCCTGTTGGAAGCTCTGCTGGATGGAAACACAGCGGGTGGGGAGTTTATGGAAGGGTAACATATTCCAGCTTCCTTAGGAAAAATCTCCTGTAACTAAACAACAAACTTGCTACGGACTGTATGACTTTGTTCAGTAACTGCCTTGGTATAACCACGGCTTCCTCTTTCAATTAGGTAGCTGAAAACTTCGTTCCTCCCTTGTTGGATGCTGTTCTCATTGACTACCAGAGGAACGTTCCGGCTGCCAGAGAACCCGAAGTTCTGAGCACTATGGCGATCATCGTCAACAAGCTGGGCGGACACATTACTGCTGAAATACCTCAGATATTTGACGCTGTTTTTGAATGCACGTTAAATATGATCAACAAGGTATTTAAACTTTGGATAAGGCATCTCCCTAGTGACTGAAGACAAAAAATGGGGATTTGTAAGAGTCTTGGCTGTTGGTACATCTAAGTGAAAGATTTCCTTTTCGTGCAGTGAAGGGAGACAGTTTGTAGCTAATTTAGAGTTATTACGCAGCTTTCGTCTTAGGGAAACGAAGCAAGGGTTCATGCTTTCTGTGAATACCATTGCTGTATGTGGTATCTTGTGGATCATCTCCCTGGTTTTTTTGCAGTCACAAAGTGCATTTTTGGCACTTGAAGAAATTTCTGCTCGAACAAACGTACTGTTTTGAAATCTGGCTGCCTAGTTGGATGTCTTAATCTCGTGGCCTTAAATATCTCTGTTTAATTCTTGAGTTAGGTCATTAGTAATTTTTCTCTTTAGGGGACTTGCAATTGTACTTCAGTCAAATGTCAGTGTAGGACTAACTACTAAAATTCATAAATATTTAAAATTTTGGAATTAGAAGTACTGATCAGTCATTTTGAGTATTTCCTCTCTAATGCAGTTCTTATGCTATAGTGTGCAATACTTATGCTATAGTGTGCAATTTGCATAATACTTGTGCACTGCCAGCTGAATTAGTGCTGCTTTGCAATAGGGTGTAGCCAGAAATTGTAACTGTTCATCTGTGGACCAAGTGGTGTACTGACAAAACGTGGCTCAGCCTGTTAGTGGTGTGTAAATACAAGATGATCTTAGCAGGTTTTGGTGGGGAAAAACAACGGGAAAACTTCACTGAGAAATGTAACCTTTGCTTTGCATTTAAGGTTATTTTAAACCTGGGATCTAAATGCTGTTTTATGTCAGCTACTGACTCGCTCTGCGTAACGGAAGATCTTATGATGGACCTTTAGGAAACTTTTTTCCCCTCCCTCTCCTTGTAGGACTTTGAAGAATATCCTGAACACAGAACAAACTTCTTCTTGCTACTCCAGGCTGTAAATTCTCATTGCTTCCCAGCATTCTTGGCCATTCCACCTGCACAGTTCAAACTCGTTCTGGATTCTATTATTTGGGCTTTCAAACATACAATGAGAAACGTTGCAGACACAGGTAAATGGAAGTGTTTAATACGCAGGCTTTGTTTGCACTATCAGATATTTTCTGGTAGAATGCTGTTTTCTTGCATCTTTTAGTCCAATTTACCATTCCGGTCGTGCTTCTGTACTGCATTTACACAAGAATAATATTCTTCTGTCTCAGCTTCAAGTTGTCAGCCAGATATACGTTAATGGGCTGAAACGCTTGGATGCCGTTTCACTCCCGCAGCTGTTGGAGAGCACTGTGGCGGTTTCTGCACTGTCGCAGTTTCTGCTCGCCGTCGTCTGCATCCGAGGGTTGGCACTTTTCTGAAGCGGCTGAGCTGATGCAACAGCTCGCTGCTGCTAAAACTGGTGTTACAGCTCTGCTTTTGGAGTGCTGCCTGCGGCATTTGACTTAATAAACTCAGTAAAGCGGCAGTTGCTCAGAAACTGCTGAAAAGTCCAGCAGAAAAGTGAACGATTGGGGTGGGGGCTAAACTTGCGGTCTGGGAGCAAACCCAGAGTGTAAGGCAAGGGAAACGCCTTTGATTGTTAAGAAGGTGAATTAATGGTTCTTTTGGACAACAACCAGCTGTTTAAACTTCGGATGAAATTTCGTGAAGCGGCTGAGTGTATCACTTCATTTAACAGACTTGAGTAATTAACAAGCTGTCCAGAATGACAGTTTTCAAAGGAGACTAGGAGCGGATATATAAAAGTCTTAAATTCTAAACCCGTTATTTTTAAGATCTTGAGCTTAGTGTACGATCTTGACTGCTGGATTAAAAATAAATGTTGTGAAGCCACTTAGTTTTTTAGCCAATTCTCTTGTATTGGTGTTTGGAAGGCATGAAGATAAAAGATACCCTTCAGTTGCACTTCACCTAGTAAAGTAAGTTAAGTTTTCATGTAATTCCAAAAAATTAAACACTTACCTTCTTAAATTAGCAAACGCTTCTTTTAGTAGATGGTTTCTCTCACCTTCGTTAGTACCAATGAAGTGATGTGATTGGTTCTTTCTGCTTCTGTCATCTAATAATGAAGTCGGTGTAGCATGTAAAGGTGGCTGTAGCCCCCTAGTGCCTACTGGAGGAAATGCCTGAGAAAAATCTTAGTTACAGAGGTAATGCCTTGTCTTTTTGGTGCCTAGCACAATTTCTTGGGATGTTCATATTGTTTTGGAAAAAGCAAAAATACGCACAGAGGTTTTAATGTTGTTCTGTTGATAACTTAGTTTTTTAATGCCTATTTTTCAGGACTTCAGATACTTTATACTCTACTACAGAACGTTGCACAAGAAGAGACTGCTGCCCAGAGTTTCTATCAGACGTATTTCTGTGATATCCTTCAGCACATTTTTTCAGTTGTAACAGACACCTCACACACCGCTGGTAAGAATCCATATCTGTGAGCCGGTTGATGAAAAACGATCCTTTTGAACATCAAAATCCCATTCGGAATAATAACCGCACGTGTGTAACTTTGATCTGTTCAGGTTTGACAATGCATGCGTCAATCCTTGCGTACATGTTCAACTTGGTAGAAGAGGGAAAAATAAGTACTCCGTTAAATCCTGGAAATCCAGTGAACAACCAGATGTTTATTCAGGAGTATGTTGCTAATCTTCTCAAATCTGCGTTTCCTCACCTGCAAGAGTAAGTGTGCCGTGATTCTTTAATACTTTTAAGCGGCTTCTTATGTCTTGAAATACTAACTGATGTGCTTGCTGTTAGTGCCCAGGTTAAGCTGTTTGTAACAGGACTCTTCAGTTTAAATCAGGATATTCCTGCCTTCAAGGAACACTTAAGGGATTTCCTGGTCCAGATCAAGGTATGTTTGGTGTATTTTTTTCCAATAAATGAAAAATGATTATTCAGTGGCATGATATTGTTGGAAAGTACTTGGACAGTGTTTAACTTGTATCTCCTAAACACACGCTGAATATTTTGCAGCTGTTCAAAATGTAGTGAGAACTTGGGTGGCTCTGAATGGTGTATCATCTGTTTCAGTGTGATTTTAATTTTATAAATTGGGCTTACACATCATCACTTGCGCTTTGTGCTGTGCACACTATTTATGTGTCTAGGATGGCTGTGAAACTTTAATGGGAAACAAAGTTGGTTTCTAACCAGGTTTTATTTCAGTTCTGCTTGGGATGGGGACATGGTTTGAAACTTGCTGGAGTAAGGCTATACTTTCATTTTTCTAAAGATGGTAGAATTCAGGAAGATGGTAGGAAGGAGTTTGTTAAATTAGTTTTGAGACTGCAGTCGTCTGGTATGTTGAAATCGTAATGATGCTGCTTTAATGGCAATATGTTCCAAATGCTGCTGGGCTGCTGTAGCATCCTGTTCTGTGAAAACATCGTGAAAATCTCAAAAATATTTTGCATTCCTTTATATTAATTCCAACCTTAGGAACAGAAAGCAAAACAAGCAAATAGTCTGGTAGGGAATGTGAAGGGAAGATGTTTTCTGTATTTTCTGGATTTTGGAAGCATATTACTTTGCCTAAAGCATTTGACAAGAAACTAACGATTTTATGTGAATTATACAGGAATTTGCAGGTGAAGACACATCAGACTTATTCTTGGAGGAAAGAGAAACAGCCCTTCGGCAGGCTCAAGAGGAGAAGCATAAACTTCAGATGTCTGTACCTGGCATCCTTAATCCACATGAAATTCCTGAGGAGATGTGTGATTAAAAAAAATAAAATAAAACAAGTTTTGCAGTTTTCTTTCTGTACAGCTATTTTGTTGTGATAGAAGAAAACAGCACTTGGATATTTGTTGACCAAAACGATGCCAATTTGTAAATTAAAATGTCACCTAGTGGCCCTTTTTCTTATGTGTTTTTTGTATAAGAATTTTTCTGTGAAATATCCTTCCATTGTTTAAGCTTTTGTTTGGTCATCTTTATTTAGATTTGCATGAAGTTGAAAATTAAGGCATTTTCAAAGTAATTACTTCATGCCCATTTTGTGGCTAAGGGGAAAATAGGCAAAACATAACTTGTAAAAGACTATATTGCAAAATAGTACAATTTCCTGTAAAAGTATCGATTTTTAATTCGGGATCATTTTCTTTCTAGTCTGTCCTGCAGTCTAGGAGAAAAGGTAATGAGTAAACCAGATGGAATTAATTGTTGAGCAGAGGATTCTAGTGCTGCGTTTGTTTGGATCAGTTAGCAGCTTTTTGGACTGAGTGGTAAGGCTATAGGCTACGTGTATTTGCAAATTGTACGGCAAGTTTGCAGCAAGATCATGTGCATATCATCCCATTGTAAAGCGACTTCGGAAGAGTATGGGAACACAGTACAGTTAGTTATTTTTACACAGTTCTTTTGTTTTTGTGTGTGTGCTGTCGCTTTGTCGACAACAGCTTTTTGTTTTCCTCAATGAGGAGTGTTGCTCATTTGTGAGCCTTCATTAACTCGAAGTGAAATGGTTAAAATATTTATCCTGTTAGAATAGGCTGCATCTTTTTAACAACTCATTAAATAAAAAAAAAAAAAAAACACAACTCTGGCTTTTGAGATGACTTATACTAATTTACATTGTTTACCATGCTGTAGTGCTTAAAGAACACTACTTAAAAGCAAAATAAACTTGGTTTACATTTATTTTTCTTTCTTCGGCTTATTCTTTTATTGGATGAAAATGCTGTGATTTGTATTTAAGATTTGTATCTTGAAGGCGTAGGAAAAGTTCCTTGAGGTCTAGATAACTGTTGCTTCTGGCTTGCCCTCATCTCAAGGACTTTGGCTGTGCTTGAAGTTAACGCGAACTAAGTTGGGTTCCATTTGGAAGTGCAGTAGCTGTTGGGACTTACCTCCATCAATAAATATTCCATACTACGTTGCTATCAAATGCCAGGATTAAGGTACTCTTGCTCCCTCTCTCTCTCTGGGCTCATTGCAATTTATTTCAAAGAGGTATTGCACTGTATCTTGGCGAAACAATTGATACTCGTACATGTTAATAACACGTGTAGATGAGATCTACAGTTATTTTTCTACCTGAAGTTTTGTAGTTAAATGATTTTCACAGATTTATGAAGTATGGATACAAAAAGCAGTATGAACACCAAGATCGTGTACAGTCTTGGCTTCCCCATTTTTGTAATGTCTTGTCTCTGTTTTCTAATGGTCAATGTGAAGCTCTCCCAAAGTTTTCCCATTTGTTTGGTCTCTAATCTTAAAATGGTTACTATGATACAAAGTACAGCGGTTCTTGCAGAGCTGTAAAACAAGGTTTAGACAGTTGTGGAGGTGTTTTCTGTGAGTTTGGGTACTGTAGTTAACTTTGTGCTGTAGGTTCCTTTTGAAGTAGAAGTGCATGAGTTAGCAGCGTTTGTGTAGAATTTGGCTGTGGCCGGAATGTTTCCAGTCTTGAGTACTGGCCCCTTTCTGTTGGTGGGTGTTTCTCCATTTGTTTAGACTTAAGTTTCTCCAAACTATATAAAGTTTGCCCTAAAAAAGCATCGCTGCCTCTGCCTGAAAGTCATTTGGCAAGGAAAATGTTGTGAGCTGGCAGTTGCCAATCTTTGGAGAGAAAGTTCCTCAAACCCTTTATGGCTGGGACTTAATGATTTTCATAGTTAAAAACTCACTTTGTTCTCTCCTTAAAGCTCACAACTTAAGCTTTTCCATGTCTTCCTGTCCTGTTGGTGTACAGCTTTCTGTTCCACTCTGTGAAGGTGGGATCATCTTTAATAGGCAGTTTAAAGTAGAATATTTGAAGTACTGTTGAAGGAGGTGTTTGGAATGGCCATTAAACGGCTTGTGACCAGGCTGAGTCGCAGCATTACAGAGCTAGAGATTATCAAAAGCTGGCCAGAGAAATAAGAAAATCTTACTAGAATGGAAATAAATACCACCGATAGCGTGATGTCAGAATGCCCATATCCCATGAGTCACAGAACTAACCACTAAATTGGTTCTGACATGCAATGGCATTAATAGTGCATTGAAAATAGTTTTGAACCAAAAAATGCACATATGCTTTATGTGTGTTACTTCTTTCCATATTTAAGCTTCAGGTTAGTCTGAGGCTCATGGTCTGGTTGTTTACTGAGAATTAAATCTGACCTAAGCTCTCAAACAACAAATCTGAAATGTATTTTTAAAGTTGATTCAGAGTTATTTTATTATTTTGGTACCTTTTAGATTAGTAACAAAAATCTTAAGTTTTTTGCTTCCCTTTTAGATCTAAGAACTGTGGTCTTGTTATCTTAAAAATCGGTGCCTTTCCCTGATCTCTGCAGATGCTATAAAAATGCAGCTTAGGCAGAGTTCCGGATACCATTAAAGATTTGACTTGTACGTGTGCATATTTGTAGTGCAGTTATCCTGAATGTGGACAGAATGATTACAATGTACATCTAAGAAAGTTTTAGTTCTAATGCACACTCTGTAAATTAAAATATACGGTTATAAAGCATGAACCATCATATAAACATCTACATAACTTTGTAATTATATGTAAACAAATGTTTTGTGCATATTTCTTTACAGATTTTTTTTCAAAAAAACCTCAATTCTGTGACTCCAGGTACATTCATAAATACAACTCTTAAGGGTGTTTTCTGTGTTTACATGAATTGATTGCCTGTTAGCTGATGAAGACACCCTCAAGAACTTGTTTCAGGTTACCCTGATGTGTTTGCTACTGTAACTGAAGCAGATTATTTTCCAAAGCATTTTAGGTTAGTGTGGGGGTTTTTTGTGGTTGTTTTTTTTTTTTTTTTTAACTAGAACAATTTGGTGTGTGTTAATCTGATTGGTTAAGTGAACTATTTTCCAATAAAGCTAATATTTATGCAAAAAAAAAAGCTTTAGAAATGCTCATCTCTCAAGGAAGCTTTAAGAGTTACTTCTAATAGCACTGGAAAGGCAATAAGATTTCAGCTGTGGGATTCTTAAAGAAAAAAATAGGAGAAGATGCTGAAACTAATGCATTAAAATGTTGAGAGGCTGCCTGAAGCGAGGACCTTGTGCTGTACTGTGAGCAGGGGCCAGTCTGTCCCATAGTCCATTTATCTCTGCAGAAATGATCACTGCTGGCTCAAGATTTCTGGGATACTGTTTGGTTTTGCTGGAAGATAAGTCTAGACTCTTTCTCCTCAATTATTTGGTTTGTCTCCAAAGCTTGTGGAGCTAAACTAAAATGTTGAAGATAGCTTTAAAAAACAAACCAAAACAAACACACAAAAAAACAAACCAAAGCAAAGCCCACAAAAAACCCCATAACAAACAAAAACCACACACAACCAACCAGCCCAACAAACCAACAAAGAACCCAAACAAAATAAGACCCAAACAAGCAACATTTGGTGCCAAAAATGATTAAAGAATGTGATCTCTCCGTCTGCCCTTCATGAATGCACCTATACACTTGATTTATTGAGACTGAATTTATTTTTAGACTTGCAGATTTAGGAGATTCTTGCTTCATCGTTGAAGTTTGATGGGCAGCTGTGTTCCCCTTGGGAAAACGCTCAGCTGTTCCAGTTGAGGGATCATCTTCCAGGTTCACACACAATGCACCCTAATTACTTAAAAGTACATTAAATTGCTGATTTCATATATACATACCTGCCTTATGTGATGCTATTGGTTTCTGTACGTTTCCTGCTACCTGCAAGTGCCTGTTTGTGCTGTTAAGTGGGTACAAAAAAATAGAGCACTAAGAAAAGATAGGGTTGAGGAGGAATGGGTTTGGAAGTTAGGAGTATGGATGAAAATGACAGAAGTTAAAGATGACAACAAGGCATTTTCAACTTACAAGGGGTAAATAGAAGTGAAATGTAAGTTAAACAGTGCTTTTTCCTAGGCAATGCATTGGGTAGTCTCTTCCAAGTCCTCCATCAAAATACATCAAGGGACCTGTTGTGTGGTGTGTTTTTTAATTGTGAACATTTTAAAATCTTAACTATTTTCAGATATTGTCTCAGGTTTTTTTCTACGTCTTGAAAAGTCTGTAGCCTCTCATGGATTCTGTAATTTCAGCAAAGATTATCAGTAAGAATTGGCTAATTCAGGTTGGAGGATGAGGGGAGGAGTTAAAATTGTCTTATCTGATGTGACTATATAACAAGGTAAAGTGTGTATGCGTGTGGCAAAGAGCTGACTGCAGCCCACTTATTACCGCTGCTGGTTATTTTAACATGTGTATTGATAACCAGGCATTAATGACCAGTTTTCCCTTGTGGCATCTTTTTAGCATTAGATCTAGCTTGAGAGTTTTTGCGTCAACCTTCATAACTGGTTTTGTGAACTTCTCAAAGCTTTGCAATTAGCTTGTGAACTGTCCCCAGAGCATTTTGCTTTCAGGGTTAACTTGAAACTTGCAACTGTGCAATCGTAAAAGTTCTCCAAAGGAATGTTATAAACACGTGCTTTACTAGTAAAAAGTCCAAAAGAAGGCCAAATGTAAAATAAGTAAAAATGTAGCTGTCGCCTTGCTTTCAAACCAAAGGGATGAGATGACCAGTTATCTGACAAATACTTGTATAGACTGAAATAGAAAGTAAGATTAAAATACACTGTGAGAGATATTATCCCAAAATGAGGCTGAAAAGGTGGGTATAATCCTCAGGCTATCTCATCTGGAGAAAGGAGCGGTTAGACCAGTAGCACTGAATCTCAAGCTAGTACAGTCAAAATCTCCACCAGACCTTTGTGGGTGCAGAAATAGTCAAAAAAATCTTCAACTGAATTACTAACCAAGATTACAATTTAACAAACAGGCTCTAAGATGCAGTCGGAAACCACTCCAAAGCTGGAGCTTGTCTGGTGTGATTCTTACCACACCCAAAAGCTGGTAGTTTATTAGAATGCAGACTGTTTTCACATTAAAATGCTGAGCAGCCAGTTAAACAGCTGATTTTGGAGAAAACTGTTTAACATAGTGGTGTAGTGAGCATTATCTACATCTTACATGACATGTTTTTGGCCTAATAGGGCTATGACTTATTTTATTCTTCAATATCCAGGGTAAGTCAAACTAATTACATTTGTCTTCAGAGGGTGCTGTGATACCAAAGCTGAGCTAGACAGGAACCTCATAAAAAACTTTAAAATGCCAATGGAAGTCAAATGCTGAAACTTAAAGTGTGTAAATTTAAACTGATTCTGTTACACTTCAGCCAAGTTCCATTGGTAACTTCACATTATGCGGGCAGAGACTTACTTCCTTTAGTAAAATTAAGGATTTCCTAGACACTGGATTCCAACTGTTCCGGACTAGAAAGGCAGTGACCAGTCTTAGCGCATCAACCCCTACTCCACCTCAGGCTTGTTGGGTTGGCTTCGGTTTGGTTTTCTCGTGGTGAGCGCTTAACTCCATCTTTACCTTAAAGAAAAACAGGACTACAGTATTAGTTCAGTGTTGGCACACAGTGGCACATTAATTTTGAAAAGTATAGGTATATATGTTTCCAAACTCTTCATAAACTTATGTTCATTAACCTCACTAAGCTTGTTAACACCAAAAAAGCACCTGTGCACGGGAACGCAGGCACTGCAGGGCCCAGTCCTTGCTGGAAGATCCATGAGCCTGCTGGTCTTGCCTGTATTTCAAGGATTCCAGCAGTTTTCCACTGTGCTTTGATCTTTCTCGTAGCAAAGCAGGAATCTCAAGCATATTCAATAAGGTGCCTTTTGTGTTTCTCACAGGCCTACGTTCTCTAGACGCTTGTCAAGCACATAAGGCCAAAAAACTGTGTGATATATCATCTTTTCTACGCCCCAGCTGCAGCCACTTGAGCGTATTTACACTTCTCCTCAGCAGCCTTCCATTATATTCACACACTTTGGATTAAGAATTTTAGTGTTGCTCACATCTTGCATTTATCTAAGCTCCTGCTCCAGAACTGTGCTGGCAGTTTGCCAGAGCAAATGTTGCCAGATGAGGAGCATCACAGTCAAGGGAAGGAAAAAGGGCCTCCTGGGGATCAAACAACCTTGAAGGGCGGCATGTGAAAATAAAATAAAGGTCAAGAGAAAAAAAAAAAAAAAAGCAATGCATAGAAGAGCAGGAGGCTGATGATCACTGCAACCAGGCCAGTTACAGCTCTTGTTGTCTTCTGCTTGGAAGCAAATGCTTAATTTTAAAAAAACATATATATATATATATATATATGTGCAATTTCATCTCTATTTTAAAAAAAAAAAAAAAGCTCTTGTGTGCAGTAAAAAGAATTTGGCTGGCAATATTCCAGTCTGCACTGGAGCAGGAGTGACTCAAGGTCACCCACACTCTTCTGTTGTATTCGTTGAACTTGGCATGCGACACTGCGCTTCAAAAGGCTCTTCCTTGTGCTGACTCTGGTGTTTATGTGGCTCTGCAATCACATCAAAGAGCTGATTTGTCAGGAAAAACAATCTTTTGAGATCTTTTGGCAGCTAATTTTGGTTCTGTTATAAAATTTTCTGCAAGGTCTGTGTGAGGAAGGAAGAGGGGAAAGAAAAACACAAATTCAAATCAGCTCATGCAAATTGTAGAACTGCACTTTCTGTCAAAAACTGTGGGCTCTTTCCAGACGCAGACAACTCATTTGTGTCCCATAGCCAGTGATTCATTCCACGCTGGCAGGAATACCTGTGCAATTTGATGTTAAGGGCTGAGGAAGTGAATAAACGTGACTTCTTGGAGATACAGGGTTTATATTCTTCAGGTGCTTTCTAAGCTTTGCTTGGTACAGCTCTGGCTTCCAACATCAGTAACTTCAATTTTGATAACAAAACCAGTGTGTGGCGTAAATACAAGTCATGAAAGCCATGAAAAAAGACATGCAAAAGAAAGATAATTTAAATAATCTCAAACACATATCAAGTGAAAAATGACACAACATAAAAGCCTCTGATCTATCTTTGACAGATCTCAAGCTTTGAAAGTAGTGCTGTAGAAAACAAAGGTGGCTAGGCCCTTAATTCAAGCATGAGCAGAATGTGGCAATTTTAATGTTCTGCTCTTTTATTGTTCCATTATACAAGTTTTCAGGCTGTCTCGAAGAGATTACATGACCAAAAAAGGCCACATGCATATTACTTTAATAACTGACTAGTTAGTGGTGGTTAGATTTCTGTCTATCAATAGAAGATATATTATTTAGAAAATATTATGACTGTCGGGAATTAAAACATCTCTAAGTTACACATAACAAGAAACATCAGTAAAGTTTCAGGGAAGTTTTTCGTTTATTTACTCACAGCTCTCCTCTTGTCTCTTGTATCGGTATCCTTTGTTATTCTCAGAAATCCTGTTTGAGAGATACTTGCATTAACATATTACGTGAATTAAAGTGATGGAGAATCTGCATCCCATATAGACTCTCAAGTCATTTTTCTGTATTAGTTTAATGTAGTAAATGGAAATTTCAGCGCGGATTATTGAAGAATAGCTCTTCTTGTTGATAACTCTAACTTGGAAAGTATTTCAAAAACACATAGTGACAAGAAGCCTGGGTGAGAGATCATTCCAGTATATTCCTGACTTCACAGCAGTTTTAGCTGAGGTCTTTTTATTACAATAACTTGTCTCTTTTAAACAGTAGCCAAGTTCTTTTGTCTTGTCTTATCTTAACAAAGTGAGGCCTTGAGGTCTGTTAGGAGAACATTCTGTGTACTTGAGCGGGCAGTTATGTATAGAACCCCCAGTGTTGTTATCGGCCTGTATAAATATGCTTATGGACACAAAAAAACCAGAACTGCATTTCCACAGTGACACCAGACGTGTATTTTATACTTAAGAATAGCTATTCCATTTCAGTCAGTCACTGAAGAACTCAATTTTTTTTCCCTAATTTGGCAATTTTATTTTACTTTCTACTGAACTATATTGCATCTGCATTGCGGCTATTAACAGATTTGTTTCCTTAATCCTATGTACAAGTCAGTAAACTAAGAGCATTGGGAGTAATACACCAACTCCCCACTGGGTGGTACTACAGAAATAAAAACCACTACACCACACCAGAAAAGCGCCTATTTTGGGGAGAAAAAGCCCCCAAGATAAATCATGTGGTCCATATTCCAATCACACGTACCTGGGACAGGGAGCGTGTGAGTGTGCGAGATTAATACACGGCAAAAAACGAGGTTTTCTTGTACGGAAAACTGCTGTTTGCTTGAAAATTCATCTTCTAGGGGTCTGAAATTTCGCTCAAAATGGGGCTACGAGTTAACTGAAGCGGTTGTTTTAATCGGAAGAAATTACATAACTTTAAGAGAAGCCCTTTCGTTTATTTTTTTTCAAGCGACAGACCGTGTCTCGTCACGAAAACGCGATATTGGCCACTATTCACAGACGCCGTACTTACCATTAGGCATTTATTATGCAGAATAAATCACTGTCCAAAGTGGGGGGAGGAGAGGGGAAGGCAAGCAGGGTCGAAAACCGTATGAGGTAAAAACCGATTTATTTTTTTTGCATAAAATGCTACCGTAGTATTTATTTTGGAAGCGCCTGTCCCCGAGCCCGGCCCAGCTCCCCTCAGCCGGCGCTGGGCGGGAAGGAGACGGAAAACGGCAATAACCACCAAAAGACGGGAGGAAAAAAAAAAAAAAAGAAAACCCGCCTTAAGAAATAAATAAAAAGCTTCCTCGCTACGCTGCGTGCCCGCCAGAGCTGCGCACCAAGCGCTCCCTTCAGGCCGGAGGTCCCACAGAGAAACGGCTCCATCATGGTAAGGCGGGAGCGACCGGGGGAGCCCTCAGCGGAGAGCCGGGGCAAGGCGAAACCCGGCGGCTGCTCACCTCCCGGGTGAAAGGGAGTCCTCCCTCCTCCTTCAAGCAGGAGAGGCCGCTCCTCTGTCCCTGTCACCACAGCGTTATTGGCGGAGATCAGCCACCCCCCCCCGCTCCCCTCACGGGAGGCGGGAAAGGGGCAGGGAAACGCGCTTCCCGCCCAAGCTGGGCGCGCGCGGAGCCGCAACGGCCGCCGCCGCCATTTTACCCTCCCGGCCCCGGCTGCCGGCCGGCCCGCCCCCTTCCTCCTCCTCCCCGCTCGCCAGCCCGCCGCTCGGCCCGGGGTGGGGAAGGCGGAGCCGAAAGGAAAACGGAGGAGGGACTCGGCCACCTTCGTCTTCTGCCTGGTCGGAAACTGCCGAGCTGAACCCGAGCGCCCTGTGCACCCCCCCCTTCCCCGCTCCGCTCCCTCCTCCTTCCCCCTCAGCAAAATGGCGGCGCGTGGAGTCACTGGAACCAGTGAGTGACTCGGCTTCTCCTCCCCGCCGCTACCGCCGCCGCCACAGGCTCATTTGCATTGATCAACCGCCCCATCCCCCCTCCCCCCCCCCTCCCCCGGATCCCAGACCGGCCCCTGCCTCTCCCCCCCCTCCTTCTCTTCCTATTCCTTCCCGCCCCCTCCTTCCCCTCCCCCCCGGACTGACCCCCGCCCCGGCCCCCATCAATCATCAATCAGCAGCACCGAGTGGATCAATCAATGGTCGGGAGGAGGCGGCGGCGGCGGCTGCTGCTGTTAATGAACAATGTGTGAGAGCTGCGCCGAGCTGCTGGAGGTGTTAAATGAGAGTAAGTGCGGCCGCCCTCCCCCCGCTACCCTCCCCCCAACACTCCGGGCCGGGACCCCACGTACCCTCCTCGACACGGGCTGGGCTGTAACCCCGCTCCATCTCCTTCCTTACCCCCCCCACCCCTTCCCTTCCCTCTCCCCGCCTCGGGCCTCCTGGGCGCGGGGTTACCTCCGTCTCCCTGCGGGGTGGCCGTAGAGGGAGATCCTGCCCCGCTCCGCGCCTTCCTTCCCCCTTCCCCTCGTCTCGTACTCGCGGCCTGGAGGGGCCGTCCCCTGCCGGGCCTTCCGCAGAGCTCCCCCCGCCTTTCCCGCCTGCCCCTCGGGTGTCTGCGTGCGGGGCCGGGCGGGGACGTGAGGAGCCCCCCGCTCCCAGCCCGGCATCCCCGGGAGCCGCAGCGGGGCCTGGCCGGGCTGAGGAGCTGCCGCTCCGCCGGCTGCCGAGCAGCTGGAGGCCGGGCCTGGGCTGGGTCGCTTTTAAGCAGCAGAACAAGGCGGCTCTGAGTGATCCGGCCTCCCCCTCGCCGGGTTGGGGGGGGGGACAAGGGAGGTGGTTTTCGGGTACTTATACATATTTTTTTTTTTTATCCGAAGCGGCTGTTTGGCTGTGAGGGAACCGGCGCCTAAAGGAGCCGAGTTCGGCTTTGCGAGGGCCGGGCTTGGGGGTGGGGGGGAAGGAGCTCCTGGGTGTTTCGCATCGGGGGTTGTCTCTTGTTTCCTTCCGAAGTTTCCCTCTTTACAGGTGTTCCCTAAACAGCCGGGAGGGTTAATACAGCAGGTAGTCCCCCCGGCGCCGCTGAAATCCGATTGGATTTTGGGCACGAAATTCCCTTTCCCCTTATGCAGCAGGCCTCGTGTGTCCCTTGGAACCTGCTCTCAGTTCTCCGTGGCAGGCAAGGTACCTTCCCCACTTCCCAGAGCCTTGTCTCTGTGCACTGCTTCGTGAACAAAGGCTAAAAAACATTGTTTTCAGAGATGCTGAGGAATTCAACAAACATCAGTTGAGGTTTGTGATTAGAAGGAAGTTTAGGTATCTCGGATCCTTAAACATAAATATTTTTCCTGGTCGTACACTGCAGTCTGCTTAGAGGCAAATCCTGTTCCAAGAAAAGTGAAGCACGAAATGCTTCCTAGAACAGGATTTGGGTAGAATTTTCTTTTTCGTAACTCTTGTGGGGCCCAATTGTATATGATGTTTGTTCTTTCGTAAGATATAGAAATAGATACTATGGTAGTTGCATGTTGGCCTCTTTCTTGCTGGGGAAATATGATATGCAGTGATGGCCAGTGTTTTATTTGAAAAGTGAAAATGTTTGTGTAAAACTAACTTTCAGGAGAGCCCATAGGCTGGAATAGATCAGATTAAAAGGTTAACATCAGAGAACTGTTGGGTTGTTGAAATTGTTTGCCAAGTTTGGCTAAGCTTGTAATTCCAATATCTCATTTTGAACAATCGTTGTGATGTTTACTTAATTTAGCATGCATATCTTATCTTTCTCAACTGGAGAGGTGGGGAATATGTTGGTATTACAGACTGAATGCTTATTTAAACAGTAGGTTCAAAATAAGACTGAGCTACCAGTGGTACACTGATGACAGCTGTTTGTTGGAAGAGATAACTTCGCTTGGTTTTGATGGATTGATAAATAAGCATTGTTTAAACTTGGCTGAGATTGGTAAGATCAAATAGAAAAATGGATATTTCAAGAAATCTCTGAAATTCTACTATGGATTTATTTTTAGAACCATTTTAAGGTAACTGGGATTTAGGCAGCTAGATTTTTCCCTTAAAGCAATATCTTAAATCGCTTTAACTTTTTTTTTAAATATATATATAACTAGGGTATGGATAATTTAATGGTTCTGTATAATTTAAGATATAAACCTGATGCTTATGAAGGGGAAATTTATTTTTTTGAGTTAAATTTATTGGGGAAATGATGCACCACTGTTGATATGTAATTAACTTCCAAAAAAGCTGGTCAAATAACGTTAGGTTTGGTCTTCCATTCAGAGAAAGAAGCACACATTAAATAAAAATACCTATTTTGTGTGTGTGTTTGGATACAAAGGCTTTTATGATGGTGCATTGTGTGTATCACCTACCTTCCCTCTACATGAGAATTAGTTGTAAGGGAGGTGCACTTTCTTTTATAACTTCAAGTTGTGTTCTTTGCATTTCTTAAGTAATAATTAAAGGTAACGTGTAAAAATGATGTCAAGCCTTGTTTTTTGAAACACTGCAGCAAAAATGAAAAGTGGTAGTAAAGAATGAGGTCATGCCCAAAATGTGTGAGCCAGAGACTGCCAGCAGTTTCCTTTTCTGCCTGCTGAGCATTTGGGATCGCCTCTTCACTGAAACTACTGAAACACTGTGTTGAAAGAGGTCCAGGAAACATAATCTAGTTTGTTTTAGAAATTTCTGGCTAAACTAAACATTTTTACACAGAACACATATTGTCCTTTGTTATCTTTTACCCTGATGTTTACAAAATAATTAGTTGGTATCAAGTGTAGGACAGGTCACTTAGAAAATGAATTGACTCACACCTCCTCATGTATTGTTTTAAAAAGAACATGTGGGAAACTCCAGATTTCTTCAGAAGTTGCCAATGTATGGATGACAGGAGGATGGAATTTAACAATTCTGGAAACAGCCAGGCATAAATTTATTATAAGCGTATTAGCTCCACTGTAAACTACTACAATATTAACCCACACCCCGTAACGATGCGCAGAGCTGGAATTTCTTCTGACAGTGACCATGCGTAGGCCCAGGGTTATGTCTTGTTTAGAGCTCATTACAAGGCTCCAGGTCCTTAGGCCTGATTTTGCGACAGGTAGTCCCTGGGCCCACTTCTGTGGCTCTTGTAAGGGCCACCTGAGATCTTGTGGAGCTAGAAACCTATAGTTTGAAAAACTTATTTTTGATCAAAGGTCCATATGTAAGCGTATATACCTATTTAACACAAAGCTTTGTTGCTGTGCGTACACATGAGAAGCAGGCAGTGTTTTATGGATAGAAGCAACAATGTAGGTGATTTGGTTTTCCTTGTGCAGCATCTTTATTTTCAGCATTTGATCTAAACACGAAACCCAGTAAATTCCCTGATCTTGAAGTTATTTCCTGAGAAGCGGTAGTAGTTTCAAGTTACGATTTGTTCTAGGAACTCAGTAAAACAAAAATTCCTCTGCGAAATACCCAGGCTTTAAAGCAGTTTTTGCATTGCAAGACAATCTGTTGTTCACTCAGAGTAAACGGTGTAATTTCTCATCGAGTGCTCCAGGTACATTAGCATCACTTATGTTTTCCCAGGCAGGGGTTTAGCAGAAGTCTATTAAAAGTCTGGTCTGATTTCTGAATTAATCTTCCACAACATAAACATTTTTAGTAGCCTTAAATAGAAAGAAAAAAAGGAAGACACAATTGTTTACTTTCTACGATAAGGGCACTCATTTACAAAAGACTTAAGAACAGATTCTCATGACATTAATTATAGAGGCTCATGTAAATGTATATACTTTCTACAGGAAAAATGCTCGGAGGACATTATATGCTTTTATGTTAACTTGCAGCATTCTGTATCCCAAAATGAACCCTGATATCGACACACTGTACATTCCCTGGTTTCTTTGGAGGCCACTTCTTGTCAGTCTAGGAGGGATTACCTTGAGTTTCATTTGTTCTTTAGCAATATTTACATTACTGTGCTGTCCAGAGGCCCTGATCAGGATAGTTCTGTTTTGCTAGGCACTGCACGGATATCCAGATAGTCTTAACCCTAAAGTAAGTCAGAAAATACAAAAATGTAACATCAAACATGCATTTTTCTGTCTCAGGTCTTTTACAGCACAGTTTTGCAGGTCGCTGTGTCACACCTGAAGCCACAGTAATAGTTTGAGCTACCTATAGAACTGTGCTACCACTGGTCACTTAGACAGGCTTTAGTTGAAAGTACATGATGCTCCATGATAAGTGTTGGTTGAGTGTAAGATTGTTGTTGTGTGCCTGGGAGTGCCGCATCTTGATTTAAAGTGGAAATGTAGTTCTCAGGCTGGTCCTGAGTCAGTTGTGCTGGTGGTCCTGGCTCTGGCATGTCCCAGAGAGCCTGGCTGGGCTTGGTTGCCTAAGAGCCTTCCCTTTGGAGCTGCGGCTGGTTGTGATGTCTGTTGACTTAAAACTCCGTAGGTGGTTTAGGTTTGTTTTGGCTTTGTTTGGTTGGTTTTTTATAAAAACTAGAAAAAAAATAAATTACAATGTGGAAAAATAGGTTTTATTATACAGCGGCAGTCGTAGGTTTAGATACCTTTGGTAGGCCTAGGTTATTCCCAGTTTGTGCTTTCTGAGAACTAAGTTTTTCTTCCCAGCATTCTGCTTCACTTTCTTCAGTGATTACTTCTCTAATCCTTTTTTTTTTCCTACCAGCTCTGAAACCTTATAAAGTCATTTCACACTGAGTAGATGCTTCTGGATATTATTCTATTACACAGGCTTGCAAGCCATTTTTCTCGCTACGTTTTCTCTTAAACCTTTAGTAACACCCTAAAAAAAAAAGAGGAAAAAAAACCCCACAAAACCAAAACAAAACCCCATCCACACCACCCCAAAAAACCCACAGAGTGTACTCATGCACAAGAGATGGATGTAGCTAATATCATCGTTTCCTGTCTGTTAGCATTGTCAGCTGGCCTGCGGAACTGCTCCCCGTATGATCAAGTCCATAAAATGTTTGAGATACTGGGGTGTTTTGCTATTTGTATAGTTTCAGGATAGCCCTGAATTTGGATGCTGAAGATGCTTGGCTTGACTTCTTGTCATGTAATTCTGGCATTTCAGAAGTACCAAGAGTAGACTTAGAGGTTGAATGAGGCCATGTTTACCTTGAGGTAGGTAAGAAAGTGAAGTATTCCAAAACATTGCAGCATTCACTTTGCTCTTTGGGATCCGGAGAGGCTGAATATTTTATGCTGTGTATTATTTTAGATATTGGGTAAATGTTATAATAAGATTATTACAAATATTGGATAATAAACATCACTTGGTCTACAAGAGCTGCTGTCACTTTTTCAGTGGTTGCCTGTAAGCTTCAGTATTGATTATTTGACTACCCCCAGTGTTTTGTGGAGATCTAGTGTTTCATTTGACTGTTTAACAATTCCTCTTGTGCAAAACTGTAAAACAGTTCTCTCTATTGCGTGGCTTTTTTTTCCTGTTTTAAAGACTCGTGTTTTCTTTCCACTGGCATGATATTTCTGTATTCAAAACCTCTGCAGAAACTCTGTGGAAGAGTTATTGGGGTGACTGCCCAACTTTATTACACCAACCTAAATCTATACTGTCTCCTGTTGAAGAAGCTCAGTGGTTTATAAAACCTGAAGTCAGTAATTGTTTCATGTTTACTTTTGTCTTTGACTCTTTTTAAGGGGATGAGCAGGAAAGGAAAACAAAAATAACTTTTCCTTTATTGCCAAGTTGCAATTATCAGGGACTGTAGTGAAATGCTACTACAAATGAATCAGAGTAACCAGAGGAAAAAAAATAGGACAATAACTTGTATCCTTTAATTGTGAACTTCCTAAAGCAAAAGGGAAGGTGACACTGAGATAAAGTAGTTTTAACTTGTTGGTTTTAATTGTAAAGCAGTTGAAGGAAAAGCTCTGTGACTTTAATAGCTAAAAGACTTCTATTTTTAGAAAGGTATTTCAGCTTTTGTTCTGTACAATGATTTTGGTTCATGTCATTTGGTGTGATCAAAAATGATTTTGTCCTGAAACTTTTCCTGTTCAGGCTGCTGAAGACTGGTTCGTTCTCATTGCTCAAGCCACTTGAGCACTGATGCTGAAGATTAGTTACGTAAATCCCATTCTGTTGAGTTTTGTTGTGAGTTATGGACTGTTGACATGTATTTACTGAGATCTTTCTCTTTGTATATAGGGAAATCTTATGTTGGATAAGTACTTGTTGCAATGCCCTTAAAGCTTAAGGAAGCCATGGTAGCTGACATCATTGTATTAATTACCACATGTAATATTAAGGAAATTAATTCCTTTATTTATAGTAGGGATTCTCAAATTTCATGCTGTAGATGTCCTTCTAGTAAGAGGCCTGCATAGACTCTACAGTTGTATTAGTTATGTGAATAACTTCAGTGAAATTCAAGAAAGAAGGAAAAACATCACTTGCTTTATTTGATTTTTTTTTTTTTTTAAAGGATATGTGATTAGTGTAGAACTTGAAGTAATCTCAATCCCTGTGTGGGAAAACTTCATGTTAGATTATTTTTTTTCATGCCTTTTCTTGATGTATGGCTTTTCCTCTGTAAGGCTAGTCTTCAAGTTATGGGAGTCCCAAGCAATTCCAGAGATGTGTCCCAGGAAGACGTGTTTTAGGCGATCCTAGATGTCAGTGGCAGTTCCTGGGAGAGCCCAGCTGTTGTAACTGTTCCGAGATGCTCAGGTGATGGGGAGCGTGAGGAGCGTTGTCAGTCCGAGGGTGCTTGGGCTGGAAATGGTGAAGGGGCAGGACCTTGGAGAGCAGACGCTGGCGCTGGTTCCTTCCGCCCGCCTTGGCGGCGATGCCTTGGCTTTTGGGGGGCCAACTGTTTTGTTTTCTGTGGGGTAACTTGCATGGCTTCAGGGGATTATGAGACTTACTCTTTCTTTTAACTTGTAGAATTCCCTTTTACTTATTGTTTTTCTATGTTCAACAGTAAAATATATCTCTTCGTTGTTAATACCAACTTTTCGCTTTGTGACTTTTAATTCCTTGCTACTTGATTTGTTAGTGTCACTGCAGTTGCTTCTGTCTTCCTGTGTTCAAGTAACATTGAGTCAGAAAAACAGGTCTTGCTTCCTGCAATCATGTTCTGGGGACAAGTGACGAGCAGACTGCAGTTTGGCATTTTAGAGATTGGAGGGGAAAGCAATGTTTACTACTTGGTTCCCATTATTTCTTGCATTTTCTTCTTTGAGTATTTAGTTTCATCTAAATACTCGATCATATTCATACTCTATCCTGCACCTCATCTTTGTTGCAACTCTTCTGTTAACTCTCAAAGTTGTTATTTTTCTGTGCTCATGATTTTTTTCGATTTTTCAGTTTTCATTCTGCTTACTTGAATTCTCTCTCTGCTCTTCTCTCTCTCTTCCACCCTGCTTAATTCTTCAGTGTTGCTGTATGTATAGTTCTGTGTCTTCATATTACCATTTCATTTAACAGGCTTACATAATAGATTTTTTTTTTTCCATTTCCGGTATTCTCTTGATGACTGTTCAGGTCTGATTCAGGAAAGGTGAGAAATATCAGTCAGAAGTTGCCTGTGGATGATGGCAGTGCTGCCTTGGTGCTTCCAACAAGTCTTGTTAAGTCTCTCACTGTACAGAAGAGAGTTTCATACTGAGGAAAGAAAGATTCTCTGTATAGAATGGCTTTTATGATGTACTTTTTTAATTCCTTTTTTTTTTTTAATGTAGCTCATCTGTTAGTTTTACCAACTCGGGTAGCTAATACATAAGGATTTTTGCAGGCTAAGCTATGCATTTATAGTGTCAGGATGCTGGGACAACCTGAAAAATAACCTTACCATCTTCAGGAGCAAGTGGTTGTGAAGATTACTGAATGCTACTTATACTAATAGGATGCTGCAATTAAGCATAGTTGTAGCCATTTAATTTCTTTTGTTTAAGCATATGTTGTGGTAATTTCTCTTTTTTCATTTTGTGTAGCAAACGGGCAGTTTTTAGAATCTAATCTGTGAAGAGGTGAGAAGCCATTCTTTTTCTGCCTTTCCTTGTATGGGAATTGACTTGCAGTCTGTGTGCAAAACACGGGAGTAAAAAACTGGTAAAAAACTGGGAGGATCTCTGTGGTTTTCTTAACAGTTGGTTAAAATACCCAGCTTATGGGTAGTTTTACTTTCGGGATTTTCCAGATCTGGCACGTATGGTGAAAGGTGAACTTCTGGAGGAAGTTTGGTGCAAACACATTTCAGCTATTTTCAGGTAATGTTAGAAGAGGAAATAATTGTCCTGTTTATCCATACGTACTTGTGTGCATGCGTAGAACTCCTTTGGGAGATTTAGTGCTGGCTGAAGATGGAACTCATTGGAAAAAGTCCTTGTGGAAAAAGATGCCTTTGGGTGTTGACCTTTATTTAGCTAATTTATAGGAGTTCTGTAAATAAGGCTTCATAAACCACATGACAATTGAGGCACGATTTCTAGATCAGCATCCATGCAGAACGTCAGTTCCCATCTCGGAAGCGTGTGGCAAAACTCTTTTTACACTGGATTGACGAAGCCTCTTACATTCTAGGCTAGTAGGCATCAGTTGATACGAGAGTGTGAACAGCTTTATTTTTCTTTCTTTTGCTTGGAACTTGGATAGCACTGGGGAATGTGAGCTCCAAAGCTATATAAAAGTAGGTTCTTTTGCTTGGTTTAAGGATGATCAGTGCAGTTAATTCTTTGCCTCATTGGCCAGTTATTATTAGTTTACTTATGGTTGAACTATTTTTTTTTTCTTCGAGCTACTTTTTTTTCTTATTCTTTGAAATAAAACTTTTACCACAAACTATTTCAAGTTGGAAGTCTTGATGCTTTATCCGCTGATGTGATATTTAAAGTAGATACAGTTTGGTCAAGTTGATCACACTCAAGATCAGTTTTAATCTCTAACTTGAAAACTCGCTAAGTCTTAACAACAGTGCCGGTTTGAATCTTTCCAAAGTGAGTTGGCTTTGTACATTGTGTTTAGCCATAGTTACAGATACTGACCCATGTGCACTTGCTGATATCTGACTTGCAAAATATTTATTTATATTGAAATGACATCTGTAAATATGTTTTCCGATTGGAGGCAATGCTTGTCATGAGACTTCACTGCAGTCTTGGAGATACTTGCATAGACCATAGACATTGCCTTCAGCAAGCTCTCATTTCTTTCTGTCTACTAGCTTTCAGAAAAAAAAAAATCCAGCATTATGCACTAGCCAGTAGATTACTGAATACGCTATGTGTTTAAGGGAATTATTAAATACAGGTTATCTGGCAGAAGTGAGTACAAAATTTGAGCGTATGTTTGAAAGTTGAGAGAGAATGCAGCTTCGCTGCTTGCCCATCCTTTATCAATATTTTATTCTTCTTTTTGAATGGGCATTGCCTGTGTCTGAGTTGATGAAAATAAATAATGCCTTGGAGTTCAAATGCTCTGCAAGCTCTTCTTGGGCTTTCAACGAACTGCCTGAAGCTCCATTTAGTGTAATGACCCATCGCCCATTTATCTATCTTATCTCCTTGTTTAAGCAGGCTCAAATATACTTTGTAAGAAGTAAATTAATCGTATTTGCCTCTCACAGATTTTGTCCCTAAAACCTGGAGCATAGTCATTAGGTGCTTTTGTTATAAATCTGCTGGTAATCTGTTACTTCTTACTGGCTGTGGTGGCTCAGTCGTGGGCCTTTTCTGTCTGGTTGTGGGGAAAAAGCTGTTGTTGTTTTCTGTAGCTGATTCATAGTGTGCCAAGTAGTACAGCTGAACTAATTTGCAAGGTTCTCTCTTGAAAATACAGTGCTTCCTGGAGTACATATTTTAATTTTTGCGTTCCTTGCTACTTTTAATTAAGACCAATAGGAAGCCTCTTTAGCTTTTGGAACCTTGTTCACACTATTAAATCTTTGTTCTACTTACAAAATAGTTTGATAAACTTCGAGTTCTATGTTTTCACCTTAAAGTAGTATTTTAAAAAAGTTCAGAGCTGGAGTTTTTAAAGACAAATCTTTTCAAAGCCAGAGTCATTCAAGTAGTGATATATTATTTTTGAAGTTAATATGTTACTAAAAGGAAAGAATGCAAGTAAGTAGTCTATTTTAAACTCAGGGTAAGGAGTTCTTTATCAGAGCAGTAATTTCAGCATCAGCAGTGTCAGCCCTAGCTTTGACATTTACCTTGGGCTAATTAGTGATACGCTATGAAATTCTGATTTTATGCAGAACTTGTCCAATCCTGCATTGATTCTTTAAGAAACTTTTAGTGGCCAGGGTCAAAATATTACGATGAGCAGCCTGACTCTCTGCATCTAGTATACGTTTTGGTGATGTCAAGCAGACTTGGTTGTGTGGGAATGCTACTTAAATTGAGATGGATTTTTTTAATGAAAAGAAGAACTGTAACAACTTTAAAGATGAAAACAATGCTGAGACTCTTGGTGTGTCTTTTTGCGCCAGCAAAGCCAGAGCAATGTGCGGGTTGGCCAATTTTGGATTCCATTCATATCCCCATCATCCACAAGCTGATCTTAGATCAAAAAAGCCATTCCTGCATTACACAGTATTTAACTGATGCAAGCTCATTCTGCTCCTTAAATTTTTGATGCAGCACTCCATGCTGGATGTGCTACTGCTGCCTCTCCCGCTATTGGCATAACTCAACCTGAATGGTGTATTTCACACTCCCTTATAGTCCAGATCAAATTTCTACTGCTAAATAGTACTGCATGGATTCAGTTATTTGTGAACTTTGAACTCTGGCTAACTCTGTGGGAATGAACAGTGCAGGTTCATGCAACATGATAACTTAGGCTTTACTTTGTCTGAAAGCTGCAGTGCTGCTTCTGGACCTGAACTGGCAGCACAGTTGTGTTTAGTTATAATTCATCTGGGCAGTTTTGGGTAAATTATCACCTGATAATTGAAATAATTGACTGCATTTAAAATAATTTCATATGGAACTCTTCTCCTTGGGAGTGGTTGCTGTGGCATGTTCTCCTTGGGAAGGTGAAAATCCTAAGGTGCTCTTAATAAGGACGATTGTTGGGTTAGTTAAATGTCTTATGACCATTCTAAAGGGGGCATTTTAACCCAAGGCAGTCGTGACCTACCATGCTGAAAACTTTAGGATGGCATCACTTTCGAAAGATGACAACTTTAAATTTCATGCGGCTTTTCAGGGTCAGCCTCAGCTCCATACTGCCTTAGCATATTACAGTAAAAGGAAAATAGGGTTTTTCTGGAGAACATGAGGGAGATAGGATGGAAAGGGAAATACATGTTAAGAGAATGAGATTCAAAGAGAGAGGACTTAGTGGTGTTTGCAGGGAAACAGGGAGATAATATAAAGGTAGCAGTTACAAAAGATGAGCTGATTTGCCCCGTTCTGGTGAAGTTATATCTTACAAGTGCTATCTGACAAACACAGCAAAGCTTGTGCTACTGCAGGGTAACTATGCTGTACATTGGGATACTGAATTAAAACTCTTCAGGCCTTTCTGATCTCGTGGTGGCTACGAGGAATTATGCAGGTGCTGAATAACCAGCAGGTAACTGATTTGGGTGGTAGCTGGGGGACGCGTTGTCAGTGCTTTTTCCTTATTCTTTTGAGTAGCTTCTTTATTTCCATTCATAAGAAGACAGTATTGTTTGACTTGCAAACCTTTGTCAGATTTGTTGAAATTACTTTTATGTTCAAAAGTTTGTGTCTGACAGAGGCCAGTAACTTTATCAGTTTGTTTTTCTAAGGAAATGAGTCTTTAAAAGGGTTACTAATTGCCGTCTTTAAGCTACTATATTGTATCTGTAATATTTGCTTTGTAATCTCTGTATACTTTGTAATAAAAAGTTTACAGGTAAGAAATAAATTTATGAAGTTGGAGCATTTATAAATACAAGAAACTTAAAGATCAGTTTAGACTTAACCATACTCACCTCCATCTTTAATTCATTTTATCTGTAGCGCTGTGGTGGGATGATGAGAGTGGGCATTGACAACTCAGTATCATAAAGATATTGTAAAGGCACTTGGAAGTATCTTAACCATATGATTATAGAATTTTATTACTGCAGTATCTTGGGTGACAGATCTGATTTTTTTTTTTTTTTTCCCATGTTAACCTGACATTCAAACAGTGTTTCTAATACTGAAGAATTAACTTGCTTTTTTTATTTGATAGTACATTCTACAGTAGTGTTTCAGCACTTGTTGGTTATGTGTATCTAGTCAGTATTGTGGGGCACTTTTGTTTTATGGAGACTGAAGAGTGGAAAGCAGGCTTTTTTTTTCCGCACTGACAAGTTGTAGAAAAGCTTGGACAGTTAAACTGTCGCCAATGAACTTCAAGTTGGCACTGTCCTTTTAGATACTTGTCAAAGATGGCTTTGTAAGGGTCTGGAAGAACTCTGGTAAATAAATCTAAGGCAACCATGAATTCTTTATAGTAAAAGAGGAGTAATTCTTATAGGTGAAAGTAGAAAGGGAATGGGAGACACTAAACTCTCTGGTTATCAGCTCATTTAATATTGATTGTAAACAAAAAGGCTCTCCCTACAAATAACAGAAAACATGTCAGGGCAAATATATATAAAAAAATTAAAGTGCTAGTTTTCTGTGTGAACAGTGGCATTATACAGAAGATCATGTATATATTTCTTTCAAGAGTAGTGTTACAGTCCCTACTACTGTTTCATTTAATGTATGGCTCTTTTTTTCCTCTGTTTAGTCTGTATCAGGGAACAATTTCTGAGAATAATGTCCATTTTGAAAGTGATCCAGTCTTTCCCGTGAGAAGCTGGTATCAGATGTGGCTTGGGGGAACAGGGGAAGGGAGCAGAATCGCTATGCAACTGCACCTTGTTATAGTTTTCAATATGTAGAAATTACAGGTAACATACAGTAAAGAGCTTTCTGTGGTTTACTTTTTAGTGTTTTGTGTTTCTGAAAGTAGATAAAGTATACTTTAAAAAAATTATTATTTTTCACTTGCCATTTGATTTTGTACTTAACGTGATAAGTGACCTTTGGATATAAGATATTCCTCGCAAGTCTAGCATGATAGCTGTCCTTGAGGTCTAATTACAGTCTGTTCCTGTAGCTCTGGAGTTCTTGCTAAAAATGCACTTACGATCTGAGCTTTGTTTTTTAAGAGTTGAGATTATATTGCCCCCTTCTTTGCAGCTGATTTATCTTTTTTTCATCTTCTGTAGTTTCCTTGGTTTAGTAGCTTTATTAATAGGTTTTTTTCTTAGCTTAGGAGATCATGTTGTTTCTAGTACTGTAATATACTTTTAGCAAATCACCCTTTTGTGGAAGACTGAAAGCTAGCCAAGTAAACTGGGAGACTTTATTTTTTCTGAAACGTTTAAAAGTTTTACTTTTACCATTGTGTGTTTCGGCTTCTTGTCAGCCGCTTGAATAAACAATTACATTTTAAGTATATCTGATTCTTTTTTTAAAAGAGCTTCTGAAAAGTTACACAAGAGAAGATGTTAAAATAATCAAGCAATTAGTAATTATTACTTTGTGTTAGTTAAGCAGCTCAGCTCTTTCTTACATGGTATTACTGTGACAAAAAGATCTCTATACCATCGTGTTGTAACGATTCAGTGAAATGAGACATTACAAATATGCAGAAAGACCCCATTTCCTATGTTTTATTTGTAGAATAGATTTAGCTGGAATTTACCTACATACTAGTCTTTCTTCTTTCTGCTGGTTAGTTTTGTCTTGCATTGTCTGTTTAAGGCCTTCACCGTTCTGTTTTTTCCACACCCTATTAATAAGGCTGCCTTCAGTTTCTTTGCCTACAAATGAGCAGGGTGAGGGTGAAGTTACTCCAGGTGAGTGGGGCAATTTTACATCTGCAGTCACTACAAAGGTGTTTACTTCTCTCAGCCTCACATTCATGCTTTTCTTCCCAGTCCCCCCTGCTTACACAGCTGCCACCTGAGTATTCAGTGGCTTACAAAGCCAACAAAGAAGTGGGTAGTTTTTGGTTAGATAGGTAAGTTGAATTTGCTCAGTTCCCAGTCTGGCTCTCTGGATTCCTAATGATTGTTTGGGAGTAGTTGGAATGCATGGCTACGGATGCTGTTAGTAGTGTGGACTTGAACTGCGTTATGTTGATCTTGAAATTGGATCTAGTTCAGGGAAAAGATGTTCATGTGCATGGAAAGTAAGAGAGAAAAGGGAGGACTGGAGGGTGAGAAGGTCTGAGAGGTTTTAACTGAAAAGAAAAAATTGCTGGAGCAAATTTAAGGAAGGAGAAGAAAACTGAGCCCAGAGAACTCAGGAGTAAATTAGGGAAGGCATCTCTAACAAACGTTGCCAGCTTGTGAGTGCCTGGAGAAAGAAGGAGCCACTGGAAACAGGGGTGAAGGAGCTGAGCCTGGGATTGGAGTGTCACTGCTGAGAGATCCTCTCTCTGAGAGAGATAGATCATGGAACGACTGGCTGTAAAGCTCTGGAGCACATATTATCAGTTCTTATTGATGAGGGCACGCGAGCTGCCACTTGGACGTGCTTCAGATGCTCTCACAGCGTGGAAGTGTGCCTTAGCACATCCTGTGGGAATCACTGCCTTGGGTATGAAACAAGGAAAGGCTTATCCACCACATCAATTTGCAAGAAGGGGGCTTGTCACAATGAAACTTTTTTCAAAAGTTTGACATGGTTGTTACTGCTGCGTTCAAAATACTGAGCGTATGGGAGGCTGGAGAGGCAGCAGGCTAAGGAGGATCTGGGGCACGCAGGATGCTTGAACATGGGAGAGAATAAAAGGCTGTTCTGAATTTACAAGTGAATGAGTCTGTTTTAACTTCTGTTACATTCAAGGTAGAAGAAAACTAGTGTGAAGAGAGAGCGAGACATCAGTTGGAAGAGAAGTTGAAATCATATGCAGCAAGGAAGCCCTTACAGAGCTGACTTATATCAACAAACGTGCAGGAATGATGCGTGCAGTTGTTCCTATTGCTTTTCTATCTGTACTTTTTTTCAATTAAAAAAAAAAATAGGAAGGCTTAATAACCAATTGTTGCTGTGCTTCCAGCTGCATGCATCCTTGAAGAGAGGTGCTATAAATCAAGAGTATCCACAAAGTTTACATTTGTAATAAGACAGGAAGTTGAAAGCCTAAGATTTAAATGTTGGTTCTGAGGACATAAATTAGCTGAGCTGAAAAACAGAATTTCTGCTAAGGAGCAAAAGAGCTTCAATGAAGATCCGCTAGGAGAAGCCCTGCCAGATGTGTCGCTGCTCCTTTTGGTAGTGGCACAGACTCGGATCAACTCAGTGGAAAACTGCAGCTTCAGTGTGGTTGTTCCTGTTTTGAGCTTCCCAAGTATTTTTAGGAACAAGAACAATATTATTTCTAGGTACAGAGAACAAAGGGGAAATTGTGTATGTAGCAACTACATTAATTAGCAGTGATTAGTAAATAAGACCAGTTGAAGTTGGTCTACATGTGAGATGTAGAATGCACAAACAAGAAAATAACAGGTCTCTTCGACTAGTGCGTATCCCTCATTTTTTTTGACCTGGGCCTTAAGCTTCAGTATTTCCATAACTTCTACGTTTTCTGTGCTTTATGTGGCAATTGCATCTTTTAAGGAACCGGTTTGCTTTCAGGTTTTCTTTTTAATCTCATAGAGAGAAGTTCAGGAGTATTTCAAACTATTGCAGTGAAAAGGCTGCTCTGGAAATTAGGAGTTACTGTGCTACTTGTTAGAGGGTGTGTTTTTTAAGTAGGGGGATGTGTGGATGAGGGAAATCTTATAAATGTATAGATGTTTATGTAAACCCTTACAAGTTAGAATTAGGTTTGTTCCTACTAAATTGTTATTAACAGTTTTTGTGTCAAGTTTGAACAAATTAATCTTAACAAAGCAATGCTCACAAAAATGGGAAAACGAAGGTTTTGTGAATCTTTTATTCTGGGCAATACTTTTTTTATGATACTATCTATAGTTAAGGATCTGTGTTTTGTGGTAAGCTTGACCTAAATTTTTTGTTTTCTTCAGTGCTGTGCTTTGGCCTTGAGAGAGTCAAGTGTCATGGTAATTTGTGGTGTTTAAAATAAGAAGTAGTTAACAAGTGATACCTGTCTTTTAGTCTGCTTGTTAATTTTGAACTTTGTCCAGTGTTACATAGTGTTCTTTAAAGCCTTCTAGGAGTGAGATGTTTAATGGTATATTATTGAGAGACTGGGTTATTTTGTGTATTTTTATACTTGTGTGTGTAAATATGCGCATACACACATTTTCATCTATATGTAATGCCCTTATTTCAAAGAAGATATAAGTATTTGTTTTGGGCAATTATTCTCTGCAGTGGTGTTCTTCTCAACTTTATTTTCTGATCTGTGCCAGCAGACTTTCATTAGATTTAGTTTTTGGAAACCTGTATTGAATAGATCACATAGGACCTTGCAAGGCTGAGACTGGAGAAGAGGTTGAGGGAGGGATTCTGAAGAGCTTGCTTCTGCTACTTGAAATTCCACGTGAAATGTGGAAATGAATACTTAGTTTCGTTATAAATTAAATGGTCAATTTAAAAGGAGCACTGACATTCTCAATTTGTATAGCAATTAGGTAATTGTAGAAGTGTATGGAAATTTAGGACAAAGAGGAAATGAGAATTGTGCGTTGATCATTGGAGAAAGCTGTGTGACCAACAAACAGAATCCAGTGCCCTAATGTATAACTGCTTGATACAGAAGTGGAGATGTGGGCTACTACTGATGTTTGGCTTATTAGAGTGTAGGAGCACTTTTTAGATGGAAGTGGGACATTTGATAATACCTCGTTGAAGTATTTGGGGTTTGAATTCAGTACTTAACTATTCTGCTTTCCAACTGTAATAAATGTGGTAAATGTTTAGCATTTTGCCAATTAGTGATTCGTTATGGCTAAATGTCAGTATATACATATACATGTCAGCTTAGCTAGTCTGAAATAACTTTATACGTATACTGCATATTGTTCTTGGTAGTTTTGTTGTGGTGGGTGTGGGTGGTTGTGTGTTGTGTTGTTTTTTTTTCCCCTCAGTCTTTATCTGACATGGAAAAGGAGCTTAAGGTCTCATAGTCATCACAAGATGCAGACTTAAAATCTGAAGAAAAACACAAACTGGTTAATGAGTAAAATTGTTGAAGGTGGTTCATATTTGAAAGTGCGCATCAATGGGTAGTTGCCCGTGAAGTTTATGAAGAGTGTTTCCTAAGAAGAGGATTAGAAGAAAGGGCTGCTATCAATCACTGATTTTTTTCACAGCAGCATTTGAGAATACTGTGCAGTTTCTGTTTTCCAGTTAGTTGCATCTAAACCTTATTTCTGTTTACTGAAGCAAAAAATATGTAGATTCGGTTGAGGAGTTCAGTTTCTAGGCTGAAAAGATGATTTGGATATTATGCATTTTCAGGCTGAAAAACCTTTCATATAAAGTTACTGTGACTTGATTACTGGTGTTTATTTTTACAAAATACATTGTTTATTTTTCATGCTATCAAAGGTAATTTATAATAAAAATAGAGCGATTGCTCTTTTTTTTTTTCTTTTGCTACTAATACATTTATGTTTTTATTTTCTTTAGTATCGGTCATTGAAGGTGCTGATGGGTTGCAGCTCAGAAAAGAACATGCCCTCAAGATATTTGCTTACATCAATTCCTGGACACAAAGGTAACTTTGGAATGAGTTTGAGTGTTGATGATTCTGGATCTCAACAGTAGGTTTCCCTTTTTAAAAGATACAGTAGAGTGAATTAAAATGGGCGGGTTATTAATGTGTAGCGAAGTGATACTTGGAGAGTAAAGAACATTTTACTACTTATAAAAATAAGCATGTTACCCAGTGCATTTTGTGCAAAGCACGTTTTGAATCTGATTGGCATTCTGGATGCTGTAACAATTGTGTAACAATAAATAGCTATATTGCAATGACAAATCTTGTATGTTGCTGCTTTAGTGTGAAATTTTCTGACCTCCTGTGGGGGCAGGATAGGGTAAGAAAAAATTAAGAAAAGATCACTCTGAATGGGACCATCAGGTTTAATTTTTCTGCATGTCCTAATACTGTGAGTCAAGATGATGAATGATTGCAGCCCATAGCTACTACACTGATAAAGAAAATCCTTTGCACATGGTTGTCGTAAATCAACTAGATTATTCCTTTTAATCTATTGTTTAAATTACTGTGTTTTGTTTGGGGTTTTTTTGTTGTTGTTTTTAAGTAGTTACATCAACTAAGGACGTTTGGAATTCGGTGCTCAGCAGTTGTTACAAAACCAAACCAAATAGTAAGAAATATTGGGAAAAGCATAGAGTATAAATTGGAACACATTCTTCTGATATTTAGAAGGCTCCAAAAGAAAAAAAGGAGCGTTACACTTTGGATACCCGTGAAAGTGGAATCGTCTTCTTCCTCATTCTGCCCAAAGAAGGCACTCAAAGTAAATTCATTATCTTCTGCAATATGCTGTGAGACACAGAGAAGGAATTTTAAATCAAAATAAACAGCAGCAACAGAAACCAGAATGCTGTCATTTCTTGACAGGTCCTAGATCACAGGTTTGTCTGAGAACAATTGCAGCCTAGTCATTTTCCAGGTCAGAGTCTGTTTAGACGTTTGTTCTGTTCAACAACTATAGCATGACAAATCCAACCTGAAGAAAAAATAAAGTCTGGGTAATATTTAACTCTTTCTTTTGGTTTCTTTTTACCTTCCGTTTGTGTGGTTTCATACTATAAAAGAGTAAGGAAGACAGTCCTTAACCTGTTCAAAGCAGAATCTCGAAAGAGGCCACAGGAAGGAGTTTTACTTTACATTTTAATTTCATGTCTCATTTCTGCTTTTCCATATGGGCTTTGGAGAGTTCTGCTTATTGCTTTGTGCTTGAGGCCCTCCTTAAGAACTACTTTTTATTTTGTTACCTGTAGTTTAAATCTCTGCTTTCCTTCAGAAGATCAGTTGACAACTCAGCCTGAAGAACACCTGTTTCTTTCATCTGCATGTAGTGTTTCCATTTCAGTTTTCTTCTGGAAATTGTAGTGTTCAAAGAAGTCATATTTGTAGTGTACTCACTTTTTCATAGGTCTTTAATTTTTGGTGGAGCTTTTCAGATACATGAAGACTTAGAAGTTTTGCATGTACCTCTATCTTGAAAAATGTGCTTTTGCCCAGTAGGGAATTCTTCAATATGGGTTGGCATTCAAATACAGATATGTGAGAAATAATCGACAGGCTTTGTTTTCATTATCGTGAGAATAATTTGTTACAGCCAGGTGGGCTAGTAATTTGTAAGCATAAGTGATGGAGCTATTTCACATAGTTTCCCCAAGGATAAATGCCTAAGGTTACACTTGGTTTTGCCTGCAATTTGTTGTTGACATTTGTTAATATGAAAATACATTTACAAGTAAGTCACAAAGTCAATTTTTCAAATGGGTGAAGACATACCACTTACACAATATTAGAAGGATTTTTCTTCCTGGATAGATGCAACAAAAGGGTTTAGATGCTTCTGTCACTGTATCTATGCTGAAATTAGAGAATACTGAAAGTTATCTTTGTCTAACCCACTGAAAAAAAAATATCTGTGTTCGGAACATGTATGCTTTAAGAGCTGTAGCTCAAGGGTGTGTTTTTATTCCCTCAAGAGAGGCAGCACCCTCTACCCATCATAGTTCTGGGTTCTCTGTCCTTTTTTTTTTTTCTTAAAAATGATAATTTATTACCCCCAGTTTCTAGATTAAATGCTATGCTTTGCAGAAGGATTTTTTATCACTTCTTATTGATACTTCTTGCCCTATCTTAAAATTATTTTGCAACCCTGTTGATTTAAAAATAACAATAATTAGTTCTCACCCAGCTGACAAGCATGTCAGGTGGTCTATTGCAATAAATACCAATAGAGAAAACCAGATGAGGAAACGGATTCAGGAACATACTGAAGAACACAGCTGCTTTCATAGTACGGTGACCTTGTCCCTAAGATTTCTTTTGTATATTTTATGGTGGCAGCTACTAAACAATAACAGGGACTTCATTTGTGAGCATTTGGAAAAAATGGAATGTTCACAGGGTTTAAGGAAGGTTTCGTGACTCCCACTTGCTGCTGGGTAGAGTCTGTTTCATTTGGATTTCCTCACTTTCATGGGTCTGTCAATGATTTTGTTGTCTAAAATGTTTTAATGTGAAGAGTCCTTTTGGTCAGTTACCCGTTCTGATTTTAGCTACTTCAGGAATTTTTATTTCTGTTTTTTTTTTTTCTGTTTTCTTACAGACAATGTCTGTGCTGTTTCAAGGAATATAAACATTTGGAGATCTTTAACCAAGTAGTATGTGCGCTTATTAACTTAGTGATTGCCCAAGTTCAAGCTCTGCGGGACCAGCTCTGTAAACATTGCACTATTAATATAGATTCAACGTGGCAAGATCAGAGTAATCATGCTGACGAGCCCCTGAATGTAGAAAGAGAGTCTCATGAAGAAGAAAATGGAGAACGGCAAAAATCTATAGAGAAAAAATTAGATTCTGCGAGAACTTGTATCCTGGCAGAGGAGGAGTCTGCAAAGAACACTGATGCTTTTAGTTTATGGAGCACTGATGAGAAGGAAAAGTTGTTGCTGTGTGTGGCAAAAATCTTTCAGATTCAGTTTCCTCTGTACACTGCTTATAAGCATAATACTCATCCCACAATAGAGGTATATCTTATCTTTATGTGTATATTTAATTGTTTTGTAAAAGTTTATTTGTTCTCAATAACAAGTAGACTGTGTGTGTTTGGTGATAGTTGCTTTCACGCAGGATGGGCAAATTCAGCTCTCCTGTTGACTTCAGTAGAACTTTTCAGAGAAACTTTTAAAATGACAAATACTCTTACACTTTCTTTAAAATATGCTTAATTGTTATAGGTAATATATTGATAAGTGTTGGATGGAACTGTACACTGAATTATTGTACTGTTTAAATAACAGGAAGGCAGAAAGGGGACTATAGCGAAGCCTTTCTTCCAGAAGGTAACCCACTAAGAGTTTACTAATTTCTTTCCATTACAGTCTATGGTTCTAGAAGCAAAGCTTCATCAATTAACTTTGTGCAAGACCAAACTTACTTGTTAGAACAGCTATTTAATTGACTGGAATAACTGAGCTCTACTCAGGTAGCTTTGTTCAATGGTGCTGCTTTTTCTCTGTGATATTTGTTATGGCTACCATTCACATTTTCCACATTTTCTTCTGAAAAAAAGCCACCAAATGAAGAATTTTCAAAAATCCTGCAATGTTTAATTCACAATTTCTGAAATAAACATGATGTTGTTAGCGTTTCCTAATTGCAACAATATAGTTCATGGAAAGGTTGGGGTTTGATCCACCTTGTGGTAGCCTAATAACAAATAAACAGTTCTTTTACAATATTGGTATGCGAAGAAGATGTATATTTTAGCTAAATGAAGAAAACTTCTATCCAACAAACTTTTGAGATAGTGAAACTGGAGAATTGTATTACAGTTAACCCATTCTTAATTTTTTTATATAGAGAGTTTTGGGAGTTCTGTAGGAGCTCTGAATGGTTAAATTTGCTTTTTAAACTTAAGTCCAAAATGAGATGATACCAAGCATATATAATTTTTGGTTGTGTATGCTAGAGTGATCACGAGATAGAATCAATTCCTGTTGAATGAATCCTGCCATATCTGACAATAAATCTAGTTAAAACCCTCAACACAGCGGGTTTTCTGGGTGGGCTGGATTTTGGTTTCTTGTCTTATTCCAAAACATATGGCATAAGTTGACAGAGGTCGTTTCACAAATATATGTGTATAGAAAAATGAAGCAAAGTTAGGATTTGTAGATTTCAGGTTTCCCATCATTTGTTTTGGCCTGCCTCTTAAACTTTCACCATACCTACATAAATCTGTAGTTCAGCCTCTGCAAGTAGGAACTGTAGAGGGTAGATCTATCTTGTCAGTTTAAAAAAAAAAAAATCAATGACTACTTAAGTGATTTATGTTCTCTACTCCTGTGGGATGCCTACTGAAACTGGCTTCATAGGAATATGCAATGAACAATTCTGGAACAGCTTCTTTATGTATAAGCACACTTGCTTCTTTTAAATGACAATTTCATGTATTTTTTTTTTCTACTCTTTCAATTTTACATCCAAATGATAGAAAGAAAATCTCAAAGTGCCTGGTGGGATTTCTTTTTCACTTTATGTGCAGCCATAAAGTGATTTGGACACAGATGTGCTGTAGATTGCTGTACTGTGACTGGCTATCTCTCTAGACATACTAGTATATATCATATATATATATCATACTAGTAAATATCATTTGAATTATTGAATACATTCATTAGCTATCCTAAAAACAGCTTAAGGGGAAGCTGAGAATGCAAAACACTTTGCTGACATACAGACAAGTAAGGGAAAAGTTTTCTGCTTTTCTACTAGACTGTTTGAGTCTCCGGGTATGGAGGTATGCTAACCTGCTTTCCTTTTTTTGTGGAGATTTTTTTGTTTTCATTTAAAAGCTCCTAGCATCAATGATTTCTTCACAAACTGAGATTTTCTGTATTTAGGAAGCACTAGGGCTCTGTTCTTCTGAAGTAGTACTGTTAGCTATTTTAGTGTCAAAACTTTCTGTTACCATGAGTAACTAATTTATTGAGGTTTCGTAATTCTGGATTTCAGTCTAGAGCATATCTTAGTTGAATTGAGTCAAGCTATTCTGGTAATGAGAGAACTTCTTGTTTTAGATCAGACTTGGACTCAATTGTCAATGGATCATAAAATAAAAATCCCTGTTTCAAGTGTATCATCTATACTTGTAAGCTAAAGAGATTCCTGAAGAGACTAAAACTGCCAAGAATTTGCTGGGAGAAGCTCTTGTGGCTCTCCCTCTAAGCATTTCTTTTGCCCTGGAAAAAGGGAAATTTTGTGATGCAAAACAGACTCCAATCTCCACTCTCACTGACTTCCAAAATTCCTTGTTCCAGCTTCTTGAGATGAATTTACACAATTTCAATGAGTCGTGCCATCCAGTAAGGCTTCACTTGGCCTAGAAGTGACCAATTAGGCTGTCATTTAAAAATTTCCAATGTAAAGCTTTCACAGGGTGTTATTGCCTTCTGGTGATGATTAGCAGTCAATGTTAGTGTTAGTCTTTGCTCTGAATGCACCTCTGAGATCTTTGTTCCTAGTGACAGCAGACAGAAGGCAAATCCTGAACTCTGGTGCTCTTCCCAGGTGCTTGCCCAAGCCATTTTACACTTGACCATCTAGTGAAGAAAAAAAACATTCATGTGAAAGTAGTAGTTTAGGAGTTCACGAAACTGGATGAAAATGAACAGCAAAGCACGATTTGTTGATAGTCAAAAGGGTGTTGCCTTAAATTATATGGGCTAAGAATTATTTTTGTCCCTTCCAACATTTCTAAAATGAGGGATGGATGCCTATGGAAGCCTGACTGGTAGCTGTGCACCCAACAACAGAAACCATCTTGAACAAGTGGCCTTGCAGAGGTGTCACAGAAATATGCTATATATGAGGACAGCAAAACTACATCACGTGGAAGTAAATCAAGCATATTGACAAGTATATAGTCTTGACCTGTGTAGAATGTATATGAATCTGGATAGACAGAATGTTTGCCTCTGCTTTCTTAAACCGGTGAATAGCCTAATGAAAAATGTCTCTCTACTAAGTCTGGATTTCTAAACCAGCACAATTAATTGCAGTCAGAGGTCAACTGAGTTCAGGACATGAACACTGAAAAACAAAAATCTGTAAAAATAACATCTGGAAACATAGCATTTGCTTCTGTTGAAATCTACCAGGATTTTTGGTACCCAGAGAGAGAGGCCTTTGTGTCTGTTTTTCATCCTAAACAAAATTAACTCAAAATACAGGGTGTTTCAAAAAAGGTGGACCAAAATGCCTCTCAAAGTGATTTTGAATTGAGACCATCTTTTTGAAACACCCTGTATTTTTATAAATGTTTGGGTTTTTATTTTTTGAGAAGTGTTCATACTTTGGAATTTATGTATGGAATATATTTTAAGAGATCTTGCATACAGGCCATGTGCCCTATTCTTTTCATACTTTGTGCAGCAAGTATAATATGTAGAATGGACACTTCAGAGGGAAAAAAATAGCCTAGAAAATAGAGGCTTTAAAAATCCTGTAGAGAAAGGAGCAACGATGTAAAGCGGACTCCTGAACTTAGCACTGTCTCAAAATGCACAATGAATCTGAAGGGAGCTACCCAACCATTCAGCAGTTCTTGCGAGAGAAAAAAAAAATCAGTTGTTGAGGTGTCTGCAGCTATAGTCCCTGATTCTTTGAGATGTTGCTCGCTCTACTTCTACTTTTCAAGTATTAATAAACATTTTCTTGGAAGATATCCCTAATTAAGTGCCTTCCACCAAGATTGTCCATGTCAGACCCCAGCTGGTACATTTTATCTGAAGTGATGGTATTTTTAATGCCATATTAGATTCCCATGAGGAGTTATTTTATTTCCTTGTAAACCTGATCATGAGGAGTTCTCTGTTCTGTTTCACATCTGCAAGAACAGAAGTCACATTTCCAGACTCAGTCTCTCAACCACAACACTTTTAGTAAGGTTTGCAGGACTTGTGCAACAGACTTCCACAAGATTTTGATTTCTGGATTCTAAGAGCTGTACTTCACTTGACAACAAGTCTCTTATTTTATTCAAGAAAACTAATGACATTTCTCACGCTGTTTCTGCAGTTTTCATGAGCAGAGCGCTGAACACCTTTTCTTGCTGCTTGAAAACATACCACCTACTGGCTTCAAAGCTGTTTTAAAAATAACTGTTGGAGTATCACGAGTTCAGGCATGACTTAGAGTTCAGCAGAATTAAAAAAAAAGAAAATAAATGCTTAGATATAATATGAGCATATTGAATAATTCAAAATGTTTGTATCACACTTAATCCATCCAAAATTGCTTGCCTCCAGCATCCTCTGGTAGTTTTAAGAAGCTTACTCCTACACAGCTATTTGAAATATACTCAGGAAACTTAATTTGAAAACTTAACTTTATGTTAAACTTACATTTGATTTGTGAATACGAGAACTGGGTGTTTGGCATGGAGGGATGAGAAGGGGAAGCATGTGTGCTGGAACTACCTGCAAGTATCCATGGTGATGTTGTGGTTTTACAGCCATGTTTTATGTTTTCTTTGGTGCCCTTTTGCCCCCAGCCATATGCAAGTTACATGCAATATGTGTAACAGCCCTAATAAAGAAAATTCCTGCTTTATACTGCCCAACATGTGGGTGTTGTGAGCATTTGAAAGAAAAGGTGTTTTTCAAAACCCGTTTCAGTTTAGTACTTTTAGAAAATAGATTTCTTGTTGCAGCAAATAGCTAACAGATTGATAGGGTGATACAATTCCTTCTTCTTTTTTAGTTAGCTTAATCCTGTAAAGAGTATTAGACATTTATTTTATATGATGCATTTTGTTACTTACAAAAAAACATAGTAGTTGAAGTTAAATAATTTTAATATTCGGATGGGAATGAATAATTTGACAGTTTAGCCCCTTAAGTCATGAAGTGTAGGATTGCAGAACATCCCACATTTCATGTGAATTCAGATGTTTGGATATATGTCTCATCTTTGTGCAAAAATTGCATTCAAAAGTACCTCGGTTGGTTTGTTCTGTAATTCCCAGGCTGGTGTGCAGCCCGTGTGCCAGACTATGTGCTTCACAGTATTCCTGGTGAAAAAATATTGATGATCTGAAGGGGGATGGGATTGGAGAATAATCTGTTAATCCAACCATTGAGAGCCACCGTTGAGGTGTTATCCTAAGTGTATATTTGTGTATTTATAAATACGTCTTGACAAAGGTAAAATGGTAAACTGGAAAAGTATGTTTTGCAATGTAGAAGTGGAGCAAAGCTTGAGCTTCTGTCTTCCTCTAAATGAGGGGTTTGTTGTGTTCTGGTAGTTGACTGTGATGTCTGCTAGTGGTCAGTTGTTTTTTGTTCTATGAATGTCTTTTTATTGCTTCAGTTAATTTTATTTTTTTTTCTTTTTGAACAGGATATTTCTGCTCAAGAAAGCAATATATTAGGGGCGTTCTGTGATATGAATGTAAGTTGTCCATTTTTAAATAGGTGCACATTTCCTAGAAATGTAAAATAGCCATGTTCACTCCTCTCTATAGATCTGTGTTATACTAATATAGCTTTTGAATTTCCTGTGTAACTGAATGGATCTAGTGTTGATTGTTCAAATTCTTCTTTTTTTCTTTCATATTTCTAGGATGTAGAAGTACCGTTGCACTTACTTCGTTATGTTTGTCTGTTTTGTGGAAAAAATGGCCTTTCCCTCATGAAGGATTGTTTTGAATATGGAACCCCTGAGACACTGCCATTTCTTATAGCACATGCATTTATCACAGTGGTATCTAATGTAAGTATTGTCTTTAGATTGTTTAATGTTAAGCACAAAAAATGGAAGGGCTGAATTTTGGGAGAATTCTGTAGGACCAGGGAGGGAGAAAAACACTCTAAGATTTGTCAGGAATGTGAGGTTTGCTGGTCCACTGGGCGTTTCTTCACCCAAACCCTGTGCGTCTCCTGGAAGCACACAAGCAGTTTTGCAAGTTTGTACCTAGATATCAAGATTGTAACAACCGCGGAAAATGCTTCTAAGAATTTTGTCAGATGTCATTTCTGTCCCTGAATTTGTGTCATGGAAGTGTTTTAGGCTTCTTCAGGCTATATTAACTTTTTAACCTATTTCCTCTGAGGCACAAAAACAGCCTATGGATTTCTTCTCAGCTTCCTGTGATTTTATATCATTATACACATTTGCAGCGTAGAGGTAAATGTCTTTTAGTTTCACTTAGTTTTAGAATACATATCCATCATAACTTCTCCATTTTGAAACAATACCCAGTTTTAACTAGCAGAAGTATGAGTTGATTTTAGTGGAGATTTGAAGGAGATTGGTGATAGAAATAAAAGCCGGTCTCTGAAGGACATAGGAAGACTTAGTGTAATGTGAGAATGCGAAGTCGTGACTTGTCTTGTGGATGTCACATCTGGACAAAAAAGAAAACAATAGTTTATTATGCTTTGTATGAAGTGAATTTAACATAATTTTGACATTGATTGTGATTTTAGGTGTTTAAAATTGGATCCTTCCACACTTCTTCCCTACTTCCTTGTTGCTGTTACTGACCAGCCAGGGTGTTCTAAATAAGTATTGGAAATGTTTGTGTAGAGGGAACCAGCATCTGAAATAAAGCCAGTGTTGCTGATCTGTGTCACTTATTCCTGATCCTTTTAGGGTCATGGTTCTTGTAGGTCAGAGAACAAATGAGTAAGGCCGTGATCATCTCTGTTCCTGTAAGCTTGTACAGGAGGACTGATGCAGGACCTCTGCATGTTAAACTGTGGAGATCTGTTCTCTTCTGGCCCTTTCTGTATGATTTGATGAGTCTTTAGGTGATAATCTGGGGAGTTCTTCGTCTCTGGATGTTGTCAGTGCAGCCTGCAGTCTTCAGCAAGCCTTCTGCAGAAAATGTGTGGTCTTGTAGGTTTTTCTGGTTTAGAACTAAATTTTGGTCATGGAACCAAACATTCTTGCAGGTCTGATTTTTGTTTTATTTTTTGTGAGGATGGGCAAAATTGTTCTGAACAATGAGTGGCAGCTCCCCTATCAGGCCAGCATTTTTTTTTCGGCAAGCGTTCTGACTGCAGATCCCATTTCCTAGCTATCCCATACCAGTGCATGTTTATAAACTGCATCTACCTTTCTTCTTTGTCCTTTTTTGAAGTCTTAATTTTTCTCCACAGAAACTGTTTATTTTCTTTATTCTTAGTGATGTGCTCTAACCCAAAATACTTCTCTGCAAAGTTTCTCCTTTCAGATAATTACTTAGCAACTTTGCATTTATCTTTTGTTCTAGTAGGTAATACATTTAGCTATCTCTTGTGGCTATTTTAGATGAATGCTATGGTTAAACCTGCCAGATAAAATGAAATTCAACCCAAACCATAACTAATAGAAGTGCTGTTTCTTCAACCTCTTTCAGCAAGGTATCTTTCACCATTCAACTAGAATCTTTCTTTTGAACTCTCTCTGGCTTTGCTGGCAAATCTGCGTGAGTTATAGGAAAACTGCTTTAGAGAAATTTTTATCCTTAGATTTTATCCGTTTCTTCACTACAGAAAGTATAAGAAAAGGTTTTATGTGTAATGTGCTTTATTCATCCACTTCCCGCATTTTCGTGTCACTCAGCGTACTTGTCAGCAGTGCTTCTGACTTTCAAATGCAATATGTTTATTAGTTCCAAATGAGGCAGCTAATTTTTTTGACAAAATACATTTTACCTTGCTGATATTAAAAATAAAATAAAATTAAAGTTCTCAACCTCTACAGTGGTGCATAAGCATCTAATTTTGATGTAATGTTTCTCTTTCCCTGTTTCTTTTTATATCATCTCACTATGTAATTCATATAACTTAGGTAAATATAAATAATTTAATACATGCTTCTGATGGTCTGTGAAATGATATACCAAACTCCAATAAAACAATTAGAAGCATTCACGAAACTGTATTTTTTGCAAGCAAAATGTTGGTAATCTCAGTAAGAGCTCTGCTAGTTTGCTTTTGGTTTTCTCCCGACGCATTTCAGTTTATAGGATGTATAGAAAGTGTGAGACTGATGAATGACCCTGTTGATAGTAGTCCAGCGAACAGCTCTGCAATGTCAACTGTTAACTGGTTCACAACCTGTAAAGCCAGAACCAGAGTATATACTAACTATTAAATACATGTTCACAGTTGTACTAACTCTGGAGAATGGCAGGCAAGGCGCCAGTATTGTGAAGGCTCCTAGAAATGTTCACGCTGGAATTTATTTTAAAGTCTATGAGATGAATGAGTTGCTTAACAACTAGCTTAAATGTTTCAAAAATATTTTCAGAAAGATCGTAGTGTTAATGAGCCAATCAATTTCTCATTAAAGAGTCCGACTCAGTAGTAAGCTCCAGGAAGTAGAATAGGTGAAGTTGGAAATAATAAACTGAAGTCAAAGAAATTGTTTGCTAACAACCAGTAACATTCAACTTTTAGTAGACAAGGCTGCGTAGTGGCGTGGAAAGCATTGCACTGATTCTTCCACAAATGAAGGTGAATATCTCATTAAGTGCACTCTACAGGTGCATGTAAGATAAGACCATCACCACAAATTAGTAAGGACTGTGGGGAACTGAGCTACTTGTTTGTGATTACTGGTGTCTCCTTTACGTAGAGGACATGAAAATTACGGAGAAGATGTTTCCTTGAATTTTTTTTCTCCCGCAAATCTGGTTTAAGTGAATGTCAGAAAAGCTTATGTTCGTAATAATAAAGGCAGCAAATATTCTGCGTCATTTCAGTTTTGTGGATGTCACAGAGGAATAACTGCCCTCTCAGTGGGCATGAATTAATTGAGATAATGCTGATGGTTTCCAAAATGTTGGTTTAATTTTACTGTATGAACCTTCAGAAATTAAGTCAGAAGTAAAAACTGTTAAAAGACAGTCTACTTTTTAGAGATTAATTACCTCTGATAAAGAGCAAATCCAAAAAAAAAAAAAACCACCACACAAAAAACCACCTCTCAATCTTGAGAAGAGAACAGATGCAGTAAATACTTTATCTTAAAAGCAGGTGGAAGCAAAAAAAGACATGACGAAAGCTGTGGATTTTTAATGTGATTTTATATGTGTTATTTTATGTCACTTTATTTAAATAAAACAGTATGTTTATATTTGAGTACATGGTGAAAATGACATTTTCATTTATGATGTGTAAAATGATCTATTAATTCAATTCTGCGGATGAAGGTTGTATGTAATGCAAGTACATAGATGAATGAAATTGTTTCCGAAGTTCGAATTAATATAGACTGAAAACTACTATGAACAATGGAAGCTATAAAACCAAAATTATGTAAACATGTCCTATTTTTATTTCACAAATTAATATATTTACTTTTGTTTGATACATGCATCTGCAAAAGAGCACATCATTGTGTTAAAAATCAAATTGTGTAAATACAATAATATCTTTGACATCCTTGCAATTCCTTGTCAAACTATTATTTAATTCCTGTTTCTAGAACAAGCAGCTGCTAGTTACACTTTCTGTCTTTGGGATGTTAGCATTCTTTTCTTCTGGAGACTGCCATAGGAGCAGAAGCTTGTTCCAAATGTGATCTTTTTTTGCAATGTGAAGATTTGGCGGGTTTGTCTTGCGAAGTAGGTTAGTATTGTTACTGTGTAGTGTTAGTTGCATTGTAAAAAGTAAGTCTGAAAGTATTATCTTGCAGAACTGACTCACAAAGTTGCTTGGCTAATTCCAGAAATGTTTAAAATAAATACTGGCGATACAGTTTTTCTGTTCTGGCAAGAAGGAAAATTTAGATTTTCTGGATGCAGAATTTTCCTGGTGAGAATGTAATTCTTAGTCAGAATATATTGCATCGGTTGCAAAGATTAAACATTCTTTTAAGACCAAACATGGAGATGTAGATTGACATGGCAGCTTTGAGTGACTGACAGCGTTGGCTATTCCCCAGATTTGTGTGCACACATGATTAAAATGATGTGAGTAGCAGAAACAGCTGCTGCTGTCTCACCTGTGCTCGATCCCTTACCTGGCATGGAGTTGTCTTTCTGTAACAGGTTTAACAGGCTCAGCATTCCTTTTTGAAATGCAGACGGAACTCCTAACTTTACTTGTGTAAGTAGTTTGGTCGGTCCTCTTTTCCTCGCAGCGCTGCTAAATAGCTGTTTCAGGGTTTTTTTTTCCTCTGCACACATTTTCTTCCTGCATACAGTTCCACAAAGGTGGTAAAGGCAGGATGGTAAATATGGGAATGCGAATATGGTAGTAAAAGAACTGTGCTTAATCACCGGTTATGAAACATAGTTCTATTTTATAGAATATATAAGCCCTAAGAAGCAAAACATCAACACAACTCAAATAATTCTACTTGATTTAGGAGAGATTTGCAAGGAACAGAAAGAATGGAATAATTTTCCTGTAGACATGAAAGGAAAAAGAAAATCTACAAGGCTGAGTAGCAGTTTTTCCTACAAGAAACTGCAGAAAATTCAGAAATGAGACGTGGGCAATATGATACTGTTTATACAAAGTTTATGTTTTCCAATCACTAGAAGAAAAGATGCAACTCCTGTTTGTAAGTCACAGAAATATTCCTCAGATAACAGCTTTGAAAATCAGAAAATTAAGAAGTTGAAAGAATTGAAGTTGAATGAAAAACAACAACAAAGCCTTTTTTTTTACAGTGGGGTTGCATGTGCAAATGTACCAACAATATTTCATTTTTTACCATTCTCATTAAATGTCATTAATGAAATTTTTATCTATTTATGTTTTTGCATTATAGATCAGAATATGGCTTCACATCCCTGCTGTCATGCAGCACATTATACCCTTTAGGACTTATGTTATCAGGTAATTTTTTTAATTTAAGAGTTTTTCTGGTGGGACTTTTTGACAGCACCTATTTATAATGTCAGCTGATACACTTTTAATTGTTCAAGTTGTTGTTCTGACTGTATCACTTCAGCAAGGAGAGTGAAGGTAATGTTTAGAGTTAGTTTGGGCAGCTCCTTATGTCTCTCTGATTTCGGTATCAATGAGATCAATCTCGTTAATGGCATTTTTATTGTGACATCCAGGCCTATTCCGACATGTCGTGCCAGGTTCAATTGTAATACAGTTTCACATACCGCAGTATCTTGATAAAAGTTTACATAAAAATTGCAACGAGACAATGTAAGAAGAAGAGCAATATGTAGTCATTGAGATTTCATATACTGAGTTTTAACACTGCTTCCCATTTCGATGTTCTGTATTTCCAGCTGGCAGGAACTGAAGTGTGATCAAAAGTCTACTCGCACTTTTATGTATCTAAATATATCCAGCCCCAAAGATTTTCTTTATATCAAGCTGCCTATCGTGAAAAACACTTCAAAATTAAAATACTTACAAAGATATTTAATTTTACAGGCAATTTGATTTTTATTTGCTTTCTCAGGACAATAGAAAAATATCCAATGAGCTGCTGATGAAATTATCTCGTGTATGTGTATCTGCCTGGAGGTGGAGGGTGGTCACAGCTGATTCTCCTGCCAGTGACCCAACATTAAGCTTTGCTGGTGCAGACAACCCCAAAGGCCACTGCCCTCCCATGGCCCCACAGCTCCTCCAAGGCTCTGGATTTCCTATAAGCGTCATGTTAGAATTCTGCTTATGCTGGCTGTAGCTTACTTCCCTGATGGCAATACATGTGCCTTTACAGACTGTATTGTCTTAACTATACCAGGATAAAATCACACTCAACAGAAATAGTGACATGGGCAATAAAAAAGTGCACAGAACAATGAGGCTCAGAACTGTGTTTCGGATTTTAATATGTTCTGGTTTTAATTGTAAAGAGTTTTGGCTGCAAAAATTTCAGTAGTGACTTGGCTATCGATCTATCTTGTTATAACATGGTTTCTACCCAAATGATATCAGCAGAGAGAAGGTATTCTGATCTTTTATTAAAATATATCACATCTGTGTGCACTCCTTTCATGCTGATATGTTATCTTCGAAATCTTTTAAATGTAATTATCAATCACAAAGCAGTCTAGGAAGGACAGGCAGAGGATCTCCAGGTTCTTGTCTCTGTACATATTCCACTAATGGTTGTTCGTGTATCTGGGAATTTGATCCATGAGTCTTGCCTATCATCTTCCAATGTATGGAAATTATAAAGAACATTGAAGGATCAACAATTAGAGATAGGCTGATGAGAAGGAACTTGAGTGAGACAAAATAATGCAGCCTGCAGTCTTTGCTGTTAATCCTCACTTGTTTGTCATCCTGTAATTCTTAAAGTATTTTCTGTTTTATAACTGCAGGTGTAATTAGGGTCACTGGAATGAACTGGATTTTTCCCTCTGTTCTCCTCATCTCTTCTCCTTTACTTTATTCATAGAATATTTGCATCTGGTTTAAAAGGTGATTTATCCAGCAGCTTTTTGCCATAAATCATGCCCTTGATGTCTGTTCTGAGCAGTCACAATACGTTCATGTCAATCTGAATGGGAATATTGATACAGGATATACCTATGGAAAACACCTGTTTGGAGAAGGAAGGGAATGTTCTGCCAAGTTTCCTTTTTTCACCACCTAATCCTGATGGGAGATCGGGGATTTCTCAATATCATGAAATCCAAAGCTCGCTTTGTGAAGATGCACTTACCAAGTGGGACATAAAGCTTGGAGGCCATCTAAGAAGAATAATCTCTAGTGCCATACCTTTATATGGAGCAGAAGTTAACACTTTGCCTTTGGTAAAAAATGACTTTCTTGATATATGCAGCTCACCCCATGTGGTTGTCAGGCTTAGAGATCTTGTCTTGGCAGCTTGGGTCTCTAGGTCTCCATCTGCTTCTTACTTTAGTAAAAAAAAAAAAGGCAAATGTAATCTGGGGCAGAGTAGCACAGCATCTTTGAAACAAATCCTGCAGTAGCTTCTGCTGCTATGTCAAGTAAGAAAGAGTGCTTGGAGAGGGTGTTAGTTTAGAATGAGCTCTTGACTGACCGTTAGTCTAAATGGCTGCTCATGTCAGCTCCTTGCAAGAACTGCTTTTTGGAGTGCTGATCAGCGTAAGCAGAAAGGGATCACCTGACTGGCATCTTAGCAGCATCTTTCATCAGATGAGGTTAACCTTTATGTTCTCGTTCTGTGGTTATTTCTACTAGGAGTGGATGAAATGAATAGCAAAGTATATATTTGTGTAGAGGAGACTGCTGGAATTTGTAAAGATCATGGACACAATCCTGTCATTACTGCTGCTACCAAGAAAAAAGACCAATAAATGTTATTTTCTGCCTGGGGAATGGAGCACTAGCAATCGTATCTTGCCTCTGAAGGGCCCATGTTTTTAGACAAGGTTCTTAGAGACATGGTTTAGGGCTAGAGTTAGGTTAGATTACGGTTGGACTCTGATCCTGAGGGTCTCTTCCAACTGAAATGATTCTATGATTCTAAGCAGTTTAGGAAAGAAATAAAGGACATGCGTTCAGTAAAGAAGCAAAGTAGTTTTGACTTCTTCAGCAAGAAGCTTTTCCTCGTCCTAATATCTTAGAATTCTGCATTTCAAGTTTCAAAATTCTCATGAAATGAGAGACTTAATGACAAAGTGACTCAAGAATAGAAGTCATAGCTTATTGCAGCTGTAAATGAGAGCAAGTTGTTGATGATGTCTCTTCATAAAAGACATTGGTTCCAGCTGACTTCCACCTCGAGGTCTGAGATGAGGGATGCTCTCCATGGTTGCAGATACTGAATACCTCAAGAGAGCAGGAGCTGGAAACAGCAGTGTTTTGTGGACAGTGTTTTTTCAGTGGCAAGATTGTTGATTAGAAGTGTCCTGAATAGTTCTGTCCTTTTAGAAAGAAAGTGACTAGCAATGAAGTCCAGTTTTACAAGAAGAGATAAAGTCGTATGTCTGATATTGTAAGTGCCTCTATAAACCATCAAAAAGTGCTGGATAGTGTGAAGGAAAGGACCTAAAATTCTTCTTTCTCTCACATCACACTTGATATCACCTACTTACTTAATGTTCCTCTGGTAACACCTGAGCTATGTGTAGCATTAGCGCTGACCAGTATCATATTTAGTTCGAACCCTTTTTCCTCCCCTCCCTTTTTCCTCTCTCCTGCTTCCAGATGGATCTTGAGAGATTTTTTATGAAGGATTTGTGTCTCTGCCCCAGTTCGGGAGAAAGAGAATGTTCCATGCTCAAGCACATTGAGGGTAAATTGCCGGTGGCGGTTGCTGATGTGTCGGCTGTGCAGTCTCAGCACAGAGCACACACATGGCACTGGGATACGCAGAGGAACTGGAAGCTCCAAACAGACTGTTGATCCGCAATGCTTCCTGTGGAACACAGGGAGAGAGAGAATGCAGCTGGAAGAATTCAAATTATTCTGCTTAAAAATATTTTTCTTACAAATTTGGGGTTTATGGGAGTGCCCAAGACCACTCCTTGCTACTTAACGTCACGAAGTATTCTTGTAATAAGCCTTGGAGTTTTCCGTTGCAAAAAATACTCCACTCCTCCAAAAATCTGAAAATTTATGCTGTAGGTGCAAAGGATGGGCAAGTAGGAGACAATAGCCAGATACTTAAGTGAATTCTTCATATCACTGAGGGGCTCTGACTCATTCTGCCTGATGTCCCTTTTGCAGCTGTGGTCCAAAGGAGTCATATTAAGGGAAAAAAGATTATTTCACAGCTGAGTAGTAGTAGTCTTGAAGCATAAGATGTGACTGTAAGCGTTACATTATCATGGAACTGCACGTTTAAAACTGAACTCTCTCTCTATCCCCAAATTGAGCAAATTTAAATAGTTTCACTAGACTAAAACTGATTTATTTTAAATTAATGTGTATGTTTGCTTAAATTTATATAATATATACTTACTGATTAAGTATGCTAGGCTGGCAGGACAGATCCTATATATATATATATATAGACTATCCCTTATGCATATGTATGTTTCTTTCCAAAAGTCTCGTTTAGGCAGAAATGTCAGATTTACTAGATCACACAGATCCTGAAGTATTGTTCATATGTTCCTCTAAGACTTAATGCTCATCAGAATCAAAATGACAAGAATTTAGGAATTAAAAGAAATAATGAACGGTAGAATGGAAGCCATTAGTAAGCCATTATTTTGAATCAGTCACATATTCACATTTATAGTTCAGATGGTTCCATCTCACAGAGATAATAACAGAACTACCTAGGTGATAGGAAGGGTGATGAAGAAGGTAGGAGGTAAAAAATTACATTGATAGGAGGAGAGATATAGTCTGGGATTTTTTTTGACAGGGAGGTGGCTGTTATACGAGTGATACCAAGACAAGCAGGGAATGATAATTTGCAGTTTTCCCAAAACAAGGCATGGAGAACATGCAATACAGTTGTCAGGCTGCAGACTTAACAAAAATGAAAGGAGATTGGTTTTCAGGCGAACATAATTGTGAAGCTAACCAGCACAGGTTAATGAGAGCGCCCAAAGTATAAATAGAAAGGGAGGAATGAATTCACAGTAGTAGATAGGTTCATCCACTTTTTTAATACGTGGGATAAATCTTTCATCCACTTTTAGAGTGGCTATTTTGGGCTAAATAGACCTTTTGCCTTGCTCCAGTATCATTGTTCTTACGTAAGGCAATGCAGCAAGTTTACAGTTCTTCAGTGTAAGGAAAGGTGTGTGTTACTTGCCAGTGTTAGCTAAAGGTGTCTTGTTTGTTAATAATGACAGTGTTCTACTGGTAAAAGCACAAAATGAGCCTAGTTTAGTGATACAGATGGGCTTAGGCTGCCCAATAAAAATGAGGCTTGGCTTACTCGGCAAGTTTCTATAGTTTTAATCCTGGTTGTAAAGCTATGATCATATTTGATTTATGACCAGTGTAGTAGGGCCAGTAAATTTTCTGGTGTAGATGGAGTTGTACTCGTAAACACAAGTTTGCTGCCTTCTACATTTGTACTGTGCATGATTAGAATAACCCAGGTGCATTAAAAAAACCTACAGTGCAGGTTAACGAGTAAAAAGGGGTCGTTTCTCTGTAGCTTTCTTAAGGGCCTTGGCAAAACAGATTATCCTGTTGAAATATGTCTGTAGCTGTGAAAATGCACCTACACGGTAGTTTCAGTTATTATAAAGTGGGATTTTTTTAAAACGCTGTCTCTTAATGAAACTGTAATACAGAAAACATGACAGGAGTCTGATTCAGGCTTGGATTAAATACAGTAAACGTGCTGAAAGAACCTTTAAAATGTTGTTGTGGTGTGAATTTTATGAATGAAAGGTTTATACTGATCCTGTTGCATTAAAATAAAAAATGTTTTGTTATGTAAACTCGATTAGTATAGTTGCTTCTCCAAACTTTCTAGTGTGGGGAACATTTCAGGTGAAAGTCCTGTTACAGAAATTTAGTGATGCCACAAAATCACCCTTCTTTCTGTGTAGGTAGATCTGTGTCCGTTCCCACCTGTCTGTTGCATACAAGCACTCGTTGTCTGTCATATGTAGAATGAGAAAATTCATATAATTTATTTTAACACCTCGGGACCTTTAGAAATGCTTCACAAAACAGTTGAGTATGACTTGATGTGCATCATGGACACTGAAGAGCTTTGGGAACTAGGGCTGAATATAGTTTGCGTACGAAAATGAGGAGATAAAAACCGGCCTGAGATTGCTGATCGTTATATTGAGACTGTTATGTTTTGACATGGACCACTGCATCTTTTTATCAATGTGTAACTCCTTTCACCTGTCTGTAGGTTAAAGGTAGGTCACTGCTCTGCTTTGCTCCTGAGCTTTTTCAAACGGGTATTCTCTTCCTGATGCTACTTTTCTTTTGTTTAGAATTCATAGCACAGACGCATTCCTTTCTTCCCATGATCTGATTTCTGGTGCTCCACATGACCAGAGAAAGTTCACAATTAATAACAGTGAAGGATTTGGTCCTTCTTTTGTCCTACCCTTACTTATCTGTGATTTCTATCATAGATCTACAGTCTCTGTGATTATTTGCACTAAAGTCTCTTTCCTATGTTTGACAATGCTAAGTGTTGTTTAAGTGTGTTTATTTTAAGGCCTCTACACAAGAGCTGTGAAAAAGGGCCTCAATCTAAATAAGAGTCAGGGCCTGTATTTTTGCTCTTAAAAAAAAATCACTGATGTTTATATGATGTAAATGCAAAGGAATGCTGCATAAATCAAGTTAAGTGTAGTTTAATATCTCTTGTGTTTAAAAGATTCGTGCATCTAGTTGGCCAGTCTCCAAGGAGAGATCCAAGCTTAGGCTGTCAAACAAATGGATTTTTAATGCATTTTTGTGTAGTTAAATATAGCTTGGATGTAGTTGAAACTTCAAAATGCTGAAGTACAGCAGAAAAAAATAATTATGCTAAATGTATGTATGTACCTTCCACTGTGCAATCTTTACCTGCTTGAAAATAAGCTTAGAAAAGCTTGTTTCTTAAACATTTTTGTCTTAGGCATTCAGTTTAGAAGAAATTCTCAACTGTGTCAGTGTTTTATGTGTGAACTTTACAGGCATTTCAGTACAGGTTTTCTTGGTACATCTTGGTGTAGTTTCTTAGGTAAGGCTGAGGTTGTGCTGGCTTCTGTAAATTAGTTCTTACAGATGATTATTTCTTCATCCTCCCATTTGCAGAGAATATCTGTATTAAGACTTATTGTGCACAATCAGATGACCCGTTAGCTGAGGTGCCTGCAGTAGGAAGAACTTAGCAGTATAAAATTCTTTAGCATTATTGGTTTCTCTAGAAGGCTCCTAAGATCCTTGGTGATGCTTCTCCTGTGTTCTTAAAGATCAGAATTACTGTCAAGAGAAGAAAGAATTTGGGCCTGCGTTTGTGTACGAACCTGTTGCGAAATCAGCGCAGTGGCACAGGGAGTGCTGATGTACAGCACAGATGACACATGGAGATGGCAGAAAAAATGTGCATGTGCCGCGTTTACTCAAATTGTATCAGAACGTGATTGCGCAATGTTAAGTTTTTTCTGTTCTGTGACTGAGACCGCAAACAAGGATATATTAATCTTCAGGGTGTTCTTGCTGTCAGAGCGAACTGTTTGTCGTCCACTGATGCTCTTTCCAGAAATTCAGTTTGAAAGTATATTAATATGTTAAGTGGATTGTGACACTTCAGTTTTAAATAAGTAAGTAAACGTGATGCAGCTATCTGAGGAGAGGGCACCTTCCCATGGAACAGATATGAGCTTTTGGTTTCTAACCTACATTTCCAAAGAACTCCATGGTTTTCCTGTCATTTTGTGGAATTAAAGAGATCTGAAGAGGTTTAAAATAAGAAATTTATTTACTTTTTAAAATACTATGCACAGTGTTTTTCCTTGGTGTTTTTTTAAAATGTTGCCAGCTTTTGATACTGATATTTAAAGACTTAGTACTCTTAGACTATTGGAAATATATATTTGCTATAATCAAGACGGTGTCTCAAGAATGTTCCATTTTGAATGATACCTTTTTTTTTCTTCCATTTGTAATTTATTCTAGGTATTTATGTAAACTTTCAGACCAGGAATTGCGACAGAGTGCAGCCCGGAACATGGCAGATTTAATGTGGAGCACAGTTAAAGAACCATTGGATACAGCCTTGTGTTTTGATAAAGAAAGTCTTGATCTTGCGTTTAAATACTTTATGTCTCCAACTCTAACCATGAGATTGGCTGGGCTGAGTCAAATAACAGTAAGAACTTTTTAAAAATATAAATACTATTTAGAAGAAATGCTTCTTTTTGTGTTTTATGAGTTTTGGGGGGGGCTTTTTGAATGTGGAAAAACAGCAGAATCCTCTTAGATGCAGTCTTAGGAAATTAAAGTCATGACTGTGAATAGAGGGTTCACTGAGAGATAAGTCCACATGACGGCTATGTTTGCAGCATATGGAACTGTAACACGTTCCCCAAACAATTTACCATGCTAAACAAAACTCTTATAACCATTTTTTGTGACAGCTGTGTTGAAAGTTAGTCCCTTGACAGGGCTCTATTTGTTTCCGGAGGCTTTCAATCTGTTTGCATTTTTACCTTTACAGTGTCTTGGTTCTGCTGCAATTAGTTGCTTTTTTGTATTGTACACGCCTCTTTTTCCTGTTTGTTTAGTATAGTCTGTTGCTCGAGAGCATTTCCACATTCATTAGCAGAAGACTGAATTGAAGAGGTAAATATATATGTAGCATCAAATAGAAATAGATTAAAACCAAAAAAACCCCACTTTTTCCCATGGAAATCCTCCACGTTGCACCAGTCAGCATCTGTTTTGCTTCCTTTGTCTGACGTTGCTTCCTACGTACATATTGTAGCCATAGAGAGAGAGTTGTACAGAAAGTCAAAAGTGAACTTTTTAATCCATCTGAGCCTTTTTGATTTTGTGTTTCTTCTGACATTCCTGTATTTAGCATTTATAGCTCCTATTGTCGTGTTTGCCTTGGTGCACAAAATGATGAATAGGAACAAATTACACTGGAATGAACAAATGTTCTCCTTAAGTTTCGTAGTATTTTCTGAGCACATTTGGCCTTCTCTGTTCTAATTACAGAGTATCAGTCAGTGACTCTCTGTGAATACAAATTTACATAAATTTGATTTTGCTTCTCACTATATTTAAATATAGAAGTACTTATAATTATTTTAATAAATGGCAATTTAAAGTAACCTGTAAGTATTTCCAGTCAGATTATTAGAGGTTTTTAACCAAAGTCAATATTTAATTTACATAGGTATGTGACCTACTCAGTTAAAATAAAAAAGGTCTGTGAACTATTATACATCCACTCAGCATTAATCAAATGCTATTCTAAGGGTAACGGCATTTATTGGACTTGAATGCATTGTCCTTTTGCTTTTGCATTTATATGAATAAAAACATAATGCAGTTCATCTGTAGAGATGCTAAAGCAAGATACAGAGAAATTTAACTTTTGGAAGAGACAGTGACATAACCGTAATTATAATTTATATACATAAGTAATTGATATGACTTTATATGAATGCTACATATAAATAATCAGTGCCTGAATTCTATTCTTCTGTCATAATTTATTAGTGTAAAGTGGATGTCCAGGGTTCCTATTGTGTAATAAGGAAACTTTAGAGAGTTGATGAAGTCTTAGGTGAAAATAGAACATATATTTGTGGTTTGATTTTTCATTGTCATGTTCTTTATTATTTATACAGTATACAGATATCTCATAATATCTGGCAGATACATTTTAAAATGTGGCCATTGACTTTTTTATTCTGCACGGTTTTGGAAAATGTCATTTTCAGCATCATTGATTTTGAAGTAAATTTCCAATGTTTGCATAGTTCCAATTGCATTCGATTTTTATTCCTTTAAGTACTTTCATTTGATTTTGTACAATTGTCCTTGCTCAACTACTAATGTATGTCTTTTTGTGTATCTTTACCAAAAGAAAGTCTGAAAATAAGACTACATCAGGTTTTTTTATTTTTTTCAGGCATGTAGTACATTTTAGGGGGTGTGAAATTGTATAATTTTAAGTAGTTCCATGTTTTGACCTGTTGTGATTGATAAATATGACTGTAAAAGTGAAATTTTTAATAACAGACATATTACCAGAAGCAAAATTTTACAGTATTTTCAGACTAAAGTGAAATGCTTTCAGCTGGTAAAAAAAATGAAATATTGTTTAAGAAGTTATCGAGTCTTTTTTTAATATGAACATTCTCTAAAATTGCTCTGGTATACTGGGACAACTTATTATTCTTTCTCATTCAAATCATAGGAAATTTTGTCTGCTTTTCTTTTTCAAGATCTTGCAAAGATCTCTTTGCGAGAAGCATATTTCGATTTTTCTTGTCGGTTTTTGAGTTTGAGAAGCATTTTGCTCTATTTAGTTTTGCATGGTTTGCCTGGAACAATTTTAATTGCCAGGTGTGTGCAACTTTGATTGTGAAATCTGAACCAAAATTGACAGAAACTTTGCCTGCCTCTGCACTGAACTTTTCTGTCCTCTTTGCAAACAAAGATGTCACGTAGTTCAGCTTCCTTAGTATATTCACACAACCTTCTGTATTACAGGTGTACCTTCATGACTACTTTTTGAAAGTTTCTTTTTTCTACATATGTCTTTGGCTAGAATTTGTCAAAGTAATTTTTGTTGAAATGTTCTTTCCAACCAACACGATTTCAGCTTTTCGTTTTGTATTCAAGACTTTAGATCCACGATACCTGCAACTGCAAAATGTTTTTCTTCCCCGGATTTTCATTTGCCAAAAGTTAAGCATTTAGCCTTGAAGCAATTCTTCATTTCATTTTGCAAATAGATGTGAAGATTCAAAGGAAAGTTTTAGCAAGTTTATGAGCAAATTATTTTCAGGTCTGAACATTTCGAAATATACTTTATTTCAAAGAAAAGTTTCTTCTGAAATTTCACATGGAAAGTTGACTCAGATGCAGATTCTAATTTCAGCTCACAAGATCAAGATTAAAATAGAGTTCGTAGAATAATTTCTATGGCTTGCCTGATTGTTCCTTTTGCAAGATAAATGTACTTTTGCTGTCATTGTGGAGACAGAAATCTTTGACCAAAAATATCAGTGAATGCAAACAGATGAATGTCTTCTAGCATGGAGGTGTTGATTTGTATCTGCCAAGAGATGTTTTTTTAAATTATTATTATTGTTCTCCTGTCTGACAGCTAACATGGCCAGCCCTAGAATTAAACCTTTCAGTTTCATGGAACTTCTTGAGACTCACAGACTACAGGCTGTATGGCATCCAGAGCTGATATTTGCTTACCACCAAATATAGACTTGCCTCCCTTGAAGAGCAGCATATACATAATGTGTCCAATCAGCTGACTTAAAGTTCTTATTTACAAAACAAGGTTGAAGATAGACACATGAAAGTTAATTTTAGCAAAGCGGGAGCTTGAGTAACTGAATCTGAAGTTGGAAATAGCTACAGAAAAGAACAGCAAAATATAAACCAGATATACCTGAAGCTTTATTTTTGTTACTTTGCTTCATTTTGATTTCATCTCCCGTTCATCTGTTGAGGTGGTTCAGCTCCAAAATACCCTTTTCCTTCTACTATTCCTTCACAAATAGGACTCTGTTTTCCTGGCCTTCCAGGTACAGGTGAACTTAAAGATGTGAAAAGGAATGCTCAGAACTAATCTGGCCATCCTTCCTTCTTCATTTTTTCAACTCCTTTTGAGCTGGTTCTGTGAAACAGTGAAAATGTAAACGCACGATTGTGAGGGTTTTCCCGAACAAAGCCAGTGCAATACTTGAACAGTGCGGATTTATTCTTCTTGCATTGGTTTCCTATGTAGAAAGTTGAATCACTTTGAGAAAAGACTAACTGTGGAGATGCCTTTTTGTTCTCAGCTTTCTTTGCTGAAGACTTTATACCTGTGCTGTGCTTCATAACTAACACATTTGTGTTACATTAATCGAGTGTCTGGGCCTAGGCCTCTTTAGCTTCTTCCAATGTTTCATATATGGTAAAAAAAAAAAAAAAGAACTTTGTTCCCTCTGTCATTTCACGGTAACAGAACACGAAGTGAAAAAAATGTTAGGAGGTGAGTGAGAATAAGGTGGTGTAACACTGTCCCATGTGGACTTTGTGGTGCGCTGTTGTGTCAGAATTCTGAGACTTTAGTTGAAATCACTGGAATTTTCAAACAATTCTTACGATATGAAAAAGAACATCTTTGGTCAGAATTCCTTTGGATAAGGATTTTGTGTGGGAAATGTGGATCAACATGTGACCATGGATTTCAAATGATTGTGACAGTTCAATACACTTTCACTCTTTGATCCCTTCCAGAACATTTTTGGTTGGGGGGTAAGTCTTCCGAAAAGCCAGTGAACTTTCCCTTCTGTATTTGACTCAATTCTAGTTGGTCATAACAACTTAATGAAGTTCTCTTCACATGTTTTTCCACTACTAAATGTGTTACATTTCAAAGTATCTATGAATAACTTACCTACTAATACTTGTGTAATCGGCTCCCGTGTCTCACTAATTTTAATGCATATTTTCGATTTTGTTTCTTCAAAAACATTTTTTCCCATGAAAGTTGTTGAGATTAGGCACAAATCTTTGTGTAAAGACTGCATTACATTGGCTGTCACCCAAATTACAGAGTGCATGTACCAAACTTGTTTCAAGAAAGAGAAAAGTAATTATTTTGATGAAGTTATGCAGCAAGTTAAATTTGAATTTCAAAAATTCAGATTACTGTGGCTTTATTTTTTTGGAAAACAAGATGACAAATTTATTTTATTACATAATTGTAAGTATTTTAAAAATATTATGGACGTGTAAAGAATTGGATACAGAGCCATCTCTGTATCTGGAAATATGATGTTGATGGAAAGGGTGGAAAAGAGATGTACACCTTTAACAGGCTTTTTTTTTTTTTTTTTTGCTTGGTTATCTTGAATTTATCAGTTCAGATACTTTTCAAAGCTTCATTTCATATAAAAACATGTAATTTTCACTCTCTAACTTTGTAAACTTTCAACACTGAGAATGTGACAAAAGAAATCTTTGCTGTCGTAGTAAACGTTACAATAATGGGGAAACTCATCCTAAACCAAAGTATGTGTTTTATATCTCATGAAAACCCATGTGCAAAGTGACTGCTACTACACTTTGTTTTGATTTCTGGAGTGGGTGGAGTTTCGTAACATCATTTAATTGCTTTAGTGAAAGAAAGGTTGATTTAAAAGATAATTGATCCCTCTTGACTACCAGAATGCATGTTAAAATTTTTGTGAAAGCAATTTGTTAAAAAACATTGGAAATAGTAGAAAAAAATGTTTACCGTTGCTAATACTATTTTTAGATGTAAAACTACCTCACAAAATATTTAGATAAATTTTTAATTTTTCTTCCTTTTTCTAACTGTAGAACCAACTTCATACCTTCAATGATGTGTGTAATAATGAGTCATTAGTTTCAGACACAGAAACGTAAGTAGGAACATTATTCTGAATATTTTAAATGTGTTCTATGATTGCAATTCTTCTGTATTGTTATGGATTATACACAGTGGGGAGTACTGATAATCCAAGGCATTTATTAGACGTATTCTAATCGGGGGGTTAATAAGTGGTTTTAAAAGGTGACTTTAAACATATTTCTAAATGTTTCTGGCTTTTTTTTTACTGTCTTAAAAGAGAGAGTCAAGGAAAAAAAAAAGTAGATGCTGAAATAATAAATACCTGTAACCAGTCATTATCTCCGTTGGGATGTATAAATAAGAACCAACTAATTCATATCCGAGTAGTATTTTTGCCGTCTTCTCGTTTCTCCTGATTATTTAGTTAACTAAGACTTGTCGTGCCATTGCGAGTCGGTGAGGTTATGCTTGTAGAACTACTGATTGTTTTTCTTCAAAGTCCTTATTTGTATAATTCAGGTGCGTTTAACAATTTTAAAGGAGATTCCCAAAAATCTTCATGAAGGTTGATGCGTGAGATTGTATTCCAGTGAGGAAATTTATTGATTTTTGTTGGAACTCTAAACTTAATGTTAGAACTGCCTAGAATTTAGGTGAAACCGTCTTTAGGTAGTTGGAGTAACTGGTTTTTTTTAATAACTGGCAAAGTATGCAAAATCTAGGATTCTAGTGTTTCAAAAAGATGGACCCAATTTGAAATCACTGCAACCACGAACTGCCTGTGAATGAAACTCTGGAACATTTATAAAAAGGTTACTAAAACTTGGTAACACATTAAAGCGTTTGTAAATTTTTCTGTAATCGTAACATGCTAGGTTGATCTTTTTGAAATGCCCTGTACTCTTTATGTTTATCTTGGGGTGTGATATACTCTTGATGTTTATCTTGGGGCTTTTATCTGTCTCACTACAGACACACACTCCCCGTTTTCTTTTGCTCGTTGATGACAAGTCTGTCACAGCAGCAGTTGGCTTGCTTTTTGGGGTGGTTTTATTATAGATGCTTTTATTTGAACACCTACTTATTGAAAACTGGCAGCAGTCAAACCCAGAATACTGTAGATTTCATGTATATAACAACTCAATTACTTGAAGTGAAATTCATGGTAATAAGTTGGTATTTTAAAAATAAAGGATCAGAATCTAGGGCAGTTTTACTTCCATAACTGTATGAAAATAGCTTGAGAATACAAAACAACCACTTGTGATCAACTTTTTCCAGTCCTTCATCACCAAATCAATAGGCGAACATGAATCCATTTATTTCAAAGTAAATTTTGATACATAGTGTCAGAAAATTAAAGAATTCTTGTCAAGTATGACAGAAATATCTTACTGTGATCTGATGAAACCTGAGTGTAATGTCATTAAGCTCGTGTACATTTTAAAAAGTTGCATATCATAATAAATGTAAGCACAAATTTATTGCTTATAGTTAAGATGATATTAATATAATACACATTTATTGATTTGTTTATTTAGTGCCTTGGGAGGTGCTGTTTGTTTGTTTTCCAAAGCCTCTAGTTCTGTAGCAGTAGGAGTAGATACTACAGGACCATAAAACATTGAGTATGTTTGTGGCTTGGTTGGCTGGGATATTTTCAATATCGCACTGCCACTTGATGGTGTATTGTAACACTGGGACTGTCAAACCTCAGTTTTAGCCATTTCTTCTCCTCCTTCCTTCATGTCGAAAACCTGAAACTGCGCTGTTTCTTGTTTAGTTTGTCTTCTGAAACACATCGTGAATGAAATAGTTTTTAACTAGTAGTAACTAATTAAGGAGCAGTAACAAGAAGTTATTCTGCCAGTTAAACCTGATAAAAAGCTGTTTGATTTTTCTGTGTCAAATATGAAAAAGGAAAGTCATCAACAGGGGAAAAAGAGAAGGGGCTTGAATTTCCCTGCAGAGGAGCAGATGTGCTATGCAAGAACATCAGAGTTATTTTAAAGCTGAAGGAAATTGTCAAATTCTCATTTGGGATATTACTTTCTTGGCAAGGGGATCTGTAAACAGCCTGTCATTGGAAAGGAATGCAGCATGAACAGGAGACCTTCTTTTCCACTTTTGTAGTATGTGATTTTTTTAAAAAAATCTGAATTCCAGTCATTCTGGTGTTTTACCTGAAAAGCTGGGTACAAATCAGTGTCACGTATTGCTGCTCATCTTCAGGTCTCTTTTGAAATCGCTGATTTCTTCCAGCCAAATAATCACAAGAGGCTGGTGCAGAAGGATGGGGAAAATGTCTCACTTGGACAGTTTGTTCGGTACAAAGCTTCCCTCTCATCAGAGACCCTGTTCATGAGAAATTTTTGGATGAGAAGGCACTTATGGAGTTGGCAGTGATTAAATGAGCAGCAAAAGGAAAGCTTTTCATTCCTATTTTCTTTTCCTTAGTGGAGAAAGGAAATCTAAGATTTATTTTGTACCTTTGTAGCCCCTGCAGATTTATCAAAGGAAGATGTTTTGCAGTATGTCTGGTCATCCCCATTGTGTCTTTTGACTTTTCCAGATGCGTTTGGAACTGTCAACTTTTGGGATTTCTCCTTCTGTGTCTTGATAAGGTGGGTTTGCGGGAGGTATCTTATTTTTTAAAAAAGAGCTGTCAGTAGGTCCCTACCTCTTCCCTTTTGTTTGGAAGTATCATCAGGATTTTTTAGCAAGTATTTCGCAACAGTAGCTTCCTTCCTTTATCTGCGTGGTTGCAAATTTTTCCATGGTACGGCAAGCTAAAGCATCTTCTGTCTACGAAAATATAGGATTTCACAACCTGTGCTTGAAAAGCTACAACAGAAATCTGTTTTCTAGCTGGAGATACTTGTATGTCATTTTAGATTTAGTTTACCCTACTGTCTTCTCTAGGGTTCAGGGTTTGTGGTGACTGAATATGTTTATCATCCAGATATGTGCAATGTCTCAGTGACTCAACTTCATAATATCCCTCAGAGATATACTTTCAATTTAGCTATTCCTGGGTCTTAAGATAGAATCAAATTCTTTGCAGTCTAAGGTACTGAAGAGTATGAAATCTATTAAAGCTAAAAATAACAAGACTGAACAGAAGACTCTTCAAGTCTTTGAATAGTGATTACTAAAACTATTCTGCTGATGTCAGGTAGTGAAAATGATCATGCCTTTCAGGGAGGGAAAGTTGGGGTTTTTTTGGTGCTGTTTGAACTACAAGAGGAAAAAGTGGTGGTTTTTTCCTTAATGAGGACACTGTCAGCTTCTAGAAATAACATGTGTAAAGAGATACTTTGTTTTGCTCTTCACTCGGCAGGCAGCCAAGAATTTGAATTGCAGGTTGATGCTGAGATGACCTCCTGCTTCATTTAAAAACTTGATTAGCCTCACTTGAAAAGCTTCCTACAGAGTGATTTCACGTGTCCAAAATTCCTTTCACCAGTGAACAGAAAGATCTGGACTATTTCTTCTCCTTTCTTTTCCCTCTCTTTACTTACTTATTGGGATATTAAACTGCAAGTTTTGTGTTGCTTTTTCCCTCACCACTGTTCTCTTAGCTCGTGTTAACTCTTGCTTTCTCAGTTTTGGTCCAAGCTCACCAGCTGAATTTACCGCAGCATCATTTAAAAGCCTCTTCCCCTCTCTCTGTTACACATTCCAGGGGTCTTTTCAGATTTTCTCAGCTCGGTAACGCTTCTTTCTAGTGGCGTACACCTTTCTAGCGGCATACACCGTAATTTAATAAATGTTCAAGAGCATGTCAGAGCCGTGGGCTTGGAGCATCTAAGAAGAAAATATGTGCTCATAAACAAAAACATGTTCTTGAATGTGTGTTGGGAAGGTGCCTGCTGTTTCTGATCCTGAATAGTTGAGATCAGTGTTTCCCATCCATGTTGTAGATGCTAGTTCAGTGATTTTGTTAAGAAATGTTAAGTCTTCATCCTTTGCAAACTGCTCGTTTTATTGCTACATTTTTTTCCTTTAAGGTTTTACATTGTATTGTTCAGTCATGTTGCTGTTGTATTTCACCCAGTACTGAGCTGGTGTGTTTTTGTAGCTGCGTGAATTGTGTTGGTGATTCACAGATTGGATAAATAAGGTTTTCTTTGTGGGGGGTAATTTTGCTGCAGGATTTGTTCCTGGATCTGGGTCATCATGTGGCTACCAAGTATTGCACCACAGCCTTAGATTAAAATGTTTCTGGGACTTTAACCCAGTCCTCTTATAGAGGGGCATTCATCGACCTACCAGGAAAATATGTAGTTTTCTTCCAGATGGTTTTATTTACAATAGTGAACAAAATTCAAGCTCTAGTGCTCGGCTTTCATAAGTACAGTTCACAAACATCAGGTTATATCAAAAACTGCAAATCTTCCACTCTTCCCTGCAGGCTAATGGAATGCCTGGGAAAACTAACGTCTAAAGTGCTTGAATTTCATTTCTTGGAAGTAAAACAGTTATTTTCCGCAGACATGAATTGTCAGTGACTATGAATGAAAAGTCTAGAGGTCATGTAGCCCAATATGTTGTGTAGATTTCTAGTGCGAGAAAGATCTAGAGACAATTAACCTGAGTAGCTGCTACCTTTACTTTTTGATTCTCCTCCCACACTGACAACAAACACTCAGAGAGAGTATCAGGTTCTTTAAATGACTTTTCGTCTTGCTGTCCTGTGGCAGATGAGTGATTTAGGCTCCTGCTTGCCACAGAGTAGTGTTTAGATCACTTAAAGAAAAGTACGGCTTAACAGAATTTGACGGCAAGGATCACTCTGTTACTTAGTGCGTGGAGGAAATACTCCAAGTAGAATGGGCTGCGAGTTGTTTTAGGGTGATTTCTATGGGACAGGAGATGTGAAAGGGTGGAGGGAGGCGAGGGTGAGTCACGAGATTCAGAATGGACCCCCTTGCTTTCTAAATTTCTCAGAGAGGTGTCAAGATATGGCTGGATCCAAACTTAGTCCCAGACTTGGTCAATGATTCATGTCTAAAAACATAGGTAAGGGAAAACAAGTGAGGGATTATATTAAAAATCACATGACGTTGTAATTCTAAATTATTCCTTCTGTTTGAAACGCATTCACTTAAGCTAAATGATTAATATAAACCTTAATTTGGGCTCATCCAGTGATGTGTGAGTAGTAAAAGATCATTGCCCTGCAGCCAGGCTTGTCTGGCGGGGAGAGCTCACAGTAGCTCACCCAGGCTGTCGTATTTATGGAATAAAGCAGTTGGCTTGTGGTCAGGTTGCACACAGTGGGCAAGGGCTGCATGAAGCTCCTTGTACCCAACTTATCGGTGTTCGGTTGCCGTTGTTCTTCCTCGAGGGTTTCCCAAAGGAGTTCTTGGCCCAGCTGCAGCTCAGGCTTTTCCCTCCTCCAGAGCCTGGACCAAACTGCCGCTGGTTTGGTTGGGGGGTGTCGAGTGTGTCCATCACATTCCAAATTAATAAATCAATGGAAAATAGCTACTATGTGTTATCACCAAGGTGAGTGTTCTTACTAAGGTCTGTCTGGCTTAGATATATAATCTTTAAAACTGTTCTTTGTACTGCTGCCTTTGCGTGAGAGGAAAAAGTGTTATCTATTCTTCGATCATAATGCGTGTTTTTTGCTCTCACTATTTCCTTCAGGATGGAGGAGGGAAATTTTTATATAGCCTTTTGAAGAACTTTTTAAAAGAAAACTCGAGCATATTTTTACTGAAAATTGAGTTCTTGCTAAGTTGGCCTGAACTGTAGTGGGTATTGTATAGTAACAGTCATATAATAATTTGCAAATTGTTCTATTAAAAAATACTTTCAAATGACAAGAAATACAGACTATATGACAGAAATTTTAACATGACTAAAAGCTGAAATTAAACAGCATTGAAATATATTGAAAATTTTACTTTAAATCTTTTAATAAAAAGTTATTGTGGATTGCTGTGCTTATTGAGGCAACCCGGACTCAGAGAGTTTTTATGAACTTGAGTGTATCTGAAATGTCTCTGGGCTATAGACCTGATAATTATTAAAGTAAAACTAGGATAAGTGACAATACACAAGCTGAAATCAGAGGTTAATTTATTCATAGGCTGGCAGTTTATTATTTTTTATATTAAGTTCTGGAATTGTGAGTGAAGATGTTCACTGTATTTGAAAGCGAGGAAGCTTATCAAGGAGCTGGAAAACCCCTGGGCAAAAAAACCTTTTCTTGAAGTAAAGGTGTTCAGGGAGTAATTCGGATATCATTTATGCCGAAATCAGCTTTCTTTGGTGAATCCTTGAATTGACTGTCACAAATATATTTTTTAGTGTATCATAGAACAAAATACTTAGTGCTGGTAATAACTTCATCATTTTAAAAGGCAGTTTATCTAGTGATTGGTGTGTCCTCAGCACAGTTTTCCAGGAGGAGCAGTTCTCTCTGGGAAACACAAGGGCTGCATTCTGCCTTTCACAAGGATCCTCTTGTTTTTGGTCATCCTCAGCAAATCCATATCAAATGAATGTTTACCTTCAGAAATCCGAGATGTCATTTTATCACAGTTGAGCTCACCACTAGGTTTAAGAGTTTTTTTACCGCTGAGAATACATCTATTAAAAAAAGGCATTCCTTCGAAAGAATAATCCATTCTTTCTCAGAAGAAAACTGTTCCAGACTAGAGATAGAGAACTGCCATAGTCATTTAACAAAATGTGAAGGAACTCTGTGAGAGAGTTTTTGTTCTTTCCTTTGGAGTAGCTAAAATGCAACATAGGACTCTGGATACAACGTCAAATGGACATTGTGCCACTAGCAGAAGTATTTAAAGAGGCACACAGCAGTATGTCCTTTCTATTAACATTGCCTCGTGAATCTAGCAGTGTTGAACTGGGATTCGTTCTGAAAGCTACAGGTTTAGAAATTCAGATCCAAGAAGAAATTAAGTGGTCCTGGAACAAAATTACCCTCATTGACTTATGACTCAGGTGTTGAGGCTGCTGGAGGACCATATGCAGTGCTGGTTTTCACATTTCGTAACTAGAAGAGCATCCATTCAGGTCTCCTGCATCTAGTGGGTGTGTGTTCACTCACATGACCAGATCTGTCTACCTTTTATATGTGCAAATTGCAAACTATGAGGTTTTCTTCCTATATTTTGCTCATGCAGCAGCGCGGGGAAGCAACGTAAAACCATCATGAGGAGCTGGGGGCGAATAGGCCGTAAGTTCAAGGAACTTTTTGTCAGGCTGCATTCAGTTTTCAGAGTGTGGCTTGGTCACTTGTGATTTAAGATGAATCTACAATACCAAGTTTACCAGCTGTCTGACAAAATGCAAAGTGATAGAGCTGTAGTCTCTTGAGCCAGATGGGCAATGCAACTACGGTCACTTGTGCTTGTCAGCATGGAGGCAGGTGGAGAAGAGCAGTTTTCAGAGTGATGGTGGTTGGTAAAGGAGACCCCTAGCATATATCCAAATGAAGAATAGGTTCCTTTAGCTGTAAAATCTGCAGAATCACAGCTCGCATGTGAAGAGGTCTTACTTCAGATTTTATTAGACAGAAATCCAAGCCCTGAATGAGCTTGTAATGTGCATGCTTCAAAGTTTGGTTAAGATTAGGCATCTTTGGGGTGCTGGGTGTCATCGCTGGACTTTGATTTTGTTTTGAAATGGAGCTGTAGGAAGTTCAGTAGATCTGGGTTTCATGGAACTGACCTGGCTTAATCTTTTTTATCCCTCTTTGAGCAGACAACCCTGTCAAACAGACTTTACAGTATGAGAACTAATTTATTAATAAGCCATAAATGATACTGTTGGTAAGCTGTTGTACCTTGCAAGCCAGTTACTACTTAAATGTAAGGGGACATATTTTTTTTCAACAATATAAAAATGTTTGATTCCCTGTGTCCTGGAATGAGGCTGGAAGAGGACAGTATAGGAATGGTGTGTGTTGAGTAATAGGAGCTATGCTGAGTACATCTGTAGGGATCAGGCAATTCAAAACAATTGAAGAACTGGCAACATGCCCTGGAAAAGCGAATCCTGTTTGGAAAACCTACAAAGGTAGTCTCTTTTCTACCCAAAGGATCTTGTGATAAAAACTGGCAATCCTGGAAGTTTGATAGTGACCGTGAATGTGATATGGATAGCAGTGGTAAAAATAATCCTTCTCTAAGACACCCACTCCTTCCCATCCTCTCATCCTTGTGAAACAGAGTGCTTTTATTCCAGGGCCATTTAAGCTACTGTGATATCCTCTAATTGCTTCGGGTGCCAAAATCTGGGTAATCAAATGTTTGCTTGAAAGGAAGGAATAAAAAGGAGCTTGTGCACTAGTTTGCAAGCAGAGCAGTCCTTTCTGGAAGTTCAACTTTTGCTTTGGAAAATTCACTTTCCTTGTCATGTTCTGCTTATGGATTGGCAGTGGGTAAAGTTCCCTGTTGTTATAGATGGAACGAAATGACAAGTTTGAAGCATCTGTACGCTACACGTGTGTAAGTACGACCACGTAAAATCTAGGTTTTTAAAGCTGCAGGAGTTGCTATTTATGCAAGAGGATCTAATAATATTTAAATGGTTTTCTTTAAAAATACTTTCTATCACTCCTACCTTTAGATCCATTTGTGAACTCAATTCTCGAATTTCCTGATAAGCCTGGGTTAAATAGCAGTGTTTATGAAAATCTTACCTCTGAGATCTTTGGAAGTGATTTGCAGGTGGCTTGTTGAGCTTGATTAACTAATAAAATTGGTAGAGTTGTTGGTTACATGTTTGTTAATGATCTAGAGGAGTGAGTGGGAAATGTTGATATTTGGCATTAGTCTTACAGTCATACAGAAATCATTTGCTTCCTACCTGGATGAATGGATGTTGAGTGTGGTATGCATTCCAAAAAGCCTTTGTATGCCTGCTACAATTACAGGTAGTAATTTGAAAGGGATGCTGTGCTAGGGAAAAGCACAGCGTATGTATTATGGGCAGATAATTCTACATATGTTCCCACTCTTTGTCATCTCTAGGTCAATTGCAAAAGAGCTTGCAGACTGGCTTATCAGCAACAATGTCGTTGAGCACATTTTTGGACCAAATTTACATATTGAGGTTTGTATTAAATCATTGTTGTTTTTTAGTACAAACATGGAGGAGTAACTTCTTGTTCCAGTAAAGCTTTCTTCAATATGTTCTCACTTTGCAGATCATCAAACAGTGCCAAGTGATTCTGAATTTTCTTGCAGCTGAGGGGAGACTTAGTACTCAACATATAGACTGTATTTGGGCCGCAGCACAGGTATATATAAAATTTTTCTAATTGCGGGAGTAATAAAAAGAAACAAATAAAAACCCACAAACAACCAAAAACCAACCAAACACAAAAAAGCGAACAAAACCCAGAAAATTACAAGTTGATTTTGTTTTATATCAGTAAATATAGCTGAATTTATTAGTTTTTCTTGCCTGTCTTGAGTATTTCGCTGACAAAAATTTTAAGTTAGGTGACTCCTACAATTACTGTTTTTTCATTAGATGCAAGAATTCACCCAGGCTACTTCTATACAAGAAAACAAAATGAAGTTGCATAGCAAAGACATAGGCTTTTCACTACGAGTGGAAATGAAGATTGTAGGGTAGATGTAATATTTTTACTATCATGCTAAATTGCCTTGCTCCTATGTATTGTAGCTTCCATTTCTGTTACTCCTAGTGGAACAATCGGGTGAAAATTGTGGCAGTGAAGTTTACAGCTGTGCTACAGTGCTGGTGTTAAAATCCGAGATTTTATTTTATGCTTGGTAAACCTGGAAGCTCTGATAGGCTTTTTTCCCTGCAGAAAGATGTATTTGTTTGCTACTTTTAATGGATTGCTATGCTTCTGGGTTGTGAATTTTTTTTATGGAGAGGATTTGAATACAGTAGACATTTTGGTTTCCTGTTATGGAAAATGTTTTTTCCATGGTTTCAGTCAGAGAGAAAAACAAAAACAAACCCACAAACAAACAAAAAGAACCTGAAAAAAAACCCTCAAAAAAGTCAAGATTTCAGTGACAATTTTTCTGAAAAATCAAAATGAATGTCAGAGAAATGTTGCTTGAAAGGCTGACACCTTTAGACTAAAAGAATAGAAGGCCTTAATGTATTTTCCACTTCACTTCTTGACCAAAAATTATCTTCTCTGAGTTGACGCAGGTATCTCAAGATGCTTAAATGCATCCTTGTGTAGAACCCACATAATTTCATTCCAATTTGCATCCTGTGAAAGATGGGCTGTACCTTATAAACTGCCGACATCGATATTTTATATTCCAGGAAGACAAAATAAAATAAATAAAGAAGAAAAAAACCTTTTCGAGGTGCATATGTGGTAACCAACATTAAAAATGCTTTTTTAGAAGCTTCCTGTAACCAGTATTTTATTTTTGATATTTATTTGATATTTATTTTGATATGACTACCAACACCCCTACAAACATAATGAAATCCTTTGAGTGTCTATGAAAAGCAGCATTTAACCTAAGAGGAAACATCTAGGAGCACTGTGACTTTAATGTGTAAATAGAGCAGTGAGCTAAACACATCATATTTTTTGACATCCATTACTGGAGAGACAAAAGAACTATAAATAATTCTCACATTCTCTTCTCTCGGTCTCATATTAGCCCGTAATGTCTTTGTTTGTATTTATCACTACCTTATTAGGTAATCATCGCAAATATTGTTTCCATCTGGATTTAGCATACACACTAATATTTTTGAAGTTATATTTAAGCTAAAATACAAAATAAACTTGCAGTTCTTTTTTTTCACCAAGTCTCTTAGAACTGGAACTAAGGAAGATATTGTTACATTTGATTTTACTAAGCTTTACAATATAAAAATATAGTTCAGTCAAAATTGCAAGTCTGTTGCAGTTTGGAATTACTAGAGAACTTCCTGAGAATTTGTGCAAAGATGTTGTTTAATTGCTGCAATTTTATCAATCTTTGAATTATTTTGAAAGTTTATTTTGCTGTTCCTATTATCTTCTCTGTTTGTTTGTACTTTGTAGCTAAAGCATTGCAGTCGTTACATACATGACTTGTTTCCTTCGTTGATCAAAAACTTGGACCCTGTCCCACTTAGACATCTTCTCAACCTCGTCTCAACGCTTCATCCGAGCGCTCACACTGAACAGGTAACGACAAGGCAAACAAAGGCACTGTAACCAGAAAAGAAATTATGTTATTATGTTAAAAAGCATTATGGATTTGTCTTTGCCTTTCCAAAGGAACACGTGTAAAAGTAACATTCACTATGCATAAGGAAGAAAACTATGAGTAAAGTTGTCATGTTTCTTCAAGTGGACCTTGTCTGGCTTTTGAATTATAATCATGTGCAGAGATTTTTGAAGAGTGCATGGCCACTTGTAGAAGATTTTAACTTCATGTCTGAAGTTAAAAAGTGCTTTGCACAATGTTATTTTGTTCATTTGTTTATTTTGATGAGTTTATTTTGGTGAACTGTAGTATTGGCATCTAGAAAGATTAACAGTGGAGCTTTACATACAAAAACCTTCTGCTTCTTAATGGCACCGTTATCTGGTTTTGTTTATAGACCTTGTATCTGGCATCAATGCTCATAAAAGCACTGTGGAATAATGCACTAGCAGCTAAGGCTCAGCTGTCAAAACAAAGCTCTTTTGCATCTTTACTGAGCACCAATCTACCCATGGGAAACAAAAAAGGTATGTGGTTTTCCAATAAATCTGGTAGTTAAATTTTTAATTTTCATAGTCTCCTTGTTGACTTTGGACAAAAAGGATGTCTAGAGCTTTTGACTTGAAGTATTTTTTTAAAATGTCGTGCTGGCATATTTTTCAAGCAGAAGTTGAGGATAAAGACGAAAGCGTTAAAACTTTGTGAGCGCCTTTGGAAAGCTTGCTATTTCAGATCAGTTCTGGTTGTATATATAAAGTAGTATGTATTTTTCTGTTTTATCTTTTTTAATTCAGAGGATGGTCCGTAAGTCATCAGTTAACTCTTCTTGTTCTGCTGAACATCTGTAACTTACATAGCTACATAAAATTTTACAAAAACTTATCTAATTTTTACCTAGTTTTTGATAACACATGCTATTGCTTTTGTTTTGTTTTTTTTTTTTTTTTTTACTTGACTGTGTATTTCCCCACAGTCATTACTAAAGATGCTGCCAAGCCATTTTACTGTAGTTTCCCTTTCTTTTCCTACTGCTGATTTTTATGAATCATGGACAACTATATGCTGGACAAAAAGATTTTTAGTCACTTATTTTTCCATCCTGCTTTTTTCCTTCAGAAGAAGAGGAGCTCAGAAGAGCAGCCCCTTCACCTTGTAAGTATAGTTTGAGAAGTACAGCACAACCTGATACATTCAATACTACGGTGTTTTTCTACAACTATGGAATTTGAATGGAAGAACTAGTACAACTTTGAAATTATGTTTTTATGAGAACACACGTTAAAATTCTCTTTTGTGTAAAATCTAGGAAATTCATATAGCTGTGCTATATACTGGCAAGAAGAGACATCAGTACAAATTTTGTAGTAAAATGCACAGTGTTCTAAAAATAATATTTAGTGTTTAGGTACGCACATTGTTTGAGTTATGTCCTTTGTTTAACTGTTTGCGGGAAGAATGCTCTTGAGTTCAACATTTGAAGCAGATTTATGTAATTCTGTTATATTCCAATTAATATATATCACCAAGTAACTGGGAAATGTGGTTTTGAACTAGGGTCACCAGCAGCAAGCCCTCAAAGTAGTGACAACAGTGACACCCATCAGAGTGGAGGCAGTGATATTGAAATGGAGGAGCAGCTCATTAATAGAACAAAACATGTACAGCAGCGACTTTCAGATACAGAGGTAAGAGTGTTAATCTGCATCTGTGAATTTTGTTCCTCAGTTGCCTATTATTAGCTATGGAAAAAATATTTTTTCTGTAATTGTTTCAAAACCTGAACAGATACATAACATGTATGGTTACCTGCAGCAGGATAGTGGAGAGCTAGAATCTTATGTTCCGTGCAGCTTATGGAGAATATATTGTGCCTTCCCCCGTGAGCAAATGCACTGCAAAAAAACACCTCAAACAAACACATTCCTGCATTTAAGTTGTATTAATCTCCTAGTAAGGGATTGCATGACATATTGTTGATGTGTCACAATGTCACTCTGTGTGCAAAGCCTGCACATATAGACCGTTACGAATAAGGGAATGCAAAAATGAAATCATTCAATCTGAATCTTTCTCAGAGCATTTTGTCATTGGCAACCAAATTGAGAATGAACAAATGGAGAGCTGTAGATTTGGTGTTTGAATGATGATGATGTCAATTATGTATTTTCAGTAGCGTTTCATTTTTCCACCAATCTTACAACAAAAGCTACCACTAATTTCAGGAATCCCTGCAAGGAAGCTCTGACGAGACAGCCAACAGCGGTGAGGACGGCAGTAGTGGTCCTGGCAGCAGCAGCGGCCACAGCGACGGATCCAGTAACGAGGCAAACTCCAGTCACGCCAGCCAGTCTGCTGGGAGCCCCGGCAGCGAGGTGCAGTCTGAAGACATTGCAGATATTGAAGCTCTCAAAGAAGAGGAGGATGAAGAGGAAGAAGACAGGAGTCATAATCCCCAGAAAAGCAGTCGGAGCACAGACCTACAAAGCAGGAAACTGGAATCACAAACAGGCATTTGTCTGGGAGATTCGCAAGGGGCGTCAGAGAGGAGTGGTGCAAATAACGGGGCGGGAAAGGACCATGTTTTTAACACGGACTCTGTGACACCAGTGGATAATCGAATTAGGATGCTGGATGCTTGTTCTCACGCTGAGGATGCAGAGCATGATATGACAGGGGAAATGAGCAGTGCTCACATTTCACAGGGTTCTCAAGATTCTTGTATAACTCATACGGGGGACTTCCTTGGGGAAACTATTGGAAATGAGTTATTTAACTGTCGACAATTCATTGGGCCACAGCATCACCACCACCACCACCACCATCACCATGATGGGTAGGTAACTTGACATTTCTTCTGATTCCTTCTATAACGGAAATAAAATTGGTAGCAAAACACTCCATTTGGGCAGAAATTTGTATGGACGTTTTGCTATAGTTCAGGATAATTTCGTCTAACAGCGATGATAGTTATTGCACGTAGTTACACGGTAATCTGTTTTGTTAACATCTGATTAAAGCGTTTTGGAAACTTTTTGTATTGAATAAATAAGACAACATTTAAGAAGATGCTAAAATTGTTTTGGAAAATGCTGTATTAAGTTAACGTTAAAGAAGTCAACGCAATCATCATGATAGTGGGACCTTCAATTTATCTGTAATTGTTTTTTAAATTCGTGCGAAGGTCTGTTCAGACAGATGATTCATCATGACTTTAGCTTTAGGGAGATGTCTACTCACTTGTAGTCTGCTATAAACAACTTTCTCTTTCATATCGTCCATTCTAATATTCTTTTACAGGCATATGGTTGATGATATGCTGAGTGCTGATGATGTCAGTTGCAGTAGTTCCCAAGTCAGTGCAAAATCAGAGAAAAATATGGCTGATTTTGATGGGGAAGAGTCTGGCTGTGAAGAAGAGCTTGTACAGATCAATTCGCACGCTGAGCTCACATCTCATCTCCAGCAGCACCTTCCCAACCTTGCCTCTATCTATCATGAACATCTTAGTCAAGGTACGAGTCATAAAATAGAAAAACATTGTACTTCTAACTCAGTTTTATATGATTTTGAATTAGTCACCAATAATGAAAATAATAAAATTATTTTAACCATATATCTATATTTGCCCAAAGAAACCAGAGTGACTACTGGGATTTTACTACTTCTTCCAAGAAATTCGTTTTTGGATCACATCAGATGTAGCTGTATTTACCTTTTTAGAATTTTGTCCCCTCCATTTCTACTGGAGCTTTTAATGCAAGTCAAAACAAACGCACCAAAGAGCCTAGCAAATGTTTTTTTTCTGATCAGTTATTAAAGTAAAAAGAAAGGTGGTACTGAAATGCAAGATTTTCTTTTTTTTTCCCCTCTCTCTGAAATTTTATGCGATTTTTCTTCTGGTGGGTGGATCTTATTGTGATTCTGTACATGTGTCATCTTAAATGAATTACCCATAATGGGCTGTACAGAGGATCATTTTGGAAAAATGGGTTAAAATATAACCTGGGGAGCTTGAAGGGCATTTTATGCTCTTTCATCTTACACTGCCAAATCTTCTAGTTTACTTCAGGGTGCAATTTAAGATGCTACTAAAACACTTCTCAAGAATTATATCATCTTTCCATATGCTATTGTGGCAGCTTTATTTTCTGTTTCATCCTCCTTTTAAATATAATGGAGGGGGTATGTTTAGTGAAGGTGTGACATTTTTCTTCTCTATTCAGGCAGAACCAAGCTTGCTATCTTCCAACAGACAGTAAACCCAGTACTATTTATATCTTTTCCAGAAACACAGTTGAATAAGAAGTCTCTTTTTTTCTTTAGGCTTAACATTTCTTGTTACTTGGAACTGAATTATAATTTCAGCCTGACATTGAAAATCTGGAAGGATTTTTTTTTCAACACCTAAGATTTGAATAAACTAATGCAACTTTGTAGTTAAAGCATGCTGTAAATCAGCATTTTTTTCCAATATTTTCCATAGATATGACATGTCTTTCTGAAGATCCAAATTATTGTTTGAGCATGAGGCCTTCAGTGCAGCTTATTTTTGACACCTCTAGTTTTGCACGTGCAAATAATTACAGTCTTGTGCATGCAATCTAAATTTTCCACTTGACTTTGCTGTTACATGAAAATAGTATCAGATAGTAGATAAATGAATGGTACCAGCTGTGGCCACATAGGAGAAGGAAAATGTCTGTCACTATTTATGAAAACATGATGAGTTTCTAAAATCATTCACTTTGATACTCTGTCGTACATAAAAAAATGGTGTTTGTTTTGCCTGATGTTTAGTTAGATAGAGGAGATCATGCAGTATGAGAGGAATTTATTGAAATGTGCTTCTTTCTTGCTTCCCAACCATGTCAGTTATAAAGATACTTTTCTTCAGACCACAGCACTACAGAAAGACTGAAGAAATATTTTAATTACACTGTGATTTAAATCTAATTAAATTAAAAAGCAATAGCACCTGCATCTGTAATTCTTACATGCTGTTTTTATTGTAACTTCCCATTAGCCAGAAAAAAAGTAAATATTGGCTTAACTGCCCTGTTGACTTCTTGTATGGTCATAATATTTTGTCTTCTTTTAAGAACCCACATGTAGAAAAGGGCTGCAATTAGTGTGGTGTTGTATACGCTTCAAAATAGCCATGTTAATTAAAGCATGTTGTTGTTCATGCACTTAGGCAATAATGTTCAGATTAGATAGTTCCTTCTATTTATTCAATAACGGTCTTTATATTTTGTTCAGGACCAGCAGTTCATAAACATCAATATAATAGCAATGCGGTGACGGACATTAATTTGGATAATGTTTGTAAGAAAGGAAATACCCTTTTGTGGGATCTGGTCCAGGATGAAGATGCAGTAAGTTGAATACCAGAAAAGAATATTTTTTAAAAGAAAATAAATATATGCTATTCAGTGCCCTTTCTTTCTACTTGCTGTAGATTCATCTCTCTGAAGGGTTAATAAATGAAGCAGAGAAGCTGCTCTGTTCCTTAGTATGCTGGTTCACTGACAGACAGATTCGAATGAGATTTATTGAAGGCTGCTTAGAAAATTTAGCAAACAACAGGTAACTTAAATCATAAATTATCTGGTTTTACATGTATCTATTTTTGCAACATATAGGATATCCAAGTTGACTATAATGGTTATTTCATTTTATGGGAAGACAAGTTAAACCAGACAAAAACAAAAGTGTAAAAATAAGTTTTCAAGGTGGTGTGGGTGTATCTGATGTTTCTATTCTGTTGTTGTCCTGAATTTCTCATCGCGTTGCGTTAGGCTGTTCTCCCTTCTGCCAGAGCTCACAGCCTTCCTACCATTTGGTAAAATCAGTCCCAAATCTTAGCGAGTTGAATGCAAGGTTGAGTGCCTTGGCATAAGCATTTTGAACTGAATATTTAGATTTTACGTACAAGTGGCTGTGGAGCACACAAGTTCTTTTCCACCATGTCTGTTGTGGTGTCTAATTTCTGTGAAGAAGCAGCTGGAGGTAGAAGTAATACCTTTACCTCAGATAATTTGTTTTAATACAACCCAAAGCTGTGAGATTATACAGTTTGAAGACTGGCAAAAGTGGAATTTATTTTATTGATACAACCAATAAACTGCTGAACATCACCTGCAGTGTGGTGTTGTTACCGTTTTGCTAAGAATTGTATTTGTGAGATGATATTAATTAATGAAAGAAATGTAAAGATACTTATCACCGATATGCAAGTTCTGTTACATGCAGTTTATGCGCTTGAGTTTTCCTAGATAGTTGTCTTACTATACACACCTACTTGTGTCTATAATGAGTTTAAGGCAGATTTATTTCTGCCATCGTCTGTTTGTAGAAAAACCATACTCATTTTGCTGAAATTTCAAGAGATTTTTTATGAAACTCAAAAATAATAATTTCTCTTTTGAAATTTAAGTAATTTTTAATAAGAAAAAATGTATACTGTTTTATTTTTATACTTGTCCAACAGCTGCATGTCCAAGGTATTAACATGTGAAGAATTTGAAGGTCAGATTGAGAAAAGTAGTTGGCTGACATGAGGGTGGATTTCACACGGGTGTTTCCAGTGCTTTCAGTTAGTCTGTTGCTCACCGAACCTGAGCTTCTCAAAGTAATTTTAAAATTGACTGGTTTAATTTTGTAACAGCCGTCTATTGTCATCATTTCTCTCTTTCTCCTTTAGATCAGTAGTAGTTTCACTTCGTCTTCTTCCAAAGCTCTTTGGTACGTTTCAACAATTCGGGAGCAGTTATGATACACATTGGATAACAATGTAAGTAGCGCCCTGTCCCCAACAGCCTAAACCAACAGGAGCGGTGGAATTTTGGGGGCTGCTGCAAGGCTTTAGTGTGTCCAAATTAATAATGACCTAAGGTTATCATCTGTCTGTTGTCTGGCCTAGATGTATGAGCTTGTCTTATCACTCAGGCTTAGATTTCTTCATAATACACAACTGTTGTAAATGAGAGGAAGGCTAATTTTTATATTTTTTTTATTCCCTCGCTCCCCTTTAAATAGCAAAGGATCCACTAATAGTATATTGTAAAAAGTTGTCATAACTTAATGCTACGTCATTCTGTTCTGATTGTAAGTCAAATGCTTCTCAGTAGCAAAAATTTGGTTTATAAGAAAACCTTTGAAATGGGAAGATATATAGTATAGCATTCCATACTAGAACAAACTATGTAATTAGCCAGTCTAACTGTGAAGAACAGACTACTGGAATTTTGGGGAAAGATTACAGTGATTATCAGCAATTTTTCTTGGCCTTTTTGACGTGACTTTTAAATATATGCCCGGTTCTGAGTTTTGGCTTAGACTTTTTCTGAGTCAGGGCCTTTAGAAACAGTTTTTATGGTCTCAAAGGGGAGCGTTTTGTCAGCTCTGTGTCTGAAAATAATGACATTGTGGAGCCTGTCGGATGACACGGAAGAAGAGAGTACTGTCTAGAAAATACGCTTGAATTCATGGTGGATGGAAAACAGAATGTTTACTTTGACTTTATGTGTGTACAATTTTCCTATAGTAGCTGTCTAATTTCTGTAGCTTTTCTGATCTTTTAAAGCCAACCATAACACTTTCTGCCCTTTAAATTGACACAGGTGGGCAGAAAAGGAACTTAACATGATGAAACTTTTCTTTGATAATTTGGTACACTACATTCAGGCCGTCAGGGAAGGACGACATAAACACGCGCTGTAAGTACAAAACTGGCTTTGAGTGCCTGAGATTTGATGTTTGCAAATGTTTCTTTTCTGCTTTTCTTCTGGTGCTTCTGATGTGTTCTTATAAGTAAATACTTTCTATAGGAACATTACATTTTTAGGGAAACAAAGGTCTGTAACAACAATAACATTTCAAATAGCTTCCTTTTCTGTAAAAAAAATATGCAACAACTCTCATGTCATTTTTGTTAGACATTACATTCAATATTTGTTTACAAATAAAACATGAAGATTTTATATCTTCACATAAAAGCCATTTCAGATCATAAAACTATTCAGTTGTTTTAGTTTTAAAATATGTTATCATTAACCTTTGTACTTAACACATTTATCCGCACTTTCCAATCTGTATAATAAAAATTAGGTTTATACACCCAAGTGATAAAATTTCTAGCTTCCCAACCCTGGAGGAATGGACTTTTCATGCTTTGACAGATGTCAAAGTCAATATGTAAATATGGGCATCCACAACTGAAAAATGTCGCTATTTATGGGTCAAATTTTTACTTCATACTCCTTTCCATTGGATGTTGCTCTTGTGAGAAATATTCAAAAACTGATCGAAAGTGGGACAAATGGCTTCCAATTCAGGCAAAATGATACATTGTTCTGCTCCTTTGACCATTAAGCTTCTACCTTGTAAATAGAAATAAAGCTAATATTTTAATGTGAAGTTATGAAAATGTTTTTATAAATAATGGATATCAGCTGGAATCAGAAATTCAAGGTAGAAATACCAGCATTTTACAAGTTAGGGAGAAAATTAAGGTCAGATCCTGCAGGATGCTAATGACAAAATGATGCACTTGAACTGGACTGCATGCCAAAAAAACCCACTTCCACCTCCCCCCAAAAAAACAACAAAAAAAGGTACCTTATCTAGTAATGACGAGTGTGTCATTCCACTTGTTTGGTTCTGTTAAGTGTACACCTGCAGTCTAGACTATATACTGAAGTCCAGAAAGGAACTTATAAGAAAAAAATATTTATGCTTTTAAGAGGCACGTGTATGAATGGGGTAAAAAAGTTATGACAATAAACAATTAAACTTTTTAAAATACAAATTTAAATTTTAGATACAGCCACAGTGCAGAAGTTCAGGTTCGTCTTCAATTCCTGACATGTGTGTTTTCAACTCTAGGATCGCCAGATCATTTCAGTAAGTATTTGAGGTTACCTTACCAGAGAAGCACCTCATAATAAGGCTCACATAGTTCTTAATAATCAATGTTAGCTTAAATAAATTATATTTTATACATGCAATTTTAAATAATCTCTGGTAGTGTTTCAAAAGAAGGAAGATTTTTTGATGAAAGCACAGAACCAACATTGGAGTTTAGATTCTGTTGCAGTTCTGCGAGAACAAATTTTTATGTTCTCCGTGCTTCATTTTTTTCTACATATTAGGACTGTAGTAATTGCTGAAATAAAGATAATATATTCTGTATTTGTGGGTTTTGATTCATATCCATAATGTTCCCAGAGATCTTTTAGTGGAGTGCACTGTAAGTAAGTTGTGATACCAAAAAGGAACAATTCTTTGTATTTTAAAACTGTCAGAAATTGGCTTACGCTTCTGTGAAATTAGTATTCTGTGTGATAGTTGATCTGTGCAGATGCTGGACTGTTTCCTCTCTAAAAGGTGAAAAATAGGAATCTCCTGATGTGGCTGATAGAATTCCAAGGCAAACATAATTTGTAGTAACCCTTGGTGGCTTTCCCTTCCATAAATTCTTGTGGCCACTCTCCTCTTAAGCCCTTATAAACTAATAGCCTTCAGTGTTTCGGCATGAGCTCTGTACAGACTTTCGGTTGAGTATATATTGAGGTCATTTATTAAAACAATTGAAGGGAGGAGTCATTTGGGTAGTCTCAGTATAGGCAGTCAGCGTTGGCACACAATGTATGGCTTGTCCCTCTGGTCATTAGAGGAAGGAAGAAGAATTTCTGTAGCCAAGAGAAAAAAAAAATTCCAACACTGTATTTGCGATTGCCAATAGGATAGCCACAATTCTTTTTAAAGAAATTTGTTGGGATCACAAATGTTTCTCTGCCAGCTAAGAAAATAAACCTACTGTTCTCCTGGAAGGAGAAGTGATGAAATAGTTACAGAGATACTAGTTCCAGCCACAGTCTCAATATTGAGCTCAAAGCTGGACTCTAAGTTGTGGCCAATAATTACTTATAAACTGAAAAAACAACCCGCTGTTTGGTATGAGATCCCAGGTTTCTTGTTTCCGAAAACTTCTTGTCCTGACAAAACTCTTCTGTATGTATTTTGCTGTATGTTATAAAGGAGTAGTTAAAAATACTTTCCTAATTTTAGGGTTGAGTTTAGAACAAGTGGACATACTGTGGCACTGCTTAGTAGAAGATTCTGAATGTTACGATGATGCACTACACTGGTTCTTGAATCAAGTACGAAGTAAAGATCAGCATGCTATGGGTATGGAGACTTACAAGCATCTTTTTTTGGAAAAGGTATGTCGAGAGTTAATTACAACCTTCTAATAAAAGCGTTTCTCTCCAAATCAGCACTATTTAATGTACTTTAAATGGTTTCTATGAAAAATATGTCTTTAGTGGTCTGAGAGGGCCCCACTTGTCATGCAGTGATTTTTCTCTGCTTAGGGGGAAGAGAGTAATGCATTGACATAAATTCTTTTCACACTATTATTTACTTGTTTGCGCAATAATTAATGTAGTCTGCGGCTTTTTCAAGGTTACGCATTTTTTTGTCTAGTTTTCTAAGCGTATGATTTTTTTGAATGGACATGTTTTGTCTGCTAACAATTTTTTCTGCTGTTGATAAGTTAAGCAGCTAGTGTTACAAGAATAATTTTTGTTTCCTCTGCGCTGTTACAGTCCAAATCAGTGGTAGAGAAAAGTGGTTTGTTTAAGCCAATTGTAGTTGATTTTTTTATATTGTATATAAAATTCACAGAGTATGGTCTTTTGCAAGAATAAATTTTAATTTGTGTACTACATTTGAATATGGTAATAAAAATGACGTTTTTCTGTGCTAATGAAATAAATAGCCTGTAATTGCTATCCATTCCAGCACTGAATTGTTTTTTCCATACTAAAGTGCATTCGTTTTATTTAGATGCCACAACTAAAACCAGAAACTATCAGTATGACTGGCCTAAACCTCTTCCAGCATTTGTGCAATTTGGCTCGATTGGCTACTAGTGCGTATGATGGCGGCTCAAACTCAGAGGTAAGCCCAGATCCTGCACTCGTGTTTTTCTTATTTCTGAGGGAAGGGAAAAGTTAAATTACTTAACCTGCAACGACATACCTCCTGAGAATTTAATGGCTTGAATGTTATTTACTGGTTTGAAATGGTAATGTCACAATCCATAGCGGTGGCGTCTGTACAGATTCCTGCCTCAAGGAGAGCCCTGGAAGCTCAGGACTCAAAACTTCCAAGTGTCGGACACCGAAACGGAGATAAGAGGGGCCAGTGATCCTGGCCTTCCCTCATGGCTTTGAACATATGTGGATTTTGTCTCTAGAGGCACAGACAGGAAACCACAAAGAAAGTGATACCTGTTGCCTGCATGTCTTTGTGGACTGCATAATATACTTAGTATAACAGAACCCTGTTCACTGTTGCATTTAAGTAATGGGTTTGTAACGTTGACTTATTTATAAATAAGAAGATTCAGATGGCATTCAACTAGGCATATTTAATTCTGACTAGAAATCTGTTGTAAAATGTGTCTCAGTTTACACATGTGTTTTACAAGTTTTTCTTCTCTAGTTTTTCATACAAAGTATCTCAGAAATAAAATTACATCTAGGATATTTTTCCCTGAATTGACTTGAGGCAATTTTTAATTAAAATTTCCATTCTTGCAATGAATACCAGTAATAGTTGTGGTTTAAAGGCTTCATTTAAAAGTATTCCTGTTTGTCGAAAATGAAAATTCACTCTTGAATTTTAACCAGTTCTCATGCTTCAAACTAGGAAAATATTTATGAAGGTTACAATTGTGTAGTAATTGATGTGTGCAGTGGCGACAGCCCGAGCAGAGGAAAAACAGAGATATTTTTAGTAATTGCATCAAGAGGCAAATAAAATGTCTCAGGTTGGAAAAGCATCACTCCCAGTAAAATAATGAGGCGATGTTTTGTTTCTGTGTTTGTTTTCCTTTTGTCAAAACAGTTGTGTGGCATGGACCAGTTCTGGGGTATTGCTTTAAGAGCACAGTCTGGTGATGTTAGTCGAGCGGCTATCCAGTATATCAACTCTTACTATATCAACGGTATGAATTTTTATTTTTCTTTTCTGTTTAAAATGTTAAAAAAAAATTTAATGTGATTCTCGTTTTTATTCTTGGTATTAAAATGCATAGACCTAAAGTTATGTGTATATAATTGACTTTAACTGATATTATAGGTAAAACTGGTCTGGAAAAAGAACAGGAATTTATTAGCAAGTGTATGGAGAGTCTGATGATAGCGTCTAGTAACCTTGAGAGAGACTCACATTCAAGTCTGACCATTATTGAAAGAGGACTCTTGATGCTGAAAACACACCTGGAGGCTTTTAGGAGAAGGTAAATAGCTCCATTGATATATTTGGATGCAGAATTTATTTATATTCCTCTTATCATAATGATGAATGAGTTATTATTCTTAATTTAAGTACTAGTTTCTTTGTTTTTCTGTGTGTAAAGTAAGGACAGTAGTGGAAATTTGCAAGGTAATATATGAGGTTTAAACAGTTATGAGAGTTGGCCCTTGTCATTGTGTAAAGACATATGGATGTGGTTCGTGTTTTCCTATCCCTCACATTTCAAAGGTACTTTAGTTTTATTTGAAAAATAGGGAGAATATCAGTAATTTCCTCTTATTTTGGAAAAAACAGTGAACAAAGGTGCAAGTTTTGGCTTTCCTCTCATTGTTTATTGAACATTTGCGTTAAATAGGTTTTGACAAAAATACTTTTCCAACATTTTTACCTGCTTAAGGTTTGCGTATCACCTGAGGCAGTGGCAGATTGAAGGCACTGGCATCAGCAGTCACTTGAAAGCCCTGAGTGACAAACAGTCACTACCACTAAGAATTGTCTGTCAGCCAGCGGGGCTTCCTGACAAGGTAACGTAAAAACGCTTCGGAAAGCGCATCCTACAGTGTTAAATTTCAGTAAGTCCACCGTGTGCTTTGAAAAATAAAATCTCTGGTTTATTTCAGATGACTATAGAAATGTATCCTAGTGATCAGGTGGCCGATCTACGGGCTGAGGTCACCCATTGGTACGAAAACCTGCAGAAGGAGCAGATAAATCAACAAGCGCAACTTCAGGAGTTTGGCCAAAGCAGCCGCAAAGCGGAGTTTCCTGGTAAGCTGGGTTTGGAATAATCTAGTCACACGAGTTTTACTTTTCAGTTGAAGCTGAGACTCGCAGTTAAAATCTGCACTTTTACTCATCCGTACTCTATTTTGGGGACTGTTTTGTTTAGATTTAAAAAAAAAAAAAAGGACTTTCTAATAGTATTTTTTGGTCACAAAGATCTCTGTGAATTGTGGTTCGGTGTATTGACTGTTTACACTTTAAAACTAGGGTCATTCTGCATCACAGGAGACGTGTTGTAAGGGACATAGTGCACACCTCTGTCTCAGTGACCTTTTATTACGTCCATTTTAATGCACCTGTATTAGTTAATCTACAACAGAAAACAGTTCCTGGTTAGGAACATGAAATCATGATTATTTCATCAACTGAGGTAGAAATCTGAGCAGAGTTTATCAAATTCCAATAAAAATTACAGGCTCGTGGTGCCAGCGTACAAGTTTTTCTCTTACCTTTTCCTTGTAGAGCTAAATCTCATTGCCCTTAATTTTAGTTGTTTTCTCAGGTGGGATTTCAATTTCATTAAATCGGTGTCAACTTTTGGCTCTTGAAATTCTAGATTTACACCTTCTTTTTTTGGCTATTGAAGGGTGTACTATTGAAAATAAGTCTTAGCGCTTCCATTAGAAAATGAAACTACGATTCCAGAAATCTACTGAAATACCTTTTTATTCTAGGTGGCCTCATGGGACCTGTGAGAATGATTTCATCTGGGCATGAACTGACAACCGATTATGATGAAAAGACGCTTCATGAATTGGGTTTCAAGGATATGCAGGTATTACCAGCATATAGACAGCACTCACTGAAAAAGATTGATATGTTGCTTTGGTCTAGCGCAGCTGATACAGGTAGTTGTGGTGGAAGGTCTACTTTTCTTTGGGAGCATCCTACGGTTTTCTGAAACTAGTTGTTTCATGCTATCCGATACACGCCCCAACTTAATATTGTCAGGCCTTGCTCCTGTTGTCAGTCTTTAAAATAATTAGTAATTTTTAAAACCTAATTCTAGTTATGTTAGCAGATGTGAAAACTCAGAGTGAAACAAACATTTCAGGTTTTCGCATTCATCAAAGAAAACTAGAGAGCGATGAAAACAAAATCGAGTATTTGCTTTTCATCTGAATCATTGAACTCATTTCCATAGTAGCAGTGACTCTCCCTCTCTTTTCCCGGGTTAAGTCTGAAGCATTTTTAAACATTTATTTGTGATCTTCTATTTCGATCCAGAGTTCCTGTTAGAGTGGTCTACTCATAAGTTTGCTGAAATCTGCAGTATGGAAAAGCCTAATTTGATTTGTATACGTATGAATGACATCGTGATTGTCTGAGGGAGGTGGCACTGTAACAAAACTTACTAGCATGTCATCACATACGTTCTTTCTATCTAAAGGGAAACTAAAGCACTGTACGCCTTCAGAGATCTGCTAACGTCTTTTCAGAAAGATTATTAGTGGCTGATATGCTTACATGTGCCACTCCTGGCTGTAAGTAATTGTGGCAGCCAGTCTATGTTGACTCTTACAGTTCTGAATCGGATGATCTGTTGGAGTGCATCTTCCATCAGTTCTTTTTACTAAATGGATTGGGTTAATTCAAAAGCAAAACCAGCTGTGGTTTTGTTTTTCTTTTTTCTTATTAACATAGATAATTTTACAGAATTGCGCTATGGCGCAATCAGGTGTTTGCAGAACTCAGAGCAGCAGTTACATTCAGTCTGAATGGCTGGATGTGATCAATATTTGGAGGTGACAACTAGTCAGCAGGAGCAGTTTGCCTGAGAACGTTGTTATGCCAGTATAACAGATGTCTGCTTTTCCCACCGCGCCGCTATTTATGTCGCTGTGCCCTCGCTAGCATTCTTCAGTTCTTTGAGCCAATTTATCTCATTTTTCCTCTGGATTAGTTTTCGTGCCATTTCATTTATGTACTGAGAAGTCAGCCCAGCACTAGAGTCTCCCCAGCCTGAATGGCAAAATAAGGGATGAGGGACAAGAAAGCAGCAAACAGTGTATGCAGCTACGCCATGAATGCTTGAAATTAAGGCAAACCTAAGCTTTAATTGTGGTAGTTGCTCAAAATGCTGCTCAGTAAAGACTTGACAACAAAAGTATTGATATATCTTTAAGTTCTTCATTCTGATCCTGCTGAAAACATTCCATAGCTTTAGCATATGAATTTTTAAAATCGTCTCTCTCCTCCTTGTTGTTTCTCTCTGTTTCTAGATGGTGTTTGTATCCCTGGGCGCACCGAGGAGAGAACGAAAGGGCGAAGGTGTTCAGCTGCCAGCGTCTTGCCTGCCCCCTCCTCAGAAGGACAACATTCCAATGCTTTTACTCCTGCAAGAACCTCATCTTACCACCCTTTTTGATTTGTTGGAGATGCTCGCCTCTTTTAAGCCTCCTTCTGGAGAAGTGGCTATGGAAGACAGTGAGGTAATTTAGAGTAATTTTATTAGAATAATTACATTTAAGTCTTATTTCATTGGATCTATTTTTCCTATCCAGCCTATTTTTTCTGTACTCTGTCCAATTGTGAGATATGTTTATTGTCTGTATATTCACATTTCACTTATGGTGTAATCATTATAATGATTTTTCTGATTTTCTTAATAACATTGTTCAGATGTATTTTAAATGTTTTAAATATTGTAGAAACTATGAAAAAGTAATTCTTAGGAAAGAATATTGATTATTTAAATAGATATTGTGACTAATAATGGGAATTGGCTTGAAGAAAGGTTTGTAAAGGTTTTATTGCAAAAACTCAAGTTTTATGTCTTATATGCCATATTAGCTTGTGGGAAATTAAATACGCACTGGTATATTCAAACCAGTAGTTTATTTTTAAGTTTTATTTACACTCGAATATTTCAAAATATGTGATAAGCTGTAAAGATAATGGAGTTTAGTTTCTTGCAGGTTCAGGGAGATTTCAATTATCAGGTCGATTTATGGATTTACATTAGATAGGAGATAGCTTCATAATTAAGAATAAATACATTTTTGGACTTTGAAATCTTATTTTCTCAAAGAAGTTCACAATAAGAATGGTTGTTCTGTGGTTTCTCAGAGTTCAAGGAGTGAAGAACTCCATCTCCATGCAGAAAACTTATCCAGACGTGTCTGGGAACTCTTAATGCTTCTGCCAACGTGCCCTAATATGTTGCAGGCATTCCAGAATATTTCAGATGAACAGGTGAAAAAAGAATGCTTGTTTTACATGTTTATCTTTATTATATGTGGATGGTTCAGTGTCTAGTGTTTTAGTTGAATTTTCTCCAAATAGGAATGTTAAATAGTAAGTGTTTTAAGTAGGCTGCGACACAAATAAACCTAATAATTCTTATGAAATTAAACTAAACAGAGATGTCAGCTTAGTTGCCAAAGTTTGTTTTTATATGTTCTTTTAAATCAGTTAATAAGTGAAAAGAATAGTCAGTACTAATTGTCACAGTCTTTTGGTTTGAATTGAACCAGCAATTTCTTCATTTGCAGCCTTGCTTTAACACTATGACTGTTGTGATAGTGATCCTTTTGTACTCCCTTTTACACCTTCAAAACATGAGTACTTACCTGGTTATTTTCTTGTCCTAGAGATAAAAACTTTGCCTCTTTTAAAGTTGTTGAAATTGCTTATTAACAGTTTTTAGATATTATGGTTCTTTATGGCCACCTGCATCAAAATTTTAGTGGAAGTTATAATTTAGAGTATATAACTTTTGGCTTCCTCTACTGAAAAATTGTGTATACCTTTATCTTATAATAGTGCTGGAGGTTTACCAGATTTCTTTGCTGAATGTACATTATTCAAATTGTTAATCATGTATAGAAATATGCTTGAAATTGTCTAATTTCAAATAATAGGTGAAATTAAAAGCCAAATAATTTGTCCATGTCACTTGAAAAATCTTCTCCTTGCATTATTTAGATAGATTGGCATTACATATAATTGTGTTAATTGTCTTCTGTCTTTTTTATCTTTTAAGGGTAATGATGGCTTTAGCTGGAAGGATCTTTTGCGAATAAAAAGTGCCCATAAACTTTTGTATGCCCTGGAAATTATCGAAGCTTTGGGAAAGCCCAACAGGAGAATAAGACGTGAATCTACGGTAATAGTTTTTCCTGCACAGAATACATGTTTTTCTCTCTAAACCAAAGTATATATTGATGAGTTACTTTACAGCATTTTAATTCTTTAACTGTTTTTACAATGAATTGTTCTTGTTTATCTTTAGGGTAGTTACAGCGATCTTTACCCAGACTCAGATGATTCAAGTGAGGATCAAATAGAAAATAGTAAAAACACGTGGAGCTGCAAGGTTTGATTTTCCTACAGTATTCTGTGACACCTAATACAGTTTTTCAAAAAAAGAGATAAAATGAAAACCCATTTAAAACGTGATCTATCTTGGAATTTTTAATCTCAAATTTAGTATAACATTTTAAAGTTTTTCCATGTTATCAGGCCTGTAAAGTTGAGATAGTTGTGTACAGCTTTTTCTTTTGTATTTCATAAAATATCCAGCTGAATAGTTTATCAGATTTATTTATTTATTTTTAAAGTTTAGACTGGTATCTAACTTAGTGATATTTCTATATTTGCTTTTTCTCACGTTGATTCCATAATATATTTACAGTTTGTTGCTGCTGGAGGGCTCCAACAGTTACTTGAAATTTTCAATTCTGGAATCTTAGAGCCTAAAGAACAGGAATCATGGACTGTGGTAGGTGTTTATTCACCATTTTTCTCCAGAATAACATAGCTCTCATTTGTAAAGACTTTCAATTACTTTCAGCCTTTCTTATAGTTACTCTTCTGTAGTAAGTGAAATAAATGAATTCTGTAATTGAAACCACCAGAGTCTATGCAATAGCATATTTTTCTTGAATATTTTAGATTCCTGGAAGAATTTATTTTCTTAAGAAACAAACAAACAAACCAACCACATATTTCTGCTTTTTTATATTTTAAAACCACCCTTTGTATTTTTCTGTGTATTTTTGGTTTAAATTTTGTCCAGTCATAAAAATCTTAGTTTGTAGAAGGTAAAACTGCAGATCATGAGAACATCTTAGAGAAAAAACCCTGAGTTTCATCTTTAGGAATGATTGCAACTGCATTGATAATACTATTCCACGCCACACTTCTTTAAAAAAATCCAAATTTGCCAAACTTTATTTTTGCCATATTTTCTGCCTTTTTCTTGCTATTTGGAAACTTTTATTATAGTCTGTTTTAAAAGCAGTAATCTGTTAATTATCTTTACATCTGAAGAGGTCAAGAAATACCATTTCCCCTTGTTGGCATTGAGGCTGAAGTTGTAGCATTGTTGCTATGGTGTTAATAAAGACACTTTTCAATAATGAACATGATTATTAGTTGTGCTTATATGTCTTCTTCATGATCATTCTGTTATTAGTTTGAGCTAAATTCTTAACATAATGAAAACTATTTAAATTAGTTAATTTTTGTCTTTTATTTTCAATTTGATTAAAAAATATTGAAATACCTCAAGCTCTGAGTCATATGTACGTAAAAAGAAGTCAATGAACAAGCATACATATATATGTATAAAACTGATGACAGTTACTGAAATGCTAAAAAGAAGGCAAGTATACTTTTTATTAAGTTTGTTTTTGTTAAATAACCTTCCTCTTTATTGTCTCTTGTGTTGAGGTTTTGCCAGTTAAGGTTCTAGTTGTTTATCCTTTACACCTTACTTAAGCATTTCATTTGAAATTCTGTTACAAGTGTAGAATTATTTGTAAAATAAACCCCTGAAAAAGGAAAATTTCCTTTTCTTCTTCTTCACAGTGGCAGCTAGATTGTCTGGCTTGCTTGCTGAAGCTGATATGCCAGTTTGCAGTCGATCCTTCGGATCTAGATTTAGCGTACCACGATGTCTTTGCCTGGTCTGGTGTGGCCGAGAGTCACAGGAAAAGAACGTGGCCGGGCAAATCGAGGAAAACCGCGAGTGACCACACCAAGGGCCTTCATATACCTCGTTTAACAGAGGTAGGATATCAACAGTGTGTGCGTTTTGTGAGCTTTGGAAAAATGACTCTGAACTGTGAGCTGGAGCCAAACTTCCCATTTGTCATTGTTATACACAGAAAAACTTCAACTATTCTATAAGTACTGGGTATTTTTGACAAAACAGATCCCTAAATTGCCAGAGCTACTATGATATAGAGAAATTATCAAATGTATTAAATTTTTTAACATTGGCTGTGTGTGAATGCTGCTACCAGTTTCTGTAACTGGTTTTGAATTTTTCATTGTCTATTGATGAATTTTTTTATTGAAGAGGATTTGCTATCTAAACATTTTTAAATACTTTCTTCAGACTTTGATTTGAAAATTCTGTATAGCTTGTCACGTTCTCTAAAAATGGATAATTTAAGTGAATGTGTCACAGAGACAGGCAAAACTTAAATATCCAGCCTCATCCTCAACCTTGTTGTCTTCAAGCCTAAGATTTTTAAAAGGCAGTGAATAGTCTATGCTTTAAAAAAAATAATGTTTTTACCAAAAGGATTGCATAAATGTTTGATTTTTTCTATTCAGTTAAATTGTCTTTCTTAGAGAAATAAAATGAAATTTTAGCATCTAGACCTGGTCAATGAAACACAGGCTTTTAGAGCTGCTTTAATAAAAAACAATATAAGTTTAACTATGGAGATGCAATGATTTGTCTTTTGCTCTTCCTCTACACAGGTGGGTTTGTTTTAGATTCACACAGTGTATAATTTAAAAACAGATCAAAAAGCTTGTTGTTATATTAACTGTGTTTTTTTTTTTTCTTTTGACTTCAATTTTTAAAGGTGTTTCTTGTACTTGTCCAGGGAACCAGTTTGATTCAGCGACTTATGTCAGTTGCTTATACATATGACAACTTGGCACCTAGGTACAATATCTTTTTATTTTTGTAATAAAGCTAATCAAGTGTGCACATTTTCATCGCTGCTTTAAATAAAGTAATAGCTCTTTTAGTTGTAGTCCCCATTAACACCCAAGTCTATGGGCACTAGACTTGCTTTTCTTAGTCACCTCTCCCACCCTTAGAGAGGAGTGAGAAAGAGGAGAGTGGTGAAAATTCTCAATGGTCAGGGTATGAAGCATGGAGTAACAAAATAAACGTGGTATGTGCTCAGAAATTCTCATGCCAAAACTATTTCTTTGTTCTGTTTGTAGCAATTAGTCTTCTCAATTTCAAGGCTGTGTAAAGGAGAAATGAAAATAAAATCTCTTTTGAGCTGCTTAGTCATCTGACAGTTTTGACTTGTTTTTCCCATCCATTAGCTTATTACTGCTGAAATTACCCTTATTTGTTTTAGAGAGTGTGCATGTACTGAAGGCAAAATTTTACCTTCAGAAATGGGCTACTAGAGATTCTTGTCCTTTTTGCCTTTTGTCCTGAGAAAAGCAATTCTATGTAAGACTGTGTCGTGATGGAACGGGACTGGTGGTGGGGACGTCAGGGGGTTTGCTGCGTTTCGTTTTGTAAAATTACCTGATTCCAGGTAAAGTTTTACCAGGTTCCAAGGGTGTTTTACCATATTTTTGAAAGATTGTTAGGGGACACTCAGAGCATTTCCGGTCAAGTCTACAAGTGTGCCTAACTTTAACCTCTAGTCGAGTTGCAGGAGTAATTTTAAATACATACAGTGTGGTTTTGGTTTCATAACCTTTTCTTGCAATTTATAAAAATGTAAGTAAATAAATACAAACATTTACAATTAGTCTAAAGTTTGCAAATGTTTGTTCAAAGCGCAGTTCTCCATGAAGAATTGTAGCTTTCTGCTGTTACGGGCCAGTTCTTAGTTCTGTTTCACGTCTTCTCTTTGTTGGATAAAATAAAGGGGTTGTGGGTATTTTTGCTTGACTTCTTGTCTTGTAGTCAGAAAACCTTTAAGGGGACACATGGAGCTTTAAATATTTTTATTATTGTTGCTAATTTTGAATACTGCAAGAAATAAAACCTTTAAGATTAAAATTTTAGTTTTCTTAGTGGCTACTTAGGAGTAACTGTGTTGTTACTTGTGTGTATTTGTAAGTGATAATCTGTTACGTTCTGTGACGAAGTTCAAGTGGCTCTGTCTTCTTCCTGTTCAGGGTGTTGAAAGCTCAGTCTGATCACAGATCGAGACATGAAGGTTAGTGCTGTATGTTATGAGCTAATAGTGATGAAAACATATTGAAGATACCAAACTACGCATTTGTTTGACTCCAGCATTAGAATGCGATAAAATTGTTTTCCTTGGTAGTGCTAGGGCTGTTACAATCTAGGTGGGAATACACAGAGAGGCTTTTCTTCTCTGGGAATTGTTTTATATTAATTGAAATTTCGGACTGTAGCCACGTCTTCATCTCCAGAGGAGCTGGTTTGGTAGGAAAACCAGCTTTATTCATAACCTCCAAAGACCAGCATATATAACACCCTAATAGAGGCATCAATAGTCACCTTTATTCTGGTTTACAGAAATAATTCTGAGCCCAGAATTTCTTGGAGCTCCCCCATCTATCCCTCTTGGTCTCAGTGACCTGTGTCAGATTAAGTCTGTATCAAATTGTCAAAAGTACAGCACAGGTGTGCACTTTGTTCTCCCCCGCAGATGTTCATGTCTGTGAACTCAAATTCTGAGTAAATACCATGTATCACCTACTAAAGCCTTACTTTTAGCTGTTAAGAAGAAAGGAACAGATATACTAGTTACTCCAGGGAAATGTTCATGTGAAGACATGATGTCATCCATTAGCAAAGAAGTAGACATGCAGGAAAGGATTGTGCCCCAGATTGGTAATACTTAGAGTAATCTAATTTAATTGTCCTCAGTAGTACGGTGGTCAGTATTTAGCAACATATGGGTAACGTTCAGAGTTTCAGGAGTATCTTACGTGCCAGTAAGGATTTAGTCTTGCACGTAATATGACTGAAATAAATGTCATGTGCTAGAACTATGCAACTCTTCAACCTAAAAAGCCTCTTCTGTTAGTTACAGCGTGATTTACTCCCTCCTCCTTTCCTTTCAGTCACTCACTATTCCATGTGGCTCCTGGTGAGTTGGGCTCACTGCTGTTCCTTGGCCAAATCCAGTCTGGCGGACAGTGACCATTTGCAAGAGTGGCTAAAGAAACTCACCCTGCTTATTCCAGAGGTACAATGAAGGACATTATTGCATCGCTAATTACTGCATAATATGCAACAAGATTAACTTTGGTTTCAAGCTACCATTAAATTCAAGACACGTTGTTTCCTGCTAAAAGTAGGCAGGATCTGACTCAGTTACTTACAATCCTGTTTAAGAAATAATTTGTAGTTAAAATACGGTGTAAGATGGCACATTGGTGGTTGATTGCAAACCAGTTTATAAACTCTCGTCTTTCTTCTTTTTTGAAGGTAATTTTTTCATTGTAATTTGTTTGAAGTTTCTGGGTGGTGCCCTCTAACAAGGATTAGTCTAAATATACTTTCACCCATTATATTATTTTTTCAGCGCTACTTTTTGTCATAAGATGAGGTGAATGAGAGTGGATATAAAATTGTTCCTCATTACTGAAACTTTGTTTGGCTTTAAGGGATTTTTTTCTCATGTGATAAAAACTTGAAAATTGCATAAAAATACGCATAATACAACTTTTTTATATTTACTAGTGATAGTTTGTTGCTTTATTACTCAGCCACAGAAAAAGCTTACGTGCTGACTCCTTTTAAAAACCCTGGAAAAAAGTGCAAACTGGATTAGAGGCTGGATTAGAGAAAGTCTATAGATATTTTTCTTAAGAAAACAATAGAAGAAAGAAGAAAATAAGTCTTCTAGTGAAATTAAAACAAATTAACCCTATAGTTAGGAATGAGTAAGTGTAGGTTCCAGGATCACATAGATTTCCCTAGTTTGCCCGGATGTGATATTTTCTATTTTAGTAACTGACTGTAATTTTTACTGTAGAAAATACATAACTCAAGAGACAAATGGCACAGACAGATCAGCTTTTTTGTTTGAACAATGTCATTTGCATTTTTCTGTAAGTAATTTAAATGTATGTTGTTTGTAGTGTGTGTTTTTAGAAAGACGTATTTTATCTTGATAACCTGATGGGTATTATCAGAGGAACTTAATTATGTACATCTGAAGGAAAAGTCATCAAAAGAAAAAAATCTTCTGAATCATGCATGTAATAATTTAATTATTTTCTTTTTTATGCAGACTGCCGTTCGCCACGAGTCTTGCAATGGTTTATACAAGTTATCTCTCTCTGGTCTGGATGGGGGAGACTCAATTAATCGATCCTTTCTACTGCTGGCTGCATCAACATTATTAAAATTTCTCCCTGATGCTCAAGCTCTGAAACCAATCCGGGTAAGAATTTAAGGAATTGACAGGACATATTACCATTATGTCTGAGTGAGTGCTTGGAAGGACTTGTATGGCAGTGAAGTGGGAACCTGGATTTTGTGTCTGTCAGGCAGTTATTCTTGTGACCCTGAGCAGCTTTTGATTTCAGGTGAGAGCGGTATATTCAGTCTAAGTCTGCTTTTGTTTTAAACTCTGTTGATATTAAAAAGCAAAAGTTAAATTAAAACAATCTACAAAAAATTTTGCATTATTTGACTCGTTTTCAGAAGAGTTTAGAGTTCTGCTAACGTTGAATTCAGCCAAAGTTTCTCATGTTTCTTCTAGTGAACATTTTTTGCAATTTGCAGTGGGTAGGATGGAGACAATACTATTCTGAAGTTTTTTTAATATCATCCTGACCACCTTTCAAGAAAATTAATAAATATTGCGAGAAGAAAATTGCAGAAGAAAAATAGAACACGCACTGTTAGCATTGTAAAATACATTGGCTTATCTTAAATAGGGGCTTGAAAAAAGTAATATCTTTGTAACAGTTACTGTGTTTACTACGGTTTTTTTAATACACAGTTATTTTGTCTGATGTACTTCAGAACAAAAGAAATTTCTTTTCACAGATAGAGGATTATGAAGAAGAAACAGTGCTGCGACCAGGCTGTAAGGAATATTTTTGGCTGCTATGCAAACTGATCGATAACATACATGTCAAAGATGCAAGTCAGGTTTGTTTTGCTTTGCATTCATAGGCACATTTGCTTTTTTAAATTTGGGTTTTCAGACCACTTTTACTTCAGGATGAGACATTTTTACTTAAGAGATTGTGAGCTGCTCTGAACGCCTCTTGGATCTTTCCCATCTCCCAGCTTTCCCTACTGTCCGAAATGTATTTGTTAGCTTCAGATACTGAACCTGTCGAGTCAAGAAGAGGGAATGGGTATGATACACAAAGGAGGTGAACTTAGGTGAAGGTCACAGACATCGGGAATGCTGTAACTGAGAGATTCACTGTTGATACTTTCAATGCGGTCTAAGGAGGAGGTAAACAAGTAGTTGACTGAAGCTAAAAGGGGAAAGAATTTCAGTTAACAGCCACTTAGCACAGGTTAGAGAATTTATTCACAACTTTTGAAACATCTCTGAAGGGTTAAAGTTACCTTGTGGGCAAACTCTGCAACTGCTTAAGCTGGCTGGTGGCCTTACATAAATCTACTTCATTTGAACTGTACAGCATTAATTTTTAAAAAGAGTTTCATCACATTTATAAAAATGTATTAAAATATTGCTTCAAGCATGTTTGAAAGTTGAGTTTCAATTGTCCCTATTTTTCTGTGTGCAATAACAAAATTTCATCCAAAAGCATAACCATAGTTTCAGGCTAGGCTTATAAATTGTCATTCACGAGGAACATAATCATTTTCCATTTATATTCCATTTTCTTTATTCTTAATCAGACGACACTGCTTGATTTAGATGCACTGGCAAGACATCTTGCTGACTGCATTCGGAGGTGAGGTTTGCTAACTAATTTCACTTGTTAAGTTGCATTATATTTATTGCTAGTGGGACAGAGTTTTAACATTTCTTTTGTATATATGTGTATATATAGCAGAGAAATCCTTGACCATCAAGATGGTAATATAGAAGATGATGGACTTACAGGACTACTTCGTCTTGCAACAAGCGTTATTAAGCACAAACCACCCTTTAAATTTTCTCGCGAAGGCCAGGTAAGAAAAGGGCGCTGAAAGACCTCAAAGAGATCAAAATAGTGGCATCTCTTGTTACTGTACTTTCCTCATTTCACCTTTTTTCCACCATTTTACTGTCCAGTAGTCCTAATGGTGTCCACATTGTGCACTACCTAACATAAGGTTACATTGCTGACAGCGTTTTAAAAGACTACTACTATGTAATTATCCTGGAATAAGTGTATTTTAAGCACGGAGAGCTTGCAGAATAAATTGTAGCAAGAATTTGATTCACAGAGTACAGTGTGGAGGTGATGTAGAAATCAAAACAGAAGAGCTATGCAAAGATCAGATTTTGTAGCTTGCCTATATGAAAAGGGCAAGAAGAAAACAAAAGGGAAGCTTAAGTAGAGAGGAAATCCTGAAGTATGTTGCAGGTATGTAGTATATCCCAGGGAGGCCAGGAATTTGATTTGAAAAATGGATGAGTGTGAACAGAACAGTGTCCACAACAAACTCCTCAAAAAGAATTCAGCTCTGCTGAGAGACAGGGACATAGTACCTTTTCTGAGACTGAGTCATGATCTAGTATTATTTTTTTTTAATTCTTTGTATGATTAAGAACACTTATTAACTGCACGTTTTGAAGTGCATTAGTGAAGAGTTTTGCGTTGTGTTCAATATAATAGAGCAAGATTGTGGAACCAAATGCTTCCCCCTGTGAGCAAAGGCTGGTGAAAAGATACCCAGGAAAATACACTGGCAAATACTGAAGGTAGCTTAGACTTCCCAGAGGATTCTGACGCTCTGCTGTGCCTTTTCCCTACAGATTCCTTCTCTTGCTAAGTAAACAAAATTATTGTTTCACAAATATTGTCAAACTTTAAAGGTCACAGTTTGTGACAACAGCGGATACTCGATCTACCTTCTTTGATGTCTTTTATAGATAATCACGTCCTACCTTATTCTACGCTAAGTAGACAAAAATACATTTTTAACACATACTGGCTAGCACATCTTCGCTAGAAAGGTGTATCTTAAGGCCACTTTGATGGTAAAGAGATATATTTTTAACAAGATTAGGGTTTTGCATTTAGCCTCTGAGCAAAATCATCTGTAGCATTGTCTTCCCTGCTCCAACATGTCAGAATTCAATCAGCACAAATACAAGACTGAGAAAGTTAATCAGAAAAAGATAGATCCAGATCTGTGAAGTTTCTGCTTTTCTAGTCCGGGACACCTTAAGGTGGCCGTTGTGTTAAAACACCTGTTTGAAAAAGGCTGCAGCACAGTCTAAAACTCCAGTTAGTAGATGCAGCTGGTCTGGTAGTGACCTGTGATCAACTCCACCTGACACGTGTGGTTGGGAAGGAAAAGGAGTCAGGCTGCTGCCCCACAAACCATCCTGAGACTAACTACCAAGAAACCAGGTATCTGCTTATTTATAATTCTGTACGTTTTCTTTCTCCAAAGTGTGGAGAGATCTGGAAGAACTTTGAGTAACTGTATTGGCCAGGAGAAGACCTCTCCGCATTATTCAGCTATAAACATAAGACCGTGGTTATAAGATTTTATATTAAGGCTACAGGAACTTCCCTGCACGCTGGAACAAGGCTTTTTATGGTGATTTTGCTGTGTATCCACACTTAATAGAATTTAGTTAGATTTTACAGCAGAGCCTGCCTTTTAATGTTAAAAAGCTTCTTAACTGAATATACCTGAATGGTTAAATTGAAGAACAACCTTTTTCTTAATTATAGTGTAGAAATTGTAAAAAAAATACAAGAAGATACCTTTGGGGAAAAAGGCAATCAAAATTCTGCAGAGGTAGAGGCTTTATTGTCTGATTAAGTAGACGACTAAAATGCTACACGGCTTATATTATTTAATGCTTAAATACAGTGTGTTGAGATTGCAGACATTGCACAGAAGCAGCAAAGTGTAGGCTATGGGTCAGCCCTAGGCATAAAGTGTGCACAAGGAATCGCTAGTTGTCTAAGGAAATTTGTTGAAATACTTCTTTATGAATACTGCTTAATTTAATCTTTCATACTCTTTCATTATACCACTTAAATGACTAATTAGTAGTGTTCATTTCGTAGCTGAAAGGTGGAGGAAAGCTTTTTCACCATTCTGCGCTCCTTTGAATGTGCTGGAGTTGGGGAATAGTGTGACCCCCTGTTCCTACAGACCTATACAGAAGTTCATATTTTTTCTTATCCTTTTAGTATTTTACTTTTGGTTTTAATTTATTGAATTAAATTGACTATGTAGAAGGAAGTTACTGAAGTTTCAAGGTATCCATCTCAGTTTTTTAGGGTATTAATCTGGGACGGTAAAAATAAATAACGGTGTGTTATGGGTGTTTGTCATCCAAAGGCAACCTGACTTGGTACAGCTATACTTGGTGCCTTTCATAGTTCAGTTACTATTCCAAACAAGAAACAATACAAAAATAAACTCACAGTACACATGGAACATAATTTAGTGCATATTTTGTGGTTAATTAGTGATTCATAAGACTCAAACTGGGAGAGTGATTACGGTTATGTGCTGTCTATCACAAGGATAAACTAATCTTAAAGTTGCTAAAACCACGTGTGGTTTGTCAAATTAAATTATCAATCATGAATCAAGCATAGTTTGTCGTTCTTTTTCAGTGGACATGTTTCTCTTCAGGCTTTAATGTGTTGACAGTGGATTTTATGTATTATAAAGGAAGTTGTTGAAATTGGTAATTCAGAATTTATAAAAGTTAGAAAGTTCTACAAATGATAGAGGTCTCGAAAGTTTCTGGGAGATTGTTAATAAATGACTGTTGTCTTTTAAGATTGTGTTCAAACTGCTGAATGTGCCGATTGAACTATTTTACAGGAGTTTCTGAGAGACATCTTCAATCTTCTGTTCTTGCTGCCAAGTTTGAAAGACAGACAACAGCCGAAGTGCAAGTCACATTCTTCGAGGGCTGCTGCTTATGACTTGTTGGTAGAAATGGTCAAGGGGTCCGTGGAAAACTACAGGCTGCTCCACAACTGGGTCATGGCACAACATATGCAGTGTAAGAACCTTTATTCATCTATAGCTTTTGAGTATTTTGTGGAAAACTAGTCCACTGCATTTTCTGTTAATTTCGATTTTGTTTGGAACTTCATATTTATAAAGATCAGTACAGAAAACAGGAGAGTAGCACCACTGTGAACAGTACTGAAATCACAGAATTTCCATTTCCTCCTGAAATACACCTGCATTTAATGACTCTCTCAAGTGTCTGCATTTAATGACATACTAAAACCAGTGATCTGTTAAGAGTGCATAGGCAGAAACAGGGAAATACAACGGTGACACAGGATATTTTTAGATTTAAACGAAATAGTCCTGGTTTCCAAAAGTAGTGATGAAGTAAGATCTTGTTACCACTAACACTGCTCTTAAAAATTCAACCTTGTAGCTCTGCTTCTTATCCACCATCACTTGTGGCAGTGTCACAGAGCAGATATAGGCATCTTTTGCTCACCTAGCAAATGAGTGGATTTAATCCTATGCGTAATTTTCAGATCATCTGTTCTTAAATATGGGTTATTTAAAGTATGTGGTCCTGCTAAATGACACTGACACATAGAGAACATTGTTAGAGTGGATTTTCCATGATTTGTTGGCTTGTGCTGCATATTAATTTCTGTTTTCCCTTTCACCTGAAGAAGTGTGGTATGTTTATACATAAACCAAAGTATATAAACCACGCCGGGGTACCATAGATGTATTGGCTATTAACAGCACTGTCATGTTTTCAAAGTCTCTAGTATCTTTGTATTTCACTTCAACCTATACCAGATTCCTGCATACAGTGCTAATAGAATTCTGTTACGCCTCATGGCTTTCACGCTTCCTGTGTTTTGGAAAAACAATTCCTACGTATAATGTGTAAATTACCAAAATTTGAAGTTAGTTAATATTTTATCTTTGATTTGCAAATTCTCATTATGCATTTTTAGCTTGATAGATTTCCTTTCACGTGCCCAGTTTAAATTCCTGTAACCCGAGGATCTGTAATTTATTGTAATACATGGAATTGATTTAGCGCCTTACAATTCAGGAAGCAAAAGAGAAATCTGATTGTTATAATGTTTTGTGCTCTGTACTTATATGCCTGGGCCCTTCTAAAAAGCCTCCAAAGTCTCCAGTGTTCAGGGAGAATATTATGAAGAATATATTTTATGAAAATATGAGATATTTCTCTTTGTTCTAAGTGCAGCTTCTACTGCTGAGGTTGTCTGTATCTCTCCAGGTGCAATTGTTCATTTTCTACAGTTAGTATTTTTCTCACTCCAAATGCCAGTAATTCCTAAATGCTGAAGTTTTCTGTAACATTTACCACAGTCGTTACTTTCTTCCAAATACTCTTCCCTAGATCGTTTGTTCCTTCCCAATTCTCCAGAGCCATCTGGTCTGTGCTCTTGCTCCATATTCAGTATATCTCAGTTTCATGAATGTTAATTTTATTACAACTGGCAGGATGCCATTATCTCTTCCTGATGAGCAACTGACACAGGACTTCTGATATCTCAGTTGTTTAAAGTCTTGTTATTCCATTGATGTGATCCAAAGATGCTTAAAACTGGATTTTTCCACTTTGCTTGTCTCTATAATCTTATTAGTCTTTAAAAATCTTAGTCTTAGGCCTGTCTCTCCGGTCTTCTTCAGAGAAACGTTAAGGAAAATATTACCAATTTCCATCCTGTCTTTGGTTTTAATATTTTAGCTTTGTGGGACGTTGGAGAAATTTTTGATCCTGCCCACTAGTACAGTTCTTGTCCTCTAGTCTCACCTCTGCTCTTCTACCATTTTTTTCTCATGCTCCTAACTAATCGAAGCCAGGACACTCTTAAGAAATGGCTTTAATTTAATGCAGCAAAATAAAGTAACATTTTCGAGTGGAAAACATCTTATTAGAGGATAATGGGACCAAAAAAAAGTTCTAATTAAAAATTATATTACTAAGACTCTATTCTGTGAGTCATACTGAAATGTGCAACTGTATACTGTTCTTCAGACTTACACTAGTGTGACTAATGTAAAGTAGTTGTAGTAAAGTTTTAACTGCAGCAGCATTTTTCTTTAAATTTTCCAGTGCCGTAGCTCCCTTCACTGATGGATAGGAGAATGACTTGCGTGCTTTTTTTTTCTGCTTCACAGATCCAGTGGTTTTAATTGCAGACACAGGGCTGCTTTCCTGCGTTTTCAGCAATTGATACCATAGGAAATGAACCGCTGAGCTGACTTTTCTCAACAGGGAGGGCTAAGAATTAATGCAGATTCTGATCTTACTGAAGAGGGGATTGTTCGGAAAATTTCTTGCGGTGGTTTGAAGTTTTGCTTTCTTTAAAGACCGAGACTAATAAAGATATTCGGTTCAAAGGAGGGAAACAAGACCACCTGCTTTGCTGTCTGGGAAGTTTAAGATAGCATCTGATGTTACGTTTGGAGCAGAAGCATGATCAGAAGGTGGAATATAGAGAAATGCACGGTCATTTGATGAGGAAAAAAATGAGGTTTATTTTGCTTAAAAGAGAATGTGAATATTGCAAATTTGGTTACAAGTTTCCTTATCTCTTTCTGAGAAAAGGCTGATTTCTGTAATGACAGTGAAGAATAAAGAAGATAGACATAAATGAGGTTCAAATTTACCTTTCTAGTTCAGATCCATATGGAAGAAGGAAAGCTTTTATTATGCAAATGAGGATAGTCTCTTAAAAATCCCAGGGTGGAGAAAACAGGATCTTCCTGAGAAATTCTTTGTCAAATTTCTGAAAGCCCTTTGTCAGATTGAAGTAGAAGGAAGATAACTCCCAACTCTTGTCATGAAGTATAAAGAAGTCATCTGATTTCTTTATAATTACAACTTGATGAGCTATACGCAGAGTGATAGATGCTGCGTCCTTACATCAGAAGGGGTGAATTAAGATGTTGCAATTTAAGGATTTCAGTTAAGGGAAGGCATTTTCTATTATTCTGCCGTGCTAATTATTCCCTTTAGGAGGTTAAACATGGAGGAGAGCTTTGTTTCAACTGGCCGATCAGCCCAGTGTAACCAGGTAACATCAGGTCACGCTACTGAGATTTGTTGAAACAGAAGAATTAAAGCTCTTTCCTTCCTACTTGAAGCTGCAGGGCTCATAGTTGTTTTGATGCCAATGCCAAACCGAAGATTACAACAATTATTTGTTGTGCAACCCAGCATCTTGTGGGTCTGGTCTCTGAAGATGTGAGGATCTGTTTAGAGGATGCCAAATAGTTTCCTGAATTTATAGCTGGTAGTATGAATTGAGAAGAATACTTAATGAGCCTTTAATCTTCGACAAAATAATTAAAGATTTAAAATTTAAATCTTGAGCCCACGTAGGTTTTTAAATCCGGACTACTTTTTTGCCTTTTTTTTTCCCTATATATCTGAACATATACTTCAATAGAGGTGCTGAATTATTTGTAGGACACCGCACCTTTTTGGAGAAAGCTGTCCTGGGGGATGAATAGCAAAGCTCAGTGCATTACAAGTTTTTGCGTCAAACTTCTCGCATACCAAGGAAGATAGGCTGCGGTGAATGTCTTTGGACACTGGATTGGTTCCTCTGTAATTTAGTGCTTGTGTCGTCTAGTTGCCTCTGCAGCTCAAATGATTAATTCCCCATTGCATTCTCCTGCGTGGGATGCTGGAAGGAGAAGCCTGTCAGTGTCTAGAACCAGTACTAATCACTTACAAATGGGTTGTCTAATCCAGTTACCATCTTCTTGACTGGCAGATGAGGAGAACTTTCCCATTCTTCCTGTTTCTTGGCAGCCATACCAGGACAAGACTTATTAAGAAGAGTCTGTCAGACTTGCCTGGCTTGTCTAGTGCCATGTTGAGTAAGAAATAGATTGCTACATCTGGTGTGAAATAGAGAGGAGCAGAAAACTTACAGGAAAATAAAATGTCTTTTCAATCTGATTCTCTAGGCAATTCACTTCTCCCTTACCCCTGCAGATGTCTTTGGTATACATGGCTTTGAAGTGCAATTAAAAAAAACATTCTTTCTCTCCCTATAAATAATATTCCTGAGTTTATTAAAGTTTCTGTATAGCCAACTACTTTATTTCACTGCACGTTAGTGTCTTATCTCTGATAAGAATCCATCCATCTCTTGAACTGTTCCAAAGATCTTTTGCTAGCCTGGCATCCGTTATAGTAGATGTTATTCAGAAACAATTCTGAGAAGAAGGGTCTCGCTTTATGTGTGGTTATTTCTGACACCAGATCTGTGGGGTTTATGTGAAGGGAAGGCTCCCCAACTTGAGTCTGTGGGTTTCAGTCTGACATAGGGCTGCATAGCAATGGGTAGGAGAAATTAGGAGTCATTTTTGTGCTGGGGGAATGACTGGTGTACATTTGGGAGCTTGTAAGTGCTGTGTTTTCTCAGTTGTAAGTATGTTCTCAGTGGTTTAGGCAGTGCAAGTGTTGTGAGAGAACTGTGGTTGGCTCGTATTATAAAAATACCCTTTCTTATGCATTAAAAATGCATGGCAGCCCATGTTTAGAATTTATAGGTGTTCTTGATGAATAGATTGTTTTACCAAACTTCAGTTTAATGGTAGAGGCTAGAAGATGGTTACTACATGTAATAGTACCGCTAGAACAAGTGTAAGAAAGTGTTTGGCATGAATGGCGTGTATCAAGTGATTTTCCTCAGGTCCTTATAATGCGTTTTCTTAAAGATCTGATACAGTCTGGCTCCTGCCTCTAAATGTAGAATGCATAAACAGGATGTATTTTATTAATGTAAGCATAAAGCTTTGAATTGTATTTATGTCTTTGTAAATTGTACTTTGAATTCTCTCTTATTTTTTCCAGCCTCCCATGCACCTTACAAATGGGATTATTGGCCACATGATGATGTTCGTGCTGAATGTAGATTTGTGGGTTTAACTAATCTTGGAGCAACATGTTACTTGGCATCCACTATTCAGCAGCTGTACATGATACCGGAGGCCAGACAAGCGATCTTTACTGCAAAGGTGTGCTTTGGGTCTTCTGTTCCTTCTGTGGATTTGGGTAGAAGTGCAAATGCTGATAAATTAGAGACCTACATTTAGGATTTATGTCTTGATAAAGATTGTTTCTTCAGGGCTTTAGTTTGCTTTTTATTTGGTTGGATTCTTTTGCTGATGTCTGAAGTTGAGATTTTTTAAAAACACATGTATTCGTAACGCAGGAGGTTCTTAAGGTGGCATTCTAATAAAACATGTTTTCAAACTCATCTTTCTGTTGCTATCAGCTATATTTATTCAAGTTTGCTTTGATGTTGTGTGTTTTTGTAACTCATAATTTGTCATTTTGTTACAATAAATGTCATTCTTCTTGAATTTTTATGGAAAAGCATGTATCTCATGCTACTAGAAGTACAGCAAGCCCTGTAAATTATTAAATATTGGTTAACTTCCAGAAATATTATAATGTTGCTTCTAGGTATTTATTGTAAAAGAGAAAGCTTTGTTTTGGTCCTTGACATCACCAGGGCATATATAATGTGTGAAACACCCTAATGGGCAGTGACCTCATCATTTTTTGTTATCATTCAGTTACTGGTAGTCGTCACTTTAACTTCATCTAGAAATAGCCATTTATAAATAAAAACGGAAAATAAAAGAGGGAAGCTACTGGTCTGCACATGAAATGCATTATAGAGAGGGTTGATCAGAGCTACTGCAACATCTGTGAAGTGAAGAAAATTACCCCAAAATTACTACAGTCTTTTGTAATACTTTCCCAAAAGCTCCAACCTGCAGTAAATTTTTAGTAAATAGATTTACTTTGTGGTTTAGGATTAATGTTGACAAGCAAAAAAAATGAGTAGGTAGTGTATAAGTGTTAGTGTACTGTATTTTACACAATCATTTTTCTTAATTGTTGATAATAAAGTGGGTTTTTATTTAAAAATATCATTTCATCTTTTTAAGGGCTGTTTTTGGAAAGTTATAAGCAAAAAGATAAAGTCGTCTTTTATTAATTTCTTTTAGTATTCAGAAGATATGAAACACAAGACCACTCTACTAGAACTCCAGAAAATGTTTACGTACTTAATGGTAGGTGCAAAAGAGGATATTTTATTAAGTATCCTATTTTTTTGGAGGGGGCGGGGGTTGAAGGCAAGAAAAATTATTATTCTTTATCTAAATTCTTGGCAGCTTAAGTCCATTGTGTCTATGTTTTTAAATTAGTGTCTTAACTGAAATAGTTTTTACCCACTTGAAAGCCGTTATTCAGCAAATCGGTTAAGCAAATGCTGGCATAATAGTTTTGTGACGAGGCAGCCTAAATCAGTGTAAATCCTAATCTAACATCGGGTTTAATATTGGGCACCAAGCCTAATGAGCAAGCACCAATTCTCAAACTTTAGTGATTGTTCACTGAATTTGTTTGCCACGGTTTCCCTGACAATAAAATAAAATATATTATTTTCATTGCATTTTCATTGCTCCAATATTTTAAAGGTTAAACTATTGAAATAAAGGATTAAAAAGTAATGAAAAATTTTGAAATTCCAGAACCAAACAAAAGTGAGGCAGGTCCCAGGTGTTCGCTGTTGTAAAAATAGTGAAACATTTCTGAAGTAATGAAAAAAAAAACCTGAGGAGAGCTGTGCGTTTTTGTTATTGGTGCTGGCTTTTTTGAAATAAATTCCTAACCACTTTGAAAACAAATCAAGGGAAGGAATTTAGGCATATATTGCCTGCCATGAATCATAGGAAAAAAAAGGTATTTAGATAAGCATAAAATAATATCGAATATAAAATCATATGAAGATTTACTATTATTAAAACCTCAAAGAATACTTTATTTTAAAAAGGTAATATTTACAGGAAGCGCTGTCTTGCCAAATATCCTTGAAAGAAAACAGCGTGTATATCGTTGTTCACAAGAACAAAGTTCCTTCTTCTGGAAATAAATTCTGCATTCCCAGTGTGCAGGGCGGTGCAATGGGGGATGTATCCTAAAGAACTGCTTTATACTGCGAATCCTTGTCTCTGAACACAGCTGAGAACTAGAACAGTTTTATGCCATTGAGAAATCTGAACGGGAATTAAGTATTTGTCAAGGTTTAAGTTAGTAATGTCCAGAAATACATAAACACAGGCTGATATTCCTTATGTTTTGTACCTGACCAGATACACAGAGACTGGATGTGTCATGTCTCCAGCCAAGTTCTTTTAATGATTCATTTTATTAAGTCTTTATTAAATGCTGTTTAGTAATTTTTTACTAATTATGTTTTAATAATGAATGTCATAGTAATGATGTTAGTTAAAAAACGCTTTACGTTTCATGAGAAGCATTTAAGCTCTGTTGCCTAATAGGCATATGGAGATAGTGTATGTAACAGTATGTCCTTTGTATATATATGTTCAATATATCAGTTTGAGTTAAAAAGATAAGGTTTTGTGTGGATTTCTTTTGCTTGATATTTTTTTTTTTTACCTAAAGGAAAGTGAATGTAAGGCATACAATCCAAGGCCTTTCTGTAAAACCTATACCATGGATAAACAGCCACTGAACACTGGAGAGCAGAAGGATATGACTGAATTCTTCACTGACCTAATAACAAAAATAGAAGAAATGTCTCCAGAACTGGTGAGTTATTAAGGGGCAGCAACAGAGAGCTTGAAAACTTATGGATTTGCTCCAATTTTCTTGACAGAATTTATTAATTCATTCACAGAAAAATACAGTGAAAAGTTTGTTTGGAGGTGTAATCACAAACAATGTTGTTTCTTTGGTGAGTATTATTTGCCTGTCCTTATCTTTTCAAGATTTTTATATTCTTTTTAAGTTCTCAAAACCAGTTATTTCATTGCTTTTCTCTTTCGTCGCTGTGATTTAGGACTGCGAGCATGTAAGTCAGACTGCTGAAGAGTTCTATACAGTAAGATGCCAGGTGGCAGATATGAAGAATATTTATGTAAGTAATGCCAGGCTGAGATGTGCAGCATTGATCACAATTCTAAATGAGTGCAGTCAAGTGTAAGAGGCTGCGCCATACGCTGCTGAATGTGTTGGTGCTTTCTGAATCTGTACTCTAGCTTTGGTGTATTTCCAGGTTGACATTGCTAGATGATTTGGTTAAATCGTTTGATCTTTTCAATGCCATGTGCTATCAGCTGGTGTCGTTTGGAATTGACTAAAGACTCTGTTACAGTCACTAATCACTTTTTTCCTTCCGTGTTTTGAAAGTTCTATGGCCACGTTTTATATGAGACAATTGTAAATATCAACAGATTTGATATATACATGTACTAATGCTTTTTAAGTTAATTTAAAATTAAGATAATTCTAGGATTTAGAGGTTTTTTTAAACAACTATTAATCCCCACACTTGGAATTTGAATTTAAAGCACTTGAATTCTTTGCGACAGCTTGGAATATCGAGTGCCATTATTCTGAATTGGTTCCTTAATTTTGTGTTTGGGTTGGGAACTGATTATCCTGTCAAATTCTTCTCTTAGTTCAGGTGCATGCTCTTTTTGCAAACTTTTTGGTGACTTAGACCACCTTTACTTTCATAACTTATGGAAATGTTAATTAAACTTACTGTAAGATTGAAAGAGAAGGGTATGTAAAGCAGGCCATGCAAGCATGAGATCTAAATATCTAAGATAAATGTAAGCATTTTTTTTTTATTATATGTAGGAATCTCTTGATGAAGTAACTATTAAAGATACCTTGGAAGGTGACAACATGTATACATGTTCTCATTGTGGAAAGAAAGTGCGGGCTGAAAAAAGGTATGATGAAGAAATACGCATTCTTAGTGTTTCTTTTTAGTAAATTACTGAATTTACTCTTGGAATAAGAGCAGTCCATTAGTTGGAATAGGAATGTGGTTTCGTTCAGTTCGCTACTGTGTGGGCTTCTGAAGATGTGGTCCCAGTGCAAATGAGCACATAACTAAGAAATCACATTTCCAAAAGAAAGAATGTAAGGTATCTTAGCAAAAGATCACCTAGATGGTAAAATGTTGGTGACCTTTTTTTAGTGTCACTAAAAAGAAATTTGTATAAATCAGTACCTTATGAAATCTGTGACTTCTTCCGTTTTTAAAACATCAAATTCTTTCAGAGGTTGTTCAGTATTTGTGTTATTCATTATGCAGGATGATTGCTTAGGTTTCATACATAAGCCAAATTTCTTAATGCAAATTGATAGTTTTAAAAATTTGCCATTTTTTAAAAGTCTGCTAATAAAGAGAAAGCTTTATATTGTCTTTATATTGCAACTAACAGATTTATTTTTTAGAGATGAAAAACCCCATGGTTGTTTTTGTAGCTACTAAAATGACATGGGTGAAAGAGTAACCTACTTGAAAATCATTATTGTGAAGATTGTGAGATTTAATATATGTTCTGCATTGAAACTTGTCAGTTACAAGACAGTAACTCCACCTAATTGAGGGGATTTTCATTGTTAAATTCCTTCAGGACTCATTTTACGATACCATTCTAGAAAACTGCCATACGAGTAAATTTGATGTTTCTTCCAAGGCACAATGATGGAGTAAATGGAATTGTTCAACAAGCTAAATTTGACCTTTCTGCTGCCAGTTAGACTGCCCTGCTCCAGGGCATGGTGATAACTGAATTTTACGTTCACATGACTTCACAACAGATTTCCAGTTTTATGTTTGAAATAAATGTATTTAAGATCTTTGAAAATACAATTCTCCCTACTAAGCTTTTTAAACTCATTATTATTTCTAATCCTGCAGGGCGTGTTTTAAGAAACTACCTCGTATCTTAAGCTTCAACACAATGAGATATACATTTAATATGGTAACCATGATGAAGGAGAAAGTCAATACGCATTTTTCATTCCCTTTGCGTTTGGATATGACACCTTACACTGAAGATTTCCTTATGGGAAAAAATGACAGAAAAGAAGGTATGTCTCATAAAATGAATGCAACAGGCTTTGTCTCTTTCGCCTGTGTACCACTTCTCTATACGTTACATATCCAAACAATTAGTGGTTTTCTTTGTAAGAAAACAAAATCAAACATAAGTTTTAATCAACCTATATTCCCAAACTCACGTTTTATTTGATATGAGAAAACGGGCCATTTAGTTTTGTTTTCGTGTACTGTTCAATTGGAATTATTCTTAAATTCGTTTTTAAAGTATGAGAGAAATTACAAATAGTTATCTACAGTTTGTCACTGGCCTGTTTTGACTTTTTCAGGGTACTAGTTGAACTTCAGCAAATGGCTGATGAACTGCCATCATAAATAACACTTCGCTAACTCGGAATAGCTTAGTTATTAGTCCTGATCTCTTCAGTAGTGATACTTCGCAAAAAAAGGCTGTAACAGTTTCCCAAGAGTTGGAATCTGTGCTGCTTGTTCTGAGTATGGAGTTTCTGGCTGTTGTCATTGTGGAGCGTGGAAAAGAAACAAAAAAGTGCAACTATGGGAAATGCGTAGTATTGAAGTTCACATGTTTAGGAAATAACTGATTAAATCTTGTAATGAATTATTTCAGGATTTAAGGAAGATGGTGAATATTTGAAGGAAACTGAAAGTTACGAATACGATCTGATAGGAGTGACGGTTCACACAGGAACAGCGGATGGTGGCCATTACTACAGTTTTATCAGAGATATAGTCAATCCCCACGCTTACAAAAACAACAAATGGTGAGTCAAACAGAACAAAACTTTATAATTCCTTATGTTTAAAGAACTAAAATTTGTTGACTCTCAGATGCAGTTGTATAGGAGATATGTGCTGTAGGTTCCGTTCAAAAGCACCAGATGTTGGAATTTGATAGGTGTAAGAATATCATTTATTAGCATTCGGGTTTGTTGCAGCTGTAATAGTTGTGGGGCACCTTGGCCACGGGCAGCAGCAGAATGTTGTGCCAGCCCCATCTTATAGCCAGCGCTTGGTTCTTGGCATCAATAACACCATTTTATCTGTAGATATGGACAGTAAGATTTAATAGATTGTCCTTCATAAAACCTGGTGGTTACCTTTGACGAGCATGCAGCTGTAGTTACGATTGTGGAATTCAGTCCTTTTCATTTTGTCCATTTTCAGTGAAACGACAATTGGAATTTTTCTTCACTTTAAACTGTATGGCACCCTGTATGGCACAAATGGGTGTTACAATACCTAGGTTATCTAAATCTGCTTTTATTGTGCTTTTTATGTGTGGAATTGTTTTCACGTTCGATTTTTAAGTTTGTCTTGCTGGTTATCTCTCCCTATTAGCCAGCTTCTCCTAGGTGTAATTTACAGTGACATACTGGCATATTTGACAGCATTTATTTTTCTATTCCTTCGTTTCAAAGATTAAAAAAGAGACAGGATCTTCTTATATAAGTAATCGATAGATGGATGCATAAATGCCATGCACTTTTTTTTTTCTTTTTTTTTATGATGTGAAGAGGAAGGAAAAGTTGGGAAAAGTAGCCTGGGAAGGGGATGAGACATGAGGATGGAAAAGGGGGTCTTGCAAGGTAACAGAAGAAAGCAGGGAACAGTCTATGCCGGTTGTCCCTGGATGTCGTATCTCCAATTCTCAGACAAGATTTCCTCTGTTCCAGTTCTCTGCAATAGCGAGCTGGAGCATTTTTACAACAGTTCACACTCATGACGCAGCCCCTGCTCCAAAGGGGATCTGTAACAGTGTACCGACCATCTTCTCTGCTTCTTTCCAGTTTCACTTCTACTGTTATATGGAATGACTTTCCTCTTTTTAATTTTGATTTCCATTTCGCTGAGATTGAAAAAGAAAAGGCAAATCTTCTTGGCTGTGTTAAAAGCTGATCTGTGCCTGAGTCAGGCTGGAAGAATGAGGAAAATAATGTGTCTCTTGATACAAAGAAAAGGCAAGAACTGTTGAAACACTGACTGCCTGCTCCTACTGAAAGGAAGTCGCTTCTAGGATCAGTGTTTAGTTACCTGTGATTCAAAGACGACATTAGAAATTAATAGGAATACTTAAACCTGAAGAACCGTATTAAGTGCTTGTTATGCTCTATTTGCCCTTAGAGACAAAGAGCAGTTGTTTCAAAAGCTGACTCTTTTACAGGTATCTTTTCAATGATGCTGAAGTAAAACCGTTTGATTCTGCCCAGCTTGCTTCAGAATGTTTTGGTGGAGAAATGACTGTAAGTTATGACTTTTATTTTTGTCACGTTCAACCATTACCATATTTGTTCTGAAGACTTTGATGAAGGATTCCAGAGCGTTCACCTTTGCTCTGCCACCTGTTGTGAACGCGTATGAAACGGTTAGAAGTGTTAGCTGGGTTTTATTAATCTTTGGACACCTTCGTTGTGCAGGTGATACTTTCTTATGTTCATGTAATAGATGTTCTTCCACTGTCGACATCTTCAAAGGTTCTCCCCTTGCTTTTGAGGGATGAAAGAGTTGGCAAAGTGAGACTGTGCAAGCAGGTGATGCAAGTTTTTATAAATAGAGTCGTTGTTCTACGCTTCATGTAGAAGTTAAGATGATAAAGGAGAAGGGTCTTAATTTCTTCTATGCCAACTATCATATTATTTAATTTGTGAATATGAACCCAGATATTCTTACGTGGTTTTACAAGACGTGTCAGAAGTATAGCGGAGGTATTACTAATGAATCAAAATAAATTAGTGAAGTCTCCCTCCAAAGAAGAGAGATTTCTTCACTATATCTGCTTTTTATCATCTTATTATTTATTTACTTCTAAAAAAGTGAGTATGCAACTAATTTAGGAATCCTTCGCTTGGATGGCTGTTTGCTTAGGCTTTTGCCTGGAGGAATAACTACTTCAAGCTTTGGAAAAACTGGGGTTTTTGATCTTTGTGCCTTGTGTTGGAAATTTCCAGATTCTGGTCTATGAACCTCTGACAGTCAAATCCTTTGTCACTGGAGACAGAACTGAACTAAAAACCTGTCAGGTCTGTGTCCAACTGTGCTCTTGTTGAGCAGGAAACTTCGAGCTCTGATATTAATAAGGGATTTTCAAGCTAATGGGTCTGCAGGCTTAAATAGTTTTGCTTGTTCCTTATATTGTAAGAAGATAAGATTTCTTAAGTTGACATTTGTTTGCTTTCAGTAGTGCAGCCCACTGCCATTTGACATCAGCCTGAACATTTTTGCACAGTGTTAATACAAATAACTGTTGAATGACACTCCAATGTTCTCAGTTTATGCTTGAATTTATAATTTTTTATAATTATAAATCATTATATAAAACACATTATTAATAATACAGCGTCTTACTAAAACAGTCCTGTGAATAAGAAAAATCCTCTTGTCTGATAAAGAGAATATGTGGAAATAAAACAAAAAATTCTTTTCTTTGGCAAATGGATAAAATACCTTTAGGTGCCTAAAAAGGTGTCAATGAGATGGATGAGACAGGAAATTGCATGAGATATAGTTCATGATGTTGCATAGCAACTTCGAAAAACCAGAATAGGCCATTGTAGAAGAAAAAAAAGACAACGACTTGAGCAAGAAATGAGTTGTCAGCGGCCTCTGTGCAAATGTCATGAAATAGTTTACTTGTGCATTTATCTTAAACTGACAATAACGTGGCCATTAGAAAAGCTTGTAATTAATGGTTTCACTTTCTTTTTGGCAGACAAAAACTTATGACTCTGTTACTGATAAATTTATGGACTTCTCCTTTGAAAAGGTATTTCTCTTCCAAACACTTGTTATATGATGATTTTTCTACTTTCATGATTTATCTCTCAAAGCAAAAATTATACAGATGTTTTTTTCTTAAAGACACACAGTGCTTACATGCTGTTTTATAAACGGATGGAACCGGAGGAGGAAAATGGCAGAGACTACAAATTTGATGTTTCATCAGAATTGCTGGAGGTACAAGTTGATTTGTTTTAACACCAATTTTAAGATATTGTAGAAAATCCTAAACAAATCAGGAATCAGAATAAACATAGGAAAGCAAAAAAAAATTAAATCAATAAGATGACAATCCTTTCATTTAGCTGTCAGAAGAATGTTTTTTGATAGGAAGTAAATTAAGATTTGCACTGTATATAAATTTCAGATGTTTTCCTCATTCTGTCCTGTATTTTTAATTCAGATATCTGAATCATTCTGCTTCATATTTGTAAAAAATGGTAGGGCACTGTTTGTTTGTGAACAGTTGCAATATTATAGGAAATATTCTCATGAACCACCATCCTTTTCATCCTCAACAGCTTATTGCTTTGAGGAAGGACAGAATAAGAGGATAGTTCCAGCTGTTTGTTTGCATTTTTGCTAGTGGGTTGTGAAATTGTAAGTGAAAGCAGCATAAGATTGTGACTATTTGTGCTTATGATGGGGAGCATCAGTCAGAAAAGGATCCCTATAGTCACAGAGTAACCCACGTGTTAGTAAATGGGGTAGAGGAAACAAAAACCAGTAGCAGCTACATCTCCCTCGTCTCCCCGGGGATGAGGGCTGCTCTTTGGGTACCTGACTGTTTATATAAAGATACTATTTAAGCCATGTATGGTCTGAGGAATTGGAAAAGGCAGCGCACAGGAGCGGAGTGTTTCACTAGGATATATCCCCGATATGGGATCTGGAAGGCGTTCTTCTCCTTTGGATCGCCTGAAAAGCCAGTTTCCCTTCTCTGACCAGAAGTACCGCTTTAGCGTCTGTCACCTGTTAGGTTCTTAACGTAGAAAGACTCTTTATCCCTAGCCAGCAAATCAGACCATGCTTTTTATCCTTCTCAGTCTTAAAAATAATAAGAGTTTTTATCAGAGTTAAACCTTTAAACTATTTTTATGTGAAAAATGCTATGAACAGAATTGGTCGCAAACATCATTTTGGAGAGAGGAACGAGAACCTGGCATGAAATCCTTTCCTGGTTATCGATAGAGAGTCAAATCTCACTCTCTAAGAATTTATCAAAAGTTTGCAGAGCTCGTTAGGTCAGAACTTCAACCTTTAGACATCCCGTGCTCGCCTGCTGGCAAGTCTAACATCACAATTAGGGAAACTCTGTGTTTAGAGAGTTTTGGTTTTTTAAGCTACTACATTATCACAGACATCAAAATGTGGTCTTAATCTGTGGTTCTTTTTTAATGTGTTGGACCAGCTGTGAGTAATTAAGTTGTAAAAATGAGATCAGAGGAAGACGAGAAGATTCTGAGCTCTGTTCTGCAGTCATATGGCAGGCAAAACTAATATTCGCTGTAGTATGAACAAAACAACTTTAAGCCAATCCTTTAAAGTAAAGAAAATGTTCCCAGAAGTATGTTTTCATAAGAAAAGATTTTGTTTTCATAGCCACGGCATGCGTTTAAATATTCTTAAAATCATGCTTATGTAGTGAAGTAAACTGCTTTCTTGTATCTGATGGTAGCATTTTTTCTTCAGTGGATATGGCATGATAACATGCAGTTTCTTCAAGACAAGAACATTTTTGAACATACATATTTTGGGTAAGTTTTTCTTAAAAAATGTAATATTAATGCTTCTTTTCTTCTTGCAGATTTTCATTATTTATTTTAATTAACAAATAAAATTACTGACTCTAGGTTTATGTGGCAGTTGTGTAGTAGCATCCCAAGCACGCTACCAGATCCCAAAGCGGTTTCCCTGATGACAGCAAAGGTAAATACTTCAAAAGGATACCATGCTTATTTTAAGTTTTACCTTGCTTACACTTTTAATTCAGGCATTCTCTAATTAATGGTGCATTTTTTTTTCCAGTTAAGCACATCCTTTGTACTAGAGACATTTATTCATTCAAAGGAAAAGGTATTCCATTTACTTGTAAATTCTCATTAAGTAGCTGCATGAATAGAGTGAAAAGTATGTCTGTGCTTTTTCATTTTAAAAGTGTGATTTTGAGTGTAATAAGTACCACAGATGATACAAAGTGAATGTTTTCTTTTCATTCGAATGTTCCTGGATGGTTTGGATGTTAACAAGCACTTGCTAAAGTCAGGTGTAGAGGGGATTGTTTACCACTGAGCAACAGTTGTGCTCATGAATTTTTAAGTTGCAAATACTAACATGAACAAGAAAGTTCTGTTCTGCCTGAACTATCTTTATTCTCTGTCAGTTTTTACTTCTTTCTCATCTGTGGTGGCATAATGCAACTAATTCTAGATTGTCTGGCGTTAATTAGAATGTGTAATTAAGGGTAATGGAACAATTACTCCAAATGCGTGGGTACTACTTGCACTAGTTTCAACGCATGCACTGCTGGTTTTGTGTAGGTGCAACATATTACTAGTTTATACAGCATTTCGTGTTTGTAACTATAATCTTAAGATTCAGTGTTCTAACTGACCATTTAGAAAATTGTAAGTTGCACTTTATTATTTTAAATTATAGTTTTTTCTGTATTTCTTTTTACAGCCTACAATGCTTCAGTGGATTGAACTGTTAACAAAACAGTTTAATAACAGTCAGGCAGCTTGTGAAGTAAGTGACTTAGGAACTCAGCAAAGTACAAACCAACTTTCTATATATTGTTTAACTTTCCTGGAGGTTCGTATCCCTGGAATATTTTGGACTATGAAGTACTGTATTTGGCATATTTGTGCACTATGAGCTGAATTTCATTCTCTCTGAATACTGCAGATTCTGGGGAATGACTTGATTTGTATTTTCAGAAGCCTGTGGTGAGACCACAGGCCAAAATCGTGTTGTCACTAGAAGAGAAGACACACAGTGTCACAACCTCTTCATTTACTACATAGGGATTTGTGTAATTAAGAGGTGTTTTAAATGAAATCGCAGAAGGGAAAGAAGAAGGAGTTAAAAATGGAGGAATGTGGTTTTTACATAAAATTTTTCAGGACGCTGAGTGAAGGGAGTCTGGGATAAAGTGGAGAGGAACTGGGAAACCATAGACAAATAATTCACTGTGGTGTTGGTGAAAACAATTTTTGAGATACTGCAAGAAAGGTTGTGATAGACTTTCTGTGATAGTTTGGATGTACAAGGACCCCAGTCCATACTGTATCCTGCATTAGACCTTATTCAGTACAAATTGTTGTCCTATTATAAATTGATTCTAGGATGTTAAATTCTTACGTGACATTCAGTATTTGGGTGATACCGTTTTGTTAGTATGGTGTAGTCCTGAGATGCTTAAAATGAGTGAAGACATTTAATATAGTAAAAAACACTCGGGTACAATTAAAATAAAAGAACAACTTGGATTATTTAGTTTAAACTCTTTTGTTGTGTCAGAATACTCAACTGTATTATTTGCTGAGTCTTAACTTTGAATTAATCATTCTCTGGTTAAGTGTACACATTTTCTCTCAGGAGGCAGAAAAGCTTTTCCACATGTTAAAACGCAAACGGGATCTAATTCAAGAGTTGCATTCTTGTTTAAGCCTCTCCCTATTCTACAAGATTATTCAGCTTATGCTTAAGCAGTTTTTTAAATTCTGTTGACATCACTTTTCAAGATAACTGTGTCCTTCCAGATAACTGAATAATGGCATGGAGAACACGGGGATAAGAAGATACTGGATATAAATGATTGTTGATGTTTGCTGCTATTGATCTTTATTCCTTTCTTCTCATGCACAGAAGACATGTAGATTTTCCTTGGATTAATACTTGCTTATCGCTTAATAACATCATAATAACATCGCTTAGTAACATCAGTTTCTCTTCAGACTTACATATCGTGCAAAAAGAAGATTGGATTAGAAAAAGTTTGGAACAAAACTAACACAGTATGTATCTTCTGCAGTGGTTTTTGGATCGTATGGCTGATGATGATTGGTGGCCAATGCAGATTCTAATAAAGTGTCCCAATCAGATTGTGAGACAGGTAAGAAAAAAATGTTCCTTTTTAAGTCAAGTGACTACTTGACCCATGAATACATATGGACTATTTCAACATATACGATGATTCTGAAAGTTTTCATTAATACCTCTAATGATCTTATTCTTTTCCATTCTTGCATATGATTTAGAGAAAATATTTGGCCATGGGAGCATCATTGTTGTTTGAAACAAAATCAGTGTTACTCTAGTGCCATAGTTGTACAGTTATGTCACAATAGATAGAAATTAAGGTTTCTACAGCTCCCACATGATCTCTACAAATGTGAACACTTTACATTAGAAAATAATAAATGACATACATTCAGTACTCCTAATGGAAAGCTTCATTTCTAAACTTCTGCCTTTGGATTTTATAGATAGATTTAATTTTATAATGTTATGCCACAAGTTTTTTAATACCCTTTTCTGGAAATGTTTAAAATCGGAAAAAACCTTACATTAGCAGCATTTGGATATTCACAGATACGAACATTATTAATAGTTTCACTGATATCTTCTTTGCAAGTCGTTTAGGTAAAAACATGAGCAATTACTTTATCTCACCTGAACCCTTCAATTGGTTTAACTTTTCCTATTATCGAAGTAATATTTCTATGTAGAACCATATGCAGTTTCTGTATGCAGGCAATTATTAAAGGAATATATTTCATGGGAGGACTCTATGCAAGCTCTCGGGCAAAGCTCTAATCCTTGATGAATGTTTTATAAATTAAAAATGACCAGAAGGAATTTCCTTAAAATTTTCACATAAATTCTTATAGCCAGATGCAAAAAAGTTTGCCAGAAATATCTAAGCACTTCTGGAAACAGAGACAGGAGAACAAATGGTTGTGAGTGACAGTCATAAGTCATGTTTCAGTAGGGTACGGTGCACACCAGTATTAAAAACTCTGTTTAGGGTCCCTCCATAAGACATTTATAAAACCCAGGTTCAACTCTTTTGTTAAAATATGATGTGTCAATACCCTAATAAAGAGATCGTGGGTGTCTCAACCTCAGTTTTTAATTGAGCCACATAGAAGACCTGGAGGTAGCACTTGGAGACAGAATATTCTTTGCTCAGAAAATACCTGTTGACATATATACGAAAGAAAGAACACGTGGAGTTCATGTGCTTGTGCATTTGCAGATGTTCCAGCGCTTGTGTATCCACGTGATACAGAGACTGAGGCCGGTGCACGCGCATCTTTATCTGCAGCCAGGAATGGAAGACTGGTAAAATAATAATAAACACCTAAAACTGCTATTTATTCCGTGCATTACAGCAACTGCTTTTGTTTAATGAGTTATTCAAAATGGTCTTGTAAACCTAAACCAGTACTGCTTTAATTGTTCTTTATTATTCTACCCAAAATGCTCTGATTTATTTAAAAATATTATTGTGGTTGGAAAAGCTGGTGTCTAAAGATACATTGTTTAAAACATTTGTTCCCATACGCTAGATTTTCAGCATAGTCTTTCTTTTCACCGCCAGTAATATGCTGCAAGTATAAATCTCACTACTTATACCTGAGAATCCGATTGTAAATTGGATCCAGGGGCATATAGGTGCAAATTTTAATTTGTAATCCAGGAAAAGAGGTTGGAGATGAGAGTCTAGTCTTGTGTCATATCACTACATAACAGGTTTTGTCAGAGTAGAAAAAACAAACAAACATTGGATTCTGTTTTGTTTTGCTGATTATCAAGAAAACTGTCACTCTGTCTCCAATTACAAAATATCTGTTCTTTTTGATACATAATGAGGAGAAGAAGAAGAAAGTGTTTTTTCTTTCATCTCTTGGGTTAAGCTTGTGATCCTGATAATAACTTTTTTCCAGAGCAATAATGGCAGAGTTTGTAATGCTGCCTGACTTTAAGCCCCACTGGTATCTAGGCATCCTCAGCGTAAAAGTGTTAAGAGAGCTGAGTATCATAGCAGGACAGAGTAGAAAACTGTCGTTTTTTCTGAATTATTTTTTTTAGACAGGTTCAAAATGATTACATCCCATGTATTGTGTGAAATATCTAAATTGGCTTTTGTTTTCAGTTCGGATGACATGGATGGTCCTGTGGAAGACATCGGCAGCCGCTCCTGCGTAACGCGCTTTGTGAAGACGCTCTTGTCCATTATGGAGCACGGTGTGAAGCCTCACAGTAAACATCTCACGGAGTACTTCGCCTTTCTTTATGAATTTGCCAAAATGGGAGAAGAGGAGGTGAGTATAGCCTTGTTGTTGTGGGAATTAGCTATGTATATGCGCGTATGTATATTTAAGTAATTGAATCTCTGCAAATTTCAGAGCCAGTTCTTGCTTTCACTGCAAGCCATATCTACAATGGTCCATTTCTACATGGGAACCAAAGGACCTGAAAATGTAAGTTCAAATATCTTGCGTAACAAGAACTCGTCTTTCCCGTTTTACATATATGATTATTAGTGCTCTGCCTCTCGAACCGTCTTTCAGCTGTTAAATTTAAAGTGCTTCACTCACACAATTTTTTTTCAATGTTCGAGTTGTAGTATTTTTAAAATATGCCGAATTGGCTGTTTCCGTTCAGTACAGCAATAGATATTACGTAGAACCAATTAAAGTTGCTCTTATGCTATTAATGATAACAATTGGTTGCATAGTCCTATTGTTGAACTTCAGCTTTTAAATTTACTTGCTTTTTTATTAACTAGACCACCATATCAGGCTAGGTAGTGACTTCAACCAGCCCAGCTTTCGCATTTGTAGATACAATTTAGTTGATGCCAAATGAGTGCTTCAACCTGAAAGTCAAGTAATTAGATATTTACCTGCTTTGATTCACGCAAGTTTATTAAGTTATTTTCAATAAAAGGACAGAATATATGCAAGACTACGCACAGGCTCTTTGAAATTAAGGCTCAAAATGTCCACATTGAAGTTATCTTTTTTTTTTTTTCCCGTCAGCCACAGGTTGAAGTGCTTTCTGAGGAAGAAGGGGAGGAAGAGGAAGAGGAGGAAGATATACTGTCTTTAGCAGAAGAAAAATACAGGCCTGCTGCGCTTGAAAAGATGATTGCCCTGATTGCTCTTCTAGTTGAGCAGTCTCGCTCAGAAAGGCAAGAGCTTCTGAAAAACCAAAGTAAATTCCAATCTAAGCTAGTTGAGAAAGGAATTAGAGATTTTATGGGTTTGGGGGTTTTTTTGGTGTGCTTTTTTAACAGCATAAATGAGCTTCTATATGGGCCTATTGTATTTCTAACCATTTAAAAGATAAATGTTTTGTCACTAACCAGATAAGACTCAGGATAAATCCTTGAGCACATTCAGTTGCCCACATTTGAATTCTCTTTTTATTTCATCTAAGTACAAAATATTTACTATTTTGTTTCAGTTTTATGTCAATACCTTTATTTTCTCTTGTGTATTGTGATATTGAAGAATATAAACTACCTCTCAGTCCTGTATTTCTCCTTAACCTTAATAATCTCTGAAGTAAAATGACAAAGGCTTTTTATATTTTAGGCATTTGACTTTGTCACAAAACGACATGGCAGCATTAACAGGAGGAAAGGTAATTCATTTAAATATGGCTGTGTAGGTCTCAAAAAAAGTGCACGTGTATGTGCACGTCAGTAATTGTAGACAGTGTACTAATATCTTATCATTTTTGCAGGGTTTTCCTTTTTTGTTTCAACATATCCGTGATGGTATCAACATCAGGCAAACTTGCAATCTCATCTTCAGTCTGTGTCGGTACAATAACCGACTCGCAGAACATGTAAGTTTCAGACACTGTAGCTATTTCTTGAAAATCTTATCTAGTAAGTGTAATGGGGTGATTTTTTCCTATTTTAACTGAATAAGCACAAGTCTAAGTGAGTTTTGTTTGTTTTGTTTTTAAGATTGTGTCCATGCTTTTCACATCTATAGCAAAGTTGACTCCTGAGGTATGTAAACATATACTACCTGTATATTAAATAATTTGTATTAATAGTTTTCTGTTTAAAATTGCTTAAATAATCCTTGGCTACGCAAAAATCTTGCTTGGAAGATGATCCGTGGAAGTTTTTGTGACATCGGATGAAGTCTAGCTGCACTGTATATTAAGCTTTGTAAAGCAAGAAATCTGGTATGCAGTTCAAGATTAATTTTTTATTCAAAGCCAAATAACCTATTTCTGGATCCTCCATCTATATGAATTTTTTAAAATGGTAACAATGAAACGTGTATGCTAGAATTAGTGGAGATCTGTAATTATTGTCTGGTTGTTCAAGTTTTGGGGCACTATTTTGCAGTTCTGTGCACGGAAACACGTTTTTCAGTCAGAATAAATTCCTGCCCTGGTAATAACAAAATTACTGAGACTTCGAAATGGATTCCACATGAAAAACTTCTACTAAACTGATCCTCTCTAGTATGATCGTCTTGCCTTGCACTAGCTGTAAAAAATGGCTTAATTCTACTGTATCCACATATGGATACAGTAGAATTAAGGTGTGTGTATATATATATATATATGGATTATTTACAGATTAAATAATAAGGAATTAAAAATAATATAAGCGTTCATGTGAGAATTTCATAGAAATATATTTTTGTGCAAATGTTTGGGGTTTTTTCTAAAGTCTCTAAAAAAATAGTGGAGGAAATAAAATAGATCCAAATGGATGTTTTTATTTTTATGCGTTGCAGGCAGCCAATCCTTTTTTCAAACTGCTGACCATGCTAATGGAATTTGCTGGTGGACCTCCAGGAATGCCACCCTTCGCTTCTTACATCCTGCAGAGGATATGGGAGGTACAACATGGCAGAGAAAACAGAACCTAAATTGTGTTTCTCTTCTTCATTCTTTTATGTCTCCGAAGAGGTTTTTGTGTCATTGTCATCCTGGCTGCATCAATTCATGATTGCTTTATGACCATTTCGCTTCCAAATAAACAGCAACAGCTAACAGACATTTCAAAGTTCTGCTCTTCTGATGTTATTTTAATGGCATTCTGGTTAGCTGGTATTTCAGTTAAACTTTAAAATTTCAGCTTAATGAGAAATTAATTGATTCATAATAAGAGTCTAGAACACTTCTTCAAGGCAAATTCCACTTATTTTTCTCAGTTCTCCTTTTGCAAGAACTATAAAATTTTTGAAGTCCCATCGTTAGTTTGTGGGGTTTTTTGTCCATTATGTACTCGTTCTTTGAATGTTGGTTTGATGTTTTTTGTAAAATACTTATGAACATTTTTAACCCATAAAATAGTGCTAAATTGAGTAATTTTTGTGGTGCAGCACCATTCTTGCTTGCATTTCTAAAGCAAGGAGAGACTTTTTAACCAAGTTGGCACAGGGATAAATTTCTTGATCTGAGAAATAGATTGGGAATTGAAGCTTTCGCTCCAACTAGCTGCTCTTTGAGTTCCCAGCGCAATTTACTGTCTGTTTTTCTGTCTGAGAACAGCGTGTCCCGCCCGATGACTGCCGAGGACAAGCTGTTGAACGTTCATTCCCTTTAACGCTCTTTAAAAAGTTGGGGCGGGCTTTGTAGAGGGTTTTTTCTGTGCAGAATTGAGACCTCTGGTAAAACACAAACCTTACCTTACCCACGCAGGTCTAGAGATCTAAACTGTGTCGACAGGGATGAGAGGCCCAGTGGTTCATGCACAGACAGGCAGGTTCAGAGTGTAGAACCTACTTTTGCAGCTGCTCCAGTTTCTAGAAGTCGTTAAAAAGCGATTGAGCAATGAAGACAGTGAACAATGACAGTCTCTTTCTTGGAGCTCCCCTCCAGCTATTGCAAAGGAAACTTGACAGATCAATTTGTCATTTCTAAAAAACAGGAGGAGATTGTTCTTAGCGTGTTTATTTTTAAATGGAGTTTAAAGTTTTATAAGGAGAGTTTTGGTCCTGTCAGCTGCTCGTGTTCTTCAGGTGGATTAGGGTAGTTGGGAACAGCGTCAGCAGTTCAGATACTGCCTGTGGTTCCTTACATAGAGTCCTTTTCCCTTTCTCAGCACCTGGACCTCAAGGGAAAAAGAAGACAGTTTTTAAAAACTAGCAAATGGGCAAACTACATTTATTGGCCTCATAACGTGTCAACAAATTTTTAACTACACAGAACCAGAAGGGCACAGGAAGCTGCATTTTCTCCTTACAAGCTTTTAGGCTTTGATGATGGTACAACCACCTCTGCAGGCTTTTTGTTACCTTGGGAAAGCACTAGATGAATTTTTTTCCTTGAAAATGAATATTCATAAAAAACGTAATAGCTACCCTCAGCATGAAGCTATAGGAAGATATTTGCATGCCATTATGTTCTTTTGATGTAACTTCTATTAAAATACTGATTCACTGTTAAAGTTTTGTGTTAACTATTAAAAAGAAAAATATTTGTTTATAAAGATCGCTCCGTTTTGGAAGTCCTTAACATTTCAACTCCAAAGTATCTCAAAAAATGCAGAAGAGATCTGTAGAGTGACCTCCTGGACTTAGATTGAACTTCCCAAAGCTCTGAACAAGATTCAGAAGCGCAAACCAGGGAAATGTTAATAAGGGTTTTCACTGTCTGCCAGAGCCACCTCAGTCTTGTAGGTGCTTTGATAGCCCTCTGTGATTTTGAAAAACAATTTTGAAAGTCTGAATAACTATTTTTAGTTGTGGGTTTGTTTTGTTTTTAATACAATCAGTGCATAGAACCAAGGTTAACATATTCTTTTTGGTTTTTCCGCTATTCTTCCAGGTCATCGAGTACAACCCCTCCCAGTGCCTGGACTGGCTGGCTGTGCAAACACCTCGAAACAAACTGGCTCACAGCTGGGTGCTGCAAAATATGGAGAACTGGGTTGAACGTTTTCTTCTGGCACACAACTATCCTAGAGTGAGAACTTGTAAGTTAATTTAAATGGAAGGAGATTGTTCTTCTGCTGGAGGAAGTTACTGTGCATGGGGGTATTCCTGTCAGAAATTAAATACATGCTCTTGTGCTTGTCTTTTCTTCCTTTTCCAGCTGGTTTAGGGTTGCTGTATTTTAAAATATTAGTACAACTGTGGTGCCTCATCAAGACATGCTACCTGGTTTTGATGAAAACTGTGTTTTGATTTTCTAACTTGAATGATACATCAGTAGGTTCTTTACCTTATGTGGTTAATCTAAAAGATCCAGGAAAACCCAAAGAAGAAACAGAAATAACCCAAGAGGTTCTCCGTAGCTTCCATCACATAGTTGTACTGTAGGTAGGAGAAGACCATGTTCTTCTTTCACTCATCACAGAGTCCTTGTTAGTTGAGTCCTTTGAACTTGTGGATCAAGGAGAAGCCGCCTGTTTCTCCCCAGCTCCAGGCTGGCCCAGGTCATTGCCAAGGTCACACACACTTGCACCCTTTCCTGTGTCTAAATTTTTATATAAATGAGATTCCACAGTAATCCGAGAGATTCCACACTGAACCTTCATACAGTTTCTATGGCTGAGGGAGGTGTGGCAACTGGAGGTGCAGCTTTGCAGTGAACTCTGGTTGTGAACATCTCTGAAGAGATAATGATGTCTTGATCAAACAGTACGTGATTTAGTCATCTGGGTTTGTTTCTGTGTTGGGATGCGTTGTGTTAGAACCAAGCAGCAGACAGGGATCCAGGGCGAAGAGGCCTGAAAGCAAATCTCAACACCACTTTTTATGTATTTGTGCTGGTCTTATCCACTCTGATTTTTCTCCAGTGTGAATATACTAATACCAGATTCTGTAAAATGCTTTGAAATCTTTAAACGGAACACACACTGTTATTTAACTTGTGATTAAATGACTGTTAAGCCTGTGTGTCACTTTCAACAGTGTAACAAACTTGTTTTTATTTGAAGCCGCAGCCTATCTCTTGGTGTCGCTTATTCCAAGCAATTCCTTCCGTCAGATGTTCCGATCGACCCGCTCTTTGCACATCCCCACGCGCGATCTGCCTCTCAGCCCAGACACCACAGTAGTTCTTCACCAAGTCTACAATGTCCTTCTTGGCCTTCTTTCCAGAGCTAAGCTGTATGTCGATGCTGCTGTTCACGGCACTACAAAACTTGTGCCATACTTCAGTTTCATGACATACTGTTTGATCTCAAAAACTGAGAAACTCATGTTTTCTACTTACTTCATGGACTTATGGAACCTTTTCCAGCCTAAACTTTCTGAGCCGGCTATCGCCACCAACCACAACAAACAGGCTTTGCTCTCTTTTTGGTACAACGTCTGTGTCGACTGTCCGGAGAACGTGCGCCTTATTGTACAGAACCCCGTGGTGACGAAAAACATTGCCTTCAATTACATCCTGGCAGACCATGACGATCAGGACGTGGTGCTCTTCAACCGCGGGATGCTGCCGGCCTACTACGGCATCCTGCGGCTCTGCTGCGAGCAGTCCCCGGCCTTCACCAGGCAGCTGGCTTCTCACCAGAACATCCAGTGGGCCTTCAAGAACCTCACACCACACGCCAGTCAGTACCCAGGAGTAAGTACATTGATACCAAAAAATACCGTTTCATTGTTCGTGTTTCCCCTCCTACTGAATGTCTCTTTTAATGGAAAAGACCTTTAAGATCGAGTCCAGACGTTAACCCAACACCGCCAAGCCCACCTCTAACCCATGTCCCTAAGAACCTCATCTCTGTGTCTTTTAAAGCCCTCCAGGGATGGTGACTCCACCACTGCCCTGGGCATCTCCCCTCGGAGGTCTCAGTGTGTCTTGCTGGGGACTTGAGTTACTCCACTGTCTTTAGTGTTTCCTTAAGGAAAGCCAGGAAGTTTGGTCAGGTGGATCAGGATTTTGGATTCATTTATATGTGTGTGTGTGTGTGTGTGTATATATGTGGCAAGGAGCTGTGCTGTTAGGAAGCATCAAAACATCCATTTAAGGTTCAGAAGGGTGATCTCAAATATCTGTGTCCTAATCCGCCCAGTAAATAGTAAAGGCTAAAAGCAAAACTGCATTCAAGATAGCTGAGAAATATCCACAGTTTCTATGTCAGAATTCTAGGTTTTAACAACTGTTTAGTTTTAATTATTTAAGGTTGAAACATCTGCTGATTTTATAACTTATAATAATAGTTAAAAGCTTATTCATATCTAAATTTGCTTACATATGTTTGTTCTATGAGTTACTTAGTAGAAGTAATACACAGTAAGTAATACAAATAAGCTCTAAACCATAACATACTGAGAGAGACAACTCTAACCCAATTTTTTTGTGTGTTTTAGGCAGTAGAAGAGCTGTTTAACCTCATGCAACTGTTTGTAGCTCAGAGACCAGACATGAGAGAGGAGGAGATAGAAGACATAAAGCAATTTAAGAAAACAACCATAAGCTGTTACCTGCGCTGCTTGGACGGACGCTCTTGTTGGACAACGTTAATAAGGTACGTGAGTGGTGAAGTTGTAGTGTAATAATAGCATCCTGGTGGTATTTTGCCTAACGCGAAGTACCATAAAGATTAGTGTTGTTATTTTGTTCTTTTTGAAGAAGTTTCGGGGATCGTTTTATTCATAAGCAAGCAGACAGAAAGTTTCAATTATAACTTTTCTTTCCAAAATCCATTGTTTATGGATGTAATCTATTTTAGAGTGTTTCATGAGCTGAAAATTCAGAAACTAAGCAAATATTTTCCAATAAACAAGTGTAAACCAAGATGTAAATTGTTAGGGTTCAAAAAGAAAAACACTATGACAAAATTCCATCAGTAGAGCCCTTGGAAAAAACACTAAAACCAAATCAATCAATGCTCTAATTCGGCATTTAAGCTGAAATTCCATTCTCAGCCTCCCATAATTAATCTAGATGGGCAAAGCAGTAACTGCAGCTGCTGTTGTTGACACTTGTTATTTTGGGGCAGAAATGTTTTATAGAAATTGCACCTGTGGGACAGAGTTTTATTTTATCGTATCTTCGGATAGTTTTTCATCTCTAGTCTTAGTAGTACATGTGAAACTGTATTTCCAGTGTAACTATAAATTGCATGTGCAGGAAGGTCGAGTATCCTCATGATAGAAATGGTTTTATACATTTGAAAGTCCAAACATGCTTAACTGAACCTATTTAAGTGTATCATTTGACAAGCATAAACTTCTGTCTTTCGAAGGACGTTATTTTCCTCAGTTTTTAGCATTTTTGCAGACATTACTTGGGAAATATTTCTGTAAAGGTTGTTTATAAATTATTTTTGATAACATAAAGTTGGCATAAAGGAGGTTGACATCAGAGACATTTCTAAATGAAAAAGTCAGGGGAAAAATGAGAATAATTATGTTCTTTTGGAGTTTCTTTGTTATGTTTATTTTCCAAAAGGTAGCATGAGCATAACAATTTTAAGCATTTGTATGAATTATGAAAAGTTGATATGTAATTTCCAGTGTTCTCAATGTTTGGATTTTTTTCCTAGTGCCTTCAGAATATTATTAGAATCTGATGAAGACAGACTTCTTGTTGTGTTTAACAGAGGATTGATTCTGATGACTGAGGTAAATACTTTGTTATTTAATTATAATAAACATCTCGCTTTCTCCTCAATATTTCCAAACGCTTCTTTGAGGCACTTCTGAGGCAACTCTCCCCATCTGTCCTGCCTATTGTGCTTCTGTTTGCAAAGTAGATTTCTTTCTGGTGAAACTAAACCTAAAATGCATTTCTGGAGCACCTATAGTGTATTCCCGTTGTAACTGGATATTTGGTCTGTGAGACCAGGCCAGAGTTAGTTCAAAATAGAGAGGAAAAAAAGAATAAATAGCGCAGCACCAAAGTGGGTGCAGTTTGGATGTCAACCCCTGCCCACGAATGGTGTCACTCTACAGATCCACAGTCACATAGGAAAAGCCTAAAAGACGCTGGCGAAAAAGCTCTGAATTGTTCGTGGCTCCTGGTTTAAGATGAGTGAGACTGAAAAGGGGCACGTACAACGTTTATCTTGGTTTTTCCTTTGTCCTTCTTAAGATGGGTGTAAGACGTTGGATTCTGTTCAACATTTCCATTGTTGAGTTGATGGACAAGAACGTGTGTTTATTAAATATACTGACAGTGCAAAATGGGGAAGGACACTGTGTCCTTTTGAGAACAAGGGTAAAAATCAAGATTGTCTGGATGTGTTGGAGAAAGTGTAAAAACTAAGATGTGATTCATTCTTGGCACATGTAGATTGGTGTATTCAGGGAAAGATAACAAACTGGTATAAATCGTGGTGCAAGACAAATGGGTAGGAGGTGGTCGTAGCTGTACGGCAAATGGGATATTGGAATAAATCGCTTCAGAAGGTGCCAGCCAGCACACCTGGAAGTCGTCAGGAGGACTCAGAGCGAACATCTGTCAAGGATTTAAAGACATTTAGCCTGCCCTAAGGCACATGGATGGACTAAATGATGCTTTGAGGTTGATTCCAGTCCAATTTTTATATTTTTTTTATACAAAAAATTCTCTTTTTGATGTCAGTAGTTTGTGTTTTCCGGGGAAGAGTGTGATAGAAAAAGCTGGAATTACAAAATGCATTAGAAAAATTAAAAGTAAGATGGTGCAGAGCTGTTTGAAAACTGAGTTTTCAGGAGCTTGTTAGAAATGCAAGCCTATTGAGTAATTAACTGTAGTTAATTACTCCAGAATATTTGTTCCTCTTTGTCTTGAAATGCTTATATTCAGTAAGCGTTCATGGGCTAAGAAGTTAGGAACTGAGCTATAACTATTTATGTGTGAAACTCAGAGGGAGACTAAGCTACGTACATACATGTGTAGAAATGAGTTATTTAACTATCCAGACTAACAATGGGTAATTAAGTTTATAAAGAATGTGTGATACAAGATGCAATTTATCCCGTGTAAAACATTGCTGGATAAAACTAATGTTGCTTTACAGCTTGAAGTTACAAGGCCACATATTTTCACTTACTCACTGGAAGTGTTTTGTGTGGTGAAAAATACTGCACCAAGGATCTGGCACAGCCAGAAGAGTTTTCCACTAACCAGAGTTGGCCGCGTGTCTCTTACCTCCACGAGAATGTACAAATAAAACGGCACCTCAGGAGTTTGCATTATAGGGAATGAGATTTCTGTTTCTTTATCTTTAAAATATCCCAGCAGATTAAATATATTTTCTTATATCTTGTGCTAGGATTTTTGCAGTTTGGAAATTAGTTGCTTTTCCTTCCCAATATCTCTGTAAAACACAGATGCCCAGAAGGTATTTTAATTATAAAAGGAGAAGTAATTCATCTGATGTACAACCATAGAGCATATGTCCTTAAGCGGCATTTTGAAAAAATGACGAGCATCTATATTAATACTTTTTCCCCTGATTCACATTTATGCACCTCTAATATCACTGTATGTTGGCACTGCAAGATTGGGATTAATAGGTATCTAAAAATACCATATCTGAAATTATGCTTTGCTCACTGGGCTTTAGATAAATGTATGAAAACCCTAACAGAAAGCTTTCACCTTGAAAACAATGAAGGCTGTTTTCAAATGTCTCTCTCCATAGGCTGCATTTGATGTGCTCACGAAAACACTCATTTCTTGAGCTGAGATGGGTGGCAGCCACTTGTAGACGGGTTAATGTTATAATAAATTTTACAAATTCAGTTTCCCTCTGGCATGCGTGTGATAAAAATTTAATATGACTCAAGTTTTTGGATTAGGCAAGAAGAACAAAAATCAGCCTTTTGGCCAGAGGCAAGTTTCAGTTTATCTCCCCATACAAGACCAGCTGGTGTCCATTGTTACCAAACCTGCATGTCCAGGTTAACCAGGATATTTGGTTGTTGTAGAAGCGACTGGGTTGGTCGGTTGTTCCCTCTTTCCTTCTTTCTTTCTTTCTGTCCCTTTCCCCCATCTCACTCTTTACCTTTCTTTTTTTCAGTCTCTTTCAGTAAATATACTCTTTTTTTTTTTACACAGATTTGTTCTCTTTTTAAACGTTGTTCTCTCTCTTTCAGAAATTTTGTGATTACATCTAGTACCGTACGTTTCTATATGTCTTGTTTGAGCACAAAACAAATGTAGAAGTGGTATCTGTAGGACAAAGAAATGGTAATAATTGTGTTAATTTGGCAACTGAAAGTTTTGGTATGTGTTTTTCTTTCTAGTCCTTTAACACGTTGCACATGATGTACCACGAGGCCACAGCTTGCCATGTGACTGGAGACCTGGTAGAGCTTCTCTCTATTTTCCTTTCCGTTCTTAAGTCGACGCGTCCATATCTTCAAAGAAAAGGTTTGATTGTAACTCTTCAAAGGATTGTGCTTGTTGTCTGTTGATTAATTTTCCTGACCCAAACTCTAGGATTTTATCTTGCTTGTTATCTGTGCTTAAAAACTGCCCGTACAGTAGGAGATACGATTATTAACGGTTATTAAGTTGTTCCTTACAAATTATTTCTTGACGGAATATGTAACTAGATTAAGTAAGTGGAATAGCAGTAGACCAGCAAGATCTAACAGATTTCTAGATTGATTAAAATCAAGCGATTCTTCAGCAGTAAAATTCTTTGCTTTATTTAATGAGCTTTTGAGAAGTGAACTGAACAGATTTCCCTGGTTTTTGCGTTTGCAGATGTGAAGCAAGCGCTCATTCAGTGGCAGGAGCGAATCGAATTTGCTCATAAGCTCTTAACGCTGCTAAATTCCTATAGTCCCCCAGAGCTTCGGAACGCTTGTATCGGTAAGTCCCGCCGGCGTCTCCGCAACGGGAAGGACCCGTCCTACGCAGTTACCTGCTCTGGAATTTAAATTCCATTTTTGCAAGTGCGAATGCTTGCTAGACACTCTGTAAATTGGGGTTGCTTGTATTAATGTTGTCAATATAGCAATATTGCCGTTGTTCCTATTCTAAATCATTTGGGTTTTGTCAGGTTAAAATTAATATTCCTCCTTCCCTGAGCACGCAGGCTGTGCACACAAAAAGTCAGCCTTTGTTTTGAGAGGTGGATTTGCCGCCTGATAAGGGGCATGATTAAGGAGTAACTCCCGAATTCAGGTGTCAGTGAATTTAGAATGAAATCCCAAATCTTACATTAAAATTCAAATATTAAGTACCGCTCCACTCAGAAGGGTGCACGGCGACCAAGTTAGTCTGAGTAACAGCTTTTAGTCTTCATTTTTATGATCCGTTGCCGGAAGGTGTAATAAAGTACAGCTTAAATAGCTTGTAGAATAGAATGAATTTGCTTTTTAAAATTGTAGATGTAGACATTATATACAAGTGTCTTTGTGTCTTTTTTCATTAAAGACCTATTTCAAAAAGGTCTAGGCTTTTTCTAGTTTAGGCTTTTAAAATATTATTTAATGGATATAATCTGCATTTTTATGCATGTTTATGAAGGCCTAAAGCTGTGTCCAAATTTATCTTTTTGTGTGATTGTATGCATTTTCCCCTTATTTTGAGTGCCTTTCTCATTACCTTCCTGACTGCTGCCGGTTGACATTTTCCAGGCACCAAACCTGATACGTTTAAGAAGAAGGAAAGAGGGTAATTTTGTTGAGCTTCTACTTTCCACAGGCTGCCACCCCTCTCCCCGGTGGTTGAGCGACCCCTGAGCAGGTTTTGTCCCAGCGCAGAGGTGGAGGGACCTTGGCTGCTTCAGGGGCGTTCACTTGATGTGTTGGTCACGGTGCACACTGAGTGATGCAAAAGAGATGCGAGAGAGAGTTTGCAAGTGCATGAGCCTTAAGTTAAAACTGTTTGCTGTTAAGAAATAACAATATGTAATAGCAAAACCAACTTTTTGTTTGTAGATGTCCTCAAGGAGCTTGTACTTTTAAGTCCTCATGATTTCCTACATACTCTGGTTCCATTTCTACAGCACAATCATTGTACATACCACCACAGTAATATCCCAAGTAGGTATTTCAGTGATTGTATTTTGAAGTTCTCTTACACTATTATTACTCTATCGTGTTCCTTGCTGATGTCACATATTGACCTTTTTAATATATCCCTATTTTATCCTAACTTATACTACAGTGTCTCTTGGACCTTATTTTCCATGTCGTGAAAATTTGAAATTAATAGGGGGAAAAAGCAATATTCGTCCTCCACGTCCTGAACTTAATATGTGCCTCTTGCCTACAATGGTGGAAGCCAGCAAGGTATGTAAATGTGTGGTCTTATAAATTGCTATTTCTCTGTTGTTTTCCCTTTGTATAAAAGTATTACGAGAATCCAGTAGCATAATGCATCTACGTTTTCTTTGTAAACAAAGCATAACTCTTCTTCAAGATGTGTTGTCCTCATATACTCCATTCTAGTTGTGCACTCCAGAAGCACCATTTCCCTGCCCTTGGTGATACACAGCTTCATATTCCAGACACGAGGAGGGGTTGAGCCTTGTATTCAGAAAAAAAGCAAGACACGTATTCTGATAATCTTCCAATCTGTTTATGGCATTTTTAAAGAAAATTCAGGAAGCACCCAGGGATTGTCCAGATGGGTTTCAAACTCTGTTAAGGTTTTTTACCAGCCAGCCAAGTAGGTCCTCCAGGTTTCATTAGAGTCCATTCCACCGGGACTGAGGCATAATCGACTATTTGTTTGGGTAAAATACCAGGACCTGAAATACTGTATAGGGCTTTAAGTCTTTTCCTTTCCGTTTCCCCTTCTGTGGGCTTCCTGATGGGATGCCAGCTTCGGTGGGGCTACTGCAGAGCCACTTGCCACGTCCCATTATTACAGTTGCAGCAACGGTGGGATTCAGCTCACATCACTTTGCCTATCTAGAAGGTCAGTGTCCAGCTCATTCTGTGGTTAATGGCAGTAAACAATTACCCTCAGAAGGAGAGAAACACTTACCCTCCTTCCTGCGGAGGGAACTCAGACACCTGAGTCCGGATGAGGTGACTCTTCCTGGGGAGGAGTCTCTCTGACTGCAGGAAATACCGAAATGACTAGATTTTAGATAGCTAAAGTCAGGTAAGGTGAATCCCACCCTAACAGGAATATGTATGGACAATCATTTGAAGAAGGAAAACTGGTTACTCGCTGTCCAGTAACTGTGGTTCTTCAAGATGCTTTGTCCACACAGATTCTGTGGTCCCCTCCTGTGCTGATTCCAAGTCCTGTCGTAGGGGATTCTGCTGGGTGAAGGACCTGGGCGGTGGTTGAAGCCGCCATACCCCTTGTGCCCTCAGGTACAGTGGTCGCAAGGACACACTGGGTGCAGGCACAGCCCCAGTGGACACTGCTATTCAGAAAGAATCCAAGCTCCTGCACATGGGGCCTGTGTGCACGTAGATGGGAATCTGTGTGGGCAACACATTTCGAAGAAGCACGGTTACTGTAGGGTAAGTAACCCTTCTTTTTTAAAGCTTTCCAGATGATGCTTTGTAGATTTGTGCACCGTTAAATTTGCTCTATAACCAAAGTTTTCTAAAAAAGGCGTAGAGCAAGAAATTATCTGTAGTGGGTTTTTTTCATCATGTATCCAGAGGTCACTGAGGTGACAGTAAAGAATGTAACTATTTGAACTTAAAAAGTCATCGTATTATATGACGTAGTATTTTACACTTTAACATGAATTCATATACATTAGGAACCCAAAGATTTTTAAGCCTCTAGAACCACATTCACAGTTACATTTCTCTGTGTTTTTCCTTGCGTATTTTTCATCGATTTGGTTTTATAAGATTGCATTTGTTTGCTCAAAATTTTGAGATTTCCTTTTGGCTATCTGGTCTACAGAAGCTGACGCCATTTTAAGCAGCACATACGTCTAAAATTTATTAGAATTTTTGCACACAAATCCCTTCGCATGTATTTATCATTTGGTTTGAGACATTCCTGAAATGCTGCTTTGAAAGCTTGTGAAGCTCAGTCTTGAGAAAATTCTGATTTCTACAGGTCGTAACTGACACATTGTGATTTAAAAATCAGTAGAGCATATATATTTAGGTGTCTGTATATGATTTAAAATTACCGTGTTCTTGTCATCTTCAAGATGTGGTATTTGCCGCAGCTTTGCATCTTCTCAGTCTGTTGATTTGGAATCCTACAATAAAAGTTTTTACTGGTGGGGGAATTGCTTTGCCATCCCCCTCCGATCCCAGCGTTGTGCTCACCCAGATGGCACAGCTGCAATTCCCATCGTGTTTTCCTGTGGGATTTGATTAAAACATTTTAGGGTGAGAAGTGCAGGAACTTAAGCTTAGATGCTTAGGAAGCCTGGTTGCTGTGCAGTTGCTTATGTAGTTTAAATGAAGCTTTCTTAAATCTTCAGGGCAAAGATGATGTTTACGATCGCATGCTGCTAGACTACTTCTTTTCTTATCATCAGTTCATCCATCTACTATGTCGAGTTGCAATCAACTGTGAAAAGTTTACTGAAACTTTAGTTAAAATGAGTAAGTATGAAGGTTACACGGCCTAAGGATTTTGGCTATTTTTTTTCTGTGATCACTGCGAGTGCTTCTCCGCTAAGTTTTATATTCCAAATATTTAAGAAAAAGCAGAACTTGTAAAACTTGCTGCGTTAGTCGTTCTGGGCATTATTTTTATCCACAAAGCTGCATGAGGTGTATAATGTAGCACAGTCTTACCTACACAACTATTGTGCTTCAGGCCTGTCCAGAAAGGAGCTGAGGCAACCCGCGAGGATTCTGTCTCCTTCCACATTTACAGTTCAATACAGGACCACCAAAGGTTTTTTTTATTTTTGGTTTGGCAGTGTAAATGGGTTTGGATCAGATACTGAACCCTCAGCATGACCTGGCGATCTGCCGGGCCGTACCTGACCACCTGCTGGCACTGCTTGCATTGCTACTGACCCAGGTTTAATCTGCTCCATAGTTTTGGGAACCATCACAACATTTAATTAAGTTCATAGCCGTTCAGTCATGTAGTTTGTACCCAATACTTGTTTCAGCTCTGGCAGTAGATGCCACCAGTATCTGGGTTTCTTCCTGTCACGATGTAAACCAATTTTTTTTGGAGCGAGAGACACAAAGCCAGAGTTTCCTCTGTAGTCAGTGGAGGGACATAGACTCCTTCCAAGAGAAATTTTATCTTGTGATTCTTTAAGCAGAATGAACCACCTTCTGAAAATCCCCACTTGTTTTCTCTGCCTGTAGAAGCTGGCTAGCGAGCTATGATTAAATACCACTTGTGGACAAATAAAACTAAACAAAATTAATCTTGTCCAAAGAGCAATGATAGCAGAATGTCCTTTTGATCCCTGAATCACCCATTTGCTCGTTGTTTGTCACACTCTTCTATTTGTAACTCTGGCATTTTTAGTATTTGCTGTAGGTTGTGTTAGTTACAAAGTGCACAGGGAATGTGTAACATTTGCTGTTGTCCAGTGTATCCTTTAACTGCCATGGTCTGGGTACCAATGGTGCTTGGGTTAATAGTGAAGATTACCCTTTAAAAATTATATGCTGGGTTTTTAAAAAAAAAATATTTAAAGGCTTAAAGTGCTGTAGTGCTGACCAGTTGAAAATGTAAGACAGTAATAAGATAACCTGATTACAAATCCAGAACTAAAGCCAGCTCTTTAGTTTTTTTACTTTTCACAGAAGTGCTGAAGGGAGGCATGTACTTAATAAATGCACTGTAAGAACTTCACGGACTATAGGTCTGATTACAAAAACAGCTTAGAATGTGGTCTGATAAAATGATATGGCACCTTGGCACTACTTTTATCAGGAAATTAGTATTTCCAACAAAATTCTCACTCAGTAACTTATTTTCTCATAAAATTTCAGGTGTCCTAGTCGCATATGAAGGTTTGCCACTTCATCTTGCTTTATTCCCCAAACTTTGGACTGAGCTCTGTCAGACTCAGGTAAGAGTCAGTGGGTTTGAGTGAATGTAAAAGATATCAACCTGTAAATTTTAACTAGTGGGTGTTGTTTAGTCATTCAAAATACTAATATGTATAGATATTCAAACTACTAGTATTTCCAATAGAAAATACCTCTGCTTATGTTGCTTGTAATCTGATAAAACTTGCTAAATCGAGTCTAAAGATCTAGCAAATTGTATTTGATCTTAGTACATCCTCGGTCCTGCAAAAACAGACGCCGCAGCTTCACATAGCACGTAATGCTCACACTCCTATGGAATAAATGTCATAAAAGGGAAATGTGAAATAATAATTGACAATAATTAATCTGCATGATTTACTGATAACCTGATAGACCCAAAATATTTTTCTCAGTAATGAAAAGCATCAGTGGGGTTGGGTAGATGCTGTGGCAGTGCCAGCGCAGCACGTCCAGGGGTGACTTTACATCTTCTCTCTCTCTTTGCCAGTCCGCGATGTCCAAGAACTGCATAAAGCTCCTCTGCGAAGATCCAGTTTTTGCAGAATATATAAAATGTATTCTGATGGATGAAAGGACCTTTCTTAACAACAATATTGTATACACCTTTTTGACCCATTTTCTTCTAAAGGTAGGTGGTCATTTAGGGATGATTTCTATTTCGTGGAGTGCAGTTATATATATATATATATGTTATTTCAGATTGGGATGCTGTTTTTACAGATCTTTTTTTTTGTGGTTTAAAAACATGTTCTTTTCATAGGTCCAAGGGCAGGTGTTTTCTGAAGCAAACTGTGCCAACTTAATCAATACTCTAATTACAAACCTAATCAATCAGTATCAAAGCCTAGAATCTGACTTCAGCAACCAGAGAGTTGAAATTTCCAAAGCAAGCTCCACTTTAAATGGGGTGAGTATTTTCTAAGCCATTCAGGTATCGGCATCGTTTAGGAGGCAGCTTATTTTTCTACAGAAACTTTTCAGTGTCATGTGCCGGGTTCTAATTAAAGAGGCTGGCATTGTTAGCTCTGCTTAGCGCTTAAGCTGGACTCCCAGTGAGAGCACGGGAGGCTGCCTAAACCTACAGCAGCGTCTCAGACGTATGGAGCAGCAGGCTGAGCTCTCCAGAATTCTCCATTCCACATGCACACATCTCTCAGCGTGCAGCCTTGGCTCTCCCAAGCTGGTGGAGGGGACCACAGGCTGGAGGGAGGCAGATCACGGGGCAGAAAGTAACACAAAGTGCAGTGGAGTTAATCGTAGAAATGTTCTAACCCAACGAAAGATTTCGTCTTGTAGCGAGCAGCACAGTATTGTCACCTGCTTAAGGACAGACCTACAGTAAGGTCAGCGTATTAGTAATAAGTGGGATATTTCGGTAGTGTTAAGTATATTTAGAATTTCATCTTTTGGATGTTCAGAACATGGTAAAGCCTCATCCGTCTGTGTGTAGGATTAATCAAATACGAATGTGAAATAAGGTTAGTTAAGGTTTTTTTACTTCCGTATTTTTAGGACCTCCGAGCACTTGCCCTGCTGCTTTCGGTGCACACTCCCAAACAGCTCAATTCAGCCCTGATCCCGACTTTACAAGAGCTTTTAAACAAATGTAGAGCTTGTCAACAACAGAGGAACTCATTACAAGAGCAAGAAGCCAAAGAAAGAAAAACTAAAGGTTTGCCTTCTATAATGGTGTCACTTTTAACAATTCTAAGGTTTTACAAACTTTTACACAATTAACATAACACATTGTTTTCCTACCACAATTCTCAACACTACAGAAGAAATATTATTTTATTATGGAGCTAAAATTCTAGGCAATTACATAAATTTTTCCATAAGGAAATAAGTATTTAATGTGGAAAAGGATAAAATGTGAAAGGCCTGTTACTTGGACGCATAGCACGCTTTCCCTAAGCGAGTTTTCCTTTTTCCACAGACGACGAAGGAGCTACTCCTGTGAAGAGAAGACGGGTGAGCAGTGACGAGGAGCACACTGTAGATAGCTGTATCAGTGATACAAAAACTGAACCCCGGGAGGCATTGACCCCAACGAGCACTTCAGATAACGAGACACGGGACTCTTCGATCATTGATCCAGGCACGGAGCAGGATCCTCCTTCCCCCGAGAACAGTTCTGTCAAAGAGTACAGAATGGAAGTTCCATCTTCATTTTCAGAAGACGTAATGTTAGCGACGCGCTCACAGCACACGGAGGAGCAGTCAGGAAATGGTAAATTTGAAGAATGCAAAGAATTCAAAGACTTGCAGACTGCCAAGGATTCCATTGGAGCTGAGGAGGACTCGGAGTTTCCTTCCACATCCATTTCCGCGGTTTTATCTGACCTGGTGGATTTGAGGAGCTGTGACGGTCAAGCCTTAGCATCCCAGGACCCTGACACGGGTTTATCCATGAGTTGTGGCCATTCCAGAGGACTCTTCAGTCACATGCCGCAGCATGACATTTTAGACATGCTGTGTAGGACCATTGAGTCAACGATTCACGTGGTCACAAGGATATCTGGAAAAGGAAACCAAGCTGCTTCTTGACATTAGATGGAGCATGTCTGCTTTTTTAAAATTTTTTTCCTTCCCCCCCAAAATGCTGTTTGTATAAGTTTTGCTTATTTCTGTTTTGTGCTTCAGTTTGTCCAGTGCTCTCTGCTTGAATGGCAAGATAGATTTATATGCTTAATTCTTGGTCAGGCAGAACTCCAGATTTTTTTTATTTTTATTTTCTTTTTTCTTTTTTCTTTTTTTTTTTTTTTTGCATCTACCGTACACTTTCTTAAAGGGCAATCAGATAATGGATATGCTTTATGTAATTAAGAGTTCACTGTAGTGGCTTTCATTTAATATGGGTGTCTGGGAGAACAGGGCCTCCTTGCCCTGTATAATGTAATTTAAACTTATGGCATTTTTACTGTGTATAATATGGTGTCCTCTGTGCCAGTTTTGTACCTTATAATAGAGGCAGATTGCCTCAGATCACTGTGGTTCTTATTATCAAAATTAAGTTTACTTGTATACTAAACAACCACAAGAAATTTGATTCTGTAAAGAATCCTCTTTAGCTGTGGCCTGGCAGTATATATATGGTGCTTTATTTAACAGAATACCTGTGGAGGAAATAAAGCACACTTGATGTAAAATTAATTGTTTTATTTTTATTGACATGATCAATTGCTATTCTGTGCACTTCATTAAACTGATTGTGATGACTTTTGTTTATAACATGTTGCTTCAGTCTTTGGATTTCTCAAAGACAACTTCAAAAATGACACAGGTGCAGAGAAATGATGATCAAATGTATGTAACTTATGTAAATCTTGGTCCTTTTCTGGTTTACTTCGCATGAATGTTCTTGAGAGGGATTGGTGTTTGCTTTTTTTCTCCACTATGTTAGAACATGAAATGGTGGCAGAAGCCAGTGGAACTTTTAATTTTGTTATTTTTACCCTGTGTTAGTCATTTTCTTCTGCACCACTTGCAGACTTGCCTCCTTTCCTCCCCGGGCCCCTCCATCCAGCTGCTCCCTCGCTGTCCTGACACCATCTCCCCCCAGACGTTGGAATGACTCTCACCTTTCCCTCTCGTTTCTCCTGTTACTTCTGAGCAATATCCATTTCCTATGTGAACTTCAGACTGTCTGTGATACTGGTTTTAATATCTGATTAAACTCCATTTTCAGCTTCATTTTCCAGTTGCTTAGCTCATTTGTTTTCCTCTTGCCTTCATAACACATCTATGTCTTTTTTCTTCCAAATTCCTTCACTCTGTCTGCCATGTCTGCCATTTAATGTAGGTTAGCATAATTTGTTTCTCCACTATTATGTGATGCTTTTATGTCTCCTCTATCTTTGAATCTATTCTCATGTGATATTTTACCACCTGTAATGAATTACTCGTGTCTTTGAAGTTTACACTTAATATTCCCTTTTATTGGGATAGAATAATACAGCACTTTTATTCCTGTATTTACAGATACTAGTGAGTATTTAAGTTGGTCTCCTTATTATTCAGGCATGAAGTAATTATGTTTTTAATCTCTTTAGGAATAATTACCCTTTTGATCAACTTTTCCATAGATTGTAACTTTGGAGGAATCAACAGCTTCTCATCAAAACTTCTACATAGTGAGTATCAGAATTCATCTACCAAGTCCTCTACCGAGCTTCCCAGTATGTGGTTGGGTCTTCAGGAAGATACTCCCCAGCGACTGAAGCAGCCATTATAACCCTTGGGTGAGTAATCCCAATTAATTACTCTTATTAAAAATGTGCATCTGATTTTTGGTAATGTCTGACTTCACCTTTCAGCTATTGCACTTTGTTGGCTTTAGCTTCTCTTTCGGGATGAGATCACACCACAACTCTATTACTGAAGAGTGGGATTGTATCTTTTGTGATGGCTTTTTCTCATTATTTTGAAAGCCCTTTTTGAAGCATATACCAAGTATGAACAGTATTTAATAATTATTTCATAAATGATACAGAATACACCCTTCTTCCTCTTCATCTTCCCAGATGAACATTAGCCCTTCTCTGCACAGCTGCCCACTACTGACTAGACCCTTAAGTTATTTTTGCAATGTCTTCCCCTACAGACCCCTAGGTATGTGATTTGCAAATGCAAATTTTGTATTTTCCTGTGAATTATTTTCCCACAAACATACAACTGGCTAATTCAAATCCCACTAGAAGTCCATTTGTTTGATAACCACTTTCCTTAACAAAGAAGTTATAATTTCGGATCACGTTTCAGCGATGCGGTATGTTGAGGTTGGGTGCCTTTCTAAGTACCTTTGCACGATGTGACACGCATCGTACATACAGCTGTGTGAGGCCAGCAGCTCCCTCTGCAAAAAGCTACATCAAATCTGACAAGATATTAAACCCCACATTGATTGGCTTTAATTGAATGATTATCCTTTAGTTCTAAATTTACAGAATTTAATACTAGCTTTTCTATTATTTTGCTTAAAGACTGTGTCACGATTACGACAGGTATAATTATTCTTAGGCTCTTCCCTTGCATTACCTTCCAGTTTCCCCCTGGAGCATTTCTGGAATTCTTACTGGGCATTTTTTCCCAATATTCAGGTTTTTAAATAAAAGCAAGCGGTACCTGTACAGATTTGTCTCCGCTTCCATATCCTTGTTTGCACCTGTTTCTTTTCTTCCTGTGTCCCTCCTGATTTCTTCTGTAGTATTCTCCTCCTTTTACTGTAAATCAGTTTTTTGGTTTGTATTTCTTTGCTTTCAAGAATGCTTTTTCTAAATCCCTTTCTTTGAAAACCCCCATCTTTAGCTGGCTTCCTCAGTCTCTTAAAGCTTTTATTCTCTTACATGGCTCATCCCGCCTCTCATTTAATTGTTATTTCCTCCTGAAAAGTCCCACCTCCCACTGAACCCCTTCAAAATTAAGCTTTTAAAATCCCTTCTCCTTCCACTCTGTGAGCCTGGCCCTACCTTCGGGACTCAGCTCTGCAGACCAACCTCTGGACTCATTTTTTTGCTACAGTCTTACAAATCTTGTCTTTCACATTTAATTGTTTTTCCTTGTGGCTTTCTCAGAGACCAGAACACTACTACGTTATGAAAGCATGATACCACAAGCAGAACTCTTTTTCTGGTTCTGCTTTGTTGCTTCTTTCATACTGTTCACTGTCCCTGGGATGTCCTCTCTACATGTGTCTCCACCCCTGCTATTTCTCTTTTGTTATCTTGGGAAAATTTTAGGATAGGGAAGCTTTTCACAGACACTTGTATTTAGAAAACAAACTATGTTTACGATACTGTCATTTCCTTATGTGTGATACTATCATATCATTACCATCACACTATTACTAAATAATATGTAATTCCTAACTCTGCTCCATCCAGCTCAAGGGCTGGGAATAACAAGTAGCTTAACACTTTTTGGTTTTATTAATATTATAATATTAAACTCTTGGAGACCCTGTGAGAAATTTTAGCACTCAGGAATAAGTCGTTTTGCCTCAGATGGTGACTGTCCCCTGTATGCTGTGGCTGGCTGGCAGTGCCAGACATTCTCCTGAGGGCTCCCTGCTACAGGTAAAATGAATTTGTCTTTGATTTTTCTCAGTTCCAAAGTAACTGTGTGCAAAAATTGAACTTTCAGGCCAGCAATACAGTACTAAGTCAGCTAAGTTCCAGCACATACAGCGAGGATGAGAAGAGCGCAGGACTGCTGGTGAAGCAAAAACAAAAAAAACCTGTCCTTTTTTTGACTGTAAGGACAGTCATCAGGAGCTGTCTGCCCATTTTGTATGCCAGGCTCACCTACAAGCAGCATAAAAAGGTAGGTACTTCGTGGTTTTAGCTTAACAAAACTTGTACAGATTATCAAACTTACAGCTGTGCAGGCACGAAGGAAGAAGAATGCTAAAGCCAACGTCATCTTCAGTTCACTCCCCTTTCCTTCAAGAGGAAACGAGGGCTGGCTGGGGCTGTTCCTTCTCACACAGTCCTGGACCTTCCTGCAGCAGTTGCGGAGTTTTCAGGAGGATCTGGAAGCGAGTGGTGCAACACTGCAAACACAAGTAAGTCACTTCTTTTTTAACACTGATGATTGGCAATTATCTAGTTGAATACGCCTGCTCGTGGAAGGAGACACGAAAATTCAGACTAGCAAAATGCAAGTCATGGACACTTGTGACCCTCAGATGGGTTTTTTAGTCAGGAAGGAAAACTGGGGAGCCAGTAGGATGCTCTGTTTGAAGAAACTTGTGATTGGATTTAACATCCTACTCCCAGATACCATATTGTCACAAAAATCCCTTGGGTAGTCTATAGGCAAAACTGACCTCTGTCTTAAACCTAGATTTTCTGTTTTTATTTAAAGGTTGCCCCTTTGTCAACCAATGCTCTAAATCATTTTTGTATTCAAAATGTTAGGTCCTTGAATATTTATCAAAAAAGGTAACTAAATTTTTAGCATTCAAAAAAAGGAAGATGCTAAAACATGACATTTCTGAAGAGGCTGTTTCCACCCTCTACCTGGACACCTAAAACACGCACAGTGTGACTCTTAGTAACCAGTCTGTCCATCTCTCTGTCACCGTGAGGTGTTTGTTCTTGTTAGTACAACAAACATCACTGAAGTTCAAAGAAAATAACTGACTGCAAACTTTTCAGGGAAAACCTCACCTGTAGAAAAGAGGAGCACATCTTTATCTTCTGGATGATGCAAATTTATGAGTGGTAAGGTTGACATACATTGGTGTCCCGTAAAAATATATAGGACTTCTATACAGACTTAGTTTAGCGGAATCGGTTAATGGAGAAACTAAACTATGTAAAACCACACATTTTATTGAGCCAACCATGTTTTTCAAAGGCAGCTTGCCCTTTTTTGGTCAATTTGTTTCAAATTGCATACTTAATTCATACACTTTTTTGTAAAACCTTTGAGAATTAAGTTGCCCCGGTAACCTCAGTGTGGTTTAATTAAGAATAACAATTACTTACTTTCAGTATCCCAACTGCTCTCCTGTCAAATTTCTCCAACAAAGTTGCTCACTTTAATTTGAGCTATGGAATTGCAGAGGGCCATGAATCATTTAAGTGGAAGGTTTACAGGATTGCAAAATGAAAAGCTTTGTTACTGTTTGTTTCCTCCATAATAAATTTCACACCGAGGTCAAGTAAGGGAGTCCAGTGCATGCAGACTTCAGTGGTAACTGTCATGCCAACCCAAATTACATGACATTGTTAATTATCTTTCCCTAACACTGTCTACAGAGTTAGAAACAAATTCAGCCTGCAGTTAAAGCAATCTTAAGAAGTATTTAACGAGACTGTAAACTATATCACTCACATTTCTCCAAAGATCAGTTTTATAATCCCTTTCAGCTCACCTCTGGTGGGCATCCATCTCCTAGAGCGATTTAATTTTCCCACTCGATACATTGAATATTAAAGAACTACAAATGCTTCCTTTTGATTCACTTAGCTTACCTACTGTCCTGGTTTTGTTAAAAACAAGTTTCTCTTTTAGTGAATTTCCCCGTCGGCTAAAGTCTTCTTACTAACTGCAGTTTTCCTGAAAGTTAGATACATGTTTTGGTAGACGTAGCAATGGAATGCAAGGTAATCAATAATGATGCATCTCACGAGATGTGCAAGCAGGAGGTGAACTGAAAATTGACCAACTAAATATTCCATCCCATTCACATGATACTTCATATAAAAGTGGGAGATCACAAAGATCTCGACCCTTTTTCTTATGGCCGACATTGGGAGAGGACCTTGCGAGTTGTCCCTGCGAACTGAGGCCTAGTGACAGACTGAATCCCATTCTGGCTGGCTGCAGAGTCCAGTCTAGGACTTCGGGTGCCAGCCCTACATCTGCCGGAGCAGTTGCCAGGACTTTCAAGATTGGTTTTGTATATTTTGTATTATTTTCTCTATTTTGATTGGTAGCATTAGTAAGACATCTTTAATTTTTCCAACTGTCTTCTCTCTGTCCTCCTTTCCCTCCCAATCGCCTGTCCTTAGTGGGAAGGGGGGAGAGGGAGGGGCTGAAGAGGGAAGGGGAGAGAGAGATGGTTAACAATACATCTGCCATGGTTTTAGTGTCACTCTGCAATCAAACCAAGACACCTACCTATGACAGCAGTGCTCTACTGCAGCTGAATCGTAATTGCTCTCTGAAGTCGCAGGCAAGCAGAATTCAGTTTCCCCAAGCAAAGTTGTTTATAATACATAGTCTGACTTACTTGCCCCCTCATTCACTAGAAGCCCATAAATAATGCTTAAATGATATACAGTATCATAGCAGTGGGTCTTTATTCTTCCCACAAATAAATTACTTTGAAGTTAACCAAGTATAAAAAGTAATGCCCTAAAAACAAAAATACAGTGCTGTTCTCATTCCATGTTGTCTTGGGATTGCTGCAGTAAAATACGTATTTCTTCAAAATACTGCTGCTTCCAGCATTGTCTTGTACTTTCTTCGTTAGAGACGGGAACTCCTTTGCACTCTAACTGCAGTTCTGTTTGAGCAGCCAGATCCTTGAAATTCAAGGCAACCATTGCATAATGTTCTAAAGGAAGAAAATATGACATTTCAGTAAAGTGTTTTTTAAAGGCTTACATTTGTTGTTGATAATTTCCTATCTGCTTTTGCCTGTGCCCGAGCAAGGCCTGTTTTCACAGATGACAACTGCTACGGACATCAGGCTGTTCTCTAAAGAACACAGACTGAGCTTCCAGTTAGCACAGCTGTCACCTGTCGTGTTTGTTCCTTCTCCCCGCCAAGTGTCACCTCTGTTAGAGGTCCTGAGCGAGACTCACCATCAGGCCAGCTTCTACACCTCCACTTCAGGACAATTCTCTGGTTTGGGACCTGTAAGGAGATAAGAAGGTTCTCCTCAGTAGTGTTTGAGATAATTCATGTTAGGACTGCTCAGTGCCAATTCTCCCAAAAAACAAGATGAGTATCATCTTACGTAATAGTAGTAGACACATGCATGTAAACAATATACAAAGATTGGGTTTTTTAAATAAACTGTTTTCATCAAGCTCTCAGTTTGCTGCATTCCTGTGGTTTGTTCCCTCTCTAGGAAAAGGTCATGATGATTAATTACTAAACATAGGTTTAAGTTTATATTTTGACTGTTCCATCTAAATAGTTTCTTATCTAATTGTACTGACATCCCTCAGCTTCCCTGATGAGATGTTACCACTGCAGCCGATCTCGGGTGTTACACTTCTTCAGTGTGAACGTTTTCAGACTGGGCCATTTCTGGAGTGAACAGACATTTTATTACCTTGAACTGAGAATCCAATTTTCCAAAGCTTTGCTTTTTCAGATGTCCAATTGCCAGTGGTACTTACTGCCCATCATCTGGATGGACATAAGATACCAAGTCTAAGGTCAGCAAATGTGAAAATGATTTTTCAGAGATTTCAAAAACGGAGCTGAGCTCTAATTATCAATTCTTCAGTTCTATTTGCAAAAGCATTCAGTCAGGAAGAGTGTAACATTTGCTCTGAGTAGAACAGAGATCACTTCTCCAGTTACATGAAGAACTGATAGGCATTTGGGAGATAAACCTTTCTCACTCCTCCTACTAAAAAAGGATGGTGCTGAGAGCTTTCTCCCCCTGTGCAGGTCATTAGGTGTAGCCAGCACCTGCTCTTTTGATGGGGAAGAAAAATTACACAACATAATAGCTTTTTTTTTTTTGCTTTGAAATAGAGGAACTGAAAATAAGCATTAGAGAAGCTGAAACTGATGCTATCTTTCAGCTCAGAGTCTAACACCCCCCCATACCACCCCCATTTTTAAAGCGCAAAGTAGGAGCTTTTTACCAGTTCTGCATATTCACCACTGACACAGCCATCAAACATCTGAAGTTTGCCTCCTTTCTCGGCTTCAATCACAGCAGGACACTTAGAAAACTTCTGTACCAACTAGAAAAAAAGAACAGAGCACAAGTCAGTTAACTACAAATCTGTACTATTATACAATGCACCACATTATCAGACAAAGGAGGTTTGCTGAAGAAATTAAACTGTAATCTACGTTAAGAGTCTAAGTACTAATCAGGCTTTTCATTTTATACAGCCCTGAGGATCTGTGCTGTAGCAGGGGCCAGTGGGGGGACAGAATGAGACTAAATGCTGAGAAGCCTCCGATGGTGAAGATGCAAAGACTCCAGCCACCTGCAAGGGGCATGGACAAAGCACGTATTATACATATATACATGCAGACATGCACAGACATGACTTCCTGAAACTAACTTTGGAAATGAGGGAGGCAGAGCAACAGCTCTAGGAAGGTACAAAAGAGCTGCTGCCAGCCATTATTGTTTCCCATTGGTACTGTTGGGATGCCAATATAAAGGTCTCTGATACTAGTCCAGGCTTTTTTGAAGGATTCAAACATAAAATCAGTAAATTTTTTTTTCTTTTAATGCAATAGTTAATCTAATTAATGTGCAACAGTGCCACTACTGAGCACTTCAAGCTCCTGAATGACAAGTACTTAAATAAAACAACTAAACTTTTTCTACCTAGCAAAGTGTGACTGAACTGCATATAAACTACATAAAGATGCAGCTTCACTTGTTTAGTTGGCTTTTCTTCCTATTAAGATAACAACTGGCAAAAAAAACCCAAACGGTCTAAGCCACTCTAAAAATTAATCTCTCATTAAAAAGGTAAAAGTGGAATGATCCTATTGCCACCTTCTAGTGCTTGCTGATTGCTATCGCAAGAACTTGACAACTTGAGGTCAGCTACCCAGCCTTTGTTCCTAAACTGACACGCTGCCTCAGCAACTGTCACCTCCTTTTGCTTTTTCACACTCAAATGCTGCAGTTGCTTAAAAGGTGAAGCTTTCAGCAAAAATTCAAGAGCAAGTAATGACAAACAGAACTACAAATACTCAGTGAAGTTACAAGAAAAGGGTAGCACGTGAAACCTTCAGTTTCTGGACGATCACATCTCTCTATTTAATGTACTTAAGGAGTATTATCTGTACTGGACACTAGAAATACGACACATGTATTACACAACTATTCAGATACAACAGCATCCACAGTAAATTATATTGCTACTGAAGGTATCACTTACTTCCTTAGTTGTGAAGATGCTATAAAGTTCATCTGCTGGAGAGTTGAAGATTTCTCTCATAAGTATCTTCACTGTTGGAATTTTTACACCAACTATATCCAAAGACTGTGGTGAAACAGAATCCTGTAAAGCAAACAATATTCACATCAATGAGTGCAAGATCAAACGTCTAGACAGTCCAGAATGCAGGACTGTTGTTACCTGTGCATTCTTCTACTGTGCTGTGAATATTCATTAATTATACAACCTACTGCCATATTTCTTTAACAGTATTATTGATCAGTACTCACTAAATTAAGTTACATAAATTATGAGAGTGTGATTTGCTCCAAAGACACCTGAAGTTAACTTCACACTGGGTGAAGTGATCTGTGCAGGTGAATTCCAGCTTCGTCTTGCCAAAGCTGCAGCCGTTACAGAACAAAGCATCATGGAGCACAGAAATGCTGTCGTTCTCCTCCCATGCCTGGCAGACCCGTGCCCAGCATCTGTGACGTGTCATTTCAGTATTACAGGCCCTGAGCACAGCGATGAGGGGGCAGTTCCACCCCACAGGCTTTCAAAGGAATATGCAATTGCTGCCATTGCCATAAATGTAGTCCCTACAGATTTTGCTACGTTAAATTCATACACTTCAAGCCAACATACCTGCATGGTGTTCCCAATCAGCTCTCGGTCAGCAGCCAGCTCCTGACCAACAGTCGCTTTTGTTGGCAGAATCATTCCCAATGTGAACTCTGTAAAAAAAAACCACTTTTCAGTATGAAATTGAGCTGTACAGCCACCCTGACATTCAGATATGTAATGAAGATTGCTGGGTAGAACTGTGGAGAATGGAAGCACAGAATGAGACATACAACTTCAATCCAGAGTTGCCCCACCTTACCCCTATGTTTTTATTAGCCACAGAGTCTAACAGCAATTTCCATTAGAAACACGGGATTTTTCAAAGCTACCTGACCCAAAATTAGTAACATGTGCTCATTAAAGAATGCACCATCTCCCAAGAACTTCTGAACAGCGGCCAACCAGTCTGTCTGCAGGTCTTGCAGTGATCGCTGCAGTCAGTATGTGTAACACAACACAGCCTGGGTCGCTACAGAAACTTCTGGACACTGTCATGTTTGATAGCAAGTCAGATTTTGACTGGCAGGACTAACTTATCTCAGCTGGTGACAATTCAAACCAATACAAACCCAAAGACTTCTCAACATATTACCAATCTATTCAAGAAAGAAAACTGCATTAAACCAAACCTAACATACTGGTTTTAATTACCTGTTTTAAGTGCTTCCAGGTAATCTCTCAGGGCCTCTCTGACTTTTTTGGTTCCTTCAGTTCTCATAAGTTCCTTCAGAACATCGCCTTCTCCTTTCTTTTTGCTAATGTTTATCTAGAAACAGAAAAATTACATTATCTAAGCAGCACATAAACACGAGCCTTTTGGATTCTGGCAACAAAGTATTTTGGCTTTGTTTACTATATTCAGAGGACAGCTGCAATTTCAAGTTCATTATCTTCTCAGTTTATCCTACCTTTCCTAAAATAAGTCCTCTTGGGTTTTGACTTCAATAAATGTTGTATCTCACCTCCACAGTAGCTTACCCAGGCTTATCAAGTATAAACAGAGTTGCCTACTACATAGCAGAAGTTGAGGAATCTGTGGAAGCCACAGTATCAACTGCTATACAACCAACAAGGAGATTCCTCAAGTTCTTAGGTTTTTTGGGGAGATGAGAGGGTGATGGTTCTTTTTAAGACCACGACAAGCAAGAGTTCTTCTCAAATTTGTAGTTAGTATATCATCACAAACAATAATTAGCAAAGAAAATTGTGCATATTCCTAGCAGGCAAATTTGAGAACAGAGCTAGGTCATTATTCCAATTATAAAAATGAAAACATGAAACAAACTATCCAAGTGTAATTACCCCACTTAATCACGGGATAAATCAAAATATGATGCCTTTATGTTGATCAATGTTTATTTAAGAATTCTGAACCTATATAGCCATATCAGTATTTCACACCTACCTCTGTATCATCTACCTCATTTTCTTCTGACAGGTTAGGAATTTCAACAGATCCCTTATGTTTCTCACCAGACTCTTTCACTGTACCTGTATTAACATAACGAATTCTTAAATGCATTATTAAAAACTATTTCCCCCATACCAAGAATTTTATGCTTGGAAATGAGTTGTACAAAAGCGTTACTTGAAGCAGGTTGTCTAGAATGTAACTTAAAGGAACTAAATAGCATCCAAAAGTCTTAAATGTGTCAGTACTTTCGCATTCTCAGAACTGTATTTTCCTGTAGAGAAGCACCCAGCTATGTAAAAGCACACAGGTACATCTGCTCGCTCAGCGCTACCCTTCTGCTGCTCTCACCTGCAACCCTCAGCTGTCCCAATGCTCTCTGCTTCCAACATCTGCCAACACAAAATGTGAATCTAAACAGGGGGGCAGGGGAAAAACAACCTCCTCTTCCCTTAAATTTGTCTGCCTTTTATGCAGAAGCTCCCTAGAATGCTAACTATTCCTTCTTGAATACCTGAAAAGCTCCCAGCATACAGGCATGTTACCATAAAATGATTGTATGTGTAATACAGGTAAACAAATGAAATTTTTTACAAATAGGAAACTTCACGTGCAATTTTTTTAGAACACTTGTTCTTAATAGCTTTGCTGCGAGCTGCCAGTCATCACTGTACACATCAGGAAGCTTCGCAAGAACAGAAATTACGCTCCACCTCTGCATCCTGCTGGGCAAAGGCCCACCAACACTTACGTACACGGCTCTGTGAACGTGCTCTGGGATAGGAAACCTGGACTGTACTTCATTGCCTCAGACCTTACAGTGAAAAGACTGAATTTAAGGTCTGACACTTTTTTTTTCATTACACTGAAAAGTCTGCCCCCTCGCCTTGCAAAACCATTTATTTAGTTATTTAAACTTATCCACTATTTGGAAAGCAATAGCAAAAACATGCAGCTCTACCCCAAATCCAGTTATCTTCATAGTGTTCTATCAGCTTAGTTGTAAAAACGTACGAAACACAACAGTAAGCTTTATCCATCAGCAAAACTCTAAAATGCAAACAACCCTTGTTAAGCATGACTGCAAAAGGAGAATTATCATGAAGGCAGACATAATATTTCTTTGGATTCTCACGCCTTCAAAGGAGCTACCTAGATCCAGCTATGACTAAATATCACCCTCATTATTTTTAATTACTACCCTGAAATGACCACCATGCTATAAGGGGGCATTGTACACAGATATAACCTAACATGCTACTGGTCAAGATCACAGTAAAGTACACAAACAAACACTCAAGATGTTTCTTAGCAAGAAAAAAAGTGAATGATGGTTAATAACACAAAGTGGGGTACGGTGCAAAGATCCCTTGCTAGTCAGGAGCTAAATCAATGAAGCACCGAGCAGTACACAAAGACTGTTAATCCAGAGCGAGACAAGCACACTCACACAGCAAAGGGCTGAACTAGAAGATCTCTCTTGGGCTTCTCAAAGTCTCTCAGGAGAACCAGTCAGCTCAAGCACAAAGTCACGTGAACTAATTATGCAGCTAGAACACTTCTGTTCCCAACACAAATCACATGCAGCTCCTTAAACTTCACCGCTTTCTTCTAGGTCTGGGTTTAGTACAGGCAAAACCACAGACTGTTCTCTTTGCTGATAGTAAGACAAGTCTTATTTTCAGCTACTCTCCCCAAAAGGAAGCGCAAGCATGCAGGAAGAAGTTTTTCGGAGCAAAACACAAACCTGGCTTCTATCCATTCAACTAATTTATTAACTATTTTCACAACTCTTAAAGATGCCCAAATAACACAGGTCAGATGACAAATTTAAATTCATAAAAGCAGTACATGGATTTTTTTTTCTTTTTTTTCCCCGTTCAAAAACCTGCCTGACCAAGGGACAGATGCAGATGCATCTGTGCTGGACGGCAAAGTCCCACCAGTTAACAGAGCTGGCTGGTCGGCCTTACATAGGCAGAATGTTGGTACAGCTTCGCATTTTAGTATCACTGCAATGTAAGCAAACCTATTTTACCTTTTTATCAAACAACCAAATTATCTGTTTGAATCCCGTGGGACTCCAATAACAGACCTAAAAATAAATGATTTTTTGTTTCCTGTCAATCCAGCATTTTAGAAAATTACTAGTGAAAGCACATCTCAGGAAGACCTACCTATAAACCCAGTGTTGAAATACCTAGTTTTAAAAGGACATACATGTTTTCATAAAGGTTCCATCACAACGTAGAATAAATCTACTAAAATCCTCACCACATCTTCAAATAAATGACAGAACAGCCATTTTGCTCAATTTTAGTGCCATTAAATACCCTTAGTTCCTCACCTTCTTGTTGCTCTGTAATCTAAATTGCTAAGGGCAATGTTTTTCCAACATCAGACTTTTCAAACTGGCTGCATATTTCAGAATTTATATAATCTCTTATGTACTGAGATTTTAATCACAGCTTCAATTACTAGTTATCCTAGAAGACTTACAGAGGAAATAATCAGGGCAATTAGTGTTTTTAGCAGTTCAGTCTGAACTCTCATTTCCAACTCAGAGCTCTCAGAAAACACACGACATCATAGCTATCAAATTAAGAAAAAAATCAGCCTCGGCTCTTTCAGAATTTTACTGTGTAGCAACAAATTCCTTTAAGCTCTCAAAGACAGTCCTAGAGTTAGGTTATAGTTGGACTCAATGATCCTGAGGGTCTCTTCCAAGTGAAATGATTCTATGAGTCTATGCTTCTACTTACCCCTCAGTGCAACACTGAAATGAGCGAAATATCTAATAAAAATTATAGTTAAATGCTGAATAGCGTGAAGACCGAACAGAGGAAAAAGAATTTAGGAAGAATTTATTAGAAATATCTGCCTACTGCTATGCCTTATACACTAAGATAAAAACAAAAACAAACTAACCAGTATTTAAACTTACATGATTTTAGCTTACCTTGAAAAAAATCCAAAAGCTGATTACAATTACTTAATAAACCACACTGATGTAAACTGCACGACACAGCATGATGCTTGCCTTCCTCTGTTAACATTTAGATCACAATTGCTAAGTGTGTTCTTAGTTTATAACACACTTGTAACATTTAAAAACATAGTTCAACATGAACAAAAATAAATAAATAACAGTACTTCTTTAAGTCCTCTATTATTGTGGGAGCAGACCTCAATTCCCAATCTGCTCAAATAGGAGCACTGGTCTCTGCATCGAAATAAGTGTTAAAATCCCAGTCAGCCGAACCAGTAAAACCAGTCACGAGGAACTGCACTGGAAAGGAGTGCAAAACGCAGCCAGCGGCACCTGAACACTGATCCACAGACTACAGCCCTGTTTTGGGGCACAAGAACTAAGAGGGGAACACTAAGTATGGCCCCTGGTATTGCCACCTCCTGTAGTAAGTCGTAAGGTCTGAGAAACTGGTACAGTATTTTGGAGAGGAACAACCTGTCATTTGGCATTACATCCATGTACAATTTGCCCGTACGGGCACTTTTTATCAGCTCTTCCTACTTACTCCAATGCAAGAGTTTTAAGCATCTACTAAACGGAAAGAATTCCTTGATGTTATCGAAAGATATATTTTCGGGTCGGTCTGCAAAGAAAAAGTTGCCATAGGACAAGGACAGTGGAGGACGAACCCCCAAGAGCTGGTGTTGCGAGCAGATGTAGCACAACAACAATGCACAGGCACAGCCCGTTATCCCAAATTATCCAGAAGTGTTTCCTTATTCCCACTGAATAGGTTTTTCCTCAGCTAACTCATTATCCTCAGTGTAAGCTACGCCAAATTTTTTGAAACATCTGCACTTTAACACTCCATAGTTTCTCCTGTTTCCTCCTATGCACACGCATTAGCGCACAGCTGCAATCTGTGCACATCAGGAGAGTAAAACAGTTCACACGTGTTATTGTAAGCATAAATAGAAGTATTTACAATAGAAGTATTTAATTCTTGCAAAGTAAAATTACTAATACTGTGCTGTTAAAATAATGCTAAGAAACGTGTACGGCATTAAAAAAAATGAAGGGGGAAAAGACACACGCTAGGGTTTCGAGATGATTTAAAAATAAGCACTTATGAGGTTTCAGGCCCACGCGTGTCCTGCAATCTCCCTACGACTGTGATTCACCACAGTGACCCGAAAGGAGACGGTTTCCCGACCCAAAGGAGAGAGTTTACTCTCCGAAGTGATCACCCCCACCCTGCAGAGCAAACGGGCTTTGCAGACACCAGGGCAAACTGGAAGTTTATCTGTCTCCTGCCATGAGGGCCGGGAAAAGCTCCTCACCGCCCGAGCCTGAGGGAGCCCCCCGGACAAACGCCTCAGGGGGGCCCGGCAGCGCCTCACCGCCCCCCAGACAAACGCCTCAGGGGGGCGCCTCACCGCCCCCCAGACAAACGTCTCAGGGAGGCCCGGCAGCGCCTCCCTGCTCCCCGGACAAACGCCTCAGGGGGGCCCGGCAGCGCCTCACCGCCCCCCAGACAAACGCCTCAGGGGGGCCCGGCAGCGTCTCACCGCCCCCCGGACAAACGCCTCAGGGAGGCCCGGCAGCGCCTCACCGCCCCCCCCGCCATGCCGGTCCCCTCACAGCCGCCCCCCCGTACCTCTCCAGCCGAGGCGCAGGTTCCACTCGTAGAAGAAGATGAGTTTCCCTTTGCGGCTGCTGCAGGACGCTTCCCCTTCCACCTGCTTCAGCTCGCTGATCTCGCAGCGCCCGGCCTCCCCTTCCACCGCCAGCCCCACCAGCACCTCCCGCAGCTTGCTCTTCGACCAGCTGGTCGCGTCGCGCTCCGTCCTGCGCCGGGAAGCGGGGCCGTTAACCGGTGTGTCCCCCCCGCCCCGGCTTCCCTCACAACGTCCCCTCACAGATTCCCGCCTCGGGGAGCGCAACGGCCGCGCCGCGCGCCGCCCGCCTCACCAGTGCCAGTTGTTGACGTTGGTGGCGTCCGCGCGCTCCTCCACGATCCAGCGCGGGTCCCCCTGCCCCCACTTGGCCATGGCGCTGCCGCCCCCTCCCCTCCTTCCCTCACTCCCCTCACCGCCCGGCCCCGCCTCCGCCCCGCCAGAAGGTGCCAGAAAGTTCGCCCGGCGGAGGAGGAGCGCGGGGCCGCGCCGCCCCGCGCCCCGCTGGCCCTGCGCGGGCAGCGGTGAGCGGCCGCTCCGCTGCGCCCTCCGGGGAGGAGGAGCACCGCGTAACTACACGAACAGCGCCCGCTCGTTTTCAAAAAACGGGCGGTTTTGCGCCAAAGAACGGGAAACTTACGCCCGAGGAACGCTTAGTCTGAAATAATGACAAGGCGTCACGTGGGGAATTGGGTTTTTTGTCTTATTTTACACGTAAGAAATTAAATACACTGTAAGCAGCACATCTAGGAAAGTTAACGTTGCACTACAACCACTCCGCAGTCCTTATTCCCTACTCCTTGTCCGCCTCACAGCACAAAAAGGAGTAGCAGGAATTACAATCTGGATAGCGTTCCCATATTCTTACTGCTCATTTAATTCTGTACGGTTGTGACGAGAGTCAAGTGTGGTTTTCCTAAAAGTTCTCTTATTGGCGGAAAAATACATCGTTATCATCAGGGTCATTGTCTTCAGACTCTGCATCCAAAATAATGGCCACTTCCGAAAATTTTACTCCTTTCAGTTCTTTTTCAGGGGCAGGCTTTTTGGGATCAGGTGTTATGGGGAGATGTGACTCTTGATTGGTGTCTGTCAGAAAGGAATCCTGCAAGAAAACATAACGCAGGTGAGGCAGAAAGCTAAAAATCACGGAATGCTGACAAATTCTGAGAAGTAGAAGTCGTATAACTTTTATTTGTATATTTTCTGTCTCTGAAGCTTGCAAAGAAAGCCTTGTTTTTAAGGCTGCAAGTTTTAGGAGCAGCACATGCGAAACCTTCACTGTACGCATTCTGTGAAAGGTAGAAGGGCGTCCTTACATCATCATTTCTGCATCAAAGTTCTCCTTCTAGGCAGGGACAAACAGCCCCTCCTCAAAGATTTTTCATTTACTTACTTTTTGTAATAATTCTTTCGGTTATTTGATGCACAATAATAAAATACGTTCCACTCCATTCTTTGCAATTGAAAAGCTGATTACCTGTTTTGTTGTGAACTCTGCGGCGGGCTGGGCTCCTACATTTGTAGGTTCAGCGGCTTTCCCAGATGCTGCATTTTCTTCACGTTCACTGTCATAATCCAACAGCAGCCTGTCGAGGTACCTGCATTGTTCATCGGCCTCCGTTATGCCTTGGCCAGCATCACCCCCTTTGGTGTCTCCCATGTTGCTAAACTCTATTTCAGTTTTCCTGAAAGAGAGTTAAGAGAATTCATAACTATTGGCAAGCTCAAGGTTGTTAAGTGACAGAAATCTTAGCGCCTCTAAAACAGAGAGCAGCACGTGCACTGATCTCAAAATTACCTGGATTTTACCCAGGGAAACGTTACGTAGCTTGTTGTATAACGAACGTTTGGTGTGGTTGGTTTGTTTGTTTTCTGCATAAGGCTTAACAATTTGCTAAAGACTAAGTTGGAATTTGCTCTTGTATTTTTTGATACAAGATTCAAAGTTGTTAGCTTCCTTCAAGAGGAGAGTTCTTAACTTAAAATTGCACAGGTTCTTAAAAATCAACCGATACGTTAGTGAAAGATAAAAGGAAAACCCTATGTTACCAGAATCAACTAGAACATCTTTTAATATGCTGGTTTTTATGAATTTGTGACATCAGCATTCTACTTACACATTATTTGAGTGCTCTAGTTTCTCTAAGCTTTTCAGACTTCCATTTTTGTCTGTTGCACCCGGATTATCAATACCATGCATAATGTCGGCTTGCTTCTTAACTAAATACTGTTGCTCATACTTTCTGAAAATGATAAGTACATTAAAATAGAATTGTTAGTTCTTTTTGAAGATTGGCTTTATAGTTGTTTTAAAAAAAAGAACATGAAGTATTTGTGTCATAAGTTTAATACACGGCATTTATTTTCAGTATTTGTTTTCCTCTGGTATGGGGTTCTCCTGCCACTGCAGTCAGCAGCAAAACCGCCCTTACTTTCAGCAGTCGTGGGGTTAGACGAGACTTATTACACCTACTTGTGCCCCCCTTCGCACTTAAAATTTCCACTATCCACATTTGTGTTTTCAAAAGTATTTGTTTCTGCAATTGCTATATGACAAACACAAGAAGAAACCAACTTTCAGTTACCTGTCTTGTGTTTAATATCTACAGTGCAACGTCAGGCATTTTGATTTATAGCAAATCTTAGGCAATACTGGGTGCAAATATCGGTAATTCATCTGACAAGTATTTTTCAAGTTGACATTTAAAGTAAACTCATTAGTTGTAAGTCTAAACTACACTGTTAAACTATTTGTACCTTTTCCTTTTTATAGCAAAAAGTACGTAAACCAGGAAGGCTACGAGGGTGCAGGCGAGCAGAACGCTGAGCACAATGGTTGCGATGAGTTCAGGACTTGCGGGATCAGCAGGAGCCTCTTCTATGGCAGCGGTAACAGGCGTTGAAAATATTTTCTCCAGTTCTATCTCAATGTTACTCTTCTGCTCTGTAAGTTTTCTGAAGACAGAAGAGTAAAATATCAATGATTTATCAGGCTTTCATTTTGGCTTGAAGAATAGTGAAGAAAATAAGAGAATATCACTCCCTGGTCCAGCAAGACCTTTTCCGAAGATTCAGAATGTTCATGTCTTTCATTCAGGAAAAATTCTTTTTTCTAGTAATCAGGCCTGGTGCCTATGAACTAAAATGCTGCACAGTTCAGAGAATTGAACCTGAGAGGCCAGTGCTTGTAAGAATATGCATTCATACCACTGTCATGTTATGAAACAAATTTTAAATAGCCCTAAAATGTAAGTTTTTAATCAACATTCTGCAATTCAGAAGTGAAGCTGATATCTATTTTAATAACATTCTTTCTGCTTCAACTTTCTTTAAAACTGACCTTTAAATTTATTTTGCACAATTAAACAGCTTTATTCGTGTTTTTGACAAATGCTGAAAATTACCTTTCAATAAGTAATGAAAGCTTTCTGCATTCTAAAAATACTTAGGAGGTAAGTCTCAGATAAACTGTTCTTTGATCAAAACCTGTCCAGACCAAAACATTAACAATTGTCAGGAAAATAAAACCTAGCTGCATAGCTCCGACACCCAGAAGACAGACTGTGCCATACAGACCTTTTTACATCTTCCGCAGGTACTTCCTTGTTTGCCTCATCAAAAGCGATAATTTTTACATAGGTTACATCAGTGCTGCCTCTTGCTTTTCTTTCCAGCTCATTGGAATAAACATCAATGATGTACACACTCCATGCAAGTTTATCTTCCAGGACCCTGCCATCATATTAAGAAAAAGTTTTAAATTGTCTGTGCAATGGCAAATTATTTTACCCTGGAAATTAAATGGTAGAAAAGTAGTATTTAATACAACACTTTGCAGATATTTAGAATTTAAGCATGTAAAAATGCGGGATTATCATCAGCAATAATTTGCCCAATATTGTTCAGTGACAGAGTAGCAGAGCAAAAAAAATCCAGTCCTTGTCTCTGACTGGTAAACAAAGATACTTTTCGTTAGTAGGTGCTATGGAACTTGTGTACATAGCCTGGAAATTCTTAGATAGGTGCCATTAGCATAACTGAACAATTAATTAGAGAAAGGAAGGGTTAACAAATCCTTATACCTAGATGTCATAACCAGTATTGCATAGTATATTGTATATTTAGCTATGCTTTTCAAAGTGAAAAGGGGTTATGTAATGCTTGACATTATAGGTATCACTACCTGTATTTATAAAAAATAGAGTATTATCAACAGCAAAGGTGGGGAGGAGGGAAATTCAGTCTCATAATCCTCATTGTTTCCTTTTTCACAGAGATTTTCGCACTGGATGGGACCATTGGCCCAGTCAATCCATCGTGCTGACAGCAGTCAGTACCAGCTGCTTCAAAGAAAGCAGCAGAACAGCTCTAGGGTTTCCATTGCGTTTTTAACAACAAGAAACTGCTGCCATAGTAGTGTCAACGTCAAAAACTCATTTTTCCATTCTTCACATTTTACCAGGTAAAAACTAGTCACTTCCTGTGAATTCCCTCAAATTATTCTGTATTACATCAAGTTTAAGGCCTAGCTTTTCATGGGCACTGGCTGTATCACCTCCCCTGTAGGCTGTCAGACCCCCGTCTCAAAGGGACTCTAAATCTGTCGTTAGATATTGCATCAGAATAAACTTCACAGTTTCAAAAATACCTTTTTACTTCAGCAATGTTTCTTTCAACAGCGTTGATCTTCTGATTAAGTGCCACTACCACAATGTTGTTACTGGAACTGGAATCAACGGTTACCTAATAAAGAAATCACACATGTTTTCTAAAGCATTTGCACATCTCGTAGATCGACTTAGACCAAAAGAAACGAAATGAAACAAAACAAACAAAAAAACCCAAATTGATATATAATCATTGCCCTCTAAGTTCAGTCTTCTTGCCAACGTATTTTTTTATCTGTCAATGGAAACAGCAGCCTCATAATTCTGGCTTGAAAATATGTAGTAAATCCTCACTGTGTGGTGTTAAGTAATTTTTTTTTCATCATTACCCAACTTAGCCCTTCTTGTGTACTGAGTTTCGACATGGAAACGAATCAGGATTATAAATAGCATCTTCCTTACATTGACTGTTGTCCGGGCTGTGAGTCTTGTTGTGCCTTGGTCTGTAGCTTGGACTTCCAGATGAAATGTTCCAGCTTTTCCTGCTACAGAAACTGTAAAAATCTGCCCTGTATTTTCATCGATGTCAAATTCGTTTGTTTGACTATTCACTAAGCTGTACAGCAGAAGTCCGTTGTCTCCTGAATCTTGATCTGTGGCCTGGGTTTAAAAGAAAGGTGATTTGTGAAACTCACCTTATGGGTTTTGGGCTGTGCATTGCTCTTCAATCACAAAACTCTGCAGTTTCTATTTGTAAGACTAGAGTATTCTAGGATAGTGCTGACATATTTTTCTCTTTGCGCTAACAAAGCGGGACACAAACTATCAGAATCAGAACATGGATATAAAAGGGGATATATATTTCCTATGAAGTCTGGAAGATTCTACAGCTGCAAGCATAAAAGGAGCAGGTTAGAACTTAAGGATAACACCAGATTTAGAAAAAAAAAAAAAGAAAATTGCTCCGTTTTGTAATTCATCTGACAGATAACGAAGTGGTTAATGGTGCCAAAGAGAGAACAGCAGTCTGTAATCCATAACATAGCATCGGTCAGAACAGACCATATAGCTCTTACACCCCATCCTTCACCAGCATTATGTTAAACCTGGACGATGAGCAGAATCTGTCTCAGGCTTTCAAGAGCAGATTTAGCAGCTATTTAACTCAGTTTAGCTGTGGAAAAAATGCAGATCTTTCAAAAGATTTCTGTCCTCATGAAGAGCACAGAAGGATACTTACCTGAACTGTAATAACCGTGTACTTGTACGGCACAGAGTTCGGTATCCGAGCAGAGTAGGCGTTATTCAAAAATACTGGTGCTTCATTCACATCCTGCACTGAGATTGTCAGCATCGCCACATTTTGAGCAAACAGGCCTATTAATAAACACAAGTTAACTGCAACAAACACCAGCAAAGCACAACTTTTGAAGGCCGGGCAGGTCAGGCTGTGGCTTTGCAGCACTATCTCTGCTGCATGTGAGGACAAGCAAGTTCCTCCAGCTCCTGCTGAGAAGTCCAATGCCCAGCTATTATATTATTTTCTGAGAGCACATTAGGGCTCTGTGAGGGTTTGCAGCCTTGGAGGAAGGCTGCTGGCTTTTCTCTGCACAGCTTTTACCTTCAGCTTTTCATTTTTCACATCGGGCTTTTCAGTTAAAGAGAATCACGATTCTTATATTGGCTTGCAAATGCAGAAGGGCTCATCGCCCCTGATTTAAGTTGGAATGTCCTTCAAAGCAAAAAAACTTACCTGAACGCTGGACTTCTGCAGCAGATGAGAAATTATCATTTGCTTCAATTAAAATCACATACTGAGAAACTTCCTCATAGTTCAAATTAATTGCTGTTCTCAGTTCACCACTTTCCGGATCCAATCTAAAATGACCTGAAAGGAAAAACACACACTTTCGTTGTTAGAGCTACCACTTCGCTCGTATCCCTCCTGCCTGTTGTGTCTTAGCTGCACTTAGGAAGTTTCTGTGGGTTCTCTGCTCTTAAGAATGCAAAATGCAACATTTCCACTGGCTAAGCAAGTGCAAAGAAAAGATGGACTAAAAGAGATTGGTAGGGAAGAAGCTGCTTGCTTACAACTACTTCTATTTTGGCTCCCTCGGCTTGGAAATTATCCTAACTTAAGACGACAGGAACCCATTTTCTAGCAAGTGACCACCACCTCTCTAGCCAAAGAAGATTAACAAAGTCCATGCCGAAGAGCTCTGAAAGAAGTTCTTTGTGTACTTTCTTTTTTTAAAAGAAATGACATGAAACTCCTCATTTACATACAGCAACATCTGCCACGCAAAAGACAAGTTATTCTTTTATCTTAGCTATTTTAACTGGTAATGGAAATAGTACTCACCTTTTTCATTGCCAGATGCAACTGTGTAATGAATCGGTTTTCCTAAAGTTTCAGCCACAGTAAAAGCATAAATTAAATAATCTACTCCCGTGTTTTCCAAAACGGAAATGCTAATATAGAAAATAAAAAGATAAACCATAGTGTTAAATATCCCAGCAGTTGTTGCACTGGCAGGCTTTGAAATTTAACTCTTTAAGAGCAAGTTTTCTGTGGAAAATCCTGCCCCGTCGCCTTTTAATTGTTTGCTAGAGCTCACTGACATTCAGAGTGCAGTGCAAGCCCTACTTTTCTAGCCAGACGTTTGTTTATCCTGGAGTAAGGACTAAGGATGAATGTTTTATTAGTCTGCAAGGGAAAAGGGACAAAGACTCTGGCTTATACAAGTTAAATGATAAAGAAGTAAAAGGTGATGCCTCGCATCCCATTCATAGAACGACCTGCATAGCAGAATTTCCTGCGTGTTTTGTTTAAAAACCCCTGATGTCCTTCTGCATGGAAAAATATGAAAATTAGCTTCAACTTTCAACTTTACTATGTCTTCCGCTAGCTGGAGAATTTGTAAGAGTTATATAACTTAATATGAAAGCCTCACCTGATTTCGCTCTCGTTAAACTGAGGAACAAATGGACGGTTGTCCAACACATTAATAGTAATAATAGCAGTGGCATTTAAAGGTGGAGAGCCTTTGTCCTTAGCCATCACTGTTAAATGGATCTCTCCAGGTGCAGACAGGTTCCCAGTTGTAATTATTTTCCCCTCACGCGCATCTTCTATCAGGAAGAACGGGCTGAAGTCCCGATCGGGGAGGATGGAGTACTCAATAAGGCCATTTTGCCCCTGCCATGGAAGGAACAAAACTTCGTGTAACTACATTATTTCAGTGCCCAAGTCCCATAGCACAGACTCACTGGAATCTCAATATTTCCGTGCTTAAATAACTGGAGAGAACCAGGCTCAGAGCTATGCAAGAGCAGCAGGGGAAAGGGCCAATAGGCAGAATCCCCCACCCTCCCAAATTAATGTTCATGTTCCAAGATTTAAAAATAAAAATCCCATAGCAATACTAAAAAAACCTACACACACTGGGAATACATTTTGAAGAGTGGGGTAAACACTGACACAAGAGATTTGACAACATCTAAATGTCTCTAGTGAATTTAGTTTAGAATGACGAATTTATTTTGAGAATTAAAACTTGGGGTTATCTACAGTAGAAGGATGGGTGCCAAAAAAAAACACAAACCAGAAGAAAATTCACAAGCAGTTGGCCAGTTACACAAGAAAAATGTGAAAAAAGGTCTCTAAAGAAAATAAGTTAAGGACAGGTGTAGGGGGGACAGTCAGAGTAGTGAAAGAGTCAGCTGAAGGTGTAATGTGAAGGAGAATAAGCCAAAGTCCCTTGGGTGCTTTTCACACCTGGAGGAGAAGCACAGCCTGCCCCTGCTGCGAGGGTAAACCCCGTTCCTGCCCACAACACGTTTTACTCCGTTCACATCACTTCGCTTCCCTGAGACAACCCATTCTGACAAACCCTCAGGGTTTGTTCTACTGCACTTGGCTCTGTTTTTCTGAAAAGAATTCCCTTCTGTTCTGCCACGGCTCTGCAGCAGCAGGATCAGACCCTACTGTGAACATCCGTTGTCACCAAGTCATCTGTGGATTTATAATTATTTCAGGAACAGGGAAGAATAGGGACAAATTCTAATATTTTCAGTGCTGGACTGTGCCCCAGAATCCTTAAAGGGTGGCACAGGGAGGATGAGCACCAGTCCGCATGGCAGAGGACCAGACATTACCTGAAGGATGAGCTTCATTAGGAGCTCAATTCAGATCTCAGAGTCCAGCAATTTCTAGAAGTAATTTTACTTTTTATGTAAAATTATTGAGAAGGATGGTTAAAAAAGGGGGCATTAAATTATTTGCAGCCATATATCACAGCTGCAGCTATTTTAACCAAATTATACATGAAAAAATAGGAAGGCACCTGCTACACCTATTTTGTTGTCGGTTCAAGATGTTTCCTCTTTTAAATGAGATAATTAGTGGTGATGTTGTCATGGTGATCTGGTTGACTACTGGATATCGCTGCCAGTGCCTGGATACTACTGGGTGGGCGTAATACCTATATATATATATAAAATTTTAAAAATGAGGACAGAGAGAATTAGCTGGGGTGTAATTAACTTCAGAGGTATTTGGTAAGCAAACATTTGCATATTCAAGCCATCTACATGAAGTTGAAGTTTTACAGATTCTTCTACTTCAGAAGTTCAAATAACTGCACAGACACTAAATTGTTTAAGTCCTTGTATACTTCTGAAAGACCAGTCCAGCTCTGTATGATAAGGGGAAAAATTAAGGTAAATATAGCTGAAGAAATACGTGCAAAGACAGGGAGTAAGCCAGTGTCAAGGCAGAAACATCAAAAGTCCTAATGTCCAATTCCCAGTGCTTTTAGTCCATCAAAATTCACTTTCTGCTACATTTGGTGTTTCATGCCTAGAGAACGGAGAAAAATACATTTGGGCTGCAGCTTAAAGCAGTGTCAAAATCAAACAGGAGTAGTTACCTGATCTTGGTCGGTAGCGCTCACCGTTATGACATGAGCACCTACAGGATTAATCATGTTTATAGAGGTGGAATAAGAATTCTGAGCAAATACTGGAGCATTATCGTTCACATCAATCACTAGAACAGTGACATGAGTAGTTGCCTAGAAAACAAAGTGGTTTCAAGCATTTTAGAATATTTAGAATGTCTGGTGATATTTTTTGTTATTTGCACATGCAACAAAACGTATAAATTAGACATTGAAAATGCTGTAGTAAAATACTGTGTTAGGTTTAATTTTGTGAACTAAACATCAGAGATCACTACAGGATTTTAACACGAGAGGCAGAAATTCAGCGTTGCAGTAGGATTCTACTTCTTGAAAGGTGTCTGAACGAGCAAGAACAGGATGTGTTTAGGAGACCAACATCTCCTGCAGCTGCTGATAGATGCAGTTAATGCAACCACACGTGTTCTAGTTCTGTTAAACAAGTGTGTAATATCTTTTCAAATATGAGAAATACAGCAGAACTAGAACAATTTGCTGAAAATTACTTTTTCTCCCATGAAAAATTATCACAGCACTTACAGCAGCGGGCAAGAATTCCGGTTCCCCAGCACAGATTATAGTCTGCAAACAATTCAGGGTCAAATTCTACTGTGTATGATTATGAAGTATTCCAACTAATTATGGAGTATAATACTGCTACTCAGCATGGACAAAGGTCGCAAAAGTCCAACCCTAAACATGATTAGGTGACTAATTTATTCTGCACAATAAATGTGTAATAGATCTCCCTCCCACTAGTTCAAAATCCACTCTGATTAGATGAGTCACTGTTCAAAAATGGTCTTTTACCTGATGGAAAGGAGCAGATTTACTGTTGACTGCATCCACTGTGAGGTTGTATTTACTCATGGTTTCATAGTCCGGAGAGTTCTTTATCTTAATGTCACCATATATTTCATCTATTTCAAATATATTTCCTCCACCACCTGAGATACATTTAAAGAAGCATCTTAAAAGCATATAATTAACCACATTCTTAAATTATATGTTTACTTGTGTCTTGAGCTCATGAAAACATTTTTTAACTATCATATAGATAATGTAGAAGAAAAATAGAAAATATTTTGAGTGGATAAGCATTTGAAATGTGAGCCAACAGAATGGGTTAGCAAGTTTTGCAGATATGTCTGTCACACTCAAAAAGTAATAGTGCTTGAGACAGGCAAATGGTGATGGACACCACATTGGAGTTCTGGGGTGAATCCCTGGAAGAAAGTTCCTCGAAGCCTGTGCAGCTCTCAGAGGAGATTAAGGGCGTTCCCAGGAATTTTTACAGCCCCTCTGATCTTCTGTACGTTCAGTCTCATGTTTGCTGGTTGCAGCAGTCCTGTAACAAGGCAGTTCTCCTGCCAGGATCTCTAAGAGGAGATGTCACTGAGTTTATTCTGTCTCTAATGAAGGTGGACTGGGTGGCACACAGCTCCAAAGGGAAATCAGTGTGACTGCCAAAAGACCTGACAGTGACTTTTACTGGTTTTGGCCACCCTTGTCCAAAACCACCTCAAAGTCTGCGTGCATATTGGAAATAAAAAACTCTAAAAAGATATAAACTGTATACACATCACTCTTGATGGCTCATAGAACAAAACCAACTATTTCCACTCTTGCAGGCTTTGATCCAGGGGGGTCTAATTCTCCATCTCTGCCAGATTTAGGGGCAGTGGCAAAAAGGGTGCTCTTCCCATCCTAAGGCCATCAGCTACCACAGCTAAAGGTGACAGGAAGCAGGAATCAGAGCTCACAGTTGCAGTTCACAAGCTGGCATGTTAATTTAAAATGAAATTAAAGGCAGTTTATATTAATAGACTGGGCAGAGATCTGAGGTAGCAGGAGACAACACACATAATGCCATTTATGCTCATAACAGTATAGGCAATAAAGTGAGAGCTGTTCCAGTGCAGCAAGAGAGTTCCTTGTTACCTGTAAGGTTGTACAGAACAAAGGCATTGTCGCCTGTGTCTCTGTCCGTTGCTGTGACTTTTCCAACTACGAATCCCACAGGCGCATTTTCATTTACACTGAATTCAGTCACTGGGTCGAAGACAGGTGGCCAGTCATTAACATCAATGATCTTTATGACAACTGTGCAGTAACCTCTTTTCTTCTCAGGGATTCCATCATCTTCAGCATATATCACAACCTGTAAGTTGCGCAATTATTGGTAATAAGAAATCACATAGACAGGTACTTGCATAAGCATTAAAAATCTGAGTGAACTTTGGAGTATCCTTAGAAACGTAAAGTCAAATTCTGAATTCACCTCAAATGATTATTCAAAACTTAAGGAGTATTTGGTCAATTAAAAAAAAGTATTTCTATATGGAACAAGCATATTCACCAATATTTTTGCTTGAAACAAAATAAGATCATAAAAAATATCTAGCAGTGGCAGCAACAATAAAGATGATTAACCGAGAATTGTATCTGTAAGATTTCAGTCCAGTCCAGATTCAAGCAGACAACACTGAATACGTGAGCTGTCATTGTGAAATTAGTATGTGCTGAAGCATTTGAGAGTTTGTAAGACAGCTGAACAGTGAGCCTTGCTTGAATTTCATTATAGTCTAAAGAAAGGCAGTGTCTTGCTTTAATAATACAGCACATCTGGAGATGTTCATATGCTGAAACAATGCCTAAAATGTTCAAGCAATACCAAGCTAAAGAAAAACAAAAGTGTCACCTGTTGTCCAAGGGAAAGATAAAGAGTTCTGAGTGATGAAGACTTAAGAAATCTAAAGCAAACCTGATACTCTGTAGGTTCCTCTTCATAGTCAAAGGGGGCAGTGGAATAAAGAATTCCAGTTGCTGCATCTATCCTGAATTTTCGTGCATCTGCACTAAGAATGCCGTATGTTAGGAGACCATTTCTACCTGTATCATTATCCTGAGCTTGCAGCTGGACGATCTGAGTCGCAGGTAAATTCTGTGGATGAAGAACAGATTGAGGCTGTTAGAGACCAATTAGCTGCAATGTCTTGAGTTACGTGAAAGAGGGGAAGGAACAGATACTGCATACACTTACAATAGTATAGATGGTTTAAAATCAAAATTATACAACTTGTTCAGCACAGGAAGAGAATCTCATTTTCTCTAACTGACAGAAAATAACCATTTTCCACCCCATGTCTCTACCTACAGCAGCAATTTTCAAGAAGAAAAGTCACCATTATTTCAAGCAGGCCAAATGTTAACCTGAAGCATCTGACGTGCTGTTGAGGAATTATTCATGTTTAACAGCCTCTGCTCCTATGAAACTCAACTGATGTTCTCAATTCCAAAATCTTGTTTCTTTCTGAACATTATTTGGATAATAATTACTCTTTTCAAAACAAATGATCTCTCTCTTCCTTTTATAAAATGTTATTTGCACTAAGATTGACACTAAATATCAGTGTTTCACTTGCATGGACGTTTGAGACCTGATCTGAAGTTATTTGATCCAACAGGGCATCTGGCAATTCCTACTGTGTAAATATTTCACATGGAAATCAATTTTTAAGGTTGGGAAATGTAATTCTAACTCTTCTCCATGTAACTAACTGGGAACATGAAAAAATAGGTGTGATAATTAAACCCATATTTAGCTCAATGTTAGAAAGGGACTAGATTTTAAATTGGTTGTGGCTGTTAAAGAGAATGTGTGTGAATCAGATGGGAATCTCAAAGGCAGGGTATGTGCTATATAAAATACAAACACAATCAGTGTGCTGCTGTTTAAAAACAGTAGCTAGCAGATTTAAGTGTGAAAAATGTTGTTTGAAAATTGAAGAGTGAAATGTTGAGCTAGCTGCTTTTGCATAATTAAATGCTGTGGCTACTTTTGTAGGCTATGATAACATAACAGCCACAGACGGAAATCTGGCTTGATTTTTGCCACCAATTGCTTAGTGTCAGGACGAATCACAACACATTGTATACGAGCAAGAGGAGAAATGTTTCTAAATTAGGGAGTTTTTGCCTGCTACTCTGTATGAAGCTCCCTTACGGAAGGCTGAATGAGAGTCTGTGAGGTGCCCAGCACATAAACTAGATTTTGAATGCACATGAATATTGTCTGTGTACAAATAAGCAAGACGGAACAGCTGTTTTTCCTTTATGGAGCCCCTTATTAGTAAAAGATTCACTTTTCTTTCAATATGTCCACACTTCCAGACCATTCTCTATATGTATTGGTATTTTCAGCTTGAAATAAACCCTAAAACATCATATGGCAGAACAGAATGGTAAGCCAGTCCAGTTCCAGGATGTTTACTTGTATACTCACCAAAAGGGGTTTTTTAATTATTACTTTGAGGGTTTATTTTTGTGATTCCACTTTCTTACCTCTTCCAAACTTTGTTCAAGTAGAGAGGATGGGAAAACTGGAGGGAAGTCGTTTTCATCAATAACTTCCACATTCACAGAAACTTCACTAAATATGCTAGCAGTAGACGAATCTGTTGCTCGCACATTGAAAACAACTGGAAAATCTTCTGGTTTCAAATTCTGTCTTGTTTTTACAATACCAGTGGATGAATTGATAATGAAATACTCTGTTTAGGAAAAAAACCAGGAATTATTCTGTTCATGATTTCATTAGTTAAAACTGATACGAACACATCAATGCAAACTATACATTATGTATATGAATATCATATGTGACAGTATTCTTTAAAGAACAAAATAAAATTCAACATGTATTTACATGAATGTCAGATTTACCCAGGGCCATAATTAACAAAAACAAATAATTCAAAATGCCAGATGGGGACGAAAGGGAAACGTTCACTTCACCACTCTCCAGTCAGAAGGTCTTCACCTTCCTCTGAAACAGATATTATTTGTCCCTGTTTCAGTCAGATATTATTTTATTTCTTATGAAGCTCTCTTTTTACTGAGGATGAGGAATTCTGCAAATAACTTCAAGGAGACCACAGCTTCATACAAAATATTTTGGAAAAAAAAAAAAAGAAATATAAAGTGGCTGTGTTTGATGATACAATAAAATCAGCTTAGTAAAAAGACGCATGACAAAGCGCTGATCCAGTCCATCCCTTGTAAACTTACTCTACACATTCATGTTTTTTAAGAAAGTGTTAGTTTTTCCAGTCTTTATGCTGAATTGGGTATTCTTTCTCCAGTCACTGTAACTTTATACCTGATCAGGTACAACCCGATCTTCCCGTAGCAGACACAAAAAAGCAAAGAGCTGGTACAGTCAGCTCTGTATCGGGTGGCTCTGGCTAATCTGATGGAAATTCAATCATGTCCCCTGACCCGATCCATCTCACATTTGTACATCTTGTTGATACACAGCCAGTATTAATGGCTGTAGAGCTGAGATAAAAAGGAGGGAAGAAACAGTCCAAAAGCTAAGTGTTTTGCAGTGCTAGTTGTTTAACGCACCCTCTTTCCTGTTATTTCATGTCAAGAGCTTACCCTGTCCATCTCCAGACACAATACTGTAGATCACAGGGACCGTATAGAGCACGCTGATCTGTACTACGAACGTGTCTGGTGGTGCCTTCTCGCTGAGCGGGGCAGGGCGATAGACTTCTTCCGAGAACACCGGGAATGAAACGCTGACGGGAGCTATCACTACTGTCACCTGCAGAAGAAATGAAACAACCATAGGGTTATGTTTTCAGGTTTAGCAGACTTTTCCGTTCAGGTATGCAACAGCAGAAGTCCAGAATTTGGTCAGTAAGGAAAAGTGTGCGGAGTTTGACACATTAGTGTCTTGAAGGCAGCGAAGGTTAGTGAAGAATGCCAGCAACCTCGTCACTTTAGGTTCAGCTCTATGCTTTCCTAACTGTAGAGAAGGACTCCATCGCATAGAGCACTTTTCAAATGACTTGTCTAGCTGAAGAGCTCTCAGAAAGAGGTACTGACCTGTGTTTGCAACAAATTCTTCCACTGAAGAATGTATGATCAGAGCAGGAGCTTGTCAGCACAGTATTTTGAAATTGTTGTAACTGACTTTATATATGAGAAACGGTGAGAGGCAGTAAATAAATAATGCCTACGGCTTCACAAAAATAAAGATAATTTATTTCTGAATTATAGCAGACAGCTGCTGTCCAGTGCTCTGAAGAATGATGGCTCATAAGTCTACATTTTAAGATTCTGTTGAAGATAATTTTCTGCATGTCTTTATCCATATACATTTCTCATCTTTTTTTTTTTTTTTTTTTAATCTGCTAAACTGTGATACTGAGTGGCAAAAGATCACCAGTTGGTTATAAGCGCTATGTAAAAACCAACACATTTGTTTTATCATATTTACATTTCTCAGTCTTCCATTTAGAATTTTTTTTTCTTGTATTATAGGAAAATAAACAGGAGTGACCTTATTTGCTGTCTCCTGTTTATCACATACTTGTATTACATTCCCTCTGACTGTCCCACTCTTTGACCTTGCACAGAAGTCACCACTCCTCTAATCTTCCTCCCTCACATTTTAGAGCTTCTGTTTTTCTTTTCTGAAATGGAATGATCATAATAATGACAGGGCGTGTGCCAGCAATTGCTATAGCAGCATAACTTTGTACCCGTTATCACCTTGTATCCCGTTCCTGAAACAGAAGTGCGACTCTGACATTCTGATTCCTGTTTTGCATAGTTTTGCCTCGCTAATACTAATTTCCTGGTGTAGTTACACACAGTTCAGAATAATACAATCCATGGAGTAAAATGCGCAAGGAGACGCCAAGGTAAAAACGTTAGTACCTTTACAGAAGTTGAAAGAGGCGGCAGACCCGAATCCGTAGCAGTGACATTCAAGGAGTAATACAGGGGATCAGTCTGCGTAGATAAGTCTCTTGTTAACCTGAGTTCTCCTGTGGTACTAGAAAGACTGAAGAGGCCTTCTGAGTTCCCACCTGAAGACAGAAAAACAAGCGTTGGAGATGTTCAACGGAGTCAGCAGAGACAAGTGACTGAAATATATGCCCAGGATTGAAGAGACACAGGTTGAAATCCTAATCTGTATAAGTGATTTGGAGCAAGACACCCAGCCTCTCCTAATTCTGAAAGGGCCCTTGTGAGACCTCTAGTCCAACCTCTTGGCTCAAAGCAGAGTCATGAATGAATTTGGAGCAGGTTCATCAAGGCTTTGATCCATCAGGTGCTGAAAACCTCCAAGGACAGTTTCTCTAGGCCATCTGTTCCAGTACTTAGTTACCTTCACAGAGGACTTTTTCTCCCCCTTATATCCACTCAGAACCTGCCATTTCAATTTATGACAGTTATCTCTCATTCTTGTGTCATGCGGTTTAGTTTAGCAGCATGCAAGTAGTCCAGTAATAAATTCCTATAAGATTTTCTTCTAACATACCTGAAATATTGTAGAAAATGCCTTCATCATAACCCTTGCTTTCATCTCTTGCACTGATATCAACTACCAGTGTGCCAGCTGTAGAATTGTCCAGAAGGAACTGGTAATATGAAGGCTTCTCAAATATGGGTCCTTCTTCATTAACATCTTCCACAGTAACTAAGAAAAGAAGGTCCATGTCTGAGTGTAAACATGAGTTTCACCTAAACGGTTATAAGATATTTCTTCAGCTAATATAAATCGGCACAGCTCCTCTGAATGGAGTTGGAGCTCTTTCAATTTAAACCAGATGGCAACCTTGGTTTTTGTACTTCAAAACACTTGCCTTTGTGGATTAAAATTATTTCCTGCATGAGTTTCCCACAATGGCTGCACTTCTGGCTATGATTCTACTATGTAACTACTATCTGTCGTGAATAATATCATCCTATTGTTTCGTTGGGCTCCCTTCTGTGTTCATATTCATCTGGTATCTCTTGTCTTTGGCTTAGATTGCAAACACTGTGAGACAGGATTGCTTAGTTTTATGTTTGTACATGACCTGGCACAATAGTAACGTACAGTAACATAAATAACACAGAACAAGAAGTAATAAATAAACCAATACTTCCAGTCATACTGATCAAAAGTAGGGCCGGCCAAAAACGAGGATAGCAACTTAACAGAAATCTTTGATGTTGTGTTGGGAAAAAAATTTTTTTTAAAAAGAAAACAACAACAACAGTCAAGTACTGTTATTTTAACAGCACTGAAAATAAACGTCAACATTTTTTTAACCACCCTAGAAGCAGCCTTTCTGTAAACAAGCAGAAAAACAACTGAATTATGTTTTTGGAAACCTTTTCAATCAAAATGTCAATAGGTTCTCAGAAAATAGAAAAATTTGTGAATACATTGAAGTAAATAACATCAGTTTGTGTGAAAAATCTTCACTTTTGACAAGCCATACATTTTTTGAGAAGAGTTTCATCTGGCTATATTGAAAAGGTCACGTCATAATTTCTGATAATTTGCTTTAGCAGACTGTATTACTACTGAAGGCTATTTTTATGCCTCATAATTACACATGCTGAAATATTGCCTAAGGGAAATGAAGGCAAATTTTCGGTGGTAAACTAGAGCTACCTGTAATGTTTGCTGTGTCCTGGAGGTGTGGCTCTCCAGGATTGAAAGCTTTCAGAATAAATGTATACAGGGAACGACTCTCATAGTCCAGAGGCTGAAGAGTTGTAATATTTCCAGAAAGTTCTCCAACATGAAACAAAGAAGTCTCTCCGATTATGGTGTAATGAATAATAGCATTGTACCCTATATCTTCATCTGTGGCTGCTGCACTCAAAATCTAAATGAGAAAAAAACAAAACACTAGGTTATTACTGCTTCGAAGTTTACATGAAGAAAACAACTGCGGAACAGCCTATTTATTTTTAATTCCACATACCACATGTGGAGGCTCATTCTCTTTTACAGTCACGGAGTACGATTTCTGGGGGAACACTGGTGGGTTGTCGTTCACATCTTCCACAGTGATGCGAAGAACTAAGCTTGCAGATTGCGAGGGTCTGCCAGAATCAGCGGCCTGGGAACAAACAACTTGGCATTAAACCCACTGCTACATTGATACAAATTTATTTTATCAGTTTGGTTTTGTTCTAAAAGTTGTGAACAACTAATCAAAAGCTCAAGCCTGGAACCAGATCAAATGTGTCATATAATCAGATGTGGCACTAATCAACATAAACTCATGGTGTACAGATGCATATCTGTGACGTGGCATTTAAAAGAATAAGGAAATCCTTTGTATTTTGAGGGTTTGAAGTGTCTACAAAGCAAGCTGTGAACAGTAGCTAGAATGCAGTAAATTCAGTTTTACATTGTGTGAACATCTGCCATAGAAAAGTTCTTATCTATAGGTACATATACACAATTTTCAATTAGTCTTAAAAAGTGACCACCGTTATAAATTCTAGAATTTTCAGAAGATGCTATTCAATTTTTAGTATATTTCCTTGCTGTCCTGAATACGTTCCACAAGTTGACCTGTTAAATTATTTGTTAGCAGTAAAGTTCTCCTTAAAATCTGTTTGTATGTAGTAGTCAGTGCTGGAACGCTTCTTTGTATGCACCATAATTTATCTGATTTATAGCAGTTAAAAAAAAAAGCTAGAATAAATAGATACCCACATGAACGTCAGATGAAATATTTTTTAAAAAAAGTGAAAGCATAAACTTGGAAATCTGTATTTCAGGTATTTTTAAAATGTCTAAGTACATACATTTTGAAAAATAAAAAAATAAGGGAAAGGGACAAATAATATGGATTGGCAAAACAGTAAAAGCATTAAAGCAGTATGGCAGCTGCATGGTCTAAAATGGACTCAGGAATGTTTGCAGATCTCACACTCGGCTGTCGTGTGACTATGACCTTTAAGATCTGACGTTCACAGGTCATTTATTCACTAATACCTATTTACACATCAGAAAATAAAGCTCTGGGTACAAAACATAACAAACAGTCGAAATTCATTAATGAATTTGAATGGAATTCACTAAGATTAAGTGTTTTTCTTGTGGAGATTTGCTGTTTTCTCTTTTATCTTGAGAATTTTGTGAACTTGCATAAAATCTGTCAACTTACTATTATTTTTAATTCATAACTGTCCATCATCTCTCTGTCCAAGGGTTTTTTTGTCATCAGCTCGCCAGTAGAACTGTTAATATGGAATATTCCAGCAAAATCGTCTTGCAGAGAATAGCTTATAAGTGCGTTAACTCCTGTATCCAGATCAGTAGCAGAAAATACACCCAAGTCTAGACTAGCTTCATTCTCAGGAACTGATAGTTCAGTTTGAATCAACGCTGAGAAAACTGGAGGATTGTCATTGATGTCATTTACTCTCACGGTTACCTGTATTAAAAATAAAAATTAAAAAAAAAAAAAGACATTTGAGCTGTAGAAACAGTATTGAAAGGAGAATTTTGATTCATTTTAATCTATGGAGCCTATAGGGGAAAAAACCGCCAACATAAAAACTAAAGGGATACATATAACAACTTCAGCATTTTTCAGTATTGGAGCATTTTCACAACTTCAGCATCTCTGCATTTTTTTTTTTTTATTTCTCAACTGAGACAACTGAGATAATGTCTACCCTAAGTGGAAGAGATGAGCAGGATTAATAATCTGGGGCTTTTCGGCTCATTTACTTCATGCATTTGAGAGAACCATGCACAGAATCAGTTTCAGTGTGAATCAGTTTCAGTATGAATAATTTCTCTGATTATGGGTTGTTCACAGAGAAGAAAAAAAGGAAATTAAATAAAAAGGTCTCAAAACCCTCATGCTTGCATAACAGATAACTCTTATCTGGATATTGCTTGATTTTTTAATATATTTTAAAAAATATTTTATATCCCTTAAAAAAAAAAAATTAAAATGCAGTTTACTGTACCAAAGCAACAGCTGTATTGGGTGGCATCACAGAATCGACAGCTTCTACAATGATGCTGTATAGGTCGACTTCTTCTCGGTCTAGGCTGGCAAGAGCCACGATGTCCCCTTGGTCACCGATGGAGAACTTGTCGCTATGAGATTTCAGGGAGTACACGACTTGTACGGCGATGCTCCCCGGCAGAGCCTTCACAGAGCCCACGGCGGCCCCCGACGGTTCGTTTTCTGCAATGCTGAACTCGTAGCTGGAGCTGTCGAAAGTCAGGCCGAAGCTGGCGTCGTTTACCAGCAAGTAGAGAGTAACAGAGGCTGATGAGAGAGAACGAATTAATATAGTGAAGCTGTGGCTAAAATCGTCATGATCTGTGCTTTGTTTCTCTAAATTTTTGAGGAACTAATAGAAAATGACAGAAATTGGCATGTAGAAAAGGAGAAAACAAAACAAACATGAATCAATAGTAATAAGGAATAAATATGTAACACATAAAACATGATGCCTTTTTATACCTAACTAATGTCCCAAAATAACCCCATTTCACCAGAGTGTTGCTTCGGTATGACAGGACAGCAAGGGTCACCAATCTGAAGTTAATGGGATATGAAGGTGTTTTCCACTCCTCAAAAATCTTACCCGAACTTGCTTTGTAACAAAAGAGAAAGGATATACATAAAAACATATGAGTGCAAATTCCCTCATGGCCACACATCACGGCAACACATCTTATTTTAAGAAAACAGGTTGTTTCTTCTGTTCATGATAAATCAAAGCTAACTCTGAAAAATACATTAAAAAGTTACAGAAAATACCATGTGACTGGATGTTTTTCAAAAGAGCAGAAACTTGTTTGAGGGTTATTTGCCAGTTTGCCATTTATTTAAATGTTTCTAATCTTAAGAAAATAAAGGAAAACTGAAAGAGAAACACAAATTATCAATATTATTTTAATACATCTTTTTAGAGTGGCTACTACTATGAAGTCCTGTTTTTTCGTACCATAAGCTCCACTGCAACAAGTACAAAATTGTATTTCTAATCAGAATTATTAAACTAAGCTTTCTGTTAATATGATCAGCTGGGAGATCAAAGGGTAAAAAGCAAATTATTCATCATTGCTGAAATATAACATGGGTTCTAGCCCTAATTCATTTTTACTTGACAGTGATGGAATTAATTTCGAATGTCAATGTTTGCAAAGGTTACATTTTATGTGGGGGACCAAAAAAAACCCCAAAAAACCAAACCAAAACAAAAAAGTGAGAAGACATCATTTACCATTTGATGCAAGCTGAGGAACTCCATGATCAGCAGCGATAACTATCAGTGTAACAACTGTGTCAGCTGTGATATGGTCCAAGTTACTGCTGAGGGTGATTTCTCCAGTGCGGTTATTTATACGGAAATCATCAGAATGGTTCAGGAGGCTGCATTAAAGAGAAATCAGTGTAACAGCCATATTAATGGCATTGGAAGTACCATTTACTTATTGTTATTTCTGGAACAAGCACTCAACAGACAGCATTTGCCTCTTTATAGAGAATGGCTAAATGACAGGTTTTAATTGCTGTGTCATTAGCCTAAATATATATCTCGGCCTTTTTATTTCCAAGTGTGTCTTCCATCACAAAGCAGACAGCATTCATGCCTTCAGTTTGCACGATATCCCAAGCCCTTGGTCTTCCCACAAAGGGAAGGCAAATTCTGCACACTCAGCTGCACATTCAGCAATATCAGAAATCCAGGTGACATTTGTCTGAAGGCTGCAAACCTGCTAATTCCTCATGTTCAGCAAACGCTCTCAGGTAATGGCACTGCCCACAAGAAACAGTAATGTGTTGAAGGTAGAATGCCATCTCATCATTAAAAATATTCTCTTCCAAGGCATTAGTTTTAAACACCCACAGTTTACTGACTCATTCATCTGTCCTTCTCAATCTATACTTTTCATGTCAAGGTATCCTGGTATTTGCCATAATATAGGGCTCATACAAGAATCTTCCTTAATTTTTTTATGCATTAAAGTTATTATTTCTTTATCTCTTGCTCCCAGCAAACAGATGTGTGAAAAGTCAGTGATTCTTGGAGATTCATTTACATTTATTCAGAAACTGCAACATATTATTCAAAATTTCAGAAATTCAAACAAATCTTGACATTCAGTTCCTGTTGCTAAGTTTATAATTTGATTGGGTTCTCTTTCTTATTGCGTCATCATGATTTGATAAGCTCTAAAATACAGAGTAATGACTGTCCTTTTTCCCAAGTTTAAAAGTAACTACTGGTTATAGGACTTGTAAAGCATCTACGAAAGGGTCTTATCTTCTTATGACCAATAAAAATACTTTGTGAGAAAAAAACCACTCTTCTATCTCTTTAACAAAGTTACTTATTAACCTCGTGGAAGTTTACCTGTATGAAATAACAGAGTTGTTCCCAAGGTCAAGGTCAGTAGCAGACACGGATAGTACAGACGCTCCTTCTTTTGCTGTTGCTACACGTACATTGGCTGAGTAATGTGCTCTCGTAAACTGAGGGGGGTTATCGTTCACATCTAATACTTGAATGCTGACATACGTGAAATTCTGGCGTGTGACAAGAGAAAACCATGATTCAGAAAATGCGCACAGGCACTTTAAATTTATGAACAAAAGGAAGCTGCAGATAAAGAATAACATGTTCCTCTCTATTACCTGCCTTTGAGGCACTCCGTTATCAGATGCCACCAACAGCAGCTCATAAGTCTCTTTAGCTTCTCGGTCTACAAAGCCGTCAGCCAAAATGGTTCCGTCCTAGAGAAGGTTACACAGTTCATGCACAGATCATTTTGACCACTCTTGTACACGGAGTTCTCAAAAGAAATAAGGGATTGAAATCCTCCGCTCTCCTCTGGACAACTAGAGCTCAGCTTCCAAGAAATGTCTGGCCAGTATGTCTTCATTTTCAGACATCGACTTGTATTCCCAAACTACAGACCATATGTTGTTATTTTTTTCACATGTACTAGAATGGCTACTACCTACTCTTTTTACCTGATCTATCTTACCACGTCAAGTAACTTCCTAAAAATCAGTATCTAAATATTGCTTTCAGCATATCCAAACCCTTACCTGTTGGATGCTATATGGATTATCCCCATCCTCAGCTGATAAGTAGTAAGTAATTCGTGCATTCTCTCCCTCATCCAAATCAGTAGCAGTGACATGTCCAACCGTAGCAGAAGCACCCAACGTGTAACCTCCTTCCAGAATTGCAAAACTGTATGGCTGCATCTCAAACTCGGGGTTATTATCGTTGACATCCAGAACAGTGATGTGGAACAAGGCGCTTGAACTAAGACCATTCGTTTCAGCATCAACTGCCCATACCTGCCACAGTAAGAAACAATTTTAACCATCTGATGAAGATACAGAAAAGAGGGTTCAAGGGAATGAAGTAGAAATAAGCCAAAGCTGCAGAGTCTGTTCCCAAATTTACTTGTAAAGTGAACCCAGATGTAGTCTCCCTGTCCAGTTCAGTGTCATTCCTTAATGAAAGTGTTCCGGGGATATCCACAGTAAGTGAAGTACTGTTATGAATAAAGTATCCCTGAGAAAAGCCAGCCTAAAAAGAAAACATAGGTCAATTAAGATTAAAATGAGGAATATTTAAGCTAAAACAATAATCTCATTAATACCTGACATTTCTATAGGACTTCTCCTTACAGAAGTACAAGTGTTTCACAAGGTTTAATAAATGAGATCTTGCACCCTGAGCTATGGGAATAACAGACTTCTTTGGCAAACAGAAACTGGGGTAGGTTGAAGTCGCTGTGGGCTTCACCCATCTGTGTTCAGTGGAGTCTGAACAGGGAGAAAGAGTTATGTTTCTTTAAATCTGACATGAGCAAGAATATTATAGTAAATCAGAAATCTTTTCCTCCAAACCAGGTCCCCAGTGCCATGGCTACATATGAAATTTCTTTATCAAACAGGGAGAGAAAGAAGCAACTTTTTGTAAAGCAGAGTGTAATTTCCTATTAAAGAAGAAGAAACTATATCAAGTTAACAAATTACATCTCTGCCTGACTAAGCTGATACTAAGGGCAGGTTGACTGCATTACAGAAATGCACTAACAAATGTTCTCAGATAGAAGCAAGTTACTGAATTGATTGTTTTGGCATCATAAGCAATGACACAGATCTTAACAAAAAAAAAAAAAAAAATCTGTTCTCTCTGGTGTGACATACATGCATTCATCTCACAGAAACAAACAACTTTTTCTGCCCTGGATTACATGTGTATAGGGAGAGAAACTCTCCCTAGCTTCTCTGGTATCTCCAGTAAACTATTTTGTACAGGGTTTTAACTTCCTTGGTTACGCAAGTTTTATTGCTGGCTCCACAGAGCGCAAGATGAAGTCTTAGTGACACAAAATGTACTTATTGCGAACCATTTAAGAAATCATCCATTGCCCATCTACTACTATTACGCTTTTTTGCAGGTTAACAGAGAAAAGCATGTCATTTTGATGTGGTACCTACCTCATCCTTATCAGTAACACTGAAGGTATAGATGGGACTACCCTTTTGTAGGTTTTCAAACACGGATATATCATAAGCTGCCTGATTAAATTCTGGTGGGTTATCATTGACATCTAGTACATGTATGACAACAAGTGTTTTAGCACTGAGACTTGGCTGCCCTCCATCTGACGCCTCCACTTCCACTTCAAATTGCTTAGTGGTTTCATAATCCAGCTGCTGGCTCAGGTTGAGCTGACCTGTGGTCAAATCGACCAGAAACACTGGCGAGGTGGTTGAAGGTTGCTGGCTAACGATTCTGTACTCCACGAGAGCATTGGCCCCGGCATCCAAATCAGTAGCAGACACTGCTAGCAGTGCCCTTCCGAGCACTTCGTCTTCAGGGACGCTCACTTCATATCTATTTGATGAGAAAACTGGAGGGTTGTCATTCACATCGTCAACGACGACTGTCAAATTGAGAGCTGCAGCCAGCCTGGGTTGGCCTTGGTCACTAGCAATCACTGTTAAGTTATAGAAGCCTTGGTATTCTCTGTCCAGTTCTTTTTCCAGTGAAATTAAACCCGAGGTATCAATATCCATTCTTCCTTCTCCACCTTTCAGAGTATAAACCACTAGTCCATTAAAACCCGCATCCGCATCTGTCGCTGACACTCTGGTAACACTAGTTCCAACTGGCACATTCTCCAGAATGGCAATGGTGGTGCTGATGCTACCAAACACAGGACTGTTATCATTGACATCTGTAACTCTGATAAACACTGTGGCATAGTCAGTAGCGTTTCCATCTGACAAGGAAATATTTAGTATGTAATTATTCTTGGATTCATAGTCCAGTTTGGTTTTTGTTGAGATGATCCCATTGGCATCGATGTCGAATGTAGCAGATTCCGTCAGTACTTGAAATGTGACTGGTATATGAGGATTTAAAGACTCATACTCTACCTGTGTAAGATACAGAGTATTACCCATAATGAATTCAAACCAATAAACTGAATTCAAACTGTCTAAAAAACAATAACAGTGTTAGCTATGTCTGAACTTATTTTACTAATTTTATTCATTAAAGGAAGTAAGAATCAAGCATAAAATGCATATAAGCATAAAAATACAGCTGGAGAGGACTTTCTTATTGGAATATCACTAATACAGAAATGCAAATACCTATAACGCTCTGGGCTAAGCACGAAAGTGTACTTTCTCAAGTGGTTCTGTGATTTATTTTGTTTGGTTTGGGGTTTTTTGTTTTGTTTTTGTTTATTTGTTTGTGATGTTAAATGGTAGCAGATGCTGTTTAAAAGTTTCCAATTGAAGAAAGAGGTTTCGTGGGTGACAGTGTCCACCTGAGGGATGTGGTGAGTATGTAATGTATGTGAAGTCTGATATCCAGAAAAGAAAACACAACTAGTTATCCATAACTCAGGGGATATAGACGTTTAGAGCACATATATTACAGGATTTTGTTATAGCTGTCATGTCCTATACAAGTTATAGAATTAAGTTGTTCTTACCCTCACTACTTCAACAGGACTGACTAGCTCTTCTTCTACAGACACGTTATATGTTTTCTGAATAAACTGTGCACTGGAGTTTCCAACTGCAAAGATTTCTACTGGCACTGATGAACTCCTTGGAACCATCCCACCTGCAAGCAAAAGAAAACAATCTCCCAGCAGATGCACAAAACACCTCCAGCCAATAAAAAATAAAAATTAAAAAAAAAAAAAAAAATCCACTGGTACTGATTTTTTTTTCTTTCTGTTTTTTTCTTTTAATCCTTACTGCTACTATTGTGGTACTGCTGAGAGGTCCTAACCAAGATCAGAGTTTCATGTATTGTAGCTTGTGCCTGAATCTCTGTATCCTATGCTGTGCAACACCAGTCAATAATTAAAGGAAGGTATGAGATGTATGTTATTTTTCATGTTCCTCCCATAGCCATAAAGAAAATGTAGATTTGATATAACAGCATCAGCAGGAAGCAGAGTTTTACCAGAGGTGCAGTAATTACTTTGGATGAATAGGAAACTTTCTTCTTATCTTTAACAAAGAAGTGCAGATAAAAATATATGGTATTTTAAAAGTAAAGTCTTTTATTTTGACAGCATTTCTTCAAGCAAAAAAACCCAACCACCACACCAAACCAAACCCCATCACCAGGAATAGCTGTATGGACCTGTACTAAAATCTTGTCTTACCATCAATAGCCGTTATCCACAAGACAAAGTTCTTAAGCTGGTTGAGTCCTAATGGGATTACTGTTTTTAAACTGATTTGTCCTGTGGATGTATCCAGTTCAAAGAATCCATCTTCATTGCCACCAGCTAAGTTAAAGCTTATCTCTCCATTTACACCATCATCCGGATCATCAGCAACAACCTGAAGAAAAAAAAAATTTTACTCTATTTTCATGTGCTGTTATCAGGTTGCACAGAATTGCTTATTCTTGTGTAGTTTGCAGAGAAAATCATTCAGGTAGCAGATAATTAGCTACTAGTTGTGAGTTTTTCCTCTCATTTATAGCAAATAAAAGGTCTGGAAAATTTTATATATATAAAAATCGGCTAAGTATAGCCACAGTAAAATGCAGTTATAGCTTTAAACAACTGTCTACTTTTGATATGACTCCTGGGTTAAATCTCAGTAAGAACGTTTGCTCGTTGATGCACACACACCACCATTCCAGCAGCAAGAGTGAAATCCTGCCCCTCTGGAACTCATGTGAATGACACCAAGTTTGTCTGTCAGAAAGTTTGTTCCATAGTAATTCCAAAGTCACTGGAGGTAGATTTTCCAAGAGATTACATCAGGAGCCATTAAATCAGAACACCTGGGTATGAGTTTTGATAGTGACTCCCTATATATCTCAGCTCCTGAAGCGATTTTTATCTTTATTTACTGTTTTATTTGATTAACTGGTTTACTATCTTATAAAAAGTATATCGCATCTAAAAATCACACAATCCACAATGCTTCAGCATTCAGCAGCCTTTCAAAAATTTTTTACGATTATTTCAATTTGTGGACTCTAGGAACATCCAGTTTTCATTAAACTTACAACATCTAAAAAAAAAAAAAAAAATCTTATTTTCTGCCTTATGTTTGTGGAATTCAAGATGGTGCACAGCATCTCAGACCAATAATTGAAATCCTTTATCATTTGTTCCCAGGTTTGGGATACAATTAGAGTATCCAAGACACTGGGATTATGGAATATCAACAGGTGTAAGCTTCTAAATGAAAGTTGGATTGTTTCTGAAATCAGAGTTCAAAAAAGATCCCCTATTCGACAGGACTGCCACACAAATTCAAGCAAGGACTCATGCATACATTCAACTCATAAAAGCGTAATTTCACTTAGTATTTCTAGTACCTGGAGAATGGACATTCCCGCAGTCATGTTGGTGAAAATATCTCGTTTATATGGCGTGCCTCTGAAGGTTGGGCTGTTGTCATTTTCATCGAGCAACACTATGTTGATTGGAGAGTGCACCTCATCGTAAGGTGGCAAATGATCTGTAGCAGTGACCTTTAAAAACAATGCACTAAAGTTATTGCTTTGTTCAAAAGCACGTTCTACATGTAGTAAGAAGAATGAATGACAATTACAAGCTGAGTAAACTGCGTCACTAGAGATATTTCCCTCCAGATACCTCTAACATAGAAGATTGGATTTGATTCTTCAAATAAGCTGCTGATCCATATCAGAGAGTCAGCTTCTTCCCAGGACAGATCAGATATCACCGTTTTGCCTCAGGATGCTTTGGAAAGTAGTAAGCTTATTTTTAATACCTGTAGATGAACAGATGGTATCCTCTCCCTATCCAACAGCGTGGAGTTCCTCACAGTTAGGATCCCAGCTTCGCTTAGCTGGAAGGGACCGTCAGCTGGAGTGAGAACGAACGTTCCCTGGAAGCCTCCCTGCAAATGGTAATGATATTTGTTATGAAATAGGGCGATCACTGAGCTAGTCACTTAGGATGTTTCTTCTTGTTTTTCAAGTGGAGCAAACAACAAGGAAGAAGTATATCATGCAGGCTGATGGTGATCGGCAGCCTTGTGCCCATTTTGTACTCCTGCACTTTCAAATTTGGGACCTTACGCAAACCAGAGGAATTTCAGAGCCAAAATTTATTCTTTGGCTGCAGTACTCTACCCCTTAAAGAAGTTTGTTTTGCTTAAGCGTATTTAGACGGTCAGGAAAAAAAAATCTAGTGCTATTCACTATACCTGTATAATGCAAATGCAGTCTATATTCTATTTCAGAAGTGCAGTATTTGTAGCAACCCTAACAACATTGTCATTTTACCTCATCTCTGTCAGTAGCTGTTACTTGAAGAACTTCCATTCCATTTGGGAAATTTTCTGGAATTGAGACATTGTAACTTGATTGTGACAATACCGGAGGATTGTCATTCACATCTTCGATAGTAACCAGCACTGCTGCATCAGCTGTTTTGAAAATATTGTCTTGCTGAGCTGCCTAGAAAACAGAGTTTGTAGCTGTAAATTCCACATCCTGATAACATTGAGCTGTTCCAGCTTAACAGGACGTGAGTGCATATATTCAACGAATGAAGTTTTCCTGTATTTTACATTTGAAATGGCATGCACAATGGAGCCTTGATACTAAAACATTACAATGACAAATACTATTAACAGCAACGTGGATTCGCACATTAGTTTATGAACTTAAGGCTTCAGTGTTAACACACCAAACTGTAAAACAATCGCTACCTGAATGCCCACAACAAGAGACGGACATTCCTCTCTGTCAACTGCAGTCTTGACTTCCAACACTCCAGTGTCTGCGTTTATTAAAAAGGTGTCGCTATAGGCTGCAGGTTTCACTGAAAAGCAAGAAATTGCAATGGGTGAATGAGAATGAACCAGAACAGTAAGTCTGATCTGTCATTTTTATGACAGTTATTTCCTCAGCCATAGCAAAAATGAACAGGCATTCCAGATAAAAGGCTTTTTTTTTTTTTTTCAAATGCTCTATCCTGAAAACAATTCTTAGGAAATTCACTTACACTTCGAGGGTCTCAAATTATGCATCTCATGAGCTTTTAGCAATTTTCTCAGGGGGAGGAAAAGCTCCCGATGGAATTGATCTCTCTAGGTGGTCCTGAATGGAAATCCTTCAATCAAATGGAAGCTTCTAAACTGACTCTCACTTCAGGAATTGTTTATTGGAGGGAGGTTAGGAACATCTAAACTTTTTAAAAATAGTGGGACCCTGCTATAATGACTGAAATTAAGCTGATTTAGCTCATGGGGCAGAACAGTAGTGAAGATGCATGCAGTTAGGACAGCTGACTGTATATTGCGTTCCCTTATTCTCTTCAGTAATAGAGACATCATAAATTACTGTGTGAATGTCTATAAGAAAATAAAGGCTCTTACCTAGTTTGATGCTGTAAACGACTTTTTCATTTATACCTGTGTCTCCATCTTGAGCTAAAATCTTCTCTGGGAGAATAGCCAGTGGGCCCAACTAGAAAATACATATTAACCTGATTAACTTGAAAAAAAATACATATAAACTTAAAATTCTTCATTAAGTCACAATTTTGATTAAAGAAACATGTATCTAATCATTGGGATCCAGAAAAAATTATATAATACGTGCTTTATAGAGGAAAATGATGACAAAAATACATAATGGATACACCCTGAGAAACACTAGACTATGAAGAAATGGTCACTGATGGAATTCATGTTAAGAACATTAAATATTTCAGCTACTTTCCTCTCCTGGAAAACAATACGCAAGTATACACTGCAGCCCTAATAAAGACAGCAATTCGTTGAGAAGATACAAATGTTTTAGAAGATCTGAAATTATTTCTCTCAAACAATTAAAGACAAACTTCTAACAGAAGGGACACCAAAGGTATTACAACAGAAGATTACGTGGTTTAAAATATGTTAACATGAAGGTAAAGAAATAGGCGTAATAAAGAAGGTAGTTAACTATTTTATTTTTAATGGATTACCGTGATGATAATATACAGTGATTTTTTTTTTGTCAATACATACAGAACCCTGAGTCAAAAAAATACATTCCACCCAGAAATTTTCATTAGAAAAAAAATATTACAATGTGGTATAAACCACAGGTTACCATTCAGATTCTTATTTTGCTTACCTGATTCTAATCAAGTATGAAGGAATTGCACTATCTAAAACTGAAACCAGGCAGCTGACTCCAGGGCTGATGGAGAGTCAACTGCCCTTTCAAGTTCACAGTAAAAGCCCTGTCACAACACCTGTTTAAGCCTTTTTTCTTTTTTTTCTTCAAACACCAAATAATCTGTTTCTGTAGCAGAAAATTTTATGCTTCATATCATACGTGAACTGTTTAGCTGGTACCTGGAGGTCCACAGCTGATAACTTTACACAATTCACCAGTTAGCACAAAAAAGAAGCAGCTCTCCTTCTTATGCTGCTCAATATGAAAAATAGTTGAAAGAAAAGCACTTCGGACAGGATTAACCTATATGCATTTGCAGCATTCAGTGACAAACTTTTACCTGGTTTTCACTGATATTTCCATCGTACACTGCTTGACTGAAATAGGGGTTCAACGTATCGTAATCTTGTACGTTAATTAGCAACGATGCAGTATCACTGTTGTTTCCAAATTTTTCCTACACCCCAAGAGAAGGAAGAAAATAGAAAACATTGTAATGAAAGAGCTATTTCTCAGTAGAAAATACAGCAGAATATTGTTATATGTGCTTGGTAGTGTCTAAGCACTTTTAACTGGAGAACTCTCACCCTGTTGGATTTTTTGATTTCTAGAAATCCAGTTCTAGGAATAATACTATCAAATGGTAATTGTTGTTAATTATTAATTTTATATCAGGCAGGTGACACACAAAAGCACGTAGCATGTAGTAACAGTGCATTTGCTGCAGCTGTTGTTAGGTGCTGTTTGTTAGGTACTACAATAAATGTGGTGAAATTATTTTTTCTTAGTTCTAAAAGGAATTGAAGGCAAATATATTTTCAGTCTCAAAAAGTGACGTGTAAGACGACCGCAGGTGGCAAGCTGCAGCAAAAATACAATAGATCTGCCAGAATGAATAGGTGAATATATTTTTTCTCCGCTATTGTAATATATGTACAATACACATGCTTAAAGAAATACACACAGAAAGAAACTTGGGCTGGTATTTGACGCGAAACTTAAACAATAGTTCAAATACTAAGAATGTGCTACTTTATCAGAGTGGTTCCAAAGAATGTTTATCAATATGGTGATAGGTACTTTATATATATAAATATATAAAATATATATACATATTTATATACATATTTTTATATATGCATATTTATATAATTTTAATATTTATTTATCTGCAGTATGAGCCAAGAAACAGACACGGCTTTTGACTTAGGAACTCCCTAAGTTGTAAATTTGTAGAAACCGGGATGTTACAACAATTGAAGTATCATTGTAGAACTACAGTGGTTCTCATTCCTCTTTTAATTCCTCATACCTTTGCTTGGACTGTTAAATTGAAAACGTTGACCTTGTTGTAATCCAATGTTTTATTCACCATGATGTTTCCATCTCCTTCTCTTATGTAGAAGTAATCAGAGTTTGGACCCTATTAAATGAATAAATCACATATTTTTATGTTATTAACAATGGAATACATTTTCTGCATAAAGAACCAAGAATGTCCCAAACGCCACCACTGCAAAGGAAAACACCGATTCTCTTCTACACATTCTATTGCTTCTCCCATCAGTGCTGTTAGATTTTCTGTCTGATTTATCTCATCCGACGGTCAATAAATAAGCAGATCAGATGAATGGCATCAGCTTCCCTTTACCAGCCATAAAAGCAGCACAGGCAGCAAGCCCAGATGTAAAGATCTCCACTGCAGACATCTAAAGTTAGTTGAAATAATCTTACTTCAGGTGGTTTATCTATACATCTCTGCAGGACCAGAGATCAACAGCAAATCTTTGTAATATGGACTTTAAAAACAAAGGCCACTCACCCAAAGACTGTAAGTAACGAGGCTAAAGAAAGGTGAAAAGTCTTTATCCACAGCTTCCACTTTTATAACCGTGAAATTTATTGCCGATACCTAGAAAAAAATAAAGATCATCAAATGCTCAGTAACAAGTCCCTTTTGCTATCGCTCCTAACTTGTGGCAGGAAAGCTGTGCCACCTCTTTAGCATATGCAAATTACTTCCAATTTCCATTTTAGTTCAGAGAGACAAATGTTCCTTCTTCACCCCATGCCTGCAGCTGTACAAGCAGCCCAGCCATCTCCGCGCCCATGCAAAGGTGTAGAAAAGTCCCATAAAAGTGCATGTACCAACCTAATGAGTGTGGTCACAGTAGAACCTCATGTGTTTTGGCCCCAAAAAGAAATTTTTAAACGTCAGAAGAAAAAAAAATTAATGTTTGGCATAACCCACCTCTGATACTGAAGTGTTATAGTGACTTTGTAGAAATTGCGGAGAATTGTCATTCACATCTTCTAAGATTAAGTCCCGTGCATTCTCTACCTCATTAGTCTTCATAACGGAAGCAAAAGACAATTAGAAATTAGAGCAGTAAGGCAGCAGCATACTGCTAAACATTTAATTTCATCATATAAAATGAAATCTTAAAGAGATACCCCTTCAGTTCTAAAAACTATAATGAGAGAGCTAGACTACTGTTTCTAATAATGGAGTAGAAAGTTTATGAAAATATTCCAAAATTAACTTTTTAAAAATTTACCTTAGGTTTTCTGTGAATAAAAACACTTATTTCAATTAGCACATTTAAACTAATACACCTTCCAGAAGGTGCTCTTAACTTCCTGCATCTTTAAATTAAATACTATTTCAGAAAATAGTAATTTGCGTTAAACTTAGACAAAAAACCACAGTTGCTAAAACATGCCTTTTACTTACCGTTCCAATCCTTTGGCAAACAACAGCGTAAAAGAGATGATCACTCTAAAAAATAAATAATAATACCTATGAATTCCTGATATGATTGTCAAAGAATGTTTATGTCAAAATTATACAAAACAACTTCTAGCACTTGAATCCTCAGGAGTGCCGTCCTAAGTTGACAGTGAATTGTTCCTTTGATTTAGTCACAGGAACATATTTCAGCTATTTCTGTCATTTCAATAGGTTGTACCAAAACACACAGTTTATAATGTTATAGCAAAGTGATTACAGATTATTCATTGCAAAGTTTATTTGGCTGCCGTTCACGTGCTGCTGGTATCCGCCAACCCAGCTGCCACCATCCATGTACCCAACTGTTCTCACCAATGGAAAATTGACAGAGAAGAGGAGGATACGTGTTGGAAGCCTAAGAAGTGCTTTAAGCCTTTTAGAAAATATCCAAACGAGAAATGCAAATGTAAAAGTTGTAAATACATTTTCATGAATTAGAAATCTTGATTGTAACAGTGTTTTGTAAAAAATATGCACTGTTCAATTCTGTCAAGTAGAGTGCTACTCTGAAATAATACTTGCATAAAAAACAACTTCCATGGACTCTCTGGAACTTCACCATTTTCATATTCAGGGGCAACTTCAGCCAGGAAAAAAATATTAATATTGCTGAATGGCCTAGGAAGAAGGACCTGTCCTTCTGTGCATCAACCACCAGAGCCCAATGGATCTATTCAGGTGTGAAGTTAAACACTTATATAAATATTCATATGATTAAGGATTGCCTTCTACCAAATTATATCTGATCAGTCTCACTTTGATGAAATAATTCATGTTTCTGAGAGATGAGTTTTAAGAAAAGTGACAGCCATCATAACTACGTATTTAAAACTTTCCTTACAAGTGACAATTAGGAAATAATCTGACTGTCAGACACCAGATAAGTTTACAGTTGTAGGAAAACGAAGACATTTAACAGATATTACTGAGAGGTAGGTACTGAAGTCTATGCTGCTCTTTCTAATGAGTCACTTGTGTCGAGAGGGAACGAACAATTAAAATTTGTGTCTCAGTGCTACTTTTTTTACCTGTCAATAAAACCCATTTATATCTAGGTTTTACATACAGAGGGAAAAATACCTCAATAGAATCAACATCCAGTGGCTTACGAGTCCTCACTGTCGCACTATTAGATCCAGAATTATAAACAAGCTCCACGTATTCTACATGTTCGGGGATCAGATATTCTCTTAATTTCAAATTTACGTTGGGCGGGATATTTGTAATCCATTCTATATCACCTGTAAGAGAAAGGGTAATAAATTAGATTACTTTATGGAAAAGAAATGTGTAGGTTCATTTCACTTGTATTTACACCTAGATTGCTGGTTACCTTTTGGTTACTTTTTACATTATTTTGGCATTTTGAGCTAAACAGTGAGATCTGTTAAAGTCCGCTTGAGTACTATGCACAAGTGTATTGATATGTTTTTAAATCACACACTTTTTCCAATATGTTCACACTGCAACAATAGGTCCAGAATTAAAACACCTGCATAATTTACACCTAAATTTCCATCATTTTCTTGAAATGGCTTTATGCTGCAAAACTTTTATTCACATTTAATGTGAAAATGTAATCAAAGTGTAATCAAAGTCAAGGAATGGAATAAAAATCGGCAAGAGGCTAGTGAGGGATGCATGGGACGAGTTTCAGTATTTTCCAGACACAAGGGCATTTCATATTTCTAGTTGAATCCATCAATGAGATAGAATCAAGTTTGAATACGGATTTAGGTTTGTGGTTGTTTAAATTTTGATTTTGGCACAGAATGGCAACTGTATGGCCCCTCCTTTAATCTGTTCCTATATGTATAGAACACTAAACCACAAACCAATGTACCCTTTGAAACAATTTGAACGTGACTTTCTATAACCCTGCATATAGGAGCTATTGTCTTGAAAATATTAAAACTTATTTGTAATTACCATGATTCATATTAGACTCACTATAACTGCAGTACTGAGTACATTACTTGCTTGGTTAAACACCAAATCTGCGTTTGAAAGGTATAATTTTAAACCACCCAGTGTGGCGCCGTTAGCGATTTTATTAAATAAAGTTAACTTAGTCATATTATCAAGATATTTGTGTTTATGAAATAATTCTTATCTTCTCTTGGCACACATTGTCTGGATCGCAAACCCATAGCCCCTTTTTCCCCCTAAAATCTTTCCTGAACATCCCAAATATCTTCTTGATCTTCAGGAAACTTGCTGGCTGTGTTTCCTTCTTACTCCATCATTTTTGTACGGCACCACTGCTAATTTAGGCCAGTAAACCCTTTTCTAATGGCCCCATCTCTTATCTCCACACGCAGACTTTGTGGTCTTGGTTTCTTGAGCTCTTAAAGGAAGGGAATCTCGTCTTCTTCCAAGCGCAGGGAGTGTCTGGAATGCCATCAGCTGCCAGTCCAAAGATACTGGACTGTAATTGCGTGTAAGGAGAAAGTCCAGATGCCAGTGAGCACAGAACAACTGGGACACAGGGCTGAGTGGTGTTATTACACTATATAGTGTGCAGTGTTGAAACTGTTGGAAGAAAACATTCTAGGGGAAAAAGGAGAAAATAAAAAAACCTCTCTTTGCCTACTGATAAACTGTCTAAACCTCCATCCAGAGCTGGATATATTCAGACAAGAAATATCAAACAGCTGCCTACAGAATAGTATCGTGTCCAGTGGGGAGAGCCTGACAAAAAGAAAGTGCTTGGAAAAATTGAAGCTGGTTGTCCCCTCTTGCTTATTCATTGCAGACAGGTCAGAGGGTACACTCATACAGATGACGCACACAAAGGGCCAGACTTCGTGATAGTCGCTTAAAAATTAAATGAAGAAGAATCAGGGTGAAAGGCAATTTTTTTTTCCTTTCTATCTCTGTGCAAGAGTCAGACACAGCAGCTCTGCCCTGTTTCCTTTGCCTGCTCTGTCTATTCAGCCAGTGAGATCCTTGGATCAGGGAATTTTGGTTTTTGTATTTATTTATTCTACTAAGCAGTATGTCATACATGCAGCTGCTGCATCCAGCCACGAAGACTATTGTAAATCAATTAATAATACAGATTCACTATAAAATACACTCACTATGTGAAGCATTAAAGTACTATGTGCATTAGGGAGCAAATCAGACAATTTTAAGATAGAATCATGACTTTACCTGTGTATTCATCCAAAAAGTGCGACAGCGTGATTGGGTTGGGTGTTGTGTCACAATTTATACTTGTGGTTTCTAAAAAGAAATGAAAAGTCATATACAAGTGACAGATAGGGACTACTTCCAGAAATAGTACAAGGTAAAAAAGCTTATGCTGTATAAAACCCAATGTACACACTAGTTCAAATTAAGCTGAAAGTAATTTATCGCAGTGGCACCTTGACTTCATTTTCAGGGTTTAAAATACAACATTATATTAATACAGAGGAGGTGAACATTGGTGTGTTGGACCCAAATCTATCCTTGCTTCAAAAAATTCAACGGTGAAGGACTTCGCAACTTAAAAAGCAGCTATCAAAAAAGGATGTGAAAATGTCTAGCTACAGAATTCTTCCTTTGCACCCTGACCAGACCGAAACTTGGGCTTTATTGACTGATAATAAGGAATCACCATGTGTTAATTTCCTGCTGAAACATTTGTGGAAATCATAACCGAAACTACTTGTGTGCCCTGGCCTTGGAAATGTTTTCTACTTGCAAGAAAACTGGAAACACAGAGCTATTCACCAGTGAAACATTAGCAAGAATCCAAGAGGTTAGGGTAAAGGCACATTGACAGATTTACCTGGAATTTATTCTCCTTAAACTTTTGTAGAAGTTGGCACTATTGAAGTGTAGGTTTTTTTCCTGAGAAGTGGCTTTCATTAAGTGGTTTACCGTACCTCAGTGACCTCTCCCTACATTTCTCTGTGTGATAAAAAGTGACAGACTTTTTTTTTCCTAGATCTGCAAATTTTTACACACAGAAATCCAGAAATCCACCAGATTTTTTCCTCCTTCCCTGACCAGAATTACTCAGCAAAGCTGCCATAGTGCAGTCTATGCTCTTATGGACACCTGTGCAACTTTTGTGGCCTTAGGTGGGTTTGCACCAATGCTAAAGTGTCTCCACTCTTCTCTTTGCCATCCTTATAATCTATTCCAAGTGACAGTTGGATAAAAGAAGTAGTGGGATATTTTTGCCTGGCTAGGCAGGTACCTTTGTACTTGCACCCCTGTGCAGCATCTCATAAGTGAGCAGCAGACAAATTTCCACACAAGTAGCTGAACAAACCCTAGAGAATAATTCCGCAGTCAGTGGCTGCTGGTTATGGGTCTAATTCGCTGCCTCCGAGTATTCAAAATCCTACTTTGGAAAGCAGGGCTCTGGGCTACTGAAAAAAGATCAAAAAACTGGAAGCTTGGAAGTGGTTGGAATGTTATATCACAGAGGAATAAGTGAAATTCAATCATTAAATAAAACCTCTTATTGCTTTTTTCAAAAAGAAAAAAAAATCCCACAGCCCTTCCTGGTGATTCTCCATCAGAGATTCAGCTGTCAGAAGCAAAGGAAAGACACTTGAGCATTTTCACCATTGTGAGGATTTTCTAGGAAGGCTGAAGGACCAAAATCACATTAAATCCTCAAATTTCAGCACACAGACACTGTTCCTACTCGCAGATTCAGCTAATGCATGGCACGGTTTGCACTTTCTGGAAGCTCCCTCCACAATACACTGAAGAGAACTTTTAATATACTGCTTAGCACTACAACAAATACCACATGTAAAAATGTTTAACTCCTCCAATCTAATTTACTAGAATAAGAGCAGCAAGGAATTCAACTGATCCCAAGTTCAAAACTATACATCCTCAGACTGAGCTTCAGCCTGGGTATTTTATTTAATGTCTACTGCAAATACGAAGTAGCCAAACCCCAAAAAAGTTGAAAGAGAACTTGTAAAAACCCACTGCACATACAAGAGCAGTGGTTTTCAACTTGTGATCACTGAGCCCTTTAAAGTTCACAGACCACTGCCACGGGCACCAAGAAGATTGAAGATCACTCGTTTAGATGTTGTTTTCTCAGGCGACAGATGAATGTATTTTAAACTTCTAGGATTGTGATTTATATGAATTTAATAAACTTATTTTTGTTCAATTTCTATAAAAGCAGGAACAAACTCAAAAGCATTTATGAAAATAACACTACTTACGTTGTGCATCGAGACGGATGAACATAACCCAACCGATCAAAGCAAAAACCAGAGATCTGGAAAGCGCCATGGGCACTGCAGAAAAAATATTCCACCGAAGGCAAAAACAGATGGTCGTTTCTTATGTACTGTATTGGTAAAGAATCATTTCATATGTCATATCGTAAGTCAGTTGTTATCTTGACAAATGCTTCAGTGACAACGGGGCAAAAGACTGGAATAAGCCTTTGAGAGCGATCCACAAACTATATAACAGGCTTATCATTTTCAGCTTGTGAGATCAAAGTCCCTTTTGGGCAATAAACATAACACAAAGTGGTATTTCCTTGTTAGTCTACAGCACAAATAATAAAGTCTATTTTTATTTTATTATTCAACATAAAGAATAAACAAATCAGCAAGATGTCCTGACCAATATAAGAAATATCTACATATTCCCTGGGAAAGAAAACTATATTGGGTGTCAAAAGGCAAAGGAACCTGCATAGTTGCTTTTGATCTCATAATGATGCCAGAGTATCTTCTCAGAACCCTGTTCCACAAGGAATAAGCACAAAATTCCTGTTGCAAAAAACAGTAGCTGCTGTTTGATGTGATGAAAGCCAACATCTCCGAAGCGTGCCTAGTATTTTACAGATAGCATACATAGAAAATAGGTTTAGCAGGCAGTTAAAACATTTTACTTCAATGAAATTTTCTCAAAAAAACCCACAAAAGGACATTAAAGCTTATAGAGAACTTTCAAAGACTGCAAATGATACAGCTAATTGTGCAGTTTGTTTCAGTCATTTGGAGGTAAATATACCTTTAAATCAAAGGAGGAACTTATTACACAGTACGGAAACTGCTGCCAGACCAAGGTCTTTTCATGTTTGTGCTGACATGTTTTGTCACCATGGATGCTAAAGTAATTACTATAGCTCGAATGAAAATACAAAAACATAATAAAATTGCACATAATAACTAGAGTTATAATTGTGCTTTCCTAGCCTCAAATAATTGAAATGGAAATGTGGGAGCATTTCAAGGAGAAGTGTTTAAAAAAAACATTAAAAGAAGTTCAAACATGGGCACCACCTCTTTTGAACGAAGGCCACATCCAGCCACGATTACGCACTCAGTGACATTAGTACTGGAGCCCATCTCAGGCAGATAGTTTTCCTCCCCTGCCTTATTGTTCCCCGTGCCACGACGGCCAGGCCTTAGCAAGGTTATGCGGCAAAAAGCAGTTTCCCAGATCTGCGCACAAAATACCTCCTGGGAAGAAAAAAGAAGAGTTTCCTGATCTTGTCCACTGAACAACATCACATACATTTGTGCTATGTAGCCTGGCTAGGATAAGCTGATATTTGTACCAAAAAGTTGTTCTAGCAACCAATCTTCTTGACTGCTGGAAATATTAACATGCTGGAATCTTAATCCACTAATGAAGGTCTACTTTTGGATATTCCAAGTCACAGAGAAGGCAAAACAGCTTCAGCCTTTTCTCGGACCTCTGTTAGCAAGAGGCATCCCAGAGAGCTTGAAGGTTAATGATGAGAAGTGGCACAAGACCCAAGAGAAGAAAACTCCAGAAGGATCTCCCTCATTATTGATGGTGGGGCAGCCTAGAAGCTGGAAGAGGCTGACCATTTGTGTACACAAACTCAGTGCAAAACCAAATGTCAGTTAAATGTCACCTACAGGCAGGTGTAGAATGAAAACCGCTGCTGGGATGCAGCGCAATGCTGTTATCCACTCTAGAAGCTGCAACAGCTGTTTATTTTTATATACTTTTAGTTGAGAGGGTCCTAGTCCAAGGCTGCTGCGCAGGATTCTTCCCTCCTGCTCGGTGGTTGTTCTCAGGGATCAGCAGTCCAAGCCCAAAGAGGAGCATCGTGACAGTTCTCAGCCATTGCCACCTATGTGCCATAATGGGATCAGGCCCAGAACAACATTCAGATCAGGTTAATTTGTTTTCTGCACTTAACACACAGGGAAAGAGGAGGATGGAGACACACATTTAAGGTGAAATGCTTTGTAACACCAAACAAGCTACAGAACAGGCAAGAATACAACCTGTCAGGAGTGGGGTAGTGGAAACTAATTTTTTTCATCTGACATTGAACACCATTAACCAGAATATATCAGCCCAGCATCCAGCTACGTCAAAGAGGACAGTGTCACTTTCTGAGCACGCAGGGCACAACAGTGCAAGACAGCAAGACACACACTTCTCCCACACCAGACCCACAAACAACAGGCATCCAACTAGGGGTTGTGTGGGAGTGCAGAGTCCTCCCCAACCCATGGGTGCTGCCCACTTCCAACACCAGCAGCACCTAAAAAATGAGAGTTGAAAGCCCTCATGATTCCCAAAGTAAAGAAGCTCACAGAGCCCTGCGCAACTTTGTGTCAGTCGCTGTGGCTCTAGATGGGCTGATGGTTTCATCAGCCTCCACCAGCATGATGCTCAAAGACAGGACAAGACAGTAACCTCAGGACACAGCCCTTCCGTGCTGTCACTCAGCTCAAGCCTGGAAAAGCCTTTGGCTGGTTTTATTTATAGATATAGCCAAGGGGGGACTCAACAGTAGATCTATTCCTGCAATAAGATAAATTTAACTTGAGTGCAGTAGTCTTTACTTCATAATTATTAGGAAATAGAGAACAAACTCAGAACACAGTGGTGCAGTTCATACAGATTAGATTTCACCAAGAACAGCTGCAGGAGGAATGTCTGCAGTATATGTCCATGTACACTGCTCTCTTGAACGTCAATAATAACTTAAGGTTTTACATTTGTCCAGGGTGAGAGGGAGGTGCCTAAATGAAAGAAGGGAAATTCAGGTAATGGCTTAAGTGAGCATCTGATGCACAGGAGCAGTTTCCCAAATCAATACAGTATGTCCATGCACTCAAAAAGAACAGGAAATAATGTTTTTCAAAATAATAATAATAATTAAAAAAAAAAAAATCGATACCCTTCTGGCAAGAAGAAGCATCCTCTCAGTCACGTCAAATATACCCATGCTATTAATAGTTCTGTGTTTATAGACTGGGGCAACCATTTGTCCACACGTGTCCACACGTAATCTCTTTCTCTTGGAGCCATTACTGTGGCTGAATTTAAAATTCTGGCCCTTTCTCCATGATTTCCAAAGATCAAGCAAATAGGCACAGCGAGTTTAAACATACGTGACAGTAGGATGTCCGCTGTAGCCCTCCCAGTATACCAACTGCACATATACAGGTTTACACATTTAGCAGTTTCTAGAAACAGAGTCATGGAAACTCATCCTATTCATAGATTTAACAAACTGTTTAAATGCTATTATAAGAACTGTGGCAGTGGAAGGCAAAGTTAAACATGTTTTTAACATAGCTTAGTTTGACATTTTGCATACTTGGGTCATTTGTAGGGCAGTTCACTCATGAACTTTTACTCCAGCTTCAAAACTCAATGCAGATGAAAACTCTTTTAAGTTCTCGGAGATTTGGAGTAGCTCTGCATTCAACCATATCCTGTTCTTGACAGATAAAAAGCCCGTACCACGATGCTGCAATTTAATCACAAATACACAAGCATGATTCAGACCATCAAATAACATTTATGCACTTACTCAGTTCTTACAAGTATCTACAAAAAAACTCACACGCTTCTTAAATCAATAACATTTATTTCCATTAAACCAAGACAAATTTTCGAAATTAATACAAGATAAAAATTCAAGGTGGTTGGCAAGGGAAAAAAAAAAAAAAAAGAAAAAAAGACTGCACATCATGTATGTTATTTTTATATGCTCAAAAATATTTTTGAATAAAATAATACTGGCACGTAGAACTGGCACTTTCCCACAGAACAAAACCAGCATAATTATCTCCTCTCTTCTAGTCAGTAGTTCTATGAAAACTAAACACACACACATGCAGCCTGCAACTCTCATAGCAACGAACGTTTACCGTGGGAATTTGGAACAATCCTCTATCAGAACTCACAAAATTATAGCAAAACACTTATTCTACTGCATCTTCATACCTGGTGAGTTTTATAATACTTCCTTCTTCAACAAAAAGCAATCAGTTTTCCAATGTTTGCTATAAGTACTTAAAACTGCATTACTACTCGCAAACAGGCCTGAAGCATAAATAAGGCCTTATTTATTTTATATAAATTAAAGCACTCCAAAGTTACCTCTCCTGCCCAAAATCAAGGCCCTTGAAATCCACAGTTTTGCCTGTTGGTTTCAATTGGCTCCAAAAATTGCTACAGCATTAGACAAAACACACAATAAACATCATTCATTTTTAATTGTCTCAGTAAAAATCTTTCACCTCGAAAGCAGATTTTCAAGTATTGCTATCCTAGTCTTCTAACGCCTACTGAAAATCCTCAAGAAACAAGACAAACCAAAAAAAAAGCCTGAATGGAGAGGAGAGTGCATTTAAACAATGATCTCCCTCTCCTTACCCCGCCCTCCCACCCAGGATCTTGCTGATTTAATTCCAAACTCACAATTTATTGTACAGCCGTGGCCTGGAATAAGCTTTCCCTGAGCGCTCTCTCTACCTGTTTCAAAAAGTCAGAATGAGTTTACTTGAAATCAGCCATTATTATTGCCATTATTGCCATTTTCTTTGCTAGTATGCATCATATTTTCTAGGCATGTTATCACATTTTGTTAGCCCTGGATTTTACACGTAGACAAACTTTTATTCTATTGCTCCAAATACAGAACTTGAAAGTGCATCTGACTTCTAAACAGTATTATTCAGGCAGGTTTCAGAAAGTAACTAGACCCAAAAGACCTACATGCGCAAATCTTCATAATGATACACCTCTGTCGAAAGATACAGAATTAACAGCATATCTGCTCAGAAATTTAGCGGTATAGCAGCATTGAGAGATAGAACTGCTTTGCATCCTAAGGCCCGGATATTAGAAAGGAACAAAACACTGCATTGTGCAAGAGGAGTAAGATACAGAAAGGGAATTAACATTAATTTCACAGCCAAGTAAAGCAAGCGTTTCACATGCAAGATGCAATACTGCATCATTATGATATTTAGAAAATCTTTGGAGGTCTAGTCTCTACCTGCTACCCACCTTCACACGCATGGGAATTGTGTGATACACAGAAGGAAGCCTCAAAACCGCATTAAAGTTTCACTCAGACTAGTCTAAAGTCACAGGTATTGTCAGATTTCAAATGCAAATCCCCAGAGAAGTGACTTGAAACGTACCATCAAATACTACACAATACAAATACACTCGGCGACTTGTGTTAATGCTGCCGACCGTATTCAGAATTCAGTAGTCTTGCTTTTTCTTTTTCAGTATTTCTAGCATACTAAAAGGCATATTAATGTCTTTCCCCATAAATAAAGTTAGTCTGATAATTTAACTTTGTAGATTTATAAAATATTTTCTATGCAACTTAACACAATAGCCTAAAAAACCAATTAAATTTAAGAAACAGTATATTTACAATTAAAATAAGTACAGACCTTATTGGATTTGCATTCGTTTATCGCACAAAATAATTTACAAGGCTTAAAGTAATAAATAAGTCACTGGAAAGCTTTCAGAGATGTGCATTCTCCATATGCCAGAGTGCAGTACAGTTTCAGGAAGCAGTAATGTATGGATTCTGGCTAAAGTCTTTTCATGAGTCCTTATGTTGGACGGCCTTGACCAAAACGGGATTTTGACCTGGGTTGAGAACACATAAGAAACGTATGTACATCATTACTCCTAGAATTCAAAAATCATTGTCCAGTCAGCTCTCTAGTACAGTGTTTGAAACTACTTTTTGTTAAAGTGTCTTCCAAGAGAAAGAAAAAAAGAAAAAAATCTTGCTCTCAAAATCTATTATCGAGAAAGTCCACTTTCTGCCAGGATACCTGTACCCACAAACTACATATTTGCGCAGAGATACACAGCTGAACTCTGACATCAAATACCTTACTTTGAAATTGCTAATTCTACAGAAAGTCATGTGCATTTTTTGACAGAAATAAGACCTGTGAGAAATTCCTCTGATGATGTATTTGAAGCTTTCAGCCCATCTTTTTAAAGTTTGCCAGTAATTCTGAACTAAGACCAGTTCCAGGCTCTACAACCACACACAGCAGGCAGCTTCTCAGCCCTTTTTTTTATTTTATCCACTTAAGGTGTAGAAGACCAATATGTGCAGTAATGTAGATTTTTGGTATGGGGTTTTTGTTTTGTTTTTGGAAGGAGGCCCAAGAATAGGCTAAAAAGTTGTGGATAACACTTTTTCAGTTATCCATAATTTCACAGAAAATTATATTGGAGCGGCAGCCAACCTTCCAACATGGAAGCTGTAAAGTCATTCTTCCAGCATGGGAACAAGAGTTTCATTCTCTTAGCTCTAGTTTAATTAAAGGAATTAAAGGAAGCTTTCACATCATGTAAGGTAAACCTGCGAGAAGGGATGTTGATGCAAAAAAAGTGTATGAAACAAGGTGTGTTTTCCTTTAAACACAACCCACCCATCCCCCCAAATTCACATCCTGCTTTTTCCTTTTAATTTCTTACCTGGCATTTTTCTCAGCGTTGTTTTGTCGTGCGCTCACCTGCACTGAGGCCCTTATCTGAGCTTCAAGCCTAGAATAAATGCCTCCTGCATACTTGAATCCAGAAAAAAAAAAAAATCAATTTTTGACATTATTCCAATTTAATCAGTGACTTTTCATGAAAAATCACTAATATTCAGCAGAACCTACGGGATACTTTGTCTCATTATCACAACCCATGTCCAGTTTTTAAAGGCAATGAACTTTAAATATTATTTTAAATTATTTTCATAAAAATAAAAAAAAATCATGCTTGGAACAAAATGAAAATTGATAAAATGCAGTTCTTTAAAGTATTGAACACATGGTGTTTTCACTTGGGGTACGTATTTTTGTTACCAAGGCTCACTCCAATTCTGTAAATGCTACATTGTGACAGGACAAATCTTACTTCTTTGCTGTCTTTTGACTTGACTCGATCAAGGTCTCCCAGTCTCATTTTTATTAAGTGCCCTGTAATCTCAGACATTCTTCTCTGATCTGTCAGGAATAAAAAAGAATATTTAGAACAAACGTTTTCTTTGCTACTGAATACAAAGAGAGAAGAATTAGATGCACACTTTAGTGATGTTCTGTTTGTAAAATTAGATTCCAGCTCATAGAAAAATCTTCAACCAAGATCCTAGATCCTGATGCATAATGCAGCTTCAGCAGCATTCTTGGCAGATACCAAGATCAGCCTGAGGCATCACACAAAGATCAAAATCTATGGGAATGGTTTTGAGACAGAGGTTTTCAAAGCAGCAAAAATGCACAAGAATCTCAGGAGAGATTAAAAGAGATACAACAAACTAATATAGTTCTGAATATTTTTATTCACTTATTATCCCAGAAAGACTGGGAAAGAGAGAGAAGTGAATGTTTATCTCTGTTTATCTGCACAAACAACGTGCACAGGTATGCAAGAAAAATTATTCACATACTTACACGGTCACCAGATGACACAACTATAATCTCTGTAGGTTATGTACTGACATCGCAAATAAAGAATGCAAACCACACTAACATTCAGTTATAATGCTTTCTTTCTCTGTTTCTTCTGCAAATTTTGAACTCCTTTCCAATATTTTCCAAGACGGCAGGCCACATGCTGCCCATTTCTTTTTCAATCTGCATGCAAGTCTACAATGTTATTGTTTTATATGGTGGATTTTCTTTCAATTTTCCTACCACAAACTTTTTTTTCTTGTGTAGAATAGAAGAGATTGCTAATAAATGCCAATCAAATCCTGAAGTAACATTTTCAGAAGGAATTCCTAGCTGTATTAATATTTTTGTACAGTTTAGGAGAGTCCGAGATTGCTGTGTGGTTTGGATACAGCTGATTACTAATGATTAGCCCAGTTGAAATCTGTTCTCTTCCAAATGAGGAGCAGCTATTAAAAAAAACAACAACAAAACCCCCTGCAATCAACAAAAAACCAAAACGCACACTGTGGCTACAGCTGAAATTAAATTCAACCTAAAGGTTTCCTAAACCTAAAGTAGCTATATTTTAGGAAATTAGCCACTTCTTATATGAAAGAATTATTATATTTGCAAAATATTGACTTTTAAAGCTAAACTCATGCAAGAACAGACCGTCTTCTCTTTGAGCATCTTGGTTGAATCTCAATGATCTGGAGGCATCCCATTTGTTCTGCTGCATACTCACACTGGTTGGAAAAGAAAGAGGCACACAGCGTTATTGGTAACAGGTTACAAGGGATATACCACAATAGGTTCTCAAGGACTTTGAAAATTACTCACGTGAATGGAGATGCATCTCGGGAACTTGACTATCAAAGAAAGAAAACCACATTAAGTATGTTTTAAGATCAAGTCCAAAACTTAAGAGAATTCCACATTATTCAACCCAACCGGAAACGCTGGCTTCACAGCTCTGATTTTACCTTGTCAGATGGCTTCTCCTTTTTCTGAATACTGGGTGAAGAAATCACTTTCTTTGGGTGCTTGTAGGATTTCTTTAATTTCTCCTTTCTCCCTGCTAATTGAAGAAATATCTACTAACACCACCACAGATATCTGGAATTTCTACACAGCTACAAAAGAAATTTTTCCCTTTATTCTTTTACAAAGGGAGTAAATGAACAGGCTGTTTTCCCTTTGTTAGTGTTGAAGACATGCTAATACATGCAGATTACTCAAATGCTTTTCTATTACACACATATAGGAACTCAAGTATGTATTTAAAATGCAGAGTGGTTACATGTAACGGCACAAGTTTTCTGTTGTAAAATTAAAAGCAAGCTCACATGAAAGCTAAATCTTCAACCACATGAATTCAATCAACAAGCTCTGAATGATATCAGACCAAACAAGTTTAAAAAGTCGAAGTACAAAAATTTTCATTCAATTTTTCTTTTAAATGTACTGGTGCACTCCAGTCCATTTGAGTCAAGACAAAAAGAACAAAGAATCGGCTCTGTGCAAATGGCTTATTACTAGGGTGGAAAGGAGAAGCTGCTTTTTGGTTTTCCATGTTCCTAAATCCCTTTATCATACTAAAAAAAAAAATCCTTTTAGATCATACAGAGCTTATCTTCTATGCAGACACAATTCTGAGCAGGTTTACTGGTCATTCTACTATGTAAACAGAAAAATATTCAGAAAAAAAACAACCTGCAAAAATACAGAGTGCAGGTGTGGCTGGGACAGAGTTAATTTTCGTCATAGTAACCAGTGTGGGGCTTTGTTTGCGATTTGTGCTGAAAACAGCATTAGTAATACAGAGAAGTTTTAGTTATTGCTGAGCAGTGCTTGCACAGGATCAAGGCCTTTTCTGCCTCTCACCCCACCCGCGAGTGCGCTGGGGTGCACAAGAAGTTGGGAGGGGACACAGCGGGGACAGCTGACCCCAACTGACCCAAGGGATATTCCACACTATACGACATCATGCTCAGTATCTAAAGCTGGGAAAAGAAAAAGGAAGGGGAAGATGCTCGGAGTGATGGCGTTTGTCTCCCCATGTTAACCCTGCTGTCCCAGAGATGGCTGAACACCTGCCACCTATGGGAAGCAGTGAATTATTTTGCTTTTCTTGTGCGCGTGGCTTTTGCTTTACCTATTAAACTGTCTTTATCTCAACCCACGATTTTTTTCACTTTTGCCCTTTTGCTTCTCTCCCCCATCCCACAGAGGCAGGGGAGTGAGCAAAAGGCTGTGTTGTGTTTAGTTGCAGGCTGGGGTTACATCACAACTTATGGTCGTGCAGCTACTGCCTTTTCTTCCAACATTGATCTACAAGAAACTTCATAAAAGTAATTTGATAGTGTTTCCTGCAAAATACATCCTTGATCAACTTTGAGGACGTCTCAGGCAGCTTTCCTCATCTGCCAGTGATTTTTGATGGCACTGAACAGCGGGGTGATTTGCATCTGAACACAGGAAAACCAGAAATAAAATTCAAGTAACATTATTCTTTATTTTCAAATTTCCTAATGTTTAAAATTTGCTTACAGAATAATTCTGCTGCCTTGAGTCCCTATCCCTAAATTCCAGTGAGGACGACTGTAGAGACTTGTTGTACCTGGTTTCCTGCATACTTCTTCTTCATCTCCCACTTCATCCTCAGTGACCTCCGAGCCAGTGGTATATTCCTCTTCTTCAGATAACAACGACTGCTGTTTCTAATCAAGAGGAGAATGCCAGAGATTGTGAGGCTTAACTACTATCAAATGATACATTAAATCTAACTCAATATCTTAGTGGCCTAATTGTGCACACAGTTAGGTCTGAAAACATGATTCTCAAATGTTGAGAAAGCAATTTCAAATCTTTGCTTAGAATCTTTTGATAAAGATTGTTATTTATGTTTTTTCCAAGCAGTCTAACATTGTGAAAGGCTGCCCAGAGAGGCTGGATATGATCCTGAGCAAAGTGATATAGCTTTGAAGTTGAATCTAACTTTGAAGTTAGCCCAGCTTTGAGAGCGTGAGGAAATATATAAAATGACCAGAGATCCCTTCCAGCACGTATCATTGTACGATTCAGTGTTCAGTATCCAATGTACTGCTGCCTATATTATTTTTCTAATTAATAAGAGAATGTATGTTATGGTAGCAAACGCCTAAGCTAGCTACGTAATAACAGAATACAGGAATCTACAAGTTTATTTACAGTTCTGTTGAGGCTTGTTGCATCTTGCAAACTGCCTAAAATTGCTGAGATACTCACTAATTAAATACCACAAAGCACACATATTCCAGTGCACTACAAATACATGTAGATTGGGTATACCCTGGCTAACTGCATTAATAATTTATTACAAGTTGGCCTGGAATATCTGTTTGGCTTTTTTTTTGTGAACTCACTATAATACCTCATTTTTCCCCCCCTTCTATCACTTGTACATCATAAATAAACCACTGGCTCCAATATCACAATAGATGGCGTCACAATGAATCATTCCTAACTAAACAGCACAGGATAATGAAAATATTAAGGAAAGTGATGCTTACGTTGTTTGAATATACATTTATCTCTTTTGAAGTGAGTGATAATGAATGCCTCATAATCCATGAGAAAGGATGAAGCCCAAAATGGACCACAAGTTCAAAAAGTTTGCAAAAGGAACAGTCTTACTATAGGACACTAAGGAACATCAGACTCCAAGACAAATCATCAAGAGTGACAGAAGTAAAGTGCTGCTCTCTAACATTTTCATTAAAAAAAATAGCAAATCATGGGACATCCTTTGCTGCTGGAAGAACAACTCCCCATCCTCTGCATTTGACTGGGTCCTCAACCCTGAGAACAGCTTTTTGCAATGAAGCAGCAGCATAAAGATGACACGAAGCATCTCAGAGAAGCCATGAAAGAGACAGACACTCAAAACCTCTGACTTTTATGATTTACATTACTGTCAGCCTAATGAACTATTAAGAACTGATGTGTGCATTGCTGGCCTATTGTTTGTCATTTATAAAAACATTACAAAAGGAATTTTTAACGTTTATTCAAGCCAAAGTAGTACTTCACACATACTTCATACTTTACTGTAAAAAACTGTTCCTGTACTGCAAGCTCCAAATCAAAGCAAAAGAAAATGCATTTTCCTCCAAATTAGTTAGAATATAAGACAAAAATCAAAGATATATATCTGCCAGTGCAGAAGAGCAAATATTTAAAATTATGAACAAAATATTTTACTAACCAGTTGTAAAGTCCAGTTCTTCAGAGAAAGAAACTGTAGTCAAAAAAAGAGAAAAACATAAGCTAAAGAACTCATAATAATTAGAAGGAAAAAAAAATCTGAGTGGAATTCTAAAAAAAGGAGTGGTAAGTTATAGTACAGCAATCTACGCTGGTAACTCCTCGAAGGCCTGCTCTCGTCTTTAACTAGAAATTTTGGAATTGGAATGACTAAGAGTGCAAACAGACTGGGAACTACCAATCAATTAAATGCAGTGAAATCATAATCATGTTTTAACTTGACTAAACTTGGCACTATGAATATTTGCAGCTTACTTTAATCACAAAAGCAGTCTGGGCCAGGGTGGGGCAGCTATGTACCAGATGGTTATGGAGTTTAAGTTTAATAGCCTCCTGCATTTGTTGCGAAAGAGCTTCTGACAATGTTTGAAATTCTCACAGAATCAGCAGCATCACGCTACCATCAGGATCGTCGAGTTGTCAGAAGCTCCACAATGGGTGCAGAACTTCAAAAACGTACCTTTGCATGAAAGTTCTTTTTAAACTAGAGGTAGTATTATAAACGGTCTATAAACTTGGCTTAGAAAATATCTCTGTTGACCTGACATATTAACACACACAGTAACGTACATGCCTCACAGTTCAGGAAAGTAACATCTTCCACGTCTTGGGGAAAAATTTTAAAAAAAAGAAAAAAACCAAACCAAACCTATACCCACACAAAAAACCCCCACAACCAATCAAAAAAACAACCAACCCACACACACAAAAAACCCCAAACAACCCAAGTTACTCTTCTTCATTTATGGGCTTGCAAAAGTCACGTGGACATACCCAGACACATCAGCAGACAAAATGAAAGCAGGAATTGTTTACATACTTGCCACATGATGTATTTTAAACTGTATCTAGATCCCTAAATATCATGAGTTTAAGAATGGAGCGGAAAGCACAGACATATGAGGAATTGCCTCATATACAGAAATATTTCTGGCAGACATGGTAAAAGTTTTGCCTTTTTACCAATCAGATATTTTGCCCCTATGCTACCCTGCAATGCTCAGCAGCATACTTCCTCCTCCTAAAAGAGGGGGCTTTGTTTTTATTAAAAGTTGTCTAACGAATCCTTCAAAGTACCCTTGTAAGAATCTTCTTCATCAGAAAGGGGGAGAAAAACATTAGCAGTCACTCACAGCATTGATTTCTCCAGTTTTGGGACCCCAGGGCGTGTTTGGTTCTACAAGCACATCACATTCGACGCCTTTTTCATCACAGAGCCCAATGCCAGAATCACTAAAACAGACAGATGTGAAATGAAAATAAATTTTTCTATTTCATAACTTCAGAATCAGTCTCTACTCATCACGTACCAAGAGATGACAGACCTCCAAGTCAGCCACACAGTGTTTTGATAACGATGCATTTAAAATATGAAGATAGGAGTGAATGCTTATGGGGGTGAGTGACTAAATGTCTGCTTGAAATAAAAAAGGAAAAAGTACTTGTTCTTCCCTTCCCAATTTCCAACTAAACAATAACAAATAAGTTACCTTTAAAAAGGCCTATGTCACCCGTTTAAAGATGAGAGAGAAAGCAAACGTTACGTGCACATGTATTAAGTGTCGAAGGCTAAGTTATTTCAGTAACGCAATATGATGTTCTTACCTATTCTCATCCTTAGTGAAAGGAACAACAATAACATCTCTATGATGGAGCAGATCATTCAATATTTTAGTAGTCTGAGATGGCAAAGCATGCCCATCTTCATTTCCTGAAGGTAAATCAACCATGTGATCCCTCACTTTGCAGCCCTACGATACATACACGCAACAGATCAAATACTGGAGTTAATGGGAAGAACAGATTTCAATAAGTACAGCAACACAAGTTCAGCTTTGGAACTTTTGTGTCCCAGGGTGCCTTGGGACACTGCAACAATTTACAATCCTTATTTTGGAAAATATCTATTTTCATAACACTGTCATCTCCCCCGCCATGTGTTATGCTCTTTTAAAAGAAGTGAGCTAGTATTGAAGTACCTTTGGGAGGGTCGTAGGATCAAATCGAAGCACTTTTTGGTTACAGCAAGGATATACTCCTGTCGCAGTTGAGCCCAGAGCACTTGCTACACCTGGATAAAGAACTGGCTGCAAATGGTACTGGCAGTGGGAGAATTCAGTACACAGGAAAGACTGCATTAGAATAAAAAGAGAGATAATGACAGGTGAGATTACCTATAGACATCAAAATTTTGCACTATGAAGAATGTATACCCAGCTTTATTGCCATGTATTTTTCAAACCGCTTTCATCCCTGCCTCACCCTCCAAAAGTCACCCACAGACAAACTAGTGAAAGGGAAAAATCTACTAACTTGGTTACATCTTGAACAGGTCAACCAATTGACAGTCCCCCAAAGACGCCAATAAACATCCCGCCAAGATTTCAGTTCCTCGTGAAGGCCAATTAAGTACTCGTGGACTTCCCAGGTTTTGTCTCTGAAAAAGCAAAAGGTCAGGTTGCAGACAGAGTTGTAACTCAGTTTTGATCCTGCCAGAAAGGTGAGGCAGAGAAGGAGCAGAACAACACATGCTCCACTGGTGAAAAGCCTCCAGAAGAGTTTAGAACAGGAAAGACACAATGTGGACAATCATTACTGAATTTAGACCGTGACAGAAGAGCCTATGTTTCACAACATCCTAATAACAAAGAATTACAGCTTGATTCATCTCAAGCTCCATATACTGCAGATTTGAAAGCTAAGGTAAATATCAAGCCTTTTGGAAAGCAGGAGAACCACAAAGCAGTGGAAAGCCCAATACGCAGACCAGAAGAAATAAAAATACCCACATGCAAACAAGTTCAGTCATACTGCAGTTTTCTGTCTTTAAAGTAATACGTCATGCAACAGAAGTGAAGTGCTGTCATTCTATTTTATTTATTTTAAAAGCCAACATAACATGTTTCTTAGGTATTTGCAATGCACCAGCAATGAATAAGTTAAGAATTAAATTTTGAAAACATAAGACAACAGTTTTTTGATGAATATATGTATCTGAGACTTCTAGTCTTAAAAATATAGACTTTGTTCCTTCCTGGTGATAAAACGACACATGCCTCTTCAGAATTCGAACAAGAATACACAACTTACACTGATGCATGTTATTTTCAGAAAAAGCAGGTACAGTTTTCCCACAATTCTAAGCCCTGGCATGAACCATTTTTTATTATATACATGTCTAACCTCAACTAAGCAAGCAGTACTTCCAACTGGAATTTACTTCTAGGCACCACCAGAGGACCAATAAATATAAACCTATTTTTAAATCATTAAAGATAGGCTCGTATTAGCTCCTAAGCCTGAATTCATTAGTGGCCAGCATCGCTTCACCTAAGGAACAGTAAATGGATTCTGTGTAGAAAAGCAGTCACAAGTATCACGAGGCAAATAATTACAACCTAAATAATCCTCTGAGAAACTTTAAAACCTTGTGTATTTATATGTTAGGAATTGCGCAGCAGCTACATACAGCCAGCTTAAGTGAAGTAATACAATTAATGCATTTTACATGGCTAATCACCAATAATCCTAATAGGTCAGGACAGGGTCGCAAGGTTTGGTTCTATTTAGGCTGTAAGGCAGAACCTGATCCATGCCTTGGAATTACTCATGGGAGGTAACACTACGCAGGTGTTATCTTTGGAGCTGACACTGAACCGTGTTTCGGTTGTTCTGAACTGAACAGATCTGATGAGAGGTCTCCTGTCACTAATTTCGCACTACCTTCATTAAACGGGGCACATGGGGAGGGAGGGAACTGCAGCTGATCCCGCACCGACCTCTATTAAGAAGAGAATCCAGCTGTTCACAAACACGGATCACACAGACAGACTTGAATTAAACATTTGTGCCAAAAGAAAAAGGCCTACATACAGAAAAGGTCCTGGAAGCTCCTCTGACAAATACTTGAGAACAGAAAAACAACTGGCAAAGTTTATTTATAGTAGTCTTGATGCAGCCTTAGTATTTGATTTGACAGTATAAAGTCAGTCTAGAAAAGAGTCTTTAGCATTTCTCTGCTGGTAGAGGTGAATCTATCACTCCCTAACAAACCTTGTAGAAACGCAACCTTTAATTTAATTTGTCATCGACTACACATATCTTAAAACCCTTTGATGAAAGAATTAGCTGAGTATTTTCTATTTAAGGCAGCACAATCCAAAATAGCCCTCCCAGTAATTGTGGCTGTAGTATTTCCACTTCCATTCAGCAACAGCACTGATGAATCCATCTCAGAAGCGCATCATCATAATCACTCTTTTTTTTTTAATTGGTAACATAAGAAGTTGAGATGATTCACACTGCTCTTCACCTATGACTTTGTTTTGTAATGTAAGTACCTGATAATTCCTAAACATGTATTTTGTAAAATCACCCAAAATCATATAGTTCAAGGAATATTTTTAAACACATAAATTACATATACCTTATATGAACGTAGACAATATTTCCATGTTGATCTATGTTGATTTTTCCTGGTACACAAGGAATTCTTCTTTCAGTTTCTTTAGTTAGCAGCTTTTTACATAAACAACACCTAGATATTTTTTAAAAAAGGAAAAAAAGAGAAGAAAAAAAACCACAAAAAAATGAAAAAGAAAAAAAAGAAAGTACTAGAGTCAGAGCAGGACTTTGACCCACAGGGACTGTTCTTGCAACTGAAATGGTAATATAAAAGGACCTTACCTGTATAATGTTGCTGCATTTCCTCGAGAATCTGGATTTAGGTGCTCTGGATCAAACAGTCTCTCAATCTTCTTGCAGAAAAGTTTACTATTAATGACAGCAACACAGCTCACCCATTAGAAAAAACTGAAAATTTTTTATGTATAGTGAGACTAACAACAATATTCTGATGACATCCATAGTCACCTATTTCTTTCAGGATCCAGCTTTTAAATGTGATTTTCCTTTAAAATAATCTGTTTGGATAACTGGTTCCTGACTTGGTCATCTCTTATTTTTACAAAGATTTAAGGAAAAAGATCTCTCAATTTTTTTCCTCTTTATGTCTTTTCTTTGTCAATATAAACTGCCAGCTTCTACTTTGACTCAAAGATCTTTTATTAATGAATACTTTTGTGAAATCACACAACTTTCATTCTAAAAATTGCATGTCTTAATCCCTACTGATTAAAATACCTTCTTAGTCCATCAGTCTGCCCTCCAATAACTGGCCCTTATCTTGATACAGACTAAACTGGAGTCCTTCTGCATGAAATATTATTCCATCACAACTATTCAGCCTTCCAGCCATCCTAAATACTATGTCCAAACATCAGAGTTCACAGGATGCTGAAGCCAAACCATTCTCTACAAATTAGGAGCATGTCATCCCATAAAAGCCTCCTTACCCTAATGGTGGCTCCCATGTGAGTATTCATGAATAATCTGTCGATGTGAGACTCCTAATGTGGCCTTTCCTTTTGCCCATCTCCTATAAAAAGCTCTTTCCTTTTGCTCATAATTTTAATATAAAATTCTGAAGTCACTTCATGATATTCTGTGGTAAAGATACATTATTTGAGAATGTAAATTGTGTGTGTGTGTGTGTGTATCTCTCTCTCTCTCTATATATATATATCTATCTCACTTCAAATCACTAGTACCTTAGCTGTTCTGAGAAATAATCCAAAAGCCCTACAGCACTTTAGTGATTTATTATAGGGCAAAAAGTTACCTCTTAAATTTGTCTCTTTTGTCCTTCAGCTCTTCCACTTCATTGTGTGTGAAGAGATCAGCAATGTGCGTGACCAGATTAGCATTGATACAATTCATGTTACATGGCGTGGCTACAATAGCATTCATATTTTTGTGGCAATAATGAATGCATTTTTCTACCTAGGAAAAACAGAAATGTTAAAATAACTTAAGGAATTCTAGGCAAAGCTATCTCAAGAGATGTACTAAATGCTTCAAGATTTTTTTTTTTTAAAGTGTGGTGCTGTGGAAGACTATTTCAGATCACCTTAAGAATAAAACACAAGTCTCAGATTTCTCTAAAGCAGACTCTGAATTAACGTGACTCTGAATTAGTTTGTGTTCTCCTCCAAAAGCTTTCTACAGACTAGAAAACAACTCCACAAATGTTTCATCTGCAACAAGTGGTACCTTCCAGTTGCTTGTAAAAAGAGAACCACAGTACACATTACCCATAGTATTGCCTGGATCTCAACTTAAACAGCTACGTTTACTGTGTATTTAATTGCAGGTCACCCCAGTGGCAGAACTTTTGACAAACCTTTTATCAAACAAGTCAGTAGATATTACTTACACAGAGCTGGAGAACCATATCCTAAATTGCAGAAGTGTTATTCATGTAAAAAGGATATAAACCAAGGGTATGCATTGATTTAATAATCCTTTCTGATAGAACCTATCAGAAGTCAGATACTCATATTACTCTAGATCAGCCATGAGAAGGCAAATCCAAGACCCCACTATCACATTTAGAAATAACTTACAGTAAGTTTTCTTGCACTGAGTTTCTGTAAATATTAGATTACTGCATTGAATAAAAAAGGTGGTAAAAATCTCAAAATGTTCTCACTGCATCATCTGTTTATGTAACAGACAAGCTGTTAGACACCTGGTAATTAACTACGCCCTTACGGCAGAGATTTTTTTTCTTAATACTTACTAATGAATCCATCTTCAAAAACTCAGAAGAAATAAGAATTGATATGACATTTGACGGTTCTAAAAGGCAACAACAAAAAAATTTGGTTTTATATTAAATCTTTTGATAATTTCATTTCACATCCCTTCCTCTGCATATTTAGTATGTTTTAGTCACTATTTTACCAATCCACCTGTCATTCCATCTTCCAATATGTGGAGCAATTTCCATCTTGATAAATAAATTTTTGTTTTATCATTTAGGTGGCTGGAGTGCAACTATAACAAACTGGAATTCATAAAAACTGGAAAAGGTGGCTTCATTGGGATACAATGACTAAACAATTACACAAGATTAACTTCCATCTGTAGGCATCACACCCAGCTGAGATTTTGCCTAATATAACTCTATTCTCTTGGTTTGTTTATATTTTTAAAAAACGGTAGCAAAGGCTCATAAAAAGATTAGAAACCTGCCTTGAATTCACGAAGGCAGAAGTTCTTCTACCATTATATCAGAGTACGCTGAAATTTTACAAAATATTGCAATTGTACCAACGGGGAACAAATGGGAAGCAAAACAAAACCCAACAATCATCAGTATTTTAAAATTACCGCTCTGCTCTTGTTCAGAAGACGTCTGAAGAATCTTAATTAAAAACACCAGATCCCAAAATATATTAGACCTTTTTCACTGCTTCACCTCTCAGGATGTTTCCTCAAAACTGTCAGCATTGACAAATCAGAGACATCTTCTATAATGACCAGATGCAACATTTTTCTAACAAATTACAAGCTTCGGTGCAACAGCCAGAAGCAAAGAGACTGGAGCTGAACTGTATCAAAAATATTCATCTTCCATCAGTACGGAACAGAAAGAACATAAAATAAATAACCTACATGCTTTCTTTTACCTAAAGTGGGCATTTCTTCAGAATCTTTAGCATTCCTTTTAACGTATCTTATCAGCCAGTCAAAGATGTGAACGTCACAGTGCACTGAAATGTCCACCTCTTCCCAGCGCTGGGCATCCACTGACAGATACTCAGCAAAGTATTTCATTTCTGAAATCAAAAGGTCTCGCGGACACACAAAATCTTCTTTGAGGTTTTTGGCTTCGTCGCACACGTGGATCACCATATTTGGCCTCAAAAAGAAAACAAACCACAAACCAAATTAGGACCATACGCCAATTAGAACACCAAAACCAATCAACAAAGATCTCCTCTCCAAATCTGGATCACACATTGCAACACTGATTTCAACAACAGGTTTTATTAACAGAAAGAAAACAAACTGAAGTTATTAGCTATTAATATAAGCTGTGGTCCAGTGAAGAACACAAATGCATACTCTCTGACACATAATCAGTGTGAATTGCTAAGTTAAGACTGGAGAATGAAAATTTCTAGCTCAAGTCACCAATTTTGTCTCCAGTTTGTTCTGGGATACTACCTGAATTACAGAGAGAACTTATTTGTTCTCTCTTTATAATTTTATTGAAAAAATAGGCAGAGATATATGCCTAGGTTACTGAGGCACCAAGGACAATAACAGCACACAACAGCAATTTTCATCTGTGGAAATTAAAATAGTTTTATTGTATATTAAAATGTCTATTTCTGAAGAAAAGGTGAAAGCTAGAATCGGTAAATGCTGGCTCTACAAAAAGATGGTTACTGTTAGGTTTCAAACGCACACATTCTTCTACATGCACTTGTCTACTATGGAAAACAGGGATGTGATAGTATGAAAAACAATCACGCGCACGGCTATTTGAACTCATAGTAAAATTTTTATTCGCACTTTTCATTTACGGCTTTCTTTTCTCATTTTTACATGGAATAAATCTACGTTCACAGAATGTCTGGGTTTTGTTTTGGTTTTAAATTAAAGTGTTATTGATCATCAATTTTGTTTCATTCCTTTTTAAAAACAGGCTATGTTTCCCATTCTCGCCACAGCAGTGATCAGTCACTCAGAGGAACACTATGGACAGATTTATAAATAAGTTATCCCTATTGCACAGCAGAAATTCTCAAACCAACCCCTAGTATTTCTGTAGCAAAGTAAGGTTTTAAAATTTCTTATTTATTCGGATGTTCTCAGCAGTTTTCTTTTTGATAGTAGAAAGCTATGAGCAATTTAGACATCTTTCTGCCAGTTCTATAATCCCTAGATGACAAACACACAAAGATCTTCTTACCCCTGGCTTTCATCAGTGCCTTCTCCACCTTTATGCACAGGACCTTCAGATTCTGAAGAACAACTCCTTGTGGAGGTTGTGCTGGGCCTTCCTTAAATGTAAAAAAAAAAAAAAAGCTGCATTAGAGCAACAATGCCTGACCTTTTGCTCTTCAGCATCTTGGAAACACAGCTGAAGTACAGCTCTCATGGTGGAGCAATGTTACACTTCTAGGAACAAATCTGTGCTACCATTAGGGCTACTATATATATTGATATATTAGTATAGATACATACACACTAATGGCAACTCCCGCTCTGAATGCCATGCACTGGAAACTCAGCCCAGCAGCATTGCTGGGTTGCCAACACACTTGGCTGCAAACCCAGATTAGTCCTGTCTCAATATTAATATCAAGCAGTAAGATTCATGCATTATAGAATCCTCAGCAATCCACTCTTATAGCTCTCTCCTTGTCTGCTCTGTGGGATGTGGGTCTTACAACTCTATCACATAAAAACTTCTGTTTTCAGGAAGCTTTGCTGCCAGGATATAACTCCTTGAGATTAAAGCCACTTCTCATCCATAACTTGTTCGCCCTGCAAATAAGGTGCTTCCAAACAGAAGCGCAGAAGTCTCTTGAACTGTGTTTTTGCCAAGTTTCTCTAACTCGCGGCTTAAAGGAGCAGATTGATGGTTTGCTTTCTTTGAGCATTGTTTTATACAGATCATCTAGTCCTAGAACATATAGCTTATTCCAGGAATAAAGGACAGGTGCACTTTAACTCAAATAGGTTTTCTTCACCAATGCACTACAAGCAGGGGAACCTGGACACAAAACCCTGTGAAGTCCAGGAGGTCTTGTCACCAAATCCAATTCTGGGTCAAGGGTTAAGACAACCCCAGCATTGAGACATCAAATAACTTTTTCAACTGTGATGAATAGATCACTACAATCTGAAACTTCAGTTATCTTGTTTGTAAGTCAGAAAGATCATTTGTGGTTTTTTTAATAATGGAAGGGCACATGTCTGTCTTCCACTGATGAAAACCCATAAAGTTGTGATTTTCCATGACTACTCTCTACTCTCAGGGAAAAATAGTTCCAGAAGCATCTTGTCTCCCTCGTGTAACGTAAGAGGCTGTACTCTTCTAACAAAGACTAACAATAGACTTTTTCATCTTGTGGCTAAATAACCATAGCAGACTCACACCAAAAATGATCTGGAAGCTCTATGCAGTCCAGAACACAGCAGTTAATGTCCTTCAAGAAAGTAAACAAAAGTTTCTCCAAAGATAAAGCCTAAGGCCTTGCACAGTTAAGCCCTAGTAAGGCCATACTAGGAAGAACACAGTTAATGAAAGGGGAATATTTACCAGACAGACCCAAGTAAAACTAAGGAAGGGGCTGGGTCGGCCACAGCCTCAGGGGTTTTTCTTACTGTTACTCATGTCTACAAACAAATTGAAACAGCCCCAGAATTCTTGATCCCAACAATAAGCAGATGTGAATAAATCCACTAGGAAGTAATTTTTAAAAATCCAAACATTTACAAATAGGCTTTTCTCAAATCCCCAATCCTGAAATATACAAGCACCTCACAAATATTAAGAAGGTGAGTACGCTACAAGCCTGTGAGAAAAAGATTAATTATCCTCATTTCATATCAACAAATTATATATAAACAGGGAAAATTATTTATCTGAAGTCACAAAGGTAACAGAGAAAAATCTCGGGCAACCATCTTGTACTAGGAAACATTAAAGTACTTAACTGCATTAATACTTATTACATGTATTACATTGTTAAAAAGAAAACATGCACTAATTGTCTAAAGAGTTTTACAAGCAGAGTTAGCTTGTTAACTGCCTACTGGGAAGCTACTAATCTTATAAGTAGCCACCTGTGGATGCAAGAAGCATTTATCCCCCCATCATGCATGCATGCAAAAAGTACATAATTGAAAGCTGATTGGAAGCATTTTCAGCCTAGATACTCCATATACAGTTTTCAAATATTATGTCTTGTTTAGAGTTATTAAAAACATTTTATTTGTTCTCCAGCAAAGATCAAACAGCTGTTTGTCTTTTGCAAACAGAACAGTGACCAGAAAGCTGCAGCACTGTGTCCTACAAAGTGCTGAAATAATCTCAGTCTACAATGAAAACTACAGAATAACTATCCCACAGTTAATTACAACTTCTTACATGAGAAACACTTAAGGAGATATTGACAATATTTAATTGAGCTGTGACTGAAATACAACTATTAGGACCATTTTTCTTCTGCCAAATTACTACTGGGACACACAATTGCCTAAGACACATCATATGTCATTGCAAGACTGTCTTGCATTAAAAAGCCACTAGACAATGCTCCAAGTTCTATGTAGCCAGCTTGCCACCAAGTAGCATGGCAAACACGGGGCGTTTTTGCTGAGAGAGAAAGGTCTGACCTCAAGGGATCACCTTCTCAGCTTTCTGCAGCTTTTCTACACAAAACTTTCTGGTTATTTTAATAATACAACTTAAGGTGATTGCAAATGGCTGTAGGTTTAACAGTTCAACACTAGGGATACATAATAGGACAGTAATTCCTCTCCCCACCAAAAATCCTAAACAGAGGATTTAGTGTAGGTATTTATATGCCTTTTGGAAGGACAAGCTATTAAAAATACCTAAACAAACACCAATTCTTAATCTAAAGTAATTGAAAGTGACTTTGTGTATGTGTTATATTTATACTTAGATTTCTTTCTCAAAGATGAACAAATCCTGTTCCTGGATGGACTTAACCACTCAGGACAGAAAAGCATGCACATGCTGATTATAAGCAAAGCCAATATATTTCAGAATGACTAAAAACATACCAGTTATAGTAATGGAATCCTGCCCAATAGCAGGCTCCTGAAACTCTGTCTGTGTATCGAGCAAGGAGGATTTGATGTACGTAGCTAAAGTTTCCACAGGACTCCCACCAACGGCCATCAGGGGATTATACTGGTTGTCAACAGGTGAACTTCCACTGCTTTTTAGTTCATCAAACCTTTTTGCACACTGTCACAAGATTAAACGATAGGACAATGAAGCAGTAGCTTTCTGTACATTTTTAATAGCTATAATTCGAGATGGATATTGTATTTCATTATATCTTCTGCATGTGAACAATTACTTATATTAAACTTATAACGCTTCCTATTTAGTTAGCGGTATTGGGAACATACATAAATACACAGTAAAATAATAACATTTACCATAATTAAACACTCCAACAGAAAGAGAAAAATAAGATGGAACCTGTTTCAACCTTTCTTTCCTTAAACCCTGTTATTTTAAGCCCGATCTTCAAAAGGGAAAGGTATGGAATTTAAATTTTCTTTCTGTAACTAGTTCTTTTACCATAAACATCGTCAAATATTATTAGAAGTAGCTGTAGTAATTGGTTCATAATTATTATTCTTTCACTTTATGGCTGCCATTCTGACTCGGACGGAAGGGACTGGTGATTTCCACCGCAGTTCTATTAACTTCCATTCCATGTTTTGATGAACTAGAAAGTGTTTCCATTTTGTAAACTTGTACTGATACAGTGACAACTACAGGTTTGGTTCAGTAGACTCCTACCCACAGGTAACTTACGCATACAAAATAAATCTACTTAATTCTATAGGTGATCCTCCCACGGCACAGCTCATCAAGCTCCATTTGAGCAGCTGTTTTTATTTATTGATGTTGGATTGAGTCAACTGACAACTGCTGCTTGCCACCTGCCCATTGGGAGAGGTGCACACAGCTACATCCTTCTGATAGTGATGTAGTGTCCCAAATCTGTAAGGATGCCAGGCTAATATATATAACAGATACATAAAAACACGGGTATACATTTATTTAATTGCCTTAAACAGGAACTCCACCTATTTGAGGCACTTTGTTCTTTTAAAACAGAGTAACCAAGCATGTATTAGTTAATCATATTTTAATTAATGAGGAGAGAGCTCACTAATACTTTAATAATTATTTTATTTGCTTAATGTGCACAGTACTGTCTGCAAATTGAAAGGTAAACAAGTTGGGACCCCCCCAAGTGCTTTGCCAAGCACTTTAGTGTCAGCAACATTCCAGAGAAGCTTCTATTCCCAGTTGTTCACTGTTATGTTCCAAATACAAAGTTACAGGGATGCCCAATAGCAACACTATAATTGTGAGCTGACACATTTGATTAAGTTTGCAAGAAAACAAAGACAGGTGGGGTTTTTTTTCCAGCTCTGCTGAATCACAAGGGCAAAAGACATTTTCCTCTTCTAGCTTACTTCCGCTCAGAACTGGAAAATTCAAAATTATTATTAGAAAAAAGTATTTGAACAGGATATTCAGCAATCCAGAGATTAAGTATATGGAGGTACTAGGTTCTTCCAACTCTATTCCAATCAAAGATAGAAAACCCCACATCTGTAGGATGAAACAAGAGGCAACTGCTCTCTTAATTAGCTAATGGTGATGTGTAACTCATAATGCCTTAGAATTGTAATGACAAGCATAGAAAGTCATCAGGTTTGCTAGTAAGTACCTACAACCTAGACAAGGTTAGTGGGTACTGACATCCTTTCCATTAAAATCTTAGTTACGTAATTTGAAATATGTTAGCACAACACTTTTTTTTTTATTCAATTTTTAAATTTTTACTTCCCAGTAACTTTTGTTCTTATTCTATATGAGTTCTCATTTAACATTTTTGATCCTTCAGGTATAAATTACTTCAGAAAAAAAAAAAAATCAATTCACTTAAATTCCACTCACCCACCCCTCAGATGTTTTCTTCTTCATAAAATACTGCTTAAAGTATACAAATTCTTTTATTAGTGAATTCACCTCTTTGGATGTATATCCTGGAACCAGCCTTGCCACGCTGTCCCAGTTGATAGGCTGAGGCACACCAATTAGGGAACACAGGATCATATCCAAAACCATTTGATTGTTATCATATGGAAAGTTATTGTTTTCTGAAAATCCACGACTCATCTTCAGCTATGTTAAGCCTAGAAGAGAAAAGGTTATTAGCAAGTCTCACTGCACGGTTTGCTAAAGCTTGATCTACATTAATTGTATCACTCCACAAGTTATCACAGCGTTACAGTCAAGTACTAATGCTTTATTTGACAAAGTTTATGGATTCATATCTGCAACCTCAAAACCCCGGAGGGAGAAGCAGATGTGCAAACCACCAAAATCAACCCAAAAGCAGCCAGCACGATCCACCATCCCTTTGAAACATCTGTTTCCAGGAAGGATTCACACCACTGATCCCTCCAACAGAAAAAAACCCTCCTACAAACTCAGAATAAACAGCCTAAGCAACAGAAGGACATTTTAATTTAAATTTACTTACATTGAAACACACTTGTCTGTTCCCCCAAACTTTCTTCTACTTAACCTCAGTCTCCTCTCATTCTGCCTATTTGTTTTACACACCTGAGCTCCATTATATAGGAGCCAACCCAGGGCAGCCAGCTGAGGGCAATCAGTAAGAATTCAGAGCCAGGAAACACAACACCTGGATGTCTTTCAGCTCTCATTCTGAAAACCTGACATTTGAGTTGTCCTAAGGCACTCGTAACTCCTGATGAGCTGGGATTCTCAGGGCCAAGAAACCTGGCTCCTTCAGCTTCAAACTGAACGGCAGAACAAGGCATATAAGGACAGCAGCAAACACTTTATAAAAATGCAGCTCTAATTAGGAAAAAAGTGTTATATTTAGGGTATTTTTTTTTCCAAATTAATTTTATGTATCGCACCAGGGAACATAGTAAAAGTTCAAAGCACTGTTTTAGCATATGCTGGGAGAAATCTGCAGGCATTAATCAAGACTTTCATATTCAAGTAACACACAGCCAAAGAGCTTAGTAAAGACTCATATTTGGAAAGCACTTTGGACCTTTTCCAAAGTACCTTAAACAGATCACATAAATAACAGAACTTATGAGTCAGAATTCTGTATGTGACTGTTAAAGCAAGGATTACAGAGATTATCAGAGAGGCAGTAGATTTAACTGATCACTTGTTACTAAAAGTATGCTACACATAGATTTTTCTTTTGCATCACCCTCTCTCCATGCAGCTAAAAGAAAAGATGCTTAAAATACACAAAATAGCACTGATTTTCCTTCTGACTCTAGAAGCTATTCCAGCACTTTTTGTTTGTTTTGCTGGTAGAAACGGAAATCACAATAGCAGGTAACTATCAGCTTTCCTCCTCTCAAAAGAGCAGCTGAATGAAACCACCAGAAAGAAAAAAAAGCCAGAACGCACCAAGATAATTCTTAGGTTTCATGTATTAATGAGATTTAAATTGGAAAAAAAAAAAAAAGCCACAAACACAGCACAGAACATAAGTCCAATAGGAAGAGTCATAGCATTTTAGGAATTCTATTTAAATGGAATTTATTGTCAAATAACCAGTTTTAAAGGACAAAGGTCTTTCACAAGTTAAATGAGCCCAAACTTTCCAACTAAGATGCCCCGAAAGGCAAAGGTAGATCCGTCCCTTCAGTCATTGAGTCCTTATCCCTCATCCTGATAGCACTATCAAGTGGTGTCGACTGTGGTAATTCTATAGTGGAGACTTCTTGCTGTCAGTGCACAGACAGATGTCAGTATCAATTATATTTAAGCCAGTGAGCATGTACCATATCTGCTATTATAAAAGAAATAACCGGGCCAGAACAGGTCAGCACCAGTGGCAAACATAGGTGGTTATAAAATATAAAGCTGACTTCTTGTGCTACCTTGTACACATGTAGCAGCTGGCTTAAAATTATATTTAAATAAGATAAGTAAACGATGGAGTATCAGGATCCCCTGGTCTTGAGCTATAAAATACACTTAATGAAAGTAAAATTACTAGCAGCATCAATATTCCATAAATCACCATTTTAAGGCCTAGTTTTATGGTATGATTACACTGGGTAATCAAAGGAAAGCAGTTATTTTGAAATAGTTTGAGCCTATAATTTGAAGGAAAAAAAATTTTGAGTATTGCTGGTCACAAATTAACGTTCACATCAGCTCTGCACTGTGGAACACGAAACAACTCGACCATGACGGGATGACAGGTACTCTGAAATGTAAGGACATGTTCAGAGGGGATGAAGCCTTTGCCCCTCCAATATTTTTTATTCACTTATTCTATACACTGAAATCACAGTTTTGTATATGCTTATCACTGCAAAGATAAATGAAAGAGCATCCGTAATTACAAGCATACAGAAGTTAAGCCTTTTTATTTCTGTTCTGGAAAAAGCACGGGACTCCTCTTTGTGGCTTAATACATGATATTTAACATTTGACTTTTTGCCCTTTAGGAAATCCTCTCAGTAGTTAAAGATATGCTTAAGATTCCACCTCATGCAAGAATGATGCACTCCCTACAAAGAACAACATAAAGCCCGTAATAAATCATATTTTAAGAGAGAGAAGGCAACTCTCTCCAGGTTGTTACCGCAAGAAAAGCTCAAGTTAACCCTCTCCTCAACCGTGGAAACTGGGAAAAAAGTTTCAGAATTATTTAATTCTGACCAACTCATTTGATGTGCAAAATATAGAAAGACATGTGACGATAGGAATTTTTAATAAAACTTAGAATTTTAAATTAAATGGTGCAAAGGATTCCAAACATTTCATATTTCATAAAATGGATATGATTTGAACAATTAATTATGCAGGAAGTTGGTTTACATTATGGAAATGTACCCCCTCACTTAACCCTGTTTGTTTTTTTTTTTTTTAATTTAAAGCAAAGAATCAATCTAGAAACGAATAATCACTACCCCCTTACACGTGCATGACCCTCAGGAAGGTGAAGATGGTGGGATGGGCGTGAGGTCTCACACAGAACCATAAATGCCACCAAGTGACGGTGCAGAATGAGGCGGGGGACAGAAATAACCGCAACTCTCCTTGCCGTTCGGCCACTTTCCAGTCAAAATAAAATATCGAATTACCTGGCGGGCTCCCAGGCGAGGGGTCGGCGGGACGGGGCGGGCAGTGACTCCTCCTGAGGGGACGAGCGGAGCTGAGCAGGTCGGTAAAGCCACCCCGGGGCTCCCCCTGCGCGGCGGGACCCGCAGGTCGCCCCCGTCGCCACCTGCCGCGCCCGAAGCGCGGGAGCCCGGCGCCCTCACACACACGGCGGCACCGCCCGGCCACACCCTCTCGGGGCGGGGGAACGCCGTGAGGGGCGTGGCATCCCGCCAATCGGCGCCGGGCGGGGGGTAAGACTCCGCCCCCTCCCGCCGAGGCTAGCCAATAGGATGGCCGAACGGGGAAAAATGCGCCGTGTTGCGGCGGCCCCGCCCGCACGGGCGGCCCCGCCTTGTCGCAGTGCAGCGGCGGCGGCAGCGCCCCCTCCCGCCGCGCCACCGGCGTCCGGTCGCCAAGCAACGCGACGGGGGGAGGGAGGCGGGGCCGGGTCTCCCCGCCTGCGCGTGACGTGCCGTGACGTCAGACGGCGCCTCGCGTCGTCATCGTGTAACCCACGATGACGTTCCCACGTACGAAAATGAGAATGGGAGGGAAAAGCGCGGGCAGCCCTGGCACACGGAGTTCGTAGCTCCTGTCAAAATGCACCGGATACAACAACTAATCTGACAGCAAGCAAATTAATTAAGCAGGAATTTGCATTAAAGCACTCTATTAAAGACTGCATGGTACCCACAAAAAGGCTGACCAAAGATGAACACCTGAATTTGAACCTTCCCCAGGTTTTGAGCTGATACACTTGAAACTCTAATTAAACTCTAATTAAAAAAACCACATAATTTAGAGCTAATTACATAGCCCAACCACTCGGTGCCATTCAAGGCTCCTTGCAGGCCAGACAGTTATTCTGCAAATCCTGCTATTTCATCCGTTGTTGCTTTGTTTCCTACCGCGTGTCTGCTACTACATCAAATCTTCCCAAACATTTTAAAATTATTTCCCTCATCCCCTTTTCCTATGCGCAACATACAATAATCCCTCCCCCAAATCCCATTTTTCCGCCTGCCTCTGTCTAATACCCACTGCATCATGTTGTGCAACTTCTGTTCCTCCTCAGTATTTTTTAGCAGGAATCGCTGAGAGAATCACGGCCACACAGATATTAAGCATTTTCTTCAAAAAAACCCATCCCTAAACCCTGAAGTAATACACTAAGGACACAGAATGAAATAAAAAGCACAGAAAAATTCAAGAAAATGATTGTAGCGATCTAGAAAAGTATATGAAATCTGAATTAAGTCAGTAAAAAGCCTCCTTTGGGTTTTGGCTAAAGTAGAAAACGCTCCTCATTTCATACGGTCCCCCAGCAATCCATAGAATGAGCTAATACTGCTATATTGCTATATTATTATGACATTACTTTACGACAGTATAAATGCAGGCTTGATGGTACATCAGAGAACGGGCAATGCAGTTTTTGAATTAACATGCTGTTAGGCAGAACTTCAGTCCCTCCTTTTTTTTTTTGATAGGGAAAAAAAACCCCTCGATATCTCAAATTTTACTCATTTGATAGTCTAGAGACTATGCACGTTCAGTTACCAATAATACAAAGACAGTGGAACTAGCTCTTTGCACTTAAAGCATTTTCATTTCTAAAACAAACACACAAAAACCTGCAAAGATCCCGTTTTAGAGCATAAATAAACCGTGCCATTTGCTCAAGTCTTAGTTTCGTAGCTACTGTGAAATTTAGGGAACACTAGGATCTCAAATTAGCATTAAAAATTGCAGATAAGAAAAATCCAGGGGTGCCTCGCAATGACATCATTCCTATGTTACCAGTTAAACCGGTTACACGAGTACATTTGTTTCAAGGAGTACATTTGTTTCCAGCTGCTTAAAGGCTTTTCCACATGCCCACAGAATCCAGGAAACAGATTTATTGTCCCAAACCTGCCTCAAATCAGGTTGCAGAACCAGTCCCAGGACACAAAGTGGAAAAAAAATAAGTGTATTACCTGTGGACACACACAATTACTACCTGTCATTACAGGCCAAAAATGTTGGCCAATTCCAACATACGGCCACACCTGCACAGATAAAAAACTAGGAAGGGCTACTTAAAAATATACACTTTCATGTTATCTGTGTTTTGTAAAGTAAGTGCAGTTCCGCTCCTGTTGCGGACTAGATTGTTTCTACAATGGCTGTGGTGCACCAAGAAAATCACTGTGTTTAGTTTCTCAGCTTGTACTTCTGGAAAATTTTCATTGCAAACAGATCAGATTTATAAGAAACTGTATTTTCTTTGCATTTACCTGACTGGCAAATTTCACCAAGATCACCAAATAAGTCAGAATAATCTTACTAGCTCAGTTGCAGTCTAGCTCCACAGAAAGAAAAGGTTTTGAACCTGTGCAAAAGAAGCAGAGAATTTTATTAAATACTACTAGGTAAAAAGAATATTTTAAATTTATTATTCAGAAACCTGAATGCGTGCAAGTTCACATACTGCTAGCACCCAGAGAACCAGGCAAAACTGGCATCTGTCACTACTTTGGAGATTATTCAAGCATAAAATGGTTGGTGTACTAAACAGTATCAACAAGATTGAAGTAAGATTAACCTAAAGCCTCATAGAAACAAATGTCATGGGTCTGTTACAGACTTCTAGGTCTGCTACAGGTATACAAGCAGCTACAAAGAAAAACATAAAGGTAACCCAGTATGTACAGATCTTGAAATAGGAGTTAACTGCCTAATGCAGAAGTTTAGCAATATTTCAGCAGCATCTTTTCTGACCTCCTCTCCTACGCACTCCAGTTGCAGCCACACCTGCTCCTTTCAGTCTTGCCACCTTTCCAAAGTTATGCAGGTCTCAAGCAGCCTGTCAATCAGCCTCCCTTTATCAATCAGCCAATGTTTTTCCTGTAGCCTGACAGAAACATAGACAATGAAATTGCAGGACTCGCATTTTTTCCTGATGCTGGTTCGTGCATTTAAAAAAAAAAAAATCAAAATCTTAAAGCACAATATAATTTTACTTCAATGAATTTTAATACCCTTCTGCAATCAGTACAATTAATTGTGAGTTAAGTAACTTCATTTCCTCAGAGCCTTCTTTTCCCATTAATGTAATCATAAGATTGAAAGGATCAAAATTCTTGTCAAGATTTAGCAGACATAGTTATGACAGTTAGTAATTGGCAGACTAAGTCAAACTACCATAAAGACAAGCCAGTTATTAATGACCTATCTTCCTACGAAAAGAAGTATTTTCAAAATAGTATGACCTGAAAGTAAAATTAAACTCATCTTTCTAAAAATTAGGAAGATTTAAAGATTCTAACAAACATCATGGTACTGTCTTCCCAACTTGTGCTAAGCAGGAAAATAGAAATCTACTTGAATGGATACTCTATAAAAAGTTTGGGGTTTATTTACTCACTAACTTAAGAGACTATTCCTCCGATCGAAATCTTTCACTGACAGAAGAGAAGCTGAAAGTCCATTAATTAAATCTCACACAGTAAATTAATTCCCTCTATGAACACACACTGTAAGTAGAACTGTACACTTGATACCTCCTCTCCTTTTTTCCTCTCTATATTTTATATTTCAGGATTGTTTGCTATTTTGATTTCAACAACAGATGTCATTTCCAAATACAGATAATTTTCTCCAATGCCCTGGTACACAGGCAAACGTCTCAAGAACCTGTTCTGTTTTAAACATAGCAAGCCTCATTTCAAGTTTCTCATTTGCCCTTCAACTACGCTCTCCTTTTCCTCTGCACTTTAAGATCTAACAACCCATTAAAATTATTCTTTGTACCATGTCCCAATACCTGAGCACAACCACCCAAATTCTTGCTCTAATTATCAACCATGGGCTTTCAGAGATTACTTTAAAATCCAAGGTTCCAGAATAATATCTGTCTTTTCAGCCACTCTACCTCAATAAAACTGTGCTCACTTCAATTTTTCTTTTCAGAGTTTTGATGTGGCAAGCAGAATTCTAAGAGCTCAAGGTCAGCAAATGCAACTAAAGTAAAAATACTGAAAGCTTTGCTAACACATAATGGGCATTGACGATCTCTGTAGAAAGAGTCAAACTGAAACTACTGCATCAATCAAGCAAAGGCACATGCTCTACTTTTACTAATACTTTTGAATACCTTTAAAATAAAAAAGAAAAGCTATTTTAATCATTAAGACAAGCTTTAGTTATTTTACCCATTGCTCTAACCTTCAGAAGCTCAACATGTTATACATATATACTACAAGGAAAAAAGTTTTAATTATCTTTGCTTCATTAAAACAAAACAAAACCAAAACCCAAACAGTACTTCAATACAGAATTCTCTAACACCAATATGAAGAAAATACTAAATACTCTGAACAGTCTTAATGTTTTTATGGCTTTTGATAAACCAGAGCCCTCAAATTTTATGGACAGATGCAAAATTTACAACCTGAAAGGCAGCATAAAGAGGTAACTCCAAGACCTCAGCTGAGACAATTAAGAAAGAAATGTTACTTTTTCCTTGCCACCCAAATTCACTTAAACTTCCCCCAGGCCATCACTTTCCTACTGCACTAAAAGGCAGGATAGATATTTTGACATTCATATAATAACAAAAAAGAACAGAAGCACGTTGAGATGCAGATGGGAGCTGGTAAACTATTGATAGGCAGTTAACAAGCTACAACCAAAAAATAGCTAGGAGTGACGCAAAATTATGCGACCACGGAAGGAAAGAACAATTGATAAGTGTGCTGGAGAAGTGCCTGACTGCAGGATACCCTTTATTCGAACGTTATTTTAATAAACAAAAGAGAATTGGTTAGAACTACTGCTGAAGCCTCACTGCTCTTCCTTTGTAAACTGTATTTCTTTCCTCTTTCTTGCAAGTCCTATTTTTGTAAGAGCTAAGGTCTTTTTGACAGAAGCCCTACTTCTCACAAAAAGCAAGCAACAGTTTATCTCCTTAACAAGCACAGGTTAGCGGCCCCTATTGGTTTTGTTTGCTTTGTTATAAATGCCTCGATTCTCCTCATCTTGGGATCTTAGAGCTGCTGCCAGGTGGTTGGGTAGAGTCACTAATGTACAGCCTCAGGTAAGTCAAAAATAAATACTACAAATTTGAGCAATCATTTCTCCATCCCTTCACCAGTCAGTAGCAGCAAGAACTGGTACAGACCCATCAGTGTTCCACTACAATACAGATTTTCAACAAACCCTAAGTTTTATCAATAAAGCAGAGTTCAGTCGCTTCGTTGATCAAAGTGCATCAGAGTTCCTGTTTCTCTCCACTAACCGCAGTGGAGTCAGACGCAACAGGAACTTTACTACTTGCAGCAAAAACAGAATCAAAAGCAGCTTCCTGCTCCTCTAACGTTGCAGCAACGGTGGGTCCTCTAACAGACGTGCTGGTAAACGCTGGTGGTTGCTCTGTAATCTTTTCCAGGTCCACTGTTTTCCTACCTCTTCTTTTCCCCAGGATTTTGATGTAATTAGCTGGCACGAGTCCTGTTGTTTGGCCATCATAACTGGCCAAAAGCCAACCACGGATTTTGGGTTGTTGTTCTGAAGAAGAAAATGCAAATGCGTTAAGTTACAAAACAATTCAAAACACATTGCAGTTGGGGCACAGATACACCAGAAGGCAGATAAAGAACAGCTCATCATGCAGAGAAAATAACCCTGTAATAAAAGGCGAAAACAAACTACTCCACAAGAGAAATGACTCGGCTCACATGAGGAAAAGGTAACCACAAAGCACTCCCTGAGTAAGTTTAGGCTGGTCATATCTTAGGGAAATTGAACAAACCTACTCAATAAGTTTTATTACAATGCAAGTAATAACTTATGGAAAAAAAAAAAAATCAGCGTGAATGAGGAGTTTGGTCAAGTAAGGTATAGTAGGTTTTTTTGTTTTCATTTTCAGACTCTAACAATACAACTTCACATGTGATTAGAAAATAAATACAAAACTAAAAGTTTACCTTTGGGTGCTAATTTTAGCATGTCACCAGCACGGAAAGAAATTTCTTCCTCGGAGAGAGCATTGAAATCATATTCTGCTCTTCCAACTACGTGATCATCTTCTCCACTCGCCCAGTTACTAGATACTGTTTCCAAAAAGAAATTAGAAGTTCATCTGCTTTGAATTATAAAGTTGCTTGTTTTTTTAAAAAGGAAAATGAAGAAAACACTTTGTCTTCTTTGCTAAAACTTTTCCAATAGCGAACTCACAAGAGTAACCAAGCATGATTTGTTGACTCATTCCAACCCATACTTTTTCCCCCACCCCAACTGCCACAGCTGCTAGAAAGGAGAAAGAGAAACAAACCATGATTTTGGAATCACACAAAGTTTACCATGAAACTACATCCTAATTCAAGAACAGGCTGATACTTTTATCACATGCCTAAAATTCAGTATCTACCCCAGTATCTATTAACTTCTTTTACTGTAGTGTAAGATTAATCGTTACACACTTGATAACAAAAGGAACAATACATGCTGCACTTCTCTTGTGCTGCAGATCATCTTTACCTGTTTCTTCATCACTGTACGTAGAAAGCAGTTTCCAAATCAGATAGGGACCTCCCATTATAACAGCAAAGAACAAGAAAATGGGCCAGGACTTTGCGGAGTTAGCCGCCTTGTCTTCAAGGCCAACACGAGCTACTGTCCCCTCACTTTCAGCCCACAAATCCTCATTCTCAGAGCTCTTCCGCAGACCAAGTAATCGTTGCAGGCGTTGGTAGAGATACCTTATAGTTCTCACTAAAGCAAAAGCTGAAAACACCTTTGTGAAGTGTACTTTGAGGCGGGAGAAGTGATTGGCTACATCCAACACAGCTCTGAAACTGTTGTACACTGCTGAAAAGGTGGCATCCATCATCATGCTGACTGAGGCAAATGCGTGCACGATACTCTCAATGGACTGAAATGCTCCTCTGCTGCTCTCTTCAGCCTGCTGAACAAACCTGCTGGGAGGAATATCATCTGTACGAAAGCGGTTATAACCCAAACCGCCGTATCCGTAACTGTAAGGACTATAGCTTCCATAAAAAGAGGTTCCATATGAACCATAGCCTGGAGAAAACGAACTACTATATGCTGGCCTGAAAGTGCTCAGGCTACTGCTTCCCGTTTGCTGGGATGGTCTTGGCAAAATAGGCGGAGGTATTCGTGCAACTGTGGGTTGTCCAGGCCTGGTCAGCAGGTTGTCACCCAAGTCAGGAGACCTAAACAAGTTTAGACAAACAAGATCAGTACTCAAAAGGAATATATATTTGCATTTCCCCAGAGTTCTTGGCTAACTATATAAATATGACTGTGTGTTTCAGTAGTGCTAGGATAGGGAACCTGGTAGCCAATCACTCAGTACCTTGCACAATGTTTGTGAAAAGTAAAAATTCTAGTCAGGAAATACAGGTCTTTTGAGGAAAAAAACCAAACACCATAATGGGATATTCAGTGTAAATGTGGAACCACAGCATATCCGAAACATACACATGGAAAAATGTTCAGTTTATTTATTCTATTGACCAAGAAAGCATGAAATGCTACATCCATGCTAGATCCATCAAACCTGATGCTGTAATACCCAGGTTATTTTTCTGCACACAAGAGCCTCTCATGTGCACTACCAAGAATATCTACGAACTCTGCAATCTGAAATATTTCTTTCCAATATTTGTTCTCAGCTCTTCTATATAATGAGCCAATGCTACAGCAGGACGGAAGTCTGAGAGCTCCTTTGAATCCACCCTTAGGGAAAAGGGTGGTGTGACGTATTTGAGAATCCAAGGAATTACACAACAACATATGCAAGGGCTTTGGGTCCCCTAATTTCCCCTCTCCCCAAACTATCTAATTACCTTTACACAGCACATCTAAGGATAGAATCTATTACTGTTAATGGTTGGCAGAAAGAGGTATTATGAGTGAACTATTTGTTTTGAATTTAGTGAACTTTTATTCCTTCATATGCCTGAAAGTTTAAAGTCATTTTACCTATGCGTGTTGTAATAACATCCTTCAAGTACTAGGCTGATATTTTAATTTTGTCAAGTAGCTGTCCAATATTTGCTGTTTCATTAATAACCTAATCACATATTACCATCCTAAAAGCCAAACATTTTGGTCATTTCCCATGTTTACTACCTCATCCCATGACTTCCCACTCTGTAGTCCACTAAATTCACAGAAAAAAAAAAAGAAAGCAGCAGAAGAGAAGTCAGGTTTGAATTGCTACAGAGCTGCTTCTTTCTGCTCTGCTTTCAATGCAAAGCATCCCTGCTATACTAGTTCCATATAAGGGAGGGAACAAATTCCTCTTAGCAAAACTTTCAGGTTTCCACAGCAAAGAATAATATTTATATCTTTACATTGTTCGTTTTTTTCCGTCATAGACTTTAATTCTCTTAGCAGTTAAAGACAGAAGCAAAAATATCACAGAAAATAGAGGTACCATAACGTATTAAGTTGCACTACAGCTCCCTCCCCAACAGATAACTCAGGACACCTCGCTTTAAAGCTGCTTGAAGCAATTTAAAATGAGCCAGATAACCCCACCAAGAAGAATTAACATCAAACTTCTTGCTCCGCCAGCTTCACCCTGCAGTGAAAGCTGCAAAGCTTCTGATGAATGTTGACTCTCGGGCCAACCTTTTGCCCAGTTTCAGCTCGGTCTAATTGCAATCACGAGCACCAAGCCAAAAACAAGAGCGATCTTCAACCGCCACACTTTCCCCTTTTTCTGGTAAAAAGGAAGGAGCTCACAAACACTTTCTGTACAACATCAGGTTGGATTTTCTGGAAAAAGTGACACACACACGTAGCTTTTCCAGTCGCTGGGGAGGTCACAGAGCTTCTCCCCCACTCATACACCTACATCGCCCCCAGCAACGGGCACTTCACATTAAACACGCAGCTTTCCACAGACACAGGCAGGTAGGTTTTCAGCCCAGTGCTTTTCAGAAGCCTCTCACTCCCTCTCCTCACTGAGAAGGGGAATTCACCACCGATCCCCCAACAGGGCAAACATCCCCAAACCACCCCCGGAATAACCCACCCCCCTGGGCCACCCAAACCAACAACCCCCGCCCCCCGGCCCCGCTCAGCCGCCGGCGCTGCCCGGCCGGGCCCGACCTTTGAGCTCGCCTCAGGGGAGCAGGCCCAGGCGGGAGGCCCGGCCGCCCTGAGCGGGGCGAACACCCAACCCTGCCACAGAGACCCGGGGGTCGGCTCCCGCACTCACTGGAAGGCCGGCGCCACGGTGCCCGCCAGCCGCCGGTTCTCCCAGGGCTTGGGAGGCGGCGGCTGCGACGCCATGTCCGCCTGGCTGCGGGCCCCGCTCTGCCCGGCCCGGCCCGGCCCGGCCCGCCGCGCTCCTCCGCCCGCCCGCCCACCGGCAGGCGCGACACGGGAGCGCCGAGCTATCCAACCACGCGGCGCTGGGGCACGGCTGCTCGCCGCGCCCCCTCATCGATGCGCTCCGCCTCGCCGCTGAGCACGCCTGGTCCGGCTCCGCTGGCCGCTCGGGACGGGGGGCGAGGCCCCGAGTGCGGCACCCTGAGGTGATCGCGGCGCCCTGAGGTGATCGCGGCACCCTGAGGTGATCGCGGCGCCCGGGGAGCGGGGCGGGGTCCCGGAGCCCGTCCGCGGCGCCTCCGCCCTCCCGCCGGAGGGCAGCCCTGTGCTTGAGCGATCCCCGTTCCCCCCTCCCGATCTCCGCGGTTCCTCCCGCGCGCGGCGCCTCAGCGAGGGGCTGTAACGGTTCTAACGGTCGCGGCGCGCGCTCGTGTGTGTGTGCGAGGGGTTATGGGGTTCCCTCCCCGAGACCTGAGGTGTCCGGGCCGGGAGCGGGGGTGCTGAGCTCCCCCTGCGCGGCCGGGCCGGGCAACGCCGACCCGCGACTGTCGCGCCATGCCTGTTGTCGCGACATGCCCGTTGTCGCGGAGGCTGCGGTGGTGGCGGGAATCGCGTCACATCCCGGGGAAGCGGCTCCGTGGGCACCGGTGCCGTCCCGGCCGGGCTGCGGGTGTTCAGCGCCCTGGATCCGGCCTTAAATCCGGCTTCTTAAGTGTTTCTTTTTTATTATTTTTTTTCCTTAAATCTCTTGGTTCAGACCGTGGTACCGTGAAACATCATCTTGGCAATATTTAAGTCTCCTGAAGCCGAATCGAGCTAACAGTGACCTAAAATAATGTTTATCTGTTTGCAGGAGCTAAGCCGCAAACAAAATCGAGTGGTTCGTCTGTCAGTAGGTGGTGTGGAATTCTGTGTGGAATTCCGTGTGGAATTCCTTACCGAAGGATGTAGAGGCAAAAGGATTTTCAAAGAGACGCTGGAGAAGGATTGGAGAAAAGATCTGTCAAGTTTTACCCAACGCGCAAACCACACCAGGTCAAAGAAATCCCCCAAACCAGAAATAACTGGAGACAGAAAGGTATATGCTTTGCACACATTTTCCTGTGTATCCCTGCTTTGGGTGACAATAGAATAGTGGAACCTTTGGTATGAACAGCTATGGTTATTCCTATGTGCCTCCTAGGCTTTCCCAGAGCACCTCTCTCTTTTTCCATATTTTTAAAAAATGCAGGAACTTAGGTTTGTTGAGAGTTCTATGCCATTATTAAATTTCGGCCAAATAAATTAGTCTCCTCTAAAGTTCTGGGCAAAGAGAGCAGCAGGAAAACAAACGAACCATAATCTTTTATGAAAAAAACCCAAACAAACAAAAAAACCCCCAAAAAACCACATTATAAGATCTCTCAGTCCTATATTTGAGATGGGAAGTAAGAAATCTCAAAAAACTGAAGGGGCTAAGCGATAGAAAAGACTTAGTTTGCCTATAGGGCTTTGTATGACAAAAGAAAATGGCATCTGTTTGGTTGGTTTGGTTTTTTCCTGTGATTTTAACAGATTGATTTCTTTAGTTGCTGCAATATTAGAAGGAATTTCCATTGTACGTTGAGATTACTATATCTTAGCTCCACCCGCGTTCTCTGTTCAGCAAAAAATAACATGGCATATAATGCACTTTATCTAAGATAAAACTCTGGGCAAAAGCTGAGCATACCTTTGCAGAACTCTTGACTTCAGCTTTTTCTAGGAAGTACAGAAGTTAGTGGTCTTTTTGGATTGGTCTTCCAATTCTGTTGTGCTTTTGATTTATGACAAACACATATCCTAAATTTTCTCTAGAGGACAAAACTAAATCCAGTGATTCTAAATATGGCACAGTTAAGTGCGTTCTTTTGTTGTAGAATTGCTGAGTTCTGTCTATTCTAAGCTTTTTTTTTTAATTTTAGAATTATCCAGGATGTCTTCACTAACAGAAAAGGACAGACCCATTGTTCAGCTGTTACTGAACACTGGCACTTGCCCACGATGTATTTTGAGGTTCTGCTGCGTGGGATCACAGACGCTGTATAGACGTCCATACAAGGTTTGTTCTTTGTATTCCTAATTAGAATGTGTGAACATATGGATGCAGTGTGCTTTGTGCTACCTTGGAGGAGAAGGTTGTTGCATTCTTGTGCTCTTTGCTTGAGAGGAAAATGCTTTGCAAAATGAGTTATGAAAAATGCCGCTACACTGTGCAATGTTGAGAAATTACAAGAGTTATACAGTATAGCAATTGTGGGTTAAATGTTAAGTTTGACCGTAAAAGTTGCTATGTATTCCCCGAAAACACTAGAATGCGTTAGCTTTCTGCACAGCATGGCTCTATCACTTTTGAAGCAGAGCAGCTGTGACTGTTCCTTCTGTTCTTTTTCCTTTAATGTAATAAGTAGTAAAGGGGTGCGGGCAGTGCAGCTCGTGCAAAGGAGGAACCATCTATGCTACCAACTCTTTGCCTCGTCCTTCCTTCTTTAAGTAGGATTGGCAAGGGAACATAACTGAAGAATTACGGAGCGCACATGGAGAATAAATCTTCCTTTTTCAATCAGTCCAATACAGTGCTATTAAGCATCCTTTCTAGCTGACTTTAGTGCTGAAATTCAGTGTTCTTCAAACTTTTCCTAGCTGTGCACAATCATTCTTGCCTTTGTTCTTGTATTTGATACTCCTCTCATTGTGTAGGCTAAACAAACATCCTCATTTACCTGGTCTAACTCCTTGTCTTTATTCTTGCATCTCCTGGTGTCTGTCCCGATTGTTTCAACTTCGTTCAAGTTTAGACTCTCCCGAATTAATTTTTAATATCTTTGTTCTTGATCCTTTTCCATTTGCTATCAATCATTTGAGAAGTGTTCATTCTGTATGCCATTTTTTATTCTTTTGCATCTCTACCTAATTTTGGTCTGAGTTGCAACAACACAGCAACTGCTGTCTTTGTGACCAAAGACCTTTTAATAAATCTTCCTTTCTGAACTATGTCTAGCTTCTGTCTCTCATCCATCCTAAAATTCAGAGACGTGCAGTTAATTCTTCTCTCTCCTCACCAGCACATCCTTTAATTTTTGTAGGCGTCTCTCTTTATATGAAGTTCTTCCTCTATATATTTAATTTCAGTGTCAATTGTATCTGCTCTCATTTTCTTCTCATAGTACACTAGCCAACTTTCTTCCTAGTTGTTTGGGATAACAGAGTTGGAGGAATTAAATTCTAACAATCTAAATGACAAAAAGGCAATAAACATATTTTCATTGAATAGTAATGGGGTCAAAGATAAATGCATTTCTGCAAATCAGGTGTATAAAATGTTTTCACTGTTCTTGAATGTTAAAGCAGTCTGTTCAGCAAAATTCAATTTCTCTGGGTACTATTTTGGGAGAAACACAGCTTGGAGCTTTTTAATTGTGTAGATGTGTTTTGGTAGAAACTCCAGGTTATTAATTACATACACTAAGGCTAAACTGGAATGGTTAGTACTGCCTTTTAGAATTGAGTTTGTAAGTGCTTGTTACAGTGTTGGAGAAAAGAGAAAGAAACAGTAACAGTATGATTGCTCTGTTTGTGTTAGGATTTGATGAAGGATTTAAAAGAATTTCTGAAAAGTAATCAAGAAAAAGAAGGTATGGTTTGTTTTGACGTAGTTGACCCGCCTTGTAAGAGAATCAGACTTGAACACACAGAAGAAGGGCCTGACGATCTGAACCACAATGGAGCACTCCGGCAGATTCCTTCGGGTAACGATGAAAATAATGCAATGGAGAACTCAGCTCTGAAGGTTTGCAATGTGTGTTTGGGAATTCTTCAGGAGTTCTGTGAGGCTGACTTTGTTAAAAAGGTAACTAGCCAGTAGCTAAGCTTTATGAGTACTTTTATTGGAGCTTGTGTATGTTGGGGCCTCAGATTAAAAACACTATGCAGTTAAACAACTGAAAGAGATTGGAAAACAAAAGGAAAAAATTACCTATTTTGAATAGTTGAAATGTAGATGGCGCCACTCAACTACATACTGCTCCTTGACAATGTGCGGGTACCTCCTGTGCGACTGGGAAAAAACATTTGTCAGTGTCACCGTATGCCCCCCAGGCCTTGTCATAATGTAGGTTTTTAAAAAAAATAGCAGTTCAGATGCAATGGAATGACTGCTAGGAGCATATTTTCCTAAGGAAAGGGCTAACTGATACGTAGTTACATGAATTTAGGAGATAACCTGAGGTTCAGCTGCTTAGATTACCAGGAAAACCTCACTGGAAATGGTGACTTTTGCTATGTGAAGGGAAAAGGAGGAGGCATCGAATGCTGTGCTCTTCAGCTTAACTACACCTTCCTAAAACAGCATGAGTCTATCTTTACCGTGTGCTACTTAGAAAGCCACAGGGGAAGAAAATGTTTTTGATACAACAGACTGTAAATAACGGAGAAAATACGAGTTAGGAGAGAATATGGGCATAATGAGTGTTGCAAATATAATCTCTGAGCAATAAAATTGCTTATGTGACAAGCTGAAATATCAGCTGGAAAAATCTCGCTTGTGTTTGAGATGTTTAACAGAATTAGTTTAATAGCATATAATAGCATAATATATTTTAAAATGGGACTAAACAGAAAGCATAGTATATAGTTTCTGTTGTTGCAGTGCATGATGTTTCTTTTTTGTTTCTGTTGGCAGAGTATATAAATCTTTGCAGAATCCACTTTTAAGACTTGTTTCAGAGTTACATTCTTGAGTAGCAATGGAAAATCTGACAGCGTTTGTTAAGGCACCACAAAAAAGTGCTTATTTTATAAATAAATTTCATTATCTGAGATGTTGATTTCACCTTGAAAGCTCAGAGTCAGTCTTTGTTACCATTCACATGGATTTACAGTGATAACACTAGAATAAAGAATATCCTAAAAGATCATCAACTCAGTTCCATTGCTGTGTTTTAATATTTAATATTAATTTCTCTTACAGGTGTGCCAAAAGGTTACATCTGCTGACTACCAGTTCACTAGTTTTGTATTTTCTGTGTCACTACCCCCACAGCTGTCTGTCAGGGAGGTAAGTGTTTACAGATATTTCTTCATAACTTAAATGCTTATTATAGAAAGTAACTGTGGAATTTACAAGCTGGAGGTGGTTTGAATTTTAATTGCCATTGTTCAAAAAAACCAAACCCATGTGCTAGCACTGAAATCTTCTTTTTGGTGAGTATTATTTTAATTTATAAAGTGTCTGAGTCACTTCAGTTTTCAGTTAGCCCAGGAGTTACTTTACATCTGAAAATCTAAAAGGAGTTTCTTTAAACCCTCGGTGTGTTGTTCCCTTTGGTACAGATGCCGGCTCTGCTTTGTGGATCTTCTCGGAGAAGGAACTGCACAGCTGGTGCCTTTCCTGAAGTAAATGATAATTGGTAGTGCAGAATACAAATGAAGGAATTTGAAGATGAACTCTTTAACTGTTCAGCATTTTAAATGATGTGAAAATACACATTTTAATAGTCACCTGTCTTGGGCATTGTTGAAAGTCTAGAATTGTAAAACTAGAGTTCATAGCAGTTGTAAAACTAGCGATTTTGACGGCAATTTTAATCAAACTTAAATTGTTTACATTTCAGTCGTTTAATTACAGAGGATAATGATAATATGGAGGAGTATATAACCCTATTGGGTTTTTTTTTGGTGGAGGGAGAATACTAAGCATAGTGTAACTTGATCAATAAAATGACAGTTTTTGCTTAGTTGTGAGATGTTTTACGATGTTCCCCTGCTTTCTGATATAAAGTAATGCAAAAATACTATTCTCAAGTGCAATGTGTAAGTCTTTATGATAGATGCCTGCTGTGGTAAGATGTAGTAGAAGCTTCAGTGAACAAGGCAGAAAGAATTGTGGGTCTTCTTGGGTTTATATATAGACCTATGGTGTGGTCTGTTCTCATCCCACACAGTTTGGTTGTTAAATAATCTACTACACTGTTAGTGTTGATTTGTACTGTTAGTTCTGGCATCTTGAGCAGATGCGTTACGCTAACTTATATTCTTCTTCTAAGTCTTCTCGAACGTAAGAGTTTCTACTTCCCATCTGAAATTAAGCATAGTTAGTGTGTTTGCTGCAGCTGCCACTATGTCTGGTAAAATAATACCAGAACAAATTTTTCGTTGTCATCCAAAAAATGATACATGTCAAAAAACACACTTTCAGGCTAGATGAAGTATATGGATGCATGCATGTGTGCCCATGATGTTCTGTAAAACTCCAAATGTAGGTCAGACTTACCGCAACTTTATGCCTGGTATAAGCTTAGGTGTTTAAAAAAAGAGGAGCCGCCTTATTTTTAGGGTACTATTGATCAGTTATTTTCTTTTTGCAGTCTACCTTTGCTCGTCATTACTGAGACCTCCCTTACTCCATTCATTAGAGCCTCGATGAGCAAAACCAGAGTCATGCACGGAATCTTTTGGCTTGAGTCCCAGCTGCAATTCCCATGTTATCAAGCTCTTAATACGTTTCCATTATGCATCTTTAGCTTGACAGCTATAGTTTATCTAGCTTAAAAATATCTTCTTTTTTTTTTTCCCATAGTACAGCTATGTAACAATAGAGGTGAGGAAAGAAAAATTGGATGCTACCGTTCTTCCTTACCCTCCTTGTGGGTCTTTGCCAGAAAGCCTCGGTAGAGGGTGTTATTGCATTGCAGTTCTAGCTCAGCTACGTTCTCACACTAATCCGAACAAGCAGGACAAGTGTTGCCGTCTGCTTTTGAGGCAGCCTTGGCTATAAATGGAAGCAAAAATAATAGTTTGCTTCAGAGAGTTCCCCTTGCTGATTGAAATATTGATGATATGCTGAGACTGTGTGGACTGGGAAAACTGACTTGGCAAAGGCAGTTGGTAGAAACCCAGATTTATTACTTTATAGTAATGTTGTCTTTTGAGTGCAATAAATTATTAGTTTGGTAAGAGGGATGAGGTGTAGCTTTTAACCTGTCCATCTGCTTCATTCAAACTATCTTGTCCTTATGCTAAAGCAAACAAACAATATTACACTGCTTGGTACAAGCAAGGGAATAGAAGTTGTGGTGTGGGTCCAGAAACAAATAGGTGGAATGAGGTGAATGAGCAGGAAGCTCCAAAACCAAATCTGTTCTCTTTGGAAACCATTTTGGTTCATCTGGGGAGCAGGTCTGCATTAGGAAATTCCTGCTGTCCCTTCAGTTCCATCCCTTCAGTCTTGCCAAACGCTAAACCAGCTGTTTTGAAGACGTGAAAATGGGTGATGGTGGAGAGAGAAGCTCTTATAAATCATGCGGGTTTATTTACCACCTATCCGTTTATCACTTCAGAAAATAATTGGTAAAAAGAGGTCCTGTTTTACAGTTACAGAAAGGCAGCAAGTAATATAGTATGCCAAAACATCTCCGGTATCTCAAAACGCTTTGTGTTGAAAAGATGTCTTGTTAAATTCTGCTTTTAATTCTTTAACCTGCACTGTACAAGACCATATGTAATTTTATCATAAAAAGACACCCTAAAGACAGCCTCCCTTCCATTGACCTTTTGTATGACACACAGATTTTCTCTGACTTCTTTTTAACAAAAAATCAGAAACTGCCTCTTAATATTTCCTTCAACTAATTTAAGTATGACAGTTGTCATCCTGCCAAGTCTAAAATGTACGATAGGAGCTGAAGAAGGAGTGGGACATAAAATTTACATTTGCCTAGTATTTGTATCTGTAATGCAAAGAAGCTATCGCCTCTTTGCACAAGTAGGATATTTTATTAAAATAAATCATAAATACAGGAGTCCCAAGTTTATGTCAGACAACTATATTAGAATATGAAGTGAGTCGTGCCCTTCAAAAGGGTGAGTGTTAGCTCTGTCTCTAGTCTCAGTTGTGATCCATCATCCTGGTACTTGCTACAAGGACATTGATGCAAATAGCATCTGTAGTCATTACTCCCTGTAGGACTGTGTACACCTCATCATGGAATTCCCCATCTCGAAGCTCTTTTCTAATACAGTGAAAAAATGCTGTGGCTGGGATGGCACATGGTGTTTCAACTGTTGCTACTGTGAGATCCCTCAGATAGCATTAGAATAATATCCTGCAGCTTGTAATCAATATAGTGCCTGAGCTGGTGTATTTCAGAAATATATTTGCTGTTAAGCATTGCCCTGCAGGCTTGAGCTCTGTAATGAGCATTTTTCATTTTCAAACCACTTCACAAACATAAAGTAATTACGAAGTAGAGGGATCTGATCCCCTGCTTCACATACAGCTGGGAGAGAATAGAGCAGGGGAATGGAGGCCTAGGAGTAGAGGGGTTTGGCTGGCTTGGTGGTTGAATGTGATTTGGAATTTGGGATCTTTTGGCTTCTGTGCTCGCAGTACCCTAATCTGTTGTTTCCTCTTAATTGAAGGGGAAAAGTAATTTCTTTAGTTCTCTTTCAATTTTGAGGTCAAGAGAGAGGAGACAAAATTTGACCTGTGGTCTCCTTTTAGCATAGTTACTTGCATGCAGATGTTTTTCTGTATTCTGTAATTGTGCCCCCATAAATCAGGGGAAAAGAGTGAGGTTAGCCAGCCGCCCGAGTACCCAGCCTACATGTGCTTTAAATCAAGGCACATGAGATTTTTTGAATTGGCATTTGTCAAATGCAGATTTCTAGACCTGGTTGCATGGTTATCATATTCTCTAGTTCAGAATTATGTTCAAGGAATTTCAATTGGAAACTATTTTTATTTATGATTTTATCTGGGTTATTATGCAAACAAGATTACAATATACTTCATGGTGTTTTGTGAAGCAGTCTTACTCATACTGTCGACATATTCAGTATAATGAATCGCAGTGAATTTGAGTAAACAGTATTCTGTCAATACAACTATATTTATTTTGTTCAGTAGTGTGCTGTATCGTGTATCTAACAAAGTTTGTGTTCTTTCTCCGCCATCCCTCTTTCCCCTTAGTATATCTAGCACTTTTTTTAGGTTTCCCTCATTCTTTTAGATTTGCCTAAGAAAGGCCAATAGACTTTTTTGATGGAGTTCCTCTATCAGTATGTAAAATAGATCTATGATGTGGTTCCTTCTGATATGAATGAAAAGGTGACGTGATGCTGGCTCTGCTCCTTTAAGTTTGATACATGTTTTCAAACCTCTTAATTAGAATTATTTCCTTGAGAAGAGAGAGTTCTTATTTCAACAGGGTTTGGGGGGAGGTTATTCTTAAAGCACCATATAAGAAGAATTAAAGACAGGTAAGGGGTCTAAAATTCTAAAGAATTTAAATCAGTAGTGTTCACTGCTTTTGACATACCAACTCTTCTGGCCATTGCATGTGTGTATATGGTTGTATGACAAGCGTATCGAGTCACTTTTCTCTGACACTTTAGTAATAGTCTGCAGTCCACGGATTAAAAACTACTAATTTTGATTTTTTTCATTGTAGTTGTTTTGAGGGGCTTTTCTTATTAATTGCTTTTGCGCTGATAGGCATTGTGTTGAAATGGAAGTTGTACAAGTCTTCCAAATGCCTGTGTCCAACATCACTTTTTTTTTTTCCCCTCTTAATTAAAGACCTAATAGAAAGGCTATTTGAGGTCAAAGTTACAATTCCGGTTAACCGTAATGCGCTTTAGTTTAGTAAGGTGTGTTTTCATTGTGATGCAGAGAATGGCAGTCACACAGAGGCAAAATTTAAAGCCTAAAGCACTGAACAATTACCACACTGAAGTAATGGATCATCTTGAAGAATCCGTATGTCAGTACAAAGAGAAGTGAGACTGCAGAGAGATGCACCTCTAAAATGCTTGGCTGCTCAGAGCAGAGTATGAGAAAGATGCTTTTGGAAGCTTTTGACATAAGCAATATTGTTTGAAGTCTACAGTTTCTTGATCCCTTTAAATTTCGTTCAAGTCTGTTAGTGTTGCGCTGATTCGATGGCCGTCGCTCCTTTGTGTTTACTTCTGTATTTTTCTATTGTCCAGTCATACCACTGGTAACTTTAATTCTGCTTTTGACCTTTGTTATAATCATTGTTAATTCTTATACTGCTGCGTTCTGTCTCTTTTTTTAAGGCCAGATAGAATTTGAGGTGAATTGCAAAATGATGTCTTACAAATAAAACCAAACACTGATTCTATCTTCCCGCTTCTAGAGCAAAAGCTAAATTAAAATCCTAACGGTTCCTTTTCGTCTTGAGTTTTGAAATGATCTCTCAAATTGTTGGAGTTTTGAGCCTTAATTTCACTTGCTTTTTTTCTTTCTCATCTTCCTGGGCACGGCTGGTGACCTATAGTGTGCTGCTTGGCTGCTGGTAAAGCAGGAAATGGGGTGAGTAATTTATTTTGGCAACCCTCGTACCACTTCTACTAGAGATTCCTCCAGATTTAGAGAAAGGCAGGACACTCTTACTATAACTTTCTTCCAGCATAGCAGAAATGAGAAACCACATAATGCAGTGGATCTGCTGAGACAGGTGTGTTAAGAGAAAATTTTAACCAGGCAATTAATGCTATATTTTCAAGGTCAAGGCAGTTGCTTTCATATAGGGTTGCTTATGCTAACAGTTGTGCAATATGTAGACTCACTTCCTAGTCTTTGACCAAGATTTTAAATTACTTTATACCTTCAAAACTAATCATAAGGAAATTCAGAACTGAGATGTGCTGTCATTTTTTTTTAATTATTGTTTTTTATTGTCCATAGCTTTTACTGTCTGCCCGGCAAGAACTCTTTATATAGACACCATTTGTCTATATAAATGTTGAGCAGGCAAGAAGATGATTTTATAGTCTTGTCCAGTTTACTCGATGCTTGTGAAGGATAAGATGGCAGCTGGTTTTAGTGTTTGTGGTTGGCTTTTTAAATTTTTTTTTTACCTGGTTTGACCTTAATTGGGGTTTATTATCTCTTTTGCCTCATAGTGTGGTTATAGCTAGGACGTGGCATTTCAACTTGGAGTGCAGGCTGTCTGTCCGACTGTACAGCTTTGAGTTAGTGTAATGGTCCTGAGAGACGCCATGATGCCATCTGTGAGCCAGAATCTTCTTGTACACGGAAGACAAAATGAAATACAGACATTTTCATTTTGCCTGTATATCAGGTTTAGTTTACATTAATAGTAACTGAAAATTGTTACTCAGATAATGGTGAGAGGTTAGTAGTGTAGTGAGAAAGATAGTAGTGCAGTGGGTGCAAGTTAGATTTGACTCCTCTTTTTTATACCTCAGTGTTTTGAAATCAATTTAAACATTTGATTCTTTGTCTGCTCCAGGACACTACCTCTCCAGGCCAAAAAAAAAAAAAAGCAAGCATCTATTTTTAAATGTTAGTGAAAAAGAACACTAGGGAATAGAAACAGGGCAGAACAAGATATTCTTTAGGGTGGAAGCTGGACAGGAGGCTCCTTAGCAAGTACCAGAGGTGCTGCCCTGCAGGATCCAGATACTCAGTTTGTTGATTTACTATCAGTAGGATCTTGCCCCTCTTTGCATGTACCTTCTGTCTTTCTTGTCTTAACATAAGTGCTTATGTGACCACCCACAGAGCCGATAATCTCACTGATCTGGCTGAAAAACAAAACTTTTTTTTTTTGGATTAGGGTTTGCTTTAAATGGGTCAATGGGCTGGTGATACCTCCCTCTGCAAGTGCTGGCAGGAAAGCGTGGCCGGAGGCAGAGAGGAGGCAACAGAGTCCTAAACTGGTTCGAGCTGAATGTAGCTCAAGTAGTTACACCTTTAGCTACTCCCTGCCGAACCTTTACGTGTTTATTGGGAAGCATCTTATCTAAAATCCTGGTCTGGCCTTCATGTTTCCTCAGCACTTTGCTAATTCAATACAAAGATTCAGTGCCATTACAGGAGGTCTTGGAACAGCCTTCCATTCTTTCATGCCATGGTCTGTATGCTTAATACTCTTGTCCTTTTTCACTTGTGCATTGTCTGTTTACTTGGGACTAGTTACTTAAGTTTGTCTTGAAATACTATCTGTCATGTATCTGTCTTTGACAGATTCCTGTGCAAGTTATTATTTCTTTGTGTATGTGATTCAGAAAACTGGGCCTTTCCTTGGCAAAGGATGACATTGTTCAGCTGAAAGAAGCTTATAAGTGGATTATTCATCCCCAGTTGTCGGAAGAATTGGGTGTTCCTGCTGATGGAAAGGTGTTGTATAAATAAGAAAACAGTTTTTTTCTCTCTGTTGCTTTTTGGGTTTGTTTTTGTTTTTTTTTAATATGTGTTTGTGTGTATATATATTTTTTTATACACTTATATGTATCAGGGGAAAAATACATATATACTGGTTTTCCTCCATTAACAGATAAACAAGGTGTACCGCTCATATATTCACTGTAGGGGAGAGCAGGGGGAAAGTTCTTTTAACCAGAAATCTCCAAGTCTCAGTACTGACAGGTCCAATCTTCATTTTTGTACACATAGATCACTGCATCTTCTGAAACCATGGTAGTCTTTTGCTGAATCTCTTGTGCTTGGGTTGCCATCCTCCTTTTATCAATGAGACTTTTTCAGTTTTCTCATTTTCCAGGATCTCTCTTTTCCAGAGCCTGAGGAATGCTCACACATTCCTCCTTTGCTCTCCTGTTACTGCCAACACAGTTACTGCTCTGTGAAATAAATTGTTCAGGTTGTTAGCGTGTTAAATTCTATGGATACAATAAATTTCTGACATGTACTGAAAGAGGAAAGACTGGTCCTTGTTCACTTTAATGAATGCTAAAGACAGGCATGCTGGAACCTGTAATACCTGTAAGTAGGCGATAGAATTGTTTTTTCAAACCCTGTTTTCAACTTTCAGATTCTGACTAACATTCTTAAAATGTTTCTGAAATGCATTGACTGAACATGATATTCAGATGTTGCCAGACAAATTCAGAAACACCATCACCTTGAATGGAAAATCTCTGCAAACATGGCTACAGTTCGTGCTGAGGACAAAGCAATCTGCAGTTTTGACTCAGAAACAGTGACAGGACTGACCCCAGGACTAGACTCACTTAGTCTGTACTTTGGTTTCTCAGCTTCCATAATAATTACAGCTTGTCTTTTCCCAGAGGCGCTAATTGAAAACGTCCCCTTTGTCTTCATGAAGAAAGAAATGCTCAGTTACCCTGAAGATGATCCAAGAAAAAACAAACTTCTTACATACCAAGTTAGCAAAAGCTCTACAACACTTAGGCACTGAGCCACTCCAGACATCATTGTACGATAAAAGTTCCTTGTCTAGTGCTCTTTATCTACAAGGCACTCGAAAATTAGCCAATCTTTTCAATAGCCCTCTTGAGGTATTCTGGTTTCTGAATAACAGAAGTAATGACTGTTGTTTGCCCAAGGCCAAAGAGGGAATTGGGGGTAGAACTGAGATTACACTAGAGTTTCTGGTCTAGCTGTCAATCCACCAGGAAGTGTTGCCTTTCTTTGCCCCAAGGCCATCCAGTCATTGCGAACGAAGCCCCTGACAAAATTTTACAGTGGTGACTACTACAGGGCTTTTATCTTTATTCCACGCTACGCGCTGCTCTCCCAGAAGGTTTGTGAAGTTTAAGTGACCGTAATAGGCTTTGAGCATACGCTGTCTCTGAGTCAGTTCCCTCTGCGCAAAATGGGGCCGGTGTCTGTGATGTGTAGGTCACTCAAGTTTCTGAGTGCTCGCAGATCATCTTTGGTTACTTCAGAAATGCAAATGCTATTATGACACAGGTTTTAATGTCTTTAGATGATGTTGTTGAATAAAAGTGTTACTTTCTCTTTTGTCTACCTCTAATACTACAATATTACCTAATATTACGATAAGGATGCTGGAAAGTATCTTTCCTGTTTGTTTAAAAAACTATTACCTTCCTTTTGTTTTTTCTTAATTTAGAGTTTGTTTGAAGTTAGTGTCATCTTTGCTCACCCAGAAACAGAGGAGGAGTGCCATTTCCTGTAAGTTTTTATATAAATAACGAAAGATCCTTATCTAAATATTGTGCAACCTTGTTGGATTGGATTTGCTACAGATGAGAATATGCAATGTTTATAAACTAGAACGGGGCCTGCGTCTATGCTTCCTCATATTCAGACAGAGTTACAGAGCTTGAAGTTATGCCATCTCTGTCTGGTTAATTCTGTGCTTTAAAGCCAATGAACAAAATCATCCAGAATTTTGATTTGAACTGGAAAGAGAACATTCAGATAAGTTGTTCAATTTCAGCCTTTTCAAAGTCATTACTTCCATATAGCCGTATCATTTTAAAAAAGAAATTTAGATCATGTAGTTGCAGGTGGAGGAATCTTTTGAGGTCATGCCTGGGTTTTCCTGCTCTTACAGGAGACATGGATGGGAGAGAAGGCTTTGAAATGGGTTAATCCCGCTGAGCTGGTTGATTAAAACAAGCAGAAGTTCCCTGGCCACTGCACATAGTTTTTGGTCTGGCCTAGTAGAGCATCTGCTGTACACAAAGAAGCAAAATATTTCTGTGACTTTAGCTAGCATTTAATCTGATTTCTCAAAATCTAGCAGTGGTATGTTCTGGATAATTAGGTTCGCTCTTCCTATTCGCTGATGCTTCCCGGAAAACTTAAAGTTCACTTAGTTTTATCACTTGTGCTCCTACTGCAAATTAAATATTAGCGTAGAAAGAGGCTCAGCATAGAATTTCTGACTTCCCTGTTGCATAGTGACTTCATCTCTTGAGACCAGAGATTTCCTTTGCAGCCTTTATATATTTCCCTAATTTTGCCCCTTCTGGCAATTTGTGATCTTTGTTTGAATGCCCAATCTGACACCGTCTTGGTTTTCAACAACTGCATCCTTCATCCGTCTTTGGGATGAGGGAATGCGTGCTTGGTGACAGACCAGGTATTAGCAAGAACTGATTACCAGTATCCGCTGAGCTTCTTTCCTTTCCAGCTTCTTCAAGACTTGGCAAAAGGTGGAATAAGAAGTAGGGCTAAACTGCTGTTCTAAATAATGTTCCCTGCAATCCTGTAAAAGTTCAGAAGTTTCTGGATCCTGCACCCTTTTATTCTTTTTTATTTAATTTTACCTGATCCGTTCTTGTTTTCTGTACTGCTCTTCCTTCCTCTGAAAACTCTCAGCTCTTATTTTCGGCTCATCCTTCCATCATTTTTGTGACATTTGAAAAATATTGATGTCGAGCATGTTATGGAGCCGATGTTAAGGCTCTAAGCAGAGTAGCTGTAGAGGTGAAAGCTGTAAAGTAGGAGGAGTCCTCCAGGTGTGCTTTTGGGTGGGATTTCCAAGTGTGGAATCTGCAATTTCTCATCTCCCAAGCTGTTCTTACACAACTATGTGTAGGTAGGTGTGCTAAAATGCCCCTTGGTTTGACATGGAAGGCTGAATTGGCTTTTGTTAGTTTATATTTGGAGATTTGTGTTTAAAAGTAAGGTGATATTTACATTCCGGAAGAGGGAAGTTGTGATGCTTTGTACGACAAACTGGCCAGGCAAGTTGCTTGTACAGAAGCTGCAAGAGGTCAGACCTGCTTCCTTATAGCCTAAAGTAGTTACAGAGGTGTTGAAAAGCACCAGCAAGAAATGATAAATTGTATTGTAGGCTGGAAATCATCTCTAGCTGCATACATAGAAATCCACTCATAGGAACAGCAACTTCCTCTACAGTACTCAGAAAAAATGTTTCACTGACTCGGCTTTCACTTTCGCGAAACAACCAATAGTTTCCTTTTGAAGAGGCAAAGCACAAATGGTATTGAACACCTGGGGTTACTTTTTCTGTACTAAATTGAATTTTCCTATCCAGAAGCAGCAATTTGAATCTCCGGTTGGTAATGTGCATTGTCTAAGAACAGCAAGTATAGGTTTCAAGATGTCAGCAAATCTCGCAGAGAACTTAAACATTAGGATTGGGAAGGACTGAAAGCTGAACTTCTCGTGTGCTTTTCCGTCCCTCTCTAGATCAAGCAGCGCACACCTTCCACCATTTGTGGTTTAGGATAAAGTTAATTTTCAAATCTACTCTGTGCTAAGCTGTGGAAGTGAGATACTGGACACATTGGTACAAAGACCATGTACATGCTGTGCTTACAAGTCTGTCTGTTTATTTCTTTTTCTGTAAGAGTAGCAGCTAATTTTAATTTCTGTATTTAGAGCTACAGCCTGTCCAGACTGCTTCAAACCAGCGAAGAACAAACAGGTAGGATCGCTCATTGTTACATTTCTTTTCTGACATTCAGAATTTCACAGCAGTAGCTACAGCGAAGAACTTATCTGGGTATTCAGTCAGTGTTTAATGTCTGCTTTTCTTTCATCAGAAATCTCTTTGGTTTTCAGTTGTCTGAAAATAAAATTCTCTCCTTTATTCACTTAACACTTCTCCGCTTAGGAAAGCTAAGCGCTTAGTGCTTTTCTTTGGGTCATTCATTTTCCAGGCTGTCTAAAGGCCATAATTTTAGGAACGTTCTCTGTAAATACCTCCCTTAAGATCCAAGAATTTGATTGTTATGCATTAAAAATAGCATAAAAGATGATCCTCAAGCTCTCTGTGGGTAGAACAGTTCAGGTAAGTCACATCGTGAGGATGAGACTCCGCAGCTAAAAGAGAAATGATCACACTGCACTTTTCATGTCCTCTGATCCAAATGAAAGACACAATACACACAGGATGGTTTTATCCCGTCTGCCTCTGGACGAGGGGGAGGAAAGAGAAGGGACCTTGCCACTTGTTGCAGGCCCTGAGCACACACACAATCATTGATGGAAAAGAGGACATGGAAGAATAAAAAAACAGTTGGAGAGAAACCGATGTAAGTAGGACAGTGGGTGTGATCAGAAGGAGAACAAGTAACTTCTATCAGGAGCATCTTCTATGCAAAGCCTTTTATTCTTTCTGGTGAAGAGTCTACCGACATTTGGCAGAGGCAGTCTGACCTGGGAATTCTGCCTACTCTACTCCACCTGACCAATAAATGCAAGTCCTTTTTTAGCAGGATTGTATTGTTATAACGCACCACTTGCTGCATTGCTTTCCTTTAAAAGGGGGGAAATCCCCTATGAGGAGTTAAACCAGCAGGGCCTGGCTGTTAGAACCACACAGGCAACAAGATGTAGGGGAATCTAAAGGAAAAAATGCTGACTTTGAAGAGCCGTCAGAGGTTCAGCCTTACAAAGAAGCCATGCTTGAAGCTAAGCTTCAAGGGCTGCGTTAATCAGAGAAGTAGTGTAAAAACTGGGTCCTGAGTGAAAATTTGTGTGTCATCTGCTGTAGATACATATTTAAACCTGCTGCTAGTTTAAGAGTTTTCCAGCTCGTGTTCTGTGAGGAAGGGAAGTACTATTATCTCCAGTTAATGCCTAAAAAGAGAAAGAGCAGCTTTCCTGAAGGCATCTGGGAACTCTGTGTTAGAGCAAATTGTCCCAGTGACCCAGTATTTTTCACTGTATTTTTCCAAATCCCCCATCCAGTTTGCAAAAAAAGAAGACATCATTAAATTGGAAATTCAGCACTTGTTACAACATTTGTTTCTCCTATTCTAAAAACCTAAATTCTCTGTTTTCTGCCTCGTATAGTTTCCAGAGACGTGCTTAGCGTTTGTTTCAGCTAACCAAAAGGCAGAATATTCTGAGGAGCCGGAGTAGGTTTACTGGGAAGTGTGACAGTAACTTTAGACCTGCTGAAAGTCAGTGGCACTTGTTACTTTTTTCTGTGCGAAAACAGAATGAGGAAACATGCTACTGTTTGTACATGTCTTCTAGAAACAAGCTACTTGGTAAACCTTAATTCTACAACTAAATAACTGTTACATACCAATCTGTCATCTGCGTTAATTGTGTTGCTTTCATGTTGTGAGTAAAGTTACTTGAATATGTTTTGGCACAATTACCTGTTGCCCTTTGTTGCCCTTCTAAAGTTAGGGCTAGGATCATGGTGAATTTTTGCTGATGTAGAGTTGCTTTTGGGTATAAAAAAACACAAAACACAAGTGAAAAACTATATAGTGAGAAGTGTACTGTGTGTATGTTTTAGGGTTTTTTTCTTGCTTAGGCATATCCTTTCTTAGCTTCTCCTCTTGACTCATTTTTTTATTTCACTGTGCAGTCTGTTTTCACTAGAATGGCAGTTATAAAAGCTCTAGAGAAGATAAAAGAAGAGGATTTTCTCAAGTAAGTATATACTGAAACTAGTTCTTAGTATTGTGCTTTTGTATAGAATTAGGCTGGAGAGGAAAATATTAGGTGGGTAAAGGAGCGGTTGTTTAAATTCTGCTAGTTTACTGGTTAAAACATGTTGCATTTTCTATTCTTCTGGCAATACAATGTCATTCCAGACCTTTTATTTAAGGAGTAATTTTTAAATGCTTGAATTGAGCCACAAAGGATGGAAAACTGGACATGACACAAATGATGGTCTTTTTCCCATGAGTAAAAGTGCTTCGATTATCTCGGGAGCAGCCCAGGGGAGAAATTGTGGGTCAGAGCTGCAGTTCTGCTCTCTGCTTTCGGCTTTACGCCACTGCAGATCTCGGGGCTGGCATGGGATTTAGGATGGTTAGAAGTGAAAACAGTTTGCTGTAGCATTGCCCATCATTTACATTCAAAAATCTTTATGTACATCCCCAAAACCACAGAAGAGATTCAGAAATTGTGGAACTTCCTGCTGTGTTTTGAACCTTAGAGTTTGTAAAGCAAACTTCTCTTTACAAGAAAGACTTTTTCCTGTATTTCCAAAATGTTGGGAGCTGAGTTTCAAGAAAACACCAAGTGCTGTAACACGGTAAAAATGACAAGCAGTGGAAGACACCTAGAGACACTTTCTCTGTTGTTCACTGCACTTAATTGCACTAAGTCTTCACAGCTGTTTTCTTCGATTTCCAGCAAATATTTACTAATAGATCCTGAAGATAGTTTTCAGGAAGTATGAAGTTTCATTATTGCTACATCTATAGTGTGGTACATCATATTAATCACACTTTGGAGTGTTATGCTCCGATAATGTTTGATGACAGATTGACGAAAGTGTTTGCGATGCAGTATTCTTGATTTGCTTAAAGTTTATCCATTTCTTGGTGTTCCAGCTTGCAATGGGAATACTGAGTTTATACTGTTGCTGCATTTTGTGTAACTGAAGTCATCATCTTTCGTGCCATTATTGCTATGGTGATGCTCCATCACGTTCTGGTATTACTAATATTTTTTAATCTTCTTTCATACAGGCATTTTCCATGTCCCCCAAGTTCACCAAAGAACCTCTGTGTTGCTCTGGAAATTCAGTGCAATAATGGTGCAGTTTTTGTGGCTGGTAAATTGATTCATTTATTTGCTGCTGTGTTGTCTTAAAAGTAACTTTAAAATACTGCCACAAGATCCACCGTTTTATTTTAGGTTGCTGTGTTGGATGGTTTTATCAGAATTGATCTGTATGGAGAAAGAGACAGAGGGGTAGCTTTCTGCATATGATTTAATATTGGTTTTGTGATTTATAGTTTGTAGCTTGTTCCAACCAAAAACCAAACAAAAAAATGAAAAAACCAACTAACCAACCACAACCCCCCCGCCCCGGGCAGAATGTTGTCTTTAATTTTTAAAGAATTAAATCCAGAGTAGAATAATTTATTGCATACAGTGCAGTTATTTTGCTATTGCAGTAGTTGAAATGAGACAAGATCTTAATTTGTAAGCCCAGTTTCAGAGTTGGTATTGTCCTCTTGACCTTATCTTCGGTGTTCACTGATCGCTTCCCCCCAGCTTATTTGAAAAGTTTCAGAAGCTGTAAAACCAAGAGAACACCTGGTTTGTTGGGTTTTTTTGGTTTTTTAACCCACTCTTGTTCACATTGAAAGCTAAAATTATTAGAACAGGGAGTTGAGAGAAAAAAAAAAAATTATTTTCCTTTTTCCATTTTATGGAAAGAGAATTTAGCAGTGTGAAGCTGACTTCTGAATGATTAGTCATAGTACTTTCATTATATGCCCCAGTGAAACAGTATTAGTCAGTTCCCCCATTTGTTTGTGTGGGTTTTTCTGCCGATCAAAATGCAAGAAGGAAACTTTATTAGAAATAGGAAAATATGATACTGAAAACCAAAAAAATGAGACGACAGAGGCGCAGTATAATATGCATGGCTACTTTGAACTCATTTTTTATTTTCTATATGCAAAGTTTCAGATTGAAACTTTTTTGTGCAGGGGGGTTATTTGTTGTTCTTTATGAATAACTTCCTTGATTTGTGCATATTTTCACTTCTTATAAAAACCTGTCAATAAGAAGGCTCATCTTGGTCATCCGGGTCAGACTTGTTCTTGGGTTATCGCACTCGTGTCACGGGAGATGAGATGCTCGTGTGACATAACATAAGCCCATGACCGGAGTCTCTTTGCACGGCAGCTTTTCAAGGTTCTTGAAATTCCTACTGGTTTGTTTTTGAGACATTTTGCTTGCCTGGTTTTCCTTGTAATGCGCCAAAGCACTTTAGTTTGGGTTTCTTTTGTTGAACGTTCAGGCAATGGCAGAATTCGGATCGGAACCTGAACTACTTGATACGGGGAGGTGTGGGAACTTCTTCGCTTGGGACACGTGTACGTTGGTGCACAGGTGTATATATAACCCTGGTTCGGTGTACGGGAAGCTGGTTAAAGACCCTGCCCTGATTCAAAATAATCATTTTTCCATTCAGAATTAAGTAGACTCAGAATAAGTACTTGAACCTCTGGGTTTTCATTCCCAGTTGAGTCAAACTGCTTCCAGTTCTGTTGCTGAGGCTGTACCTGGAGGTATCACTGCAGGAACAGGCTCTCCAGGGCCACCTTTCAGCTGCCCGGCTCGATACCAAAACTCTCGTCAGTGCAGCAGCATCGGTTTCATCCTGTTGCTGTAATGCTCTTGCCTTAAAACAAGTTTAAGCCTGTAGATTTATTTTCGCTCCAATTAAAGTTAAATGTGTCATGCTGTGCAATACTGGAGGATTCGTACATTGCTTTAGGATGATTACAGGTAACACAGTTGTTTTTTTACAGGAAGATATAATAAATATTCAAGGAATTTACCTCAGACTCCCTGGATTATTGACGGGGAGCGGAAGCTGGAGTCTTCCGTCGAAGAACTGATTTCAGAGCATCTAATAGCAGAATTCAAAGCAGATAGTAAGTATCTGGGAGATCTTTTACCGTATATATTTCTCATCATTACTAGAATATTTTTTCTTCGTAGCTACTCACTTAATACAAGAGTATAAGGGGAAAAAACTATGTTTCTTTATCCCTCTCTTATCCTTTCAAGTCAAAGCTTGTAAACTTTTCCTATTTATGATCCGTGAGTAATTAGATGACTGCTTTATTTTATACGGTGTCTTTTATCCTACTAAAATATCTCCTCAGTTGATCTGATGATGCAAATATAATGGTTTTATGTAGTAGTATTTCTGCCTAGCCATACTTCTTAACGGTTGGTAATTCATAAAGTGACTTATAATGAGGTTTTTGCCATCAGCGTTCCATAATATCTGCCTAGCCTTCGACCACTTCATGTTTCTTCCCTTGATTCATTTATGTTCTTCAGTGCATAGAGTTCCACAAGTTAAATGCTTATCCAGGAATTACCCAGATGACATAACCACTGCCCATAATTTGTCATGTCCTAGACGTATGACCATAATATGCCTTTATGACCATGGAAGATGATTAGGTAGTTGCCATAATATGACCAGAGAAATGAGAGAGAATAAAAACTGCGGAAAACTTTATGCTGTGTATGTTCCCTATGGAGGAAAAAAATGTCAAAATTCAGTTTTTCAGAGGTGCTTTGGAATAGAGCTGCGAAGTTACCTCTAGTGCAGGGTTCAGTCCCCTGTTCCTCCTTCAGGAAAAACTTAAAGGTGAAGGGGGTATGATGAAGGAAACTAAATGCCCAACAGTACATTTTTGTAGCTTAGAAGACGAAAACAACAAGTACACAGAGGTTACTTTTCAGTTTGGACTTGAATTTTCTTCCTTTTTTGTCCAGGTGTGTGCGAGTAGCAAAAATTTCTCTAAAATCCTGGAAAGCATTGGGTGTATTTAGGATAAAAAGTTGTGTTTTGGAGGAAGACAGCTCAGTTTGATTTTTATTCGTAGACTTGAATTAGCTGGGTAAGAAATGAACAAAATTAATTAGTAAGTGGAATTCCTTTAGGATGGTACTGCGGGTTTTTTGGACATTTTCAGGGTTATAACAGTGTCATTCAAGCCAAGGAACTAGGAATGTTCTTCAAGAAACTTGTGAACCTGATGCAATAAACAATAACTATCCAAGATTTGTTTAAATACCATGCGGGCTTCATTGTTTAAAGATGTCTCTTTGAAGTATATTTGCAAACAAGTTTAGAAAGAAAATATTTTACCTTTTAAGCTGTAGAGAGTATTAAAAATGTAAGATAAAATCTTACCTCCCTTGTTCCAATCTGTTATAGGCTTTAATTTTTCTTCCTCTGGAAGAGAAGATGTGGATGTAAGAACGCTGGGCAATGGTAAGGCTTGGAACATCCCTTCTGAAACACAGAAACGAACAAAAGGGTCAACCAAAGCTCCCCTAAAAGATCTCGCTGAATGCTGAGTGCAGAACTTATCATTAACAAGGATGCGTTCCAGTTGCTGCTGGATTGGTAGTGTATTTTTTGTCATTGCTTATACTGGGGATCATCCCTGGCCCCGAGGACAGAAAGTGCAGCGATTGCAACAGATGTTTAGCTGAGGGAGCGGGATTTAGCATCATCTTGCACCTGGGCATTGCTGTAGGTGACAGAAAATAAGCTAATTAACTTTTTTTCTTATTTTATTTTTTAATTAGCACAGACTTGTACAAGATGTCTTCTGGGAAGTCGTAATTTGCACTTATTGCTGATACTGGGGTTTAGTAGCCAAAAAAAGTCCCACGTTTCTTTCCTTCCATCTGATGCTACATCCCTAAACCCGCAAGTCCTCTCCCTGTTCTCATAACAGCAGACAATCTTCGCACCTTCCAACCCTACCGCATAAATCCAAACGTTAATTTAGAACAACATGTTTTTTATGTTTTATGGCTGTGCATGTTGCCAGGAAGGCCCTTTGCAATCGAGCTTGTGAATCCTCATAGAATACACTTTACTGCGGAGGAAATGAAGGGGCTTCAGCAGGTAAATCATTTGCACCTCATGGAACTCATAAAGCATGTGTTTCATCTCTAACTGAGCAGTTTTGCTAACTGATTCTTTTTTAAATATCACAGACAATTAATAACTCTTCAGACAAAATACAGGTTCGAGATTTACAGCTTGTCACCAGGTCAGTATTTATCAGCGCTGGCAAGGGATTTCCAAGCGATGCTCTGGGAGTTCTGCAAGCGTTCTTGCTCACAGCGTTATATAATTATGCTTATATTATGTGAGTAATTAATTTCTTTTTGTTTAGAGAGGCACTTGGTCGTATGAAGGAAGGTGAAGAGGAAAAGACAAAGACCTACAGTGCCTTAGTATGGACAGACAAAGCAATACACAAAGAAGATATTGCATTTCTAGATGATATCAAGGTGCGTGCAGCTCTTTGTGCTGATTTATATAGTACCTGTCCTGGTGCCCTAGGGGAGAGTTTATATACGTGCAGCCATAGACGCCTCTCTGTGGATTTTGTTTGGTTGGTCTTTGGTTTTTAGGTTTTGGGGTTTTTTAATCAGGGTTCTTTTTGCTATAGGGACTTTCATACCTCCCAGTCCCCTTCTCACGCTTCCTTACTTGCCCACTGCCCGGCTGGTGATAGAGCTGGCTGGCCATTAGCCAACACCACAAATTACTGGATCATGTCGGCCTTCCAGTAGACCAAACAATATTATAAAAAGCAGTGAATGGCAGAGGAGGAAATCTGGCACCCGCAGCCCTTTCTCTACCTTGGCTCGTGTTTTTTGTACGTGAAAGGAGTGGAGAAGATCTTTTGTTCTGCAAGCTCTAAAGCCCTTCCACAGCCACAGCGATTTGGAGTTTGAAATGTTTATGGAAAATAACGCAAAGAGGCCGTACAAAGTGCTCAGTGTAACAAGCGCGCTGTGCTTGTGGGACCTTTCTCCAAATGATGGAGAAGTGTGGTCAGTTTTTGTTGTGCTGCGCTATTTCCTGAGGGCCCTGCCCATGAAATCGTTCTCAGCGCTGTTACGGTTCACTGAGACAGCAGTTGTAACTTTTTTTTTTTTTAGCGTGCCCACTCGCTGCCTGGAGAGTTGCCATTCAAACTGCTGCATCTCATTTGGGAAAGGGGGTGGGAAACAAACTTTCTAAAAGACGGTTACGAGATCTAATCTCATTTCTTTTCCCTCACTTTTATTTCTAGGGGGTTGGCTGTAGTTTAGACAAAGCGTTTCGTGGGTGGGATTGTTTTTTGTTGAATTGCCCCAGGCTCTCAGTGAGCTTCCAAATCCTGGAGTCATTCCAGCAAAGGACTATGGAGATTTCAAGGTTATTCCTCTGTATTTGTGATTCCATTAGCTTGTGTTCATATGAGGCCTCCTCATTTAGCCTCTGAGATGGCTTTCCTTTTTCCCTTTGATAAACATGGAAAAAATTAGACTTGCCTCAAGATTACTCAGCTACCATAATACAATATAAAAAAGATGTGACTGCTTCACAATACATATGACTCTCACAATCTGTGCAGTATGTTGCACATTTCCTTCCTCATTTATTTTGTTACCTTCTTGCGACAGGAATTAAAACTTGACCAGAAGACCCCTCTCCGGGTTCTTCACAGGAGGCCCCTTGCTGTAAGGTGTCGGATCATTCACACCATGAAATCCCAGTACATAGATGAGCATCATTTTCGCCTGCACCTGAAGACTCAAGCAGGAACGTATCCTTAGATACCCTTACGCAACGCATTTATGAAACAGCGCGCTGATTAGAGTCATTCGGGTAACGAGAAGTTTCCTGCTTTTATCACTGTGGTGTTTCTAAATCCCTGCTCTTCAGCAGCCACGTGTTGCTGCATAATATTTGCTTTTATGTCAGAATTTCACATTCGGGCCTTCCTTTAAAATTGCTACCAGTGTGTGTGATGACCGCTGTGATAGTTTTAAAGTATACGATAGCGATAAAAATGTACTGGTTAAAGATACACTTAAGCTTTTTCTAATTTAACTGAAAGCTTTTCACCTTAGAAAATAAGCTTTTCCGCAATATTTAATGCACTGCAATGCATACTGGAGCTTGCTGCTGCTTATAAGTTAAGAGTTTTGTCACGGAATCACCACTCACTTTGGAATAAAAGAGAAAATACAGGTGATTAGTGCAGTTTTTTGGCATTCGAGTTAGAAGCCAAGAATTAGGAAATCTTTTAAAGATGGGTATGGGCTTTACAGGACATTCACTGCCAATTGGCTTAGGAGCAGAAAAAGACTATTTTTTGCTTTGAGTGTTTTTCACCATACTTTTTTTTTTTTTTTCTTTTTCCTTTTGATTTCTTTGTGGTAAAATACACCTTTCCTTAGCGTGTATTTCCAGCTACATTAAAGAATTTGTGCATGGAGACTTTGGAAGAACAAAACCCAATATTGGCTCCCTACTGAACAGAACCACTGACATTCTGGAGCTGGATGTAGAAGTAAGTTGTTTGCTATTTCTCTTTCCTGGAAATTAGTAACGTGGTTGCATTTGTGAGATCGTTTCAGTGGAATTTCTCTAACCAAGTCAACATTCCTTGCCACAGTTAATAGAAAAATTGATGTTAATGCAAAAATCGTGGTTTGTACCACGCTGCCACATGTGACAGGCATCCTCTGCTGAATTTGCGTTGCAGAGGGATGGGAAGACGTAAAATTAATTGATGACAATTATTATTAGCACCCACTGAGCAATGTTACATGTACCACATCGCCTCTTTTCAAAACTGAGTCGAATAAAAATAGGAGAAGCTCAAACTTCCTCTTTCAGTGCTGGTTCAAACACAGCACGAAATTATATCTATTTGCTTGCTGGAGTCAGATGAAAAAAAGAATAAATTTGTTGTGGTTAAAAGAACGTACGTAGAGATACGGATTTAATATTTAACCTAGTGGTTTGGCGAGGTTTATTTTAAAATGGCTTTTCATTTGAAGTAGCCAACGATCAGCACGCTTGTTGTCGTGTATTTCTGGAAAACTGCCCACGTGTTACATTTTGCAGAACAGCCGTGTAGTTTTTTGCGTATTTTTAGTAGGATAATGCAGAAAGAGAAGTTGCAGAGGGCACTTCAGTGACTGCTGGAAACAGGGTTGGGGCTGATAAGCATCACTCTCGTATGGTTTAGTGTCGCTGGCGTTATCGGACATAACTGTCAAAGATGTCTAGGGACTTGCAAAATAATTAGTCACCTTACTAATAGTGCATTTTAGCTTGGCCTGAGAGCCTAATCCTTCGCTGAAGCTGTAGATTAGGCAAGGAGTAGCTGTGATTAATGCAGGCGGTCCTGGAGCCAAGGTGGTTAATGTGCGGCGTTGTGATGGCAAAGGGCGATACTCTCGTAGCGCAGGGTGTGCTGGTTTTGGAAGAGGGTGAGCAACAAGTTCATGCCCAAAGGGAACTGGAGATGTGGCCTCAGGGAGGAAAGACGTGATCCAAGTTGTAGTAATTACGACATTTCCTTTTATTAAAGTGTCGGGTGCGTTCTGTCCCTTTTGATTAACAGTTAACCACGTTGCCTGGATAATTCTTGCACATAATGCTTGACAGCTTATTCTTTTGGTCTAGTTCTCCTTGCTCAGGAGGCAGATTTAGGGACAGGTGACGGTTTTCTACTCGAGCCTTGCCTGAACTGCCCAATACCCGAATAATTCTGTGGCATTAATCAAGAAGTCGGTTGTTTTCACGTTGCAAAGGCCCATCTGCAGGATGGGTAGAAGATGAAGATGGTTCACGTTTTTTTATATATGTAAAATAGCAAGTCTGCTGATTTTTGCCTTTTTTTTTCCCCTCCTCTTCTAGTCCGTTGACGTTGACTGGCCTCCAACCCTGGATGATTAACTTCTCCAGCTGGGACGAGGAAGAAGCGGCTCCTCCGGTTCCTGAACACTTTACAGCTCTACAGTTTGGGTGCAAAGTGTTTCTCTTGAACGTTTGGATCATGTTGATCTGCCAAAGGATATTCTTACTTTGAATCAACTTTAAACACTCTGGGAGAGGTAGTGGTCATTCAGTCTCTAGCCTTATTTTTATTTCTTCTGTGCATAAAAAAGATTTTAGTAAGCTGGTGTATTGGTAATAAGTTTTTTAAAAAATAATTAAGAAAAAGTTAAATGGCATAACGTGCGAATGACGTACTGAGCAAGTACGTCAAATATGCTTTCTGCAGCAGTTTAAAATGTTTTAATTAAAAATAACCCTCCCTCAAGCCGGATTTTCTTAAACTCTTTTTATATTGGATACTGCAGCTTTCTTGTCTTCTTTTGAGATGGGAAAAATTGTCTCCCAGCCAAAGTACTTTTCAAAAGGGAAAAAAACCAGTTTTCAGAGGAAAACTTTGCATGTAAACCCAAGTTTTTCTTATTTAAAAACATCGGCGATGCTTCCTGGAAACAACAGTTGAGGTTCTTGAGGCCTGAACAGCTCTTGGCCCTGCTCAGAGTCCTGTTCAGGCACAGGGTTTCCCCATTGAGTCACCATGTGTAAAAAGATTGGGAATTCCTTGCTCTAAAGAAAAACAGGAATACCAAGAACCTCACAGTACAGGCAAATACAAAATGTACCAAAGACTGTTGGTATCGAGAGAGCAAGACAGATAATAAGCTTTAGTTTGTAGCATAATACATTTTTTTTCTAGTCAAACACCACCTGGGAACTTGCCTCGAATAGGGACAACCCGAGTTTTCCTCTTTGCTTGCGTGATTTTAAATGTTTCCTGCAAAGCAACACCTACATCTCTAAGGAAAAGCCACTTTGATGCTTGTGCCACGTTTATCCATTAGGAAGAGGCTTCTGACCTGAAGTACAGAAGAGATTTAAACTATTGACAAGAAATTAAGGTTTGGAATTTAAGGGCTCTTCATTAATTAACATTTCAGAAGTAAAGAGGGTAATATTTGCCAAGACAAACCACTGTTTGGGGACAGGGAGGATGACAGAGATGTCTCACCTTCCATTCACCGCTGCCAGGACCTCACATGAAACAGCTGCATGAAAACTGTAGCTGAAGGCTCCAAAAGGCATCAATCAAAACATTTTCAAGGAGATGCTAAAAACTGATCTTGAAAAATGAGTCTAAATATTACACACTCCGCCTGTGATGGGCTGTCAAAACTTGACTCTCATCATTTGTTTTCCTAGTCCACTCTAACATGTAGGTCAGAAGCTCCTGGTTTTCCGACACAAAAATAATAGGAACATGATTCGGACAGCAATAGTTTTTTGTTTTTAATCTTAAAGCTGTTATGAGCAACAGATTCCAGGAGCAGTTGTCTCAGATAATAATCTGTACCCAGAAAGGAAGTGTCATGAATGATGGAAAACTTAAGAAACTGAATGCAGAAAACAAACAAAAGAGAATTTCAGTCTCATCTCAGAGTTCTTGAAACTAAAAGTGAGCTAAAATATGATTTATAAATTCCAATATAAGGGCAATGAGGCCGAAGCAGCGAGCAGTGTAGCTCTTGTGCACTGTACGTTATCGTGGTAACGGTGGCGATCGCGTTAAGAGGCAAAGTGCAGATATTCAAGGCCATAAATATTGCACTAAATGTGCTGAGCCTGATCCTTTGTCCATACAACATAGAGAAGTCCATCAAAAACTCCCAAATTTCTTATTTTTATGATAAATGTGAAGTATCCAAATGAGGGGGGGGAAAGCTTATGATGGAAATATCTCTACAGCTCTTTAGTTATTGTCTGGTGATCACGTGAAAAAATGAAAATCACCAGACATGATCTGGTCTCCTTGAACTTTGCTTCAAGTCTGCAGATTGTAATACAGGGTAAACACTTTGACCGATCAATCTGTAATGAATATTGCAGCAATAATATTCACGTTGTACTTTGGCCTTCACCTTCTTTTGAAAAGCGAAACACCTTCTTTGTGAGTGCTCAAATAGGATGTTGTGGGAGAACAAGATTTAACTTTGTCCCCCAAGTGACTAGAAAGTCACTTGTCTTACCACAAAAAAAAAATCACGGAGTGCAGATGTTGCTTTACCTTTTGTAGTGAACAACAGTAATGGTGAGCAGAATATCCTCCAAAAAGCCCCAGGATAAGGAACCCGTAACCCACCTGGTGCCACCGCTCCGGCTTTCCTGTGCTGAGGGATGTCTCCGATCTCACAAGGGTGCAGAAGCTGAGTACTTGGCATAACCAGTTTTTTAATTACCAAACCGACTCGTTTACAAAGGAAAACAGAACTTGGAAAATATTTAATTATACAGTAAAAACAAATTGTGCTATTGAGAGCTTACTATGAAGTGAGTAAAATGTTTACATTTACTATGCTTACAATTGAGAACTTCAAAAAAAACTGAATAAACAACACATTTCAAGCTTTCTTTGTATTTCTTTGGTCTTTCAATTACTCAAGACAGCAGAGGAGCTCCAGAAAAAGGGAGGCGTGATGCAGGAGTGAGGAGAAACCACTTTAAAACCTGGAGATTTAATTCTTTGCATTGTGTACCAGGAGCTCGGGGATGCATTTTTCCAAAATTAACGTGGTCTAAGGAGCACGTTCTGTCCAACCTGGGGAATTGGTGTCACGCGTTAACAGCAGCGGCACCTTATTGCTTCGAACGCGACGAATTCCTGCGGTTAGAGAGTCATTGCTTTCCTAGGAACCAGCGTTTTTTGGAGTTCCTTTCTGCCTTGCATAGAACTGTATGTCTCAAGTGGCTTTTTTGATTTGGGGTCGTGGGTTTTTTGTTTATTTTATACCCAACTGTGCTTTTTTATTGCTTCATTCCATGGGGCGGCTTTATGTTGGCAAACAGTAACGATTAGATTCTTCAGCCTTGTCTGCCATATAAAACACCTGTATAACTTAAGAAATACACTCTCATATCGCTTGCTGTGTTGCTTCTTAAAATAATAATAATAATAATAATAATAATACTAATACTAGAATGGCCAAGCCCTATAATGCGGAGTAGAGTGTCTTACCCAGCCAGTTACATCCAGGCGAGTTGTGACCAAACATCTCGCAACTCAGGCTAAGGATGAAAACTGGAAATGGAGTGGAAGGAAGTTCCAGCTTCTGACACAGAGAAGAGTGTTTTTAGTTAGTGCTGACGCCCTAAAATTGTTAATAAATGTTATCTGGGACGGCCCGGGGGGCGGCCCCAGAGCTTTTTTGCAAGGAGGCAGAGCGTGAGCCTTTTTTTGTTTTTTAAGCAGTCACTTGCATAGCAGGAAACTGCTGGGGTACCTGAGGAAACAGGGAGATGCTTCGCCTCAACATATTTCTGCAGTTCAAAATAACATTATACATCACAGCTACACACACACAAAAACAACTTGCAGAGAAATAAGAGCGTGCTCCCTTCCTAAAGCAACAGGGGTTTATCATTTCAAATAGTGCACTTGGTCTGGCGTGCAGAGAAGTCCATCCTTTCTGTTCGTTCTCTTGTGCAGTGATGCATTTACAACAGAGCGAGACTATTTTAAAAAAAAAAACAAAAACAAAAACCTCAAACCTTCCGGTCTTTTAAAATACATCTAACAATGACATAGTCATTAAAAAAATTTTAGAGTAAATTTGCCTTCAAAGCAAATGGAGTCTGGTGAAAATGTGGGGGAAAAAAAAAAAAAAAAATCAATGTATGATCTTCTTTTACTAGAAGAATATTGTATATGGAAGAGCGTAAGAAACTTAAATCTTTTAAGAAGTTGAGCAAAACTGAGTCGTTAGATGAGTCTGAGCGAGAGTGCCCACGTGCAGGTTTTTTTCCTAATTTCTGTCCTATCAAAATTCAATTTCCATAACAATTTTAGCCCTGTGAAGGATGTGAAATTTAACCCTTCTGAAGAAGTTTTTACAGTCCCCAAAGGTAAGCAAGATTTAACAGTTCCCTTTCCCGACAGCGTAAAAAATCTGCATACGACATACTTTTAAGGCACAGAACCCCAAACCCTACTCCCAACCTCTCGTCTTTACAGGCACCAGTCTTTAAGCTGCAATATATAACGTCAAGTTATATCATAAAACTTGCATAGGAGCATTTGGAAGGAGAAAGCGGGGACTCCAGAAGGGTAAGTTCCTCCTCTTCACACAGCTGAAGAGCTCTACGTACCCAGTTCCTCAGGGGTTGTAACTTTGTAAGATGCTTTCAAGTTGGTAGGACTGATAGAGCTCGTCGGTGTGGACACCCTCGGTGTCGTAGAACTGGTTGTCTGCAATGCTGTTCTGGTGGTTTTGGAACGGGTTGGTGGATAGTCTCGAGTCGCTTAAAACTTGGTCTATAAAACCATAAACTCCTGGATCAGGTACGTTAGGCTGAGGATTAACAGCTGTGCTGCCCGGGGCTGCTCCAGGCACCTGGTGGAGCTGCTGCCTGGGGTTGCTGGTGTTCAACACCGGATTGTACTTGTCAAAGTTGATGCTGGTGCAGTTCATGTCATCGGTCTCCATGCTGGTCGTGGAGACGCTGCCGGGCCCGACGCCGTTACCAGAAACGCCCTGCACGTCTGCGCTCGCCGCCACTCCCAGCCCGTTTGCGCCACCGAAATTCTGGTAGAAACCCGGATCCTTCTCATCGGGCCAGTTGAGGGGGTTGTCGTGGAAAGTCGGGAGCGAGCTGCTGCCCGGAGCCGCGGGTTGAGCCAGCTCGAAGCTGCTCTGGGGGTGCGCGCCCAGCAGGCTGCCCGGAGCCGGGGTGCTGCACCAGTGCTGCCAGCACGAGGAGAGCGGCTCCTGCTTCCCCGCGCCCGCGGGCTGGTTGGGCAGCGGGTTGTAGAGCTGGCTGCTGTTGGGCAGGCTTCCCAGCCCCGGCAGCAGCAGCGCGGATGAAAACAGGTCTGGTTCTATAGAAAGACATGACTGCGTTTTAATGCCATTTAAAAAACGTTTGTAATTTTAAAAACGGTAAAAAAGCAAAGCAAAAACAGTGCTATCTTAGTAAGAGATGATATCACAGAATGTCAGGGATTGGAAGGGATCTGGAAAGCTCCTCCAGTCCAATCCCCCCGCCGGAGCAGGAACACCCAGATGAGGTTACACAGGAAGGTGTCCAGGCGGGTTGGAATGTCTGCAGAGAAGGAGACTCCACAACCTCCCTGGGCAGCCTGGGCCAGGCTCTGCCACCCTCACCGGGAAGAAGTTTCTTCTCAAATTTAAGTGGAACATCCTGTGTTCCAGTTTGTACCCATTGCCCCTTGTCCTATCACTGGTTGTCACCAAGAAGAGCCTGGCTCCATCCTCGCAACACTCACCCTCTATAAATTTATAAACATTAATGAGGTTGCCCCTCAGTCTCCTCTTCTCCAAGATAAAGAGACCCAGCTCCTTCAGCCTGTCATATGTGCAATTGCACTTTTGTACTTGCTTAACTGGGTGGACCCCAAATTTCTAGGCAGCAGCACGACGGCTATTCCACCCGCCTACCACCTCTGGGGGCAACAGCTCCATTTAACTGAAGAACTGATGGGTTTAGTGTGTAGAGTCAAAAGTAGCAGAGTCTCACAGGAAGAAACTCTCAAGAGAATATTAGAATTCCAAGCAACGAGGTGGGAGGGCCGGCAACTGAAGGTACATCTGAACGCACCCTCTGAACACAGAGAAAAATCAGTCATTATTTAAATTAAGGCTGCAAGCCAGCAAAGCTTAAGGATGAAGAAGGTGTAGCCCTCTCCTGTGCCAAGGGGAAGCTGCCATGGCTGAGGCTTTGAGAAGAATCTGGAGGAAGAGGAGGGGGGAAGTAAGAGAGCGGAATTCCTGCTGCCTTGGGAGCCTCAGTGCCCCCCATAAAACGCCCTTCCCGCAGCAGTGGGGCAGGATTTTGTGTCAAACCGCTGTCGGATCGGGACATGCAAAAACCCACCTTTCTTAATCAGCTTCCCTTCAGGAGCCACAGCGGGGAATGGAGCTACTTTGGGCCTCTCTGTTGCGTTTGATCCTGCGATGGAATAAAGCACAAATGTTTGCTTTTCTATTAAATAACTCCATCTAAATCTAAGCTCACCTGAACAAGAAAAAAACAAATATTTTCCTTACCACAGTCCTGTATGAGCTTTTGCCAAGCCAACGTCGATCTTTGCCTTTTGGCTTTGTTGCCATACGGGTCTACAGAGAAAGGAGCAGAAGGAAGAAGTGTCAAGTTTCTCTTTGATATAATTAGTAAAGAAACTTACTAAAACTTATACTAGTGGCCCCTAATTGTAGTAAAATATATTTAAAGAGAAATATTTCAGACATGACAGCACTAACCGAGCCAATGTTATTAACAGTGATTCTTGATATGCACACTGAAAGAGGGAGCAAATTGACTACTGTTACTTTTAAAAAAAAAAATCTACTTTGTAGCAGTAATGTGGTAGAATTCTTACTAATTAAGCTACTGTTTATTATCAACACGAGTTCTGCCCCGATAGCGGCTTTTCGGAAACTTGGAAGGTACCCTTTTCATCTGGCAGGTATCTGAAATCCATCGGTTCGCTGACTTCCTGGTCCGAAGGTCTTCGCAGCTGCATCTTCACCGTGACGGGCTCGGTGATGTCCCTGAGAAACGGCGGCGTCCTGAACACAATCGCAACTTGACGGTGAACGTCGGCTTGGGAGAAGGAACCTTTGGCCTCCCAGTTGTCCAAGACAAATCTGACTTCTATGTCATCTAGTCCATGAGAAACACAAGATGCTTGTTAAGCTGAAGGACTGAAAACTTGCCACAGGAAAAAAAAGGGGAAAGAGGAATAATAAAAGGAATCCGACTCAGGATTCAGATGCAAAGTGACTTTAAAGGCACTGAGTATCTTTCGGAGGTGCTGAGAGCCCTTGAACCTCGAAGCTCTTCTGCCCAGCGATAAAACCAGACCACTTACACAGAAGTGTGGTGAAGGGCTTCAGTTCTCCGGCCAGAAAGTGGCAGCGTCAGCCATTTGGGACAAAGGGAACGAAAAAAAGTCAAGATTACCTTTCTGAACCTTGTCACACAGCAGAAATATTTCATCTCCTCCTTTTACACTTCCACAGTTCTTGTTCACGCGACAAATTCTCAATTCTGCGGTGTTGGGAGCTCCTGGAAAGGAACAGGTAATAAAGAATTACTGTAACTTCATCACTAGTGAAGAGGTGGAGCTGGGAGTTCAGGCACAGGAAGGGAAGGCAAGAGCTGGAGGAGCGCGACACAACCCAAAATCCACCCCACACCAGTCGCTCCGTGCAGGAGATTCAGATGTTCTGTGGTCCTACAGCTCTTAGCGCCTCCAGACTCAAGATACCAGTGCAACTGTGCCACTTACCCCCTAAATATTCTAGAATGGTCTCAAAATACTTCCCCGAATGAAGCTACTGTGCTCAGCGCTGCGGCCCTTCGAGCTGCAGAATTCAAAGCAGTTCTTTGAGAGGCCGATTACCTGCTACCTGGGCTAGCAAGCCAAGAAAATTCTCTTATTTGACTATCAGACATGTTTGGTCATCAAATCTCTCCTCTGTTGCCCTCTCTAGGGGCTCGAGAACAGGTCTATGAGTTTAACTGTCATGCCTTTACTCAGGAGAGCAGATTTCATCCCCAAATGCTCAAATTTCAAGTCCAAACCGGCTGTATGTGGATGTTTTGGATGCAGAGCTGCCCTGGGGTACCATCGTATGTCGCAATAAATGAACCACCAGCCAAATCTGCTCAGTGCACCCCAGCAACCCGATGGCCACAGGGAATCGCGTGGGATGGACACAAGTTCTGCCCGACCGTGTCCGGCCCCGTTTGGCGGCAGCAGCTTTTCCGCAGGGTCAGTACGGACAACGAAAGTTGCCAGAACGAACAGCCCCCCCTGAGCTTTGTGGGCTGTGTGACCATTTATTTTAAAGGGCACTAATGGCACAAGATGGTGATGCAGAAGTGACAAAGAACAACAAAAAAAACCCCAAACAAACAGAATGGAAAAAACTGTCTAGAATTTCAAGGTCACCCCCCCGTGCCTATAGGCTGTGTCGATACTTTTAAGTACATGAGCACAGACCAATTTTAAGCCTCTGTCTTCATTTAACATGCGAAGTAACTGATGCTCATTTTTCTGCTGCTGTCTGTGACTATATTCATGGTTTACTGCACCTTCTTCCACTCCTCAAAATCCAACAGAACAAAACTACACTGTGCCATGATGTTCTCTCATCTCCTTTTACCGAGACGTGCTCCAGATGTATTTAAAACATCTGCGAGGATCTGGCTGGTGCCTAAAAACCAATCCTCACGCTGCCACAGCGACCTGAGGCTCCACCACCACGCGCTCCCTGCTCCGGGCACGGAGATAAAATACAAAAGCAAAGCTCATGGCGTCACCCTCCAAAAAAAAATAAATAAAGCTACTTTATACTCTTCTATACTCTCAGTTTGAGTCAAGTCCTGCCCGATTGCTCACGGTACAGTACAGGTACGCTGCAGAACAACACACGCTACGCTTGAAGCAGAGCTGCTGGTAACCTCAGCCCCCAATTACGTAGTTACTATCTGCTGCTGTTACTATCACTACTATTAGGAGAAGCGGGTGCTACAGCCTCATTTACTACATGACATAGGCCACTTCATTTGCTGAATGAATCAGAAACTTTGAAGGGAGGGGAAACAAAACAAACCCAGAAACAGCGCAGGATCATATGATTGGCAGCGTCATCGCGTGTCTTTCACAGGAAGGGTAAATTAAGAATTGCAAGAAACGGCCTAATTTTACCTTTGTTTCACTTCTGTATGCTCAAATAGCACTTGATGTCTTTTTAACAAGCTTTTGGGAAGGTCTCCTAGGCCGGAGTTTGTTCTTTTATCTTTAGACGAAGAATTGGGAAGGGAAGATGAAGAAAGTCTGTGTCGGGGCAGAAACGCCGCGATCGGCACCAGCCTCGGAGCGACACGGTCCCTGTGGCCTCTTCTTCCCCCATCACCTCGACTCTTGCCCAATTCCTGCTCCTTGTTCCCCAAAAGCACATCCCTGGTGACAAATTCCTAGAAAAACGAGCTTCTCACCAAATATCCCGTCACTTTCAACAAGGGCGGAACAACGCTCTCTCGAACAGCGTTTCTCAGAAACGGCAAAGCTGCTTTATGTGACTCTTCCCAAGAGTTTTCAGCCTGGTAAGATAACGCAACTTGGGAAATTTCTCTTTGAAACCAGTTAACATCAGACGCAACTGAAAACAGAAGCTGCCTGTAATACTGAATTTTATAAACTTGCAGGATCTGCCTCTGTATTACATTCATATTATTCTTGTGTATCTCTACTATAGCAGGTAGAGACTACAAAGTACTAGAAAGTTAAGAAAATACTGGATTTAAAAGGTGCAAGCTCTGAATACCTTGTTGTTCCTGATCTGGACAGATCTGTGAAAGCTTGATATCCAACAACCTAGGACTTGCAAGCCTGTTGTACTGCACAGTTTTATCTTTTATCTACAGTTACAACCTGACCTTACCCAGCCCCGCGTGACAGAGCAGGTTTAAAAGGCCAACATTTTAAAAAGAAGTTCAGACCCAGGCAAGAGCCGCATAATTTTTATGATCTGTGGTCGCGGCTATGCGCTGTTTTATTTACACCGCTGCTACGTTACGTGGAGGATTTTAGATACCTATAGTATATCAGCAGCTGCCCACACACTCCCCCGCTGAAAAACCAAAAGCTTCCCCCACCACGCAGCGATCTGTCATCTCAGCAGCTTAGCAAAGGCTGACGTCAAGCAACGCAGACGAGTAATCATGATTTGGCACATTTCTAAATGGCATCTGAGGCATAGCTGCAAATCTCGTACATCAACTTTATCTCAACCCTAATTACTCCAGTACTACAAGGGTTCTCACTAACACAATGCACACGGGTACAACTTCTGGGTAATTTCTAGAATTAGATGAGACTAAGAAGAGACTTAGAAGAGACTCTAAAAATACCAAGAAGACCCGAGTTCATGTTCAACATTTTCATAGCAACGCAATTCTAACATCAACTTTACGAACTGGAGACCTCATTTTATTCAGGAGCTTCTGCTAAAGTAATGACCTTAAGTATTTAACGTGGACATAATTTCACTGCAGAAATAAAAACAACTGCTAGAAAGTTTCCAATTACTAAAATAATTCTGCTGTTCCGCTCCAGGAGGGAAGTCCAGTGCATGCTGAGGGTTAAAATCCTCAACTGCAGCAACCTGCTAAAGCCGTTCAGACGTCCAGTTTTGTGGAATGAGGAAAATGGTGCCAAGAAGGAGCATTTCACTTCTGCACTCTGCAGAGCACAATCAAACATTCCCTCCTTACCTGAAATACACTGAAAATAGCAACGACCAGGATGCAAAAGGGACACAGAAAAGCGCTAAGGCCATTTCCCACTGGGATAAATCTTGAGAAAGAGCCACAGAAGTGACCCAGAGACCTCAGAAACTGGCCTGAAACTTTTCATCCCAAGCAAAAAAAACAAAAGGGAGGAAAAAAAAAATACCACGCATTTGACTGAGCTGGTACTTACTGTTGTCATAGATGGGGTTGGAAATCAAAGGAGGAAGAGCTATGGTGTAGTTGCCGTGTTCGTCGGGAAGGAAGGCTTGGAAGCAGAGGCGGACGACGTTGAGATCGTACTCATCGATGTTGTGCAGCTGTTCTTCGGGCACTGAACGGCAGAAGGAAAGACAAGACAGCTTAAGTCACCAAAAGCAGCAGTAATTCCTCAACAAACTGGGGATGAATCTCCACCGGTAAAAGATGGTTTTACAGGGGCTGCATGAATAAATTCCTTGTACGCAGTAAATGATACAGAAACCTTTTAACGCTTTCCCTTCATCAAACGAGGCGAAACAGTCCCAGACCTCCAGCTGTTTCTTGCGTCTCGTTTCCTCACCTTGCCTTCCAGACCAGTCTCATGCATCTACGGTTTAAAAGTCATGCCCTGGCCACGCTTCTCTCTCACTTGTGCATGATAAAATTTACAAAATGAAGGCCGCTGCCAAAGGGAGATCTTTCAATACAAATAAGTCCTAAGACGTAGCTGAAGACTTTCAGCAACAGCGAGAGATTTCTGCTACATGAAATCATCGTTTTCCTCTAGAAACCGAGACGGGAAAACAATCAGAAGGCAGTTTTGGGGGCAAGAACAAAGACGAAACAACACAAACTATCTCCTCCCGTCCCATCAACACTTCAGTAGCTTTCAGAATACTGATAAATGGTGTCATTATGATATAATCTCATAATACAACAAGCAAACCCTTGCTGGAAAGGATCCATTTCCTTACATATTCTTCCCAGTTTAAAACGTTAATAGCATAACCCAAGCTCAGCATTTCAGTTTCGTTCATTTTTCCACTTATTTTTATTTCAAGACATAGGACCTAGGATATAATCACTGAACATTTCACATACTCGTAGCTTAACAGGTGATTCTGGGATCAGCAGCCCTCTCTGAATTCAAAGCTTTCCTTTAAGGCCTGACATTAACTATTATGTTGACATTCAATGAAAAACCGATTTAATTTCATTTATGTAGAAGTACTGGTAATTCAAATCATTTAAAGCAGCTCTCTTTTTTCCAAAAAGGTTCGAAGCAGCAGTCAGACACTCGCAATTCCCTACGGTGACCGTGTGCCAAGTCCACGGGTCACCACCTCTCGGCTTCACTCCTTCCCCTGCCCTTTCAAACGCCTCTTGGAAGAATAAAAGATGAAACGTGCCAGCGATAAGAAGCCAGGGGATCACCCGGTGCTGATTAGATTGCAACGCTCCGACCTTGGGCGTTTATCAGCGGGTCGGTCTCCACCCCGCCACGAGTGGGGTTCCACAGGGCCCACTTGAATGATTTATTCCTTTCACCTTCTGATGGTGTGAAATAATAAATGCACCCAGCTCAGAATATTTTCCACGGGCGTTTTTAGTCTTTCTTGTGGCCCGGATAGCTCAGTTTCTCCTGGTCTCTGCTGTAAAAATAAAACAAATCACCTTTCCCTTTTCAAAGTCCATGATCTGAGGTATTTCAAGACAAATACACCAGTGAGTACAAAACTAAGCGGCAATTACACATGTAACATCAGAAATGATGCTGCCATGGGGAGTTCTGCCACTGTATCACCAGATATGCCAAGTTCTATAATTTAAGGTGTTTCATTAATAATAACTTAATAAAAACAGGATCTTTGGGAAACAGGTTTGGCCCATACAGCTGTTCAGCCTCACACAGCTTTGGCAAGAAACAGAATTTCTGTGTCCAGCTCATTGTATTACAGCAATAAAAACCAACCGCTTCTAATTTGACTTTTCTTATAAATGATTTAATACCATTTAAAAAGATCTGTAGTTTGAAAGAGGAAGCGCTCAGTCAAGACTGATTCCTCTTGGACTATTTTTAACCGGATGAGAAGAACATAACAGAGCAAAAAAAAGGAGAACAAGACAGCTGCAACTCCAACTTGTGACGACACGATTAAAAATATAGAGAGGCTACATTCCATCCTTCCTGTAAATTTCAAACCATATTTCATTCCCGTCTAAAAGACAATCGTGCAAACAAAATAAAATGTTGTTATTTTTAACAGACATCTAATTCTGCTCCCTGTCGAGTCGATTTGAGAGTGGCCACTAACTTGAGCGGGTGCGGGCTGACACCTTCAGAATATTAAAAATAAACAAAATCGAGGCAGACAAACAGCCTGACTAATGCCCAGAGCGTGGCCGTACGGAGGATGCTCGTGTTAATTCACCGACTTCTGTAGGGAAGGACAACAGACGGGGTTAAACCTGACAAACCTGAATTTATTAAAGTTCAGAAAAGACTGGCGGAGAAGAGCAGCTGCTCCATCAACCCCTGCGAGCTCGGCGGTGAAACCGGTGACGTGACACACGTGGGGTTAAAAAAGCGCCGCAGGATGCGGCGTGTTGAGGGCAGATACGGTTAAAAAGGGCTCCAAGGCGACACACGAAGAAAAGGAAGAAGTGCTCTGTTTTTGGCAAGGGTTCAACTTCCTCCTCTGACTGCAGCACCACACCTTGTGTCTTCATATGAACCCAACCGAAAGGGCTGGAATCCAACCAACAATCTGCGTTTGTTTCTGTGACGGCCCAATCTAACAAAAAACTGGCCTTAACCCGGCAGAAATTCGTTTTCCGTAGTTGTCTATGCAAACAGGAGCACGTGAAGGAACGTTTGTAAGCGCAAGCGGAGCTTTCAAAAGTAACGCTTAGCAACTGAAACACAGGGAAATGAACGTATTATTCAAAATAAGTAAACATTTAAAAATAATTAAAATTCTAATTATGGGACAGGATGCAAAAAAAATACATCCATAAAAACACCGCCAGTGCAATGGAAAAAGAAAACTAACCCCACTCGCCAAGATTCTTGCAATAGGATTTAAAAAACGGTATCTAGATTTATAATCAAACCTGGGGAGTATTTATGAACTGTCCAACCTGAAAGGGGCTACAGTAACTAGTAAACTCCTTTCTTTATAAATCTGTTTACAACTCTTCTGAAAGAAACACTGATTCCCCAATTTAAAAAATAATTACCTTTGAAATAATTCTCTAACCCAATATCCACTATCACGGGAAGAGACTGATACAGTCCCAGCGCGGGCACAAGAACACGTTAAACCATCGATCCTTCCAAGCTGAGACAGCTGGTCTGAGCAGCCCCCGCGACGCAGGCCTGAGGTTTGGGTTGTCCCCATCTCAGAGGTTGGTGTCACCAAAGCCCAGAGGTGCCCCACTGGGTTTCTACTGAACGAGATAAATTCTGTAAAAGAAAATCAGAGACTTTCTGGGTCCAACCCACCAAAACGCAATTCCAACTTTGGGCACAAAATTGAAGACGCCGATAATATCAGGCCTCCTGTTTGCTTATTAATAATTTTTTTTTCTTTTTAATATTTTAACAGTCTTCAACATCCAGAAAGGCTAATAAAATACCACTGATCTGATGAAATTTCGGGGGGATTAAGGGCTCTGATGTTTACTCATGAGGTGATGCTACAGGGAAAGTGAAAGGTGTTTTTTTTTTCTGAGCACTGAAATGATGAAGTGTTTGGGCTTTTTTGACTGATAACACGATACCTGATTAAATAGCACCCTCCTCACACCCAGCCCTCCACCCAGCTTCGAGACCAATGATGTCAGAAACTTCTGGAGTGGGTGGAGTTGGAGGCACTTCAGCATCTAATCTTAACCTGCATGGAAACTTCCAGGGCAGATGATGTGGTGTGACACACTCGGCGAGGGCTGTGTGACAATACACCCAATTTACCCTGCAAAGGGACATCTTGTGACCTTTCCTTCCCACCGAGGGGCCACCCAAGCCCCGGCAGATCTCACACAAAGAGCATGACCTCCTGCAAAAAAAACCAAAACCACGGCACCAAGGTGACCGCTCAGGAACGCACAACGTTAATAATCACCGACGAGCTGCCTTTTACGCAGATGATGGTTTTTAATTTAGGGATATACGCTGGGAGCTGGGTTTCATTTAAGCGATGACACAGAAGGTGGTTTGCCTCAAGCGTTTTGCTCCTGGAGCACAAAGATACCCCCCTTTTAGCCCTCATACACCAGTTTAACCCAGCCTACGCCAGAGGTTTTGCTGGAAAAGGCCAGTTCTTGCTGGGAGGTAGAAGCTGGGAACAAGGGGAGGGAAAGACCGTGGCAGCGCTACGTTTCTTCTCCTGATGCACCCATGTTTATACCCCTGTGATGCATGAAGAGGGAAGTTACAATCAATTCTGCAGAAAAAAAAAAAAAAAAGAAACTTTTCCATGTACCTATAAACAGAACATGCATCAGCAACGCTCGGTTTTTAAAAAGCAAAAACTCAGGGGGTTGATTAGCGCAAATGACTGGAAAATTCAGATGCTAATCTACAGTCAATAAAAGGCCAAATGACTACGGTTACATGTCCCTCATGCATCTCCAGCACGTGGAAGTGGCATCACCTCTGTTTTACAGAAGGAAGCACAGGGAAGGCGAATGACCTGGCCCGATACAAAAGCCAAGGGAAGAACTGAAAATACAAATTAAAACTTTTGAAACTCAGTCCTTGTTTTGTCCAGACAACATTTCCCTGAATCTAGGTTCAAGTCCAATCTAAAAAAAAAAAAATAAGTAAAAATGGACCAGATTTAAGCCAACATTATCCAGCAGCACCTGTATGTTTCTAAGGCCTTTTTTAGCCGTTTCTGTTTATAGCACAAAAATAAGAAGTCAGCATTTTTTGTGCCTCTACTCGGTAATTTTCCTTTTCATTTTTAAACAACTTGCAAAGGGCCTGTCCTTTAGGTTAACATAAAAACTTCAGCATAAACAGCAAGAAGCATTTGCACGAGGAACAAAAGAACCAAGGGCTTTCCAAAGGTAAAACCTAAAGTCACGTTAGGATCAGGACACTCAGCTTTCCCCAAGTGGATTTGCTCCGCACCTCTTAAGTCTCGCTAAACAAAATTTTCAGCTTGAGAATTCAGTTGGGGGGGGTTTAAATACTTGTTTTAATTTAAAGACAGAGGTTTAAAGTTTCTTCCAACACCTAAGGGATTTGTTACAGAGGACTCCGATGCTTTCTGCTTTCAAACCAACTTGCTAAGAGCCTTCTTTTGGTTCATAATATTTTGATTACCGGCTCGATTAATCAGCGCCCCCCCCCTATAAAGCAGCACGTGGGGTGGAGAGGGGGGATCTGGGCGAATTTGGCCGACGTGGGTGAGTGGTGTCAGAAGAGAGGGGGGTCCTGGGGGCGGCGGGGGAAGCTGCGGGGACGGTGACGGTGCGCGGGGGCGGGAAGCGAGTGTCAGCGGCGTGGGGACGAGCCCCGGCGCGGGGCGGAGGCGTGGGGTGTCGTGGAGACTGTGACGAGCGCGAAGCCGCCGCGGGGTCAGCCGCTCGCGGGCGGAAAGGGGAAACAGCGAAAGGAAAGAACCGCGGAGGCAAACGGAGCAGAGCTGGTTGTGGGGCACAGGGGAGAGCCTAAAAATTAATTAAATGGCTCTTAGCAAGAGCGATTTCAAAGGGACGGGAACCTTAAGCATACGTCAAGCTCCAGGGAAAGCTTATTTATACTCTCTTGATAAATGGCCTGAAATTTGGCAATTCTCCGGGCTTCTCACTTTGAGACAAGTCCAGGGTTTTCCTGCTGTCACCCATTTGGCTAGAAGAACGTTAGTCCCCTGCAACGCTTTCCCAAGCACAGATTTTCCCCTAAATGTAAAGAACACTTTTAGGGCTTTTTCTCGTTGATAATTAACTCAAGCTGTTATTAACTCAATTGTTGTCTCTCTGTCAAGTCACACCCACCCACAAAAGCTCTTAACTGAAGACTGGCTCTTCTTTTAATTTGAGTTGGCTGTACATCAGACGGTCCACGGGAAGACAGGGACATGGCACAACTCAACAGCTACTAAAAGAAAACAAACACCCTCGAAAGCAGACATGGACCAGCTCCACTGGAGGAGTAACTCTGCTCCTCGGATGTTGTGCTACTTTTATCATCATCACGCCAAGGAGTCCCAGTTACCTGCACACCATTGCCCTGGTGTGCTCCAGAGTAAGAGACAAGCGATTTCTAGAATTGTTTAGCTTATTAAAGGATAAAAATAAATGGGATGCACCTTGTGAACGCAGCGGATCACGAACACGTCCAGGGAGGGTGTGGGAACGGCGACTCTCTCAGTAACACAAGAGGAGCAACCCGAGCACAAATCATCCCACTCGCATCCGAGTGAGCGCAGGCAATTTGTACAGGACGTACTGAACTCAACGAGTGATAAGTGCTGCCAGCTGACAGTGGGGAATTCACCGTGAAACAGCTTCGCAGGTAACGCTTGCAGGGCGACTCAGGTGCAGGCGGCACACAGCATGATCTTCCCACCGTCCAGGAGTTTGGAGTTAGACGTCAGTTGCTTTAACAGTACAGGCAAGAGTGCTGGAGAAAATTATCTTAAAAATAACATAAATCTTGACCAAGCAGTTTCCTACTGCTGCTGATTATGACCCTTATTCAGTATGTGACAATACTATGTGCTGGAAGGAGGGATGACCCCACCACAGAGTTTGTCTTTGGGCTCGCTCTATCTTTGCCATCCCAGTTGCCTGTAGCACTTGGGCTTCCCTGGAAGACAACGTCCCCTTTACACAAAGACGTTTGAAATGCAATGTCGTGGACCCACGCCTTGCTATTGCTTCATCCCTTACTGCCGAGACAAGTAATACATACGCTGACAGGCTGGAGGCATTTCGCATCTCTTTATAGGGTCAATACTGATCCTCTGCCCTGAAAGGAGACTGGGGACAGGGACTGCTTGTTCCAGAAGAAGGTGGGAAAGAACAAGAACAAAAAAACAACTCACAAACACCCTGAAGGCTAGTTTTCAGCTCCATGAAATTTCTTTTATGATGTTCATACAAGAAGTGAGTAACGCTAACTTGCAACCTGCTTAGAGGATGCACCTAACTCCGAAACTTTTCTAAAAAGAAAACTCAGATGCCTTTCTGAAGACAAATAAATAAAGCACAATGCAGGACGGATACAATACAGCCCGTGCAATCCTGGAGAACACAGTGATACTCTGCTGACCTTAAAAACCAAACTAAATCTCTACATAAAACTTTCAGTCTCATCAAGCAGCAAACATTGCCGTGACTGCTAATGAAACGGTGCTTTGATCAATTAAGTACACGTATCAAAATATTTCTGTCGCTACCCCTGTTTTATTAGACCTTGGTCCTTTTCTGGGCTCTACTTAGCACGGGACTAGGCTGGAGCCCAGTCTCAAGGCAGCTCTGCTTTTTGCTGACACATTAACAAGTGCCAAAAAGCGATTTTGCAGGCTGGGGATTGCCAGGGGCAGGTGCCACCTCAGTGTCACCGGTGTCACCCAAGCAAGGTTCTCCTCTGCTGCTGGGCAGCTGGAAACCAGCCCAGGACCCGACCTGACGCTGCCAAGCAAAACCTGCTGCAATCACCCCAAAATCATTAGGAAATTTGGAGTTATGTGCCAGCTCTTGTAAAAATCTACCATCAGATGATTTTAAAGATGTCTTCACCATCACAGCAGCGCTAGGAACAGAGCTAAACATGTGGTTGCTAAAGTTTCTTTGGTGATATAGAGGTACAGAACGGGATTTTATCAGGTTCTTTTACTGCACGACGTCAAGAGAAAATGACAAGAGGGCTGAACAGAAGATTTCCCCTTTTTTGTTTGAAATCAAGGGAGAACTGGCTAAGTCAAGGTAACATAATTAAAACACTGTTTAAATTGTGCTGATGGACTAAACCCACGTAAAAACAGATGCTGTTGTGTACACACATTACCAGAACCAGGATAATTGTTTCCATGGACCATTAGGGCCATCAGCCTGACTACAAACAGCTGCTCTAAAATTAATAAAAATTTCTAAAACATTTCTCATTTTGTAATAAGTTCAACATGCTTCTTTTTGTCCCAATTCAGGACAAAAGAAAAATATGTATTCCGAAGCTAGCCGGAAATGTAACTCTCACCTCTCTAAGAAGGGTCTTACCTGAATTCAGCCAGACTTCTGTGGACATTTTAAAAAAAAGTATTTGAAAAATCTCCAAGCTGTTGCCACACTTAAGCAAATACATAACTGTACTAATAATAATGCTTAGAAAATAGTTTGTGGGGTTTATACTTTTTATCTAATTCCCCCTAGTTGTGCCTGCATGCTGGAAGCGTTGGTCCCGCTCCAGTTGGCCTTAAATTTGCTGCTCTGTGCATTGAACTCAGCTGTGAGATTAATTGGTTTAGCAAGTTGATCTGAGGGGAAACCACTTCTTTGGTTTCTTTCTTGCAAGTTGGTTTTCCATCGGAGCAACTTGCCCACTGCGTAGCCACAGTGCCTCTGTAGCTGGTGTGAGTAAAGTGGTAGGAGCATGTGAGTAGGGATGGAGGGAAGGGCAGGACAATTCTTGGTGAGAGCAGCTGTCAGATAAAGTTTCCAGGGAAGTTTCTCTTAAAAAAAAAAAAAAAAAAAAAAAAAAAAAAAAAAAAAAAAAAAAAAAAAAAAAGAAGGAAAGGAGTTTTTGGGAAAAAATAAAGCTCACCACAAAAGCAAAGGCAGGAAAAACAAAAGCCCGCCACTCTGCAAAGTGAACCAGCCAGCTAAGTTCTACTCACCATTGAAAGGGTTAATCTTCTTTGAGATTCGTAAAGCAATTGATTCCTTCAGGTCTTTCTTCTTCACACACTGAATGCCCAAATTCTGAAAACTGAAGCATATGTGGCAGGATTTCAGCAACTAATGAAATCTTCAGTGTAGAATATTAAATAAATTATTTTATGTTGACCAGTGTGATAACATACAGTATAAGAAATGGGGAAAGAAAAGCTTATTTTGAGGATGTAAAAGATCTGAAAAACCAGGGATGACAGGTTTTCTAAAATAAGTAATAGAAGTAAAAAACACTAAAATAAAATTCTACAGAATTTCTTTATTAAGAATATATATTTCTATATTAAGGACTTAGTCCGCAGGAAGCCTATAGTGATTTAAAAGTTAAATACTCAATATAAAGTGACAATTGCTTTTGTTATCAATAAGCATTAGTTAAGGTTTTGCCCTCCTGTTTTTCTCAGGGAATGTAACTTTCAACCACTATTTTAAAGGGTTGTGTGGTGGTTTTTTTTTTTTTTGAAACCAGTACAAACAGGTTTTTAAATCTCCTGTAGTTATGGAAAAGTTCTGAAGAGCTGCAGCTCCTGCTGATTTGCATACGAGCGCAGGTCACCCCAACGCAGGAGGTGGGGGGAGTCCCGGCCGAGCTGACTCCTTCCCACATGGAAAAACCATGACATCATCAAAGCTGAGTGGATGTAAAGCAGGAAGCAAAAAAAAAAAAAAAAAAAAAAAAAAGAAGAAATAAATTAAAAAAAAAAAGCCATGTTTCATGCTGTTACAATAAGCTCAGAGGATGGGTCGTGCCAACAATCATCTTTCTCCAGAAGTACCAGCAATTTCCCTTCCTTTGAAACTCCCAACAAAAGTTCTGTGCTTTAGCTGTGTCTAAAAAATACACCTTAATGCACCTAAAGCTCCTGCCAGCACCCTCAGGAACAGTCCTGCATTTCCCTGCTCTGAACAACACTCTCCGGGCATGATGTTAAATTTAATTTTCTGTGCCCAATTCGTTCTGTTCTGAGGTTCCCAAACCCTCTGTGATCAGGTTGCACTCGCAGAACCTTTATCCACCGGAGGAACACACAAGCTTCCTTTTGAACCTGAACTTGAGACGGTGACAGAGAGGAAAATAAAACCCAGAAGCATCTCATCATTCACCAAAACACTTTGCCTTCATATTCTGGCTGCTGACATTCAAGATTTGCACTGTACCTTGATGAGCTGTACCTATTTTTATCTTTTCTTGTAGCTACTGCTTTATTTAGGGCTTGAACACAGCCCATGTTATTTTTTTTTTCCCCCAGAATACCCACTGTATTCCACAGATTGAGTCTGAAGCACACTTCAAGCTCATGAACAGGTCTGGTTCTGTATTATTTCCCAAAATCGCCATTCAGGCTCTCCAGCCATCCCGTATAAATTATCAAAAAAGGCCCATATACAGCACCGGTCTTGAAGAAAAGCTCTACCCAGCTAAGCAAGGACATCACTGCCCCTTTTAACCATCGCAAGCAAAGCTTCTCATGGGAAAAAACAAACAAACAAACAAACAGGCTTTTAAGCACCCTGTAATTCTCAGATTGTAAACATATAGCTAAACACGCGCTGTCCCAGTGAAAGTGTCTGTTTTTGCTCAACAGAGGGCCGGATCGGAGGAGAAACTGTTGAGAACCTCAGCAGGGCCGCGGGGTTTCACATCGAGGCGAGCTGACAGGAAGCCAGTGAGATAACGAGAAGAGAGAGGGAGAAGTAGGAAGAGAGACAAAAAAAAATGAAAGACACGAAGAAAAAAACCTATGATATCATCCATGTAGAGAGACAGCGAACTAGGAAGTAAAAATCTGAATATACAGGCAAGTCACACATGCTCCAACGTTCGTATTTTTGCCTCGATGTCTTGGCCAGGGAGGGCTCCGATCGAGTTTAGGCAGCGGTACAAAGATCATTAAACCACAGGCGGAACAAAACGTTTTGTTCAACCGGAACTGCAGGGGGAACTTTAAACAAGCAGAAAGCGGAGTAACTACTCAGAGCAGCCCCAAACCTGGGATTAATAATTCCACTTCTAAAAATTAAAAAAAAAATTTTTAAAAATAGATTTTTGCTCCATTTGGGATGATGAGCAAGAGCAAACAGCCAGAACTACTACCAAGAGAGGATATCTCCTGCTCACTAGTATTGTATGAGGCTTTTCTCCAACGTGGCCTCAAAGAGAAGAATGGGGAGACTGAGTCACCAGCCACAAAAAGGAAAATGACTTTAAACATCCAGATCCAATTACGGATCGTACTGTTCTTTCATCTTAAAGCGACCAATGATTTGTTAAAAAAAAAAAATTAAAATTAGTGTACCGATGCTGGAAACATTTCAAAGAGAATGTTTTGAGCCTCCTCACACCAGGATCTCCAATGTCAAGCTCAACTGGAGCTCAGAGATTTGCATTATCAGTTAAACAAAAGTAGCCCACTTGCTATTTTGTATTAAATTGAGAGGCTTATAACCTAACAATACGGAGAACTGATGGATACAGCAAACAATCATGAGTGCTTTAAATGAAAGAGAGACACAGCGTGATGTCCAAGAACAGGATTTGACGCACGCTTTAATGGAGACAAAACCAAAATTCGCAAATAATTTGCAGAGCATCCCAGTGCTTTTTGGCATTACACCCTGCAATGCAACGGCCTCTCTGCAGACTTGCCTTGCACTTACACACTCAACCCTTGTGCAACAAAATGCCAAGAGGAAAAACAATCATCAGTGTCTCCCCGTATCCGGTGAATGTCACATATAACCAGAAAAGGGGTGAAGCAATTTGGTTTCTTCTTTTTTTTTTTTTTTTTTTTAAATTGCTTTGGATCAGCAGGCACAGAGCTGAGCGCGGGAAGTGGGACGGGCTGGAGCGACAGACACCCTTTGACTTCGCGTGAGGAACCTTGATTTGAGAAGACAAAGGGGAAGCTGCTGAACGGACGGTCAGAGGAAGGTGCAAGGTCCTGGAACAGTTTAAGATACTCACAACTGCCTTTTAGACAAGGTTACTCGCAGGGAAGGCGACGGGACTGAGGTTACGACAATCAAGATGGGACATAAGCACCTGAAGGGACAGCCCTACCTTTCTAAAGAGGTATCACAATGGGGAAAAAATGAGGAGAATTACATTTACTAATCCTTTTCTACCATTTGCCAATTAGGACAGCATTGTGAACAGAGCTAAAAAACATAAACTAATAAAACCGTTAGCATCTGCAACAGCAAGACAAGACATTCAACACACCACGTGCCAGCTGAATCCATCTGCAGCATGTTCACGATCAGTCGAGCCTGCGCTGGATGTTAAAGCAGCTTCTCCACTGTTACAACAGTTTATTTCACCATCAGGCAATTGTCATCTTCAGACTGTGTGTCTTCAGTTCTCTCCTTTAAGAGTGTTCTACTGTCTAAATCCACGTGTGTGGAGTAATATCACTAACATCAACAGAATCCCATCAGCCTGAGAGCAGTGTGTAACAGCTAGTTATACGCTGAAATATTGACCTTATTTTCTTCCCAGCTCAGTTATGTTTACCCCGAAGCCTACTTGCAAATTTACTACATCACAAACAGTGAACCACAAGCAGTTTGTCAATTCTAAATTCCCCTCTCCAGCAATAATCACTCGGCTTTTGTTGTCAGTTTACTCTGCTTTTACTTCATTATGTAAGACTTGGTAAACTTAAAGGAAATACCATCAAATACAACTGTATTGCCGATATTCTTAATATCCCGCTGAATAGCACTGAGAAATGCATCTCGTACAGAGCCTGAATTTTTCCTTACTACATCCATAAGTAAATCCTTGCTCGGTATCCTTGCTCTACAGAGCTGGGCCTGAGCAGAATCTGGATTTTTACTCAAAAAAACCCCCCAACCTAAACAAATAGCAACAACAGTGACAGCTACCAACACGTTTTGAGGTGCGTCACAGCCATTATCTTCTCGATGATGTGACACTCAGCCAGTACAAACTTTCTCCACCGCTTTCCAGAAAGTCCAAATAGAATTCCCAGGGAAGACGTGAACTTCCCTAAATCTCTCATCACCGTGACGTACTAATTCTAAGGTTGTTGTTACCCATTCTATTACTCATCAGTTTCACATGTAGGAGAGAGTCACACTCAAGAGTAAGAAGGGTTACTGAACGAGACTAAAAAAAGGAAACAAGGGGGAGAAAGGAAAAGGAGATGGACACTGGGAGAACGAAAATTAAAAAAAAAAAAAAAAGGGAGAAAAGGGTGATCAGAAAAGGACCAAAGATGAGTGTGTGAAGTATTGAAAAAGACGAAAATACTTCTAAGAGAAGTTGGCCTCTCTCTGAGATGGATTAGCAAACCTCAAAGGCAGCATACTAATTGCCCTTTTAGTCACTATTCAGAGTTTTAAAACATAAGATTAGCAAATCACTTGCATAATTAATCAAACTCCCAAGCAACGCCCATTACTCACGACAGGACTCGCCGTTCTGGCCCAAACTCGGCTTCGTAGTAGCCATCTCTGCAGTCTTTGCCAACCAGATCGTGAGGGTGCGGCTTGTAGGGTTCATTCTTCGTCACCAATGTCGTTCTGATTTTGACTTTTCCAAAATAGTTCAGAATCTACAAAAAATGTGGGATATTTTCTAGATTTTAGATACCAGAGCTAGTAAACTCCCCACACGTTAACTGAAAATGTATTTAACCCTAAAATGCTCTCTGGAAGAAATACCACAGCTAAGAAAATGCCATTATTGTTTCATAAAAGCCAGGACAATTCAGAAGTTTTGTTCATTCCATTTCAGTTCTGTTCATTTCACGCTAAAAATACAAACAAACCAACCAACCCAAAAAAACCCAGCTCTTTGGCACAACATGTGAAAAGTGAATTTTTTTCCAAAAGTGTATCTCATCTATTTCAGAAAGTCAAACGATATACTTCACCTGCTAGTTTTGCCAAAGGAGCTGGTTATTTGTCCCAATAAAATTTTGTCAGTGCCAGTATTTCACATTCAATCCGTTCAGTTCTCTTAAATTACCCTCCTGCCAGAACAGGAAGGAAGTCTGAATGGCTCTAAAGCATCTTTTTTGTTTGTTTTTGTTTTGAGGCTGGAGATCTATTGCTTCACCATCTTACCAGTTGAATTCATCCCTGTGCAAAAGGGCAGGGGTAATACAGAAGCTTAGACCTAAAACAGCTCGTAATGTTGTGAGACTGAATGTTAACAGGACGTATTTCATCACAATGGAAGACGCAAAACTCTATGTAGGTGACCACATACAAATGCATATTGAAGGATGGGTCTAGCTCCGAAGATCTTGGGATAAAAACTCCTAAAGCCTCAGGGATAAGGATGTTACCTCTGCATGGAACGCTAAGCAGTGAAAGAGGATCTTAACAGATACAGCATGACATAATCCTCTAGGAAGTCTTTAATTAATTCTCAGATGTATATTCAATCTTATATCCAAGAGGGGCACTAACCCTTCATAGAAATCACCAGCCTAATTCAACGCAGGTTTCTCAGTTGCATAAAAGTCTTTCCTTATGCTGACGGCTACCAGTGAAGTCACCAAGGGTTGTGTGGGTGAGTGAAAAAAAAAAAAAAGAAAAACAGTTTGGCCTAAATTGTTTGAAGTGTAACAACTTGAAAGCAAATACTCGCTCAGGCACACAATTGTGCAGAGGCGACCTCTCCTCCTCCACTTCCCCTGCCCTGGAACCAAATGTTCCTCTCCTCCTTCAAGCCCTTTCTCTCTTTCCTCCTGAGACTTCAAGAACCCATCATAGATCTTCTTCAGCTGAGACCTCAAACCTTTGACTTCACCCGTCGTCTTCTAGCTTCCATCATCTGGTAGCTTCTTCAGCCTCCAATTTGGCTCCTTTCTTGGCCTTCATATAAGCCACTGTTAGTTTTTGCCCTTAAAATAAAACCTCCACTTTTCCTTCACCTTCTCCAACTATTACATCATTTCTCCCTCATTTCACACCCCATCTCTTGAACTGGAAGCCTGAGCTAGCCACTTCTGATTCTCCAGTTCCTCCTTGATGTTCTTCAGCATAACCACACCACAAAATATAATCTCTTCCTGGCCCCTCTGTTCTCATCCTCATTGATGTTTCCACCTCTAGAGGGGACTCCCCTAGTAGCTCATCAGCACTAAAGCCTCCTACGGGCTTCAGGGAGGCAGGAATTCACCTAGAAATCACCTGCTATCGTTAACAATCAGCTCTGTCATCAACAGTCACCTTTAAAAAAAGAACAAACTACGGCCAGGATGGGTCACCTACTGTATCCCGTCTTCCCTTTGCGTTCTGGCTGGCCTTCACGTGCAGCACAGCCCAGAATAAAAGGAATCAAAGCCTTATACTGTCTGTTTAACTTCTGCCCTGACACAGCCTTAGGCTGAGAGTTTGAAAGGATTTACTCTTGCCAGTAGCCTACGTAGTTCCTTGTTCAACTGGTAAGTGCTGCGGAAAAAAAAAAAAAAAAAAAAAAGTCTGGCAAGATCTCTATTTCCTGCATTCCTTAACCAAATCTGGCACAGTGATAGTCAAGGGGAGGACCTTGTTTGCTTCTTCCCTCAGTAATTCTGGCTTTAGGGCTAGACCAGCTTCCAAAGGTGCTTTATGTAGCAGAGGCTCACTCTGCCGCTCAACACGACTGCCAACGTTACCTTTCTCAGACTCTCCCTCTTCTTATACAACTTTTATGCCTTAGCCTAAAACATCGCATATTATTCAGATTTCACATCCTCTGTATCTCTTCTTTTTCTGCTGTGATTCCAGAGACTCTGTCTTTAGCTCTGCTTTTTTTTTTTTTAATACTTGCACACACTGCAAACACAGATACACATCTTCTGCTCCTGGGCACTGTGATGCACTGCAAGATGGCAAGTACTTCTAACTTCCCATTTATATTTGAGCTTTCTCTTCTAATCTCACCTCCGAAAGATTTTTTCCAAATTGAAAGAGATTAAGGAAACTTTAGCAACTTAAACTTCAAATAGGAGAGACATTCCTTTGTCCCACATATGAAAGCTACTGCCAAAGCACTTCCATCCCACCTCTACCATTTGTATCTTTGTCCCTGCTTTGATCGGAGCTGCTAGGGCTGCCCCGAATCCCTTCATTCTGGGATTCCCAACCTATCCATAATGCAACCACCCAACTTGGCTTCATTGCAGGTGCTCTGACCACATAATTCCCCTTTCTCAGCTCATTTTTAAATTCTGTATCCCCTTCTGACTTCACGTACTTCATGGTAGTTTCTTTTGCAGAGCCTAATCACCAAATCACTGGCTGCAAATCACTTTCTGACTTGGCTCACCTGTACACAGTTGCGCCCAGCAGCTTTTCAAATTTTGTACACAAACTCCTTCAGAGCTCTTCCAAAATTCATACTGCAGTCCAAACAGTAAAAACAAACCTAAGTCGCATAACTAAGAAAGCAGAACAAATGTGCATACAGAAAAAGCTAATAATGAATGGTTCCCAGACAATGAGTAACTTCACTGAGTGCCCTCTCTACTAGCACTTGTTAACTACCTCTACACCTTCTTGTAAATTTGAACAAAATCTTTAATGACTAGGAGCAAGGAACTCTTTTTTCCACTCTGTTGCAACTGCATTTGCATGTCAAGGAAAGAATAACAGAACATGAAATTAAAAAAGTATTTTATTTACTGCACCGAGTCCAAGGCATGGCTACACCACACTGTTAATGTGGGCAATAGTAATTCATGGATAAAAGCAATATTTACCTGTATGGAAGGGAACGTCTTATTGTTTTCAGTGCTGTGTTCTCCTGGAATGCTGCCTGCTGATCTTCCCTCACATTTGTATCTGAAACGCATCCCCCTCTGCCTGGGTTGTTCAAATATTTCAATGTAGGGCTCAGGGCCACCTTAAAACCAAAACATGTTAAATATTAGCATGCAGTAGAGCTTAAAAAGCAGCAGTAGATGTAAGGATTAGACGATCTAGACTCTTTGATTGGTATTACCATCTTTCCACTTGGTCTGCCTTCTCAGGCAATCCACTCTTCATGTACATGCACACATTGAAGGTGGGTGGCAAGGGGAGAGAACAGATTTTAAATGAAGCCTCAGGAATCAGTGCCATCCAACTAATGAGCCAAGGGTGCTCTCCCCTCCACCTCACCTACAATTTAACCTCTTTTAGCTATTAAGAGAGCATGTGTCTGATGAAAGAGGATTTTACACAACAGGAAACAAATCATTTTTTTGCGGGAAAGGTTGATATTCTAAAGATAATACGCTTTTAGGAATGGTTGTCCTCTCAAAATACAGGTACTGTCAATACTATGATCTCTTAAATGTCCTCTGAAAGTGAAGATGTTTCCTCAGAATTTATTGATTTAGTTCCTCTTATAGTGAAGCAGCAACTATGCAAATTATGAAAAAAACTCAGCCCTACTGGGTTAAATATTTATCACTGTGGGCTCAGAAAATACCCAGTTGTTGGTATTGAACTCTCCATCTTGAGCTGCCCACCTCCCACAGGACCAGCTTCTAGTTACAGTATCACCCCAGACAACAAAACCTCAGTAGAAACTATTAGGCAGCTGTCAAAAAAGGAGGTTTTCAGGAAACATGAGTGATAGACAAGAATAAGAGACAGCAGAACTCCTAAATGGAGGGGGTTAGAAAGACATTAACTTCGCAAGAGTGTAAGTACTGCTCAAGTGATGTTTTATTGCCAGAGAGTAACAAGTTGTTTAATATATCTCACTGAGAACATCAAACAGGATAGTCAATCAGTGACAACAGTGGGATGGCATGTGAAAAACAAATAACAGAGGGTAAGTAAATATTGTAGATGTTGAATCATCATGGTGTTGCATGATCAGAAGAACATAGCTTATGGAAATGTCTGCTGAGCTCTCTGTCATCTTCATATAATAGCATCCTCCTCGAGCGAGGCTGAGCATCACAAACAAGCATGACGGGCAGCATGCTGTGGCATAGCACTGAAAAAAGTGTTTGGATTTCAACATAATAAACAAAATAGTTATTAAATATATTGAAAGCGCTAAAGGGGTAAAAGATCCCCTACTTCCTTTTGTCCAAGCTCTAGACAGCCTAAGGTCCATAGCATATAATTTGGGCAAAGAGGTGGATTCCAATTTGAACTCCATAATAGAAGTTTCTCTTTTGTTGGCCCTGCAATGACTTGGGTACAGCCTGCCAACACAAAGCTTTAACTTTATGCCTGGGATTTGTTGATGGCAAAACATATTCAGTGCTGCAGCAATTCATCCTCAAAGCAGGAAAAGATTATAACCTAAATGATGAAGTAATTAAGAGAAGGGATGGAAAGAAGTGCATCTCTGAGATGTCTGTTGGAATCATCTTCAACAAAACGTGCCTTTTCAAAACCTGACTGCCATTTAAAAAGGCACAACACATTTCAACTCCAGGCTACATTTGCTGCCAAACATTTGAGAACTATGGTTTAGGTATATTCTCTATATTCCTTTCTAACAATTTATCAAAATGCAGTATTCTAAACCAATCACCTCCCATCAAGCAGATTTTAAATAATTTTCCGAAAATAGTCCGTGAGCTGTCATGTTAAATAGGCATTAACCACTACTCTAGGTCCAGTTACTTACAAGGATGGTCCCTTTTCTAAATACTTGCCAGATCTCACCCAACCCTCCTTTAGGTAAGCTTTGCATATTTTCTCTTTCTGGAAAATAAACAAATCCAGCAAAAGGGAGGGGAGACAGATATTGATAACAAAAAAGCCTAGAAATAACGTAAAGCTGGTTTCAAAGAGAACGCAGAGGCCTGAGCTGCTCACAAAGCCAAGCCCGCACACCAGCATATGGCTACTCAACTTTCACATTTAAATTCACTTACATTGTTGTATTTACCAGCCCAGTGGACTGGACAACAGATGACTTCTGCCAGCAGTAATGAGCTGCAGATCGGTCAGCCTCCCATTGCCATCATGCAATTGAGTAGAGAAAAAAACCTCACCTTTCCATTCCAACGTAACACAGCATGCCACAAACACCCGCACGTACCCATATACTAAATTAAAACTCTATTTTAGAAGCTATAATGACAAAATTGCAGCAAAGTGCCTACTAATCATCTCACTTCGGAGGTGCACACGCTTACATAGGTGCTAACCAGACGCACAGGACACCCATGTACATTACGTATGTCAAAACCAGCCAGAGCGTTGCTGTTCGAAACTACTATAGAACACAATAACTTCAAGTCTTGAACTCTCTCTGCTTTAACCAATAATTTCCCTTCACGCTCTATTAACACTTGCTCAGGAGGATTTTTTTCTCACCTATTAAGAGCACTTTATTTTAAAACTCTGCGCTCAGTGATCTTTACAGGGCTGCGGCCGAAACAAGTGTCATTGAAGGCAAAGCCGCTGCTTAACAGCAGGTGTGTTTGTGGGAAAGTAAAGCTCAATGACGCGGCTGCCTCCAGAGATTAAACATTAAACTTCATTTTATCTCACTTCTCTCTCACTCTATTTAAGAATCACGTTATCATCTCTACCCCGATTATCGATGCCATCGTGTATTGTGTAGAGAGGAAACACATAAAAGTGTTTTGTGCGAACTAAAGGTATTATCAGCGCTCTGCAGTGAAGTGGGGGGCTGTTAAGTGTTCCTCATTTCTGTAAACCTGCAACACGCTTCGAAGCGGCCGGGCTTAACCATTTCCCAATCTGCTCTCACACAGAGGTCTGTTGGCTCCCACACGGTCGCTAACGACCTGTCCTCATCAGGTCACGCTGTGTTTGTCAAACAAATACGAGTTGCAGCAAAACACAGACTCTCTTTCGCTAATTCTGGAAGAGAAATGCACAGCTACTTGTATTACCTACCTGCCCACAACTACTCAGAGAAGCATCTGAAATGGAAGAAAGGCAAAAAATGTAGCTAATCCTTCATCTAAGTGCTTAAGAGTCTAATTTGCATTTGTAATTGGTTATAATTGCCTATACACTGCTACCGATAGCATTACACTACAGCAATACATTACACTACAGATTACAACCTGCCTCTTGTTCTTTTTGTTATAAAATTGTTTATTCCCCCCATGCCCTGAATAATGCACTAATTTAAAAGATAACACAGTAGATCGAGTGTCCTAACTACAAATGCAAAAAAAGCAGTAACAGTCCAAGAGTTCAGGCACCTTATACTCATTCAAGAACTGAAGGTTAGTTTATTTTAAGCAGGTTTGGGTAATACAAAAAGGAACAAAAGGACAACCCCAAACAACACCTCCATCAGACCTCTCCACGATGAGAAATCTGGGCCGGTTCAAAGTTAAACATGGTCTGTGCCATCAGGGGAGGAAGTGCGACACGCTGTCACCGAGCAAAGTGACAACGGGATCAAGGGTTTGACAACCGGATCAAGGGTCTGACAAGGGTTTGTACATTATGCCGTGTCCCTTTGCCCGAGGGAAGGGGGCTCTGGAGGGACTACACAAGTTGCAATTTTCTTGCTCAACTGGGAGCACCCTGTGAACAGACTCGCCAGCAACATCTGCATGTGAAAGCGAAGCAGCTGTGGGGCTTTGTGGAAGATGTGAAAGTATCACCGAAACCCTCCGACCCCAGACACAGATGGGAGAAGCGCTGCCCTTCCACCTGGACGTCACTGCTGACCCTACATCCTCCGCAGCAATCGCTGCTTCTGAAAAGCCAGAGCAAACATCTACACGCTTAAAACCTCCTGCAACACCTCAGGCAAGACAGACTACGGTGGAAGATTTGTTACATAGCACATTCTAGCTCCGTCTAAAATAATCAAAAGCATAAATTCTCAATTTAGAAAGAGTAATCTACCTAGGACTCCATAAACTGTACAGATTCTAACAGGGAGACAAAACGGCTCATGAACTTCCTCTTTACTATCATATTACATTACAGAACAGTAACCAGAAGAGGAAAAAAAAAAAAAGCAACTACAAAAGCTAGCTAGTACCAGGAAGTTATGAACTTCCCCTACTGAAAAATTCCTTATCTGGTTCCTAATTACACTGAAAATACATTAAGACATGAAAAAGAAGAAAAAAAAAAAGGTGCTGTCTCCTGCTTCAGTTTTGTCACTCTAAAATACATAACATTTAAACAACACCTTTGTACAAATCCAGTTGCTTTCTCTCTCTGTTGATAGCACACACATATTTAGCAGGAGTAAAGTTCACACTTTGCTAAGTGGGAACAGAACACACACACCTAAGTTTTGACGCTGGAAAGCATCTTTCCCTGTAAATGCTGTTCTAATTAACACTGCCAAGTCTGAAGTTTTGGGATTTTTTTTTTAAACCCTAAGAAAGATACCAGAGAGATGCCTTCTGAAAGGATGACAAATTCAATTTAATTTAGCCTAAAGAAACTTAATTGTGCCTTTTTTTTTTTTGCTGTAATTACTCAATGCATGACCCCTTATCTACATTACTTTGCATTTATACCATCTCTGTTTCTTATTAATTTGCATTCTCACAGGCAAGTTCCTGTGTGAGGAGGATCCTGCCAAGCATCACAGTCTTTGGCCTGTTGATGTCTCCTGCCCAGATACAAGACCCATGTGCTTATTTAACACCCAGACATTTTAATGACACAATTTTCAGGCTTAAAAGATCCAGGTGTTTAAAAGACATGTAGATGAGGTTCTTAGGGACACAGTTTAGAGGTGGCCTTGACAGTGTTAGATTAACGGTTGGACTCAATCTTAAAAGTCTTTTCCAACCAAAAGGATTCTATGATTTTATAACAGTCTTGTTGCAACCAACCTGAACAACCCCATGATGTTTCTTCATTAACTTCCTCCATAAGCCTACTTGACAAGCTACACAGATACAGATTTAATATCGCAAGCAGATGCCGGGATGACAGGGTAGGGGCACTGTCACCCTTTTTCGCGTTGTTACTCACCTCTCCCTGCCTATGGGCTGAAGCCAACATGGAGACAGAATCATAAAGTCATTTTGCTCAAAACAGACCCCAGGATCACCGAGCCCATTAACCTCACCAGGAGATGGTGGCAGATGGCGAAATGGTGGCAGAGGCGCCGCAAACCCACCCTCCCTCCCAGCGCAAAAATACGAACCAGCCGACACTTGGCTTTTCCCCTAAACCAGCAGCCGCTTCTTCGGCACCGCGGTTTGAGTAACACCAGGAGCAGGAAGGGCGGAGGGGACCCCGGTTTCCCGCGGGGCACCGGCAGAAGCGGAGCCGCTCCCCGGCCCCCCAAAGCCCTTCCCTGTGCCGTCCCCCCGCCCCGTCCCCCCGCTCACCGGCCATGCTGACAGCTCCGCGCCGCCGCTCCGGCGCTCCCCGCCCGGGCCCCGCACACTTCGGACGGACGGACAGACAGACAGACGAATACTGGCTCGGAGGGACGGCCGGGTCCGACTCCCTCCCCTCCCGCCCCGGCTGGTTGCGCTGCCGCGCCCCAGGGCCGCCCTTTTCAGGGGGAATTTCCCGGCGGGCGGACGTGCGCGGTGCCGCCCCCCGCCCCGGCCGCGCCGCCCGCCCCCGGGCCCGCCCGCACCGGAGCCTCGGCACAAATATCACCCTCCCCCCGCCCCGCTTTATCTCCGCGGGATGGGGCCTGGTGGGCACACGCTGCCGGTATTAACACAAAACTCCATGTAGTGGTGTGTTAATAACAGTGAAGTTGAGGAAAACTCATCAGCAACAAGCGGGTTAAATCACGGCACGTCACTTAAAACCCTCCCAGAGTTTTCATAGCATGTGAATTGCAGCGGGGAGCTTGGACCCGACACAGAAACATCAAGGAAAAGGGGGGAGGACACTGTGGGAACAGCCCCACAGCCCCAAATATAGGTGGGGTGGAGGAGTCAATCAGGAACAAGCAAACCTAGGGGATTAAAAACACCTGTAAAGAGGGGAACGCAAAGGAACAGCAAACGCGCACACGGCTGTGGTACAGGCTGTATTGAGCTAGCAATGATTTTAAATTTTAAAAAATTTTTAAAATTTTTTTAATTTTTTTTTTTGGTCTTAAATCTTTACCATCACATGTAAAAATTCAGTTAAATGAGTTGGTATTCTTGAAAACAACACATTAATAAAATAACAAGAAAAGCCTCAAAGAGAGCTCAAAGTACATAACTGCTTAGGTTTTTTTTCGTTTTTCTCACTATCCTTTCTTAAAGCAGAGGTTATTGGGATGTATAGAAATGAACCACAGAAGAAAATGCTGTTCTTTAATCTGCAAATCCATACACTAACCCAGGTCATTAAGCAGAAGAGACTGTCCAATGCTTGTTATTCTTCCTGCTCTGGGGCCCATCTCAACAGGACTTTCCTTTATAACCTTAATTTTGTCCAACTGTCACCACTAATGGTTCTATAATATTTCCTATAAACAGAAATTATCTTTCTCCATCCTGCAAGTAAAACTTTTCTTATTTAAGATTCACAGTTCAGCATCTGAATAGAAATATTATCAGGATAGGTTTTAGAATGTGAAGCCACGAAGCTTGACTGATGTACAGAGCCAGATGCTTAAGAGGACCCTGGGAAGAAGAATACACGACATATATTCCTGGCCCTGTTAACACAATAGGATTGTTACACCCCTATCAAATTTATAACTGAAATCAGAATCTGAAGAATCCTGTGGGGCACACAGAATAATTAAAATGTCCATGACATTAGCTCTAGAAGATTAAAGGGAAGAACAGCTACATGATTATATTTAGAGAGTATGCTGAAATAATTGTACGGTTGTGGGTTAGTTTCTTGCCAGAAGAATATGATTTTCTCATTTTATTTCCCACAAAAAGAAAAACAAGAAAGGTACAAACCAGCAGTGCCCTAGAACTATGAGAAGTTAGGACTAGATCTTTATGTCTTCAGGGATTTCTTGGATTCCCTGTGATTGATGATGTAAAATAAAGCAGGAAAGCGGTTCCATTATTCTAACTCAAACTTAGATTTTACCTACACATGCACACACAACCAGAAAGCATGCACCGACAAGGAGACCTCAAACAAAACATTCTTCAAGGTGGCAGCTGGGGGTTGAGGTGAGGGTAGATGCTTTTTTTCTCTTGCATTTTAAGTAATGGGGTTGGGAGATGCCAACGGGATGGCACGTTAACACGGCGGGTGCTCAGAGCTCAGCGTCTCATTGCTTGTGCTGCTCCACAGTAAAAGAAGCAAAGCAGCAAATAGAACACACACCTTGGATTTCTCTCTAAGTGCCAGCATCCAAGCACATTTAGCTCATGAACATCTAATATTAGAAGCTATTTCTGTTTTTGAATTGATCACCTGGCTGTGGAACAACAGTTTTGGACAGCCTTTGTTCACAAGGTTGAATAGCTGGAGAAATGCTCCCAATTTAAGGGCATCCCTGCAGGTCACAGGAGCTATCTGGACAGGATTTTAAGAGGGAAAGGGCCCTAGTCCTCTCCGAAAAGCCCTGGGAGGCTATTACCCAGGAGCTGGAGTGTAGGTGTGAGTTTTGGATGTAAAGCAAGCTGTGGGTACAGGCATATGAAGTGACTAAACACTTTTCCTTATCTTCAGGCTGGTTTGCAAAGTCTCAGACAGTAAACGGTGGCCTTTGAGCAAGGATGAATTTAGGTGCTTCCCTAAATACTGTTTGTATCCCTGGTTCCCACCTACTTCTGTAGACCATGACACTACTGAATAGACACAGAGCAAGTCACCTGGGAAACTCTATGGCTCAAAACAGAAGTGTCTACTCATTTCTTCAGAAGGAAAATCTTATTGTAGGGTATACAGTCTAAACCGATGTGAAATTAAGGGCAATATTCCAGGCAATAAGAATACCATGTTATGACTAAAACATCAATAAACATTCCCTATTTTTTCCCAGCTCTTTTGAACTCTTAGGGCTTGCAGGAACAGGCTACTCAAAGATAATCCTTAAGACTACACATTAGAAATTGAGAAATCTCACAGACAAGTGTCTATGGTACAAATTGCTTCTTGATACTATTTTTTAAGGAGAAGATGAGTGGGTTGCAAAAACTTCAACTCTATCCCTACCCCTTCCCTAAAATGAAAACCACCTGTAACAAAATTAGAGGTAAACCAACCGAATGTAGTGTTTCATTGTATAAGATCTATACGCGCACATCACCTGGATACACAGAGACAAGATCTGGCTCACAAAGCCCTTGAACAAAGATACTCAAGGAAGGACACCATTGGTGGAGACATTTTCTTGACAGATTTTCTCTCTCCAGCAGTGGCCACAAGCTGATGCCCAGGGAAGAGCACAACAGTGGGTCAAAATGGTCCTTTAGTCTAAGCCCAGCGTGGCTGTTTTATAATACATTCATGTTCCTAAACTAGGGGAAAGTTCTACAGAAGCCGACAAGCCTTCCCAAGTAAAAGGCAAAAATCTCAACAAATTAAAGAGGTCTTACTTAAAATCATGCAAGCATATAGATAGATAGATCTCTCTATTCCTGCGACTACCCTGTGTGCAATTTTGTTCTGCCGTGATCTGAATCTGTGGCACAGGGATCGTCCTGTGAGAGTGATCTGAACTAGAGAATCGCAGCACTGGTAATTACAGAAACCTGGTCGACGACTGACATGAAGCATAAGAACGTGTCATAACTTTGGGCATATGCAGATCTTTGCAAAAAGCAGGACGGAATTCCCCTCCTGGAGCATTGCATAACAAAAGCCAGGTGCATCACTATTATTTTTGTCAGCTGACTTTGGCTATAGCCAGGGGCGAGATACCAGAATTCTTAGACCAGTTTGATCCAGTGCTTCACTTCCTGTCTTCCAGTTAAAGCCAGGGTTTTAAGATCCCATTTTTCTCCACTTATCAAGTCCAAAGACAAGTGCTCCCGCCTACTTTTCACTGGCTGCTGCACTACCACAGTTAACACCTAGGTTGCTGTAAGGAATTAAGCTTCCTGCTGTGGCAGGGAATGTCATGGGACAAGCAAGATGAAAAAAGGATAGATAGGGGAAAAAAATAAATAATTTTTTTTAAAAAAAAGGCACAAACCAGGAAACACAACACACCAACAAAACTTGCAACAGCAAAGGATAGAGTGTTTGACATGGTATTTGTCAAGCCTCAGGTGATAGCTCTTTAGTGGTGCTTAGCAGAGGCATTGCCCAATGAAGTCTGCTGTGATATAAGAGAAACAAGCAAACGGTTAAGTCTTTATTTCCTGTTCCCAGCTATCTGCCTTAGATCAAAGATAAGCCACTTGTCACTGGCCTGGTTAAGCAGCCAAGCAGGCACTAAGGTACTTTTAGAATATGGCTCTCCTAATAAGGTACATCATAGCAGGAATAAAAATAATAATAAAATCATTCACTTATTTCCATATGGAATAAAGCTAAGTCCTGTTTTCTTGTTCACTGTATCTCAAACCTTACAGACTCTCCAATTAGTAATTTCCAATCCTCTATAACTTAAGAAGCCTTTTGTTGTTTGAAGCATGTTTTTTAATTTCCAAGGCCTCTTATTTAAACACTCTCAGACCTTTCAAGCTTTTGTGGTTATTTGTCTTAAGGAAGGTTCTAATGCAGAAGCCATTCCAAGAAAAGTCATGGCTTCCAGGTTAATGATAAACTCAAAGGTTGTTCAAGCCCTTCTGCTGGAAGCTGGAGTTTGTTTGACATAGCACAATGCTGCTGCGCCTCCTCTCAAAACAGGGTGGAGAGAAAGGAAATGTTAATAGAGAAAGGTTGGTCTTGTGGATAAGGCGCAAGGCTGTGATTCAGGAGACTGGAATTTGGCTCTTGGCAAGTCAGCCCTTCTGCTCTTAGGCAAGTCGTTTAATTCTCTGAGCCTCAATTTCCCCAAGAGAAATCAGAGAAGATACTTCCTTGCTCCCACACTTCTACCTTATTCACTGATGATGCAACTTCTTCGGGGGATGAGCCACTCATATGAAAGTGCCGAGGACAGTAAAATATGATAGTTCCATGAACACTTTAGACTGCGGTAGAGTCAGAAAAAGTCAGTCTCTTCCCCGTTTCTCTCCATAACCTCCAGGCAACTCAGCTCTTATGTTGCTGCAAGCACTCCTTGGGTGATACGGGAGCTTGCTTGAAGGTAACCTGGGGGAAACAAAAAGATTGTTTTTCTGCTGGTTCAGGTTTTTACTGAGCCAATTCTATGTGCAATCACAGAAATTACTCTGCCAGCAGCAAGGAACGTGGTGGCACCAAGGCCAGAAGAAGTTTCTGGAAGGCAGATTTGGGCAGAGGTGCCAGTTCTTGGCAGAGTGTTTAGCTTCATGGAACTCTAGCATTAACACCATTTTTAGCTTGAGAAATTGATAAATCTCTCTGAAGTTTGTAATTCACAATCCTTCCTTTTCAGATATAGTTTTCAGTGCAGAAGTTCTCAGGCAGCTTCTCCCCCGGCCCTCTCAAGTGATTCCTATTCCTTTCTCCTCATCCCACTGCTGCAAACACATACCACAGTTTGGGAGTTGCTGCATTATTTTAATAGAGAAAAATCTTCCACATTTGTTGGCAGGCAAAAAAAAGAGGAGTGTTTTCTTTTTCCACTGCACTACATAAAGGCCTCATATAACAGTGAAGCTGATCTGGTGACCTCCAAAATGGGCAAACTGCAAACTTCTTCCTTATGCCCCTACGAAGATTAATCCGATGCAGTAGTGCTGTGGTGAGAGGACTTAGGGAAGAGACGAGCTCAGGCTGAGCATAAGGAGCTAAATCAGTAGAAAACAACCTTTTTCTGCCCAGAATGTTTTTATTCAAATAGATTAGATCTACGAGCCAAATCACTATTGCTAATACAAAGGGAAGCAATAGAATTATTCTGGCTGCAGCTATGGAAAAGAATTAGAGAAGCAGAAAGAAGGATGGGAACCATCCCTTTAGCAACAGCAAGCTATTAGAATACCTTAGTTGTAATGTGAAAACTACATACTGAAAAATAATAGGCAATGCATGCTCATATTAATTCTCCTGCTCCCCAAAACCCCAGCACATACCAGCCATTATGCTGTGGATCCACCTACAGAGGTTAACAATCACTCATCCAGGTTTCTATTACAAGACTTCCCTTTTTCCTCAGGGCTTGCAAGGAGTTTAGGCTACTTAGCATCACCTTGAGCTTCAAGAGTCTCAGAAGACTGTGTCTGCAGTCAGTAATAAAGAGATAAAAAGGCACATTGTTTCAGTACAGCCCCACCAGATATATCTCCTTTTAATTTGAAGTCTTACACCTTATTTTAAAATAATCTCTAGTCCAATGACTCATGTAGTTCTGACTTGGACAGTTAAAGGATTACACAGGAATCACAGAAAGTGACACCCCTCTTGAGGCCGAACAAAAACACAGAACACCTTCTGGGGCCACTTTATGCATAAGTCCTCCTACATATGCAAAGCATATCTAGGATTTGTAAATTGGCCAGCTACTCATCTTATCTGCATCTGCATGAGCCCTTTTTACAGCCTGCCTGGGGCTGTGTGTCACAGGGCCACCTCACCATGCGTTACCGGCAATAGTAAGTCATGATCAACACCGCTGCTTCACCACACTCTGCTTCACCACACTCAAATAGTTCGTCTCCAGGGGGTCTGTTTACACTTTGTGTGCGCATATACATCTGATTTACTCATATGCTGCAATAAAATAATTTAGATTTACTAAAAAGGCCGACGTTCTAGTAAGGCTACGATTATTAGTCTGAGCTTTCTTAATTACGAGGTTGAAAACCCTTACTTTCTCACACTGAACAGTGATGGATATTGCTGTTTCAGAGTCTTGTTCATTTGGCAGTCGCTGCATGACTTATCAGTTTTGATTTTAGGACGTCTGGGGAAAGTTCGACATCCTTTTTGTAATCAATGTGGTGGTTAACCTCTCACGTAACAATACATTCGATAAATACTCATTCATCCGCACAGCGATCCCACTTATGAACCTTAATATTACTGAAAAGAGATAAAATCCAAACAACATCCTCGGGGTTTTCAGTCTGAAATATTGTGCCTTCGGTATAGTAAACGTGTCATCCGCCATAAGACTCAGAACATTTTCAGGTGCCTGGAAAAAGTACTTTCCTCTACATGAGTAAAGAATATACATAGCAATCTTATTTTGCTTTTGATTAAAAGGAGCCAGGAAAACTAGTAATTCTTCAAGTCATCTGTTGCACAATACACAGAGAAAAAGGAACTGAACGGATTCTTTGCCCTGTGCGGCAGAAGAAACAGATCTGGACACAGAGCCCGTTGAATGGAAACTAAACAGACATGAAGGAAGAATTGCCACCACAAGCTTCTTCTGGCAAGCGAATGCAGGAACTCTCATCGAATCAAAGACTTTGGGTTGGAAAGGACCTTTAAAGGTCATCTAGTCCAACCTCCCTCCAATGAGAGGGACAGAGCTAGAGGAAGAAGGCCTAACCTAGGAAAGATAAGACGGAAACGAGCTGGTGGTAAGAAGGATTAACTAGAACAAGGCCTCGAGTTGGCTAGAAGGGCAATGTCATATATAAAGTTGAATATTAAAAAAAAAACCCAAGTGCTTAATGGAAAGGTTCCTTAACATGCAGATATAGAAAAGATTAGTTATATGTAGGTAAAGCTGCCCATGTCCTAGCTCCACTTCTGATTAGTCTCCAGTGAGAACCCTGGGCTGAAAATCAGCCTGTTGAATTATCTACTTCAAAGGCTAAAACACATAAATGCCAGCTAAAATCTTCCATTGCACTCACCCCTTCCGTTGCACTACTGAGATAAGCGTTACACGTTCCAGTATCAAATGAGTACGAACAGAGACGGGGTTGGATTTGGAATAAAATGCCTGATTACTGTCCTACTGGCCTTACTCCTGGCTGTCACAACAACTTATCCTTTAAGGGACTTAATGCCACCCTCCTAGTGATCATGAGTAACACAGTTGGGTTTGTGGTATCTTGATAAAATGCCCTCTCGTGGTCACGGCAATGATTTCCTGAAAGGGCATGCAAACGACTGCCTTCCCAGTACATCTCTCGACATCGGCTTCTAAGTGCTCGTCGTACTTATGTGGTTTCATGCTTACAAGAAAATAAAGATCTACGTGCATGAAGCCGAGAGTTTTAGTCACGGTGGTATCTCGAGCTCTCATCTCCAAGAAAAGGAGCCAAACGTAGCTGCCTCTGCCTTTTCCAGAAGCTTCCATTAAAGGAAACCTGCATAAATAATGATCTGCATAACAGAAAATAAACTGAGACCAAAGTTCCCACTTGAATTTGTGAACTATTTCTGTGAATCCACATAATTATTTGCTCTAAAAAAAAAAAAAAGGCCAAAAAAAGACATCTCTATAGGCCTACTTGAAAAAGTTTGTTACTTTTTAAAAATTAGCACAGCTGTTTCAGTTTGTTACCACCTTCTCTTACCCTGTTAAAAACAAGAAAACAATGAGTAAACCAATTCAGATTTAATACCACTTCAAAGCTTTTGTGAGACTAGAGACTCATGGTTCAACAAGTGAGCGACCAAATCTGTTCCCAATGGCACAGATGCTGCAGTAAGAAATAATTCTGTAGTTGTCCGATTCCAGGAGACTCATAGAAATGGCAGAGAGACTTGCCTAAAGTACAATTAACTACTACACTTAATTAATACTCATTATGGTCCACACTCACCTATGAACAATCCGAAGAGACTGTTGCAGTTCAGAAATTGGTACTGAGACCTGATTAACTTCTGGATACTTTTACTGCTGAAAGCCTTTCAAACTTATCTGGCCAACCAAGTGAGACTACAGGTTCCACGAGGAAGGTCTTGCTGAAAAAAAACACAACAAAAAAAAGAAAAACCACTTTAATTCCAGCTTTCTGTACAGATGGTGATGAGCTTACAGACAGATGCTGTCTTTTAAGTTGCTGGTGCTACCCTGTTTCACCATCTTCACCTGTTCTCTTAATCTGTTTTTAGACTCTGAGGGCTTTGGGGCAATTTTGTGAGATTTATCATCCTGCTTGGACAGCACAACAGGGTGGTCGAAGACTACAGCTCCTTGGCTACATGGCAGTGCCATGGTCAATCTAATCTCTTACATGTTTAGGCAACTCCATGGGATACTATCTACATGTTGCTATACAGCCTCTCTACTTCATGAGTATATATTGTGTTTACTCTGTCTCATACTTAGCAACCAGGTCTACAGGCCAGGGACTATTTTGTTTCACAGTGATTCATCCAGTGGTCCACTTGATTTCTTTTTGGGGTTGTGCTACTGCTGCTATTAATAATTATCTTTCTGCAACAGTGGGTAGCTCTTGGGGTGCAAAGAGCCCATTAAAAAGTAGTAAACCTGAAATAATGACAGCATTTCTTCAAAAATCCGTGCTATTTAGTAGCTAGATTATTTAAAACTAGAATTTATATTCCTTCTACATATCCTAGTTACATATAGCGTTGTTTCTGCTTCCTGTACACGCATCTTTAAGCTTCAACGCCAACATAAATACTGGCACAGACATGCAATTAAAGCACTTTTGCTTCTGCAAATATTCCCATGACCTGCATCACAAAAAAAACCCAAACAAACACAAACAAAAACCACCTCTGTGGCAGGTGACCCAGTTACTACAGACTTGGTCAGTTCAGGACTTCACACTTGCAACACAGTTAAAACCTTATTTGCAAAATAGCACTGCTGGTCAAGTGGAAACCATGTGACCTGACATGTTTTTAATTGTAGTGTAGACAGAACTTTTCACTTCCATAGCCGAGGACTAACATATACTTCTGTTCCAATGCCAGAGGACACCAGAAATGTGGGAAGTGAAAAAAAGAAAGAAGGCTGCTTGGATAATTTACTCAGACAATTACTGTCTCATCATTACTATCCCTGCTTGGAAGAATGTGTGCTAGCACCCCTAGAATAAGAATGGGAAAATAAAATTAAATATATAGTTGAATGGAACCACAGAATAAATTACATTTAGCATAGCAATTACAGTTTCTCCCAGACTATATGTATTATGAGCAACCTATATTTGTGTGGTCAACAACCCTGCCTCATAAACATTCCTGTAATTAATTTGAAATAACAAAAACCAGGGGTAAATAAATGTAATGTTATTTTTGCTCCTTTTAACAGAGCTTTTTGGCTCCTTAGCTATAAACAGAGAGTTGATTCACCACAACCGATGAAGCAGAAGTCTCCAGCTAGGAAAGGAGGACTCAAGTGTGCCAGGGATGAAGGCGGTGGCAAGAACCTCCTAAAGTGATAAAAACGAACCGATTATGGCTTATGAAAACAAACAGCAAAGTAGCTACTGCTTAACAAACTAAAGTGACTTCCCCTCGCCCCCTTAATATAAACCATAGCCATGTTATTCTCTAGCAATCCTGTCCAGTTCTGGGTTCTTTTACAATATCCTCCCCTTCGTAAGCCTCTACCCCACAATTCTTTCAACTCTTGCGAAAGACCCTGGCTGTCTTCCAACGCAGAGCTTTCTAACGCAGCGTGCAGAGCAGCGCTTTACCAACAGAAGTTTGGTATCTTCATGAATTCCTGTTCTGGCTCAGGAAGATGGGAGGGGAGCCAGAATTCTCTGTGGTTCCCTTTACAAGAGCGTCTCCATCTTTGCTCGTAACACACTCAAGCAGCAGAGACTGATCAACAGCTTAATTGAGGAAATCTGGGAAGATTCGCACTCCTAAAGCTGGAGAAAAGGGGTATGTCAAGTCCGATCAACTTGAGTGTTTCTTCTACCTTCATTTGAGGGGCTTTAAGCAACTCATTAAGCAACAGCACATTCTTAGGCCCTGGAAACATTCTCATTGTGTTTGTTGACTGCACTGAACAAGCACTGATTACAGAAATAATTTATTAAATTTTGGGGCCACGCAATAGCACATTCATAGCGACAGAGTACAGTTTGGAGTCAAGAACCCAATCACGCACCTCTCTTACAGGCAAAGCTTCCACTTGGCTTGACTGGAGTGTTGTCTGACTGACGAAAATACGCAGCCCTGCAAACAACATTCATTTAAGTATTGTAAGGGTTGTAAGTATTGTAAGGCTACCAGCAACTTGCTGCAAACTCATTCATTCATTAACACGTAACAATATAGCAGTTCACATACATGACATTCATAATTCAACCTACTCAACTCAGTAGCTACAACTCTTCCCTAAATAAAAGCATTTGTCTTCTACTGAAGCAAAGAGGAATTTTTAACAATGAATCTAAAGGGGGATAACTTTGGGCCTAAAATGCACAATAATAAAAAAAAGTCTGATATCACGGCTGTGAGTTGGAGGCAAACCCACGGCGACACCAAGATCCTACAGTGCCCGGTTTTGCAGTACTTAACACACAACTTCGGAGTGACAGAGCCTCTCCAATTCATACAGTTCCCCAACAATTATTTTGCGATACGTAAGGTCTTTGTGGCTTTAACACACAACCGTACGAAAGGAGCCTCCTATGTTGAAATGGTATCGCGGGATATCCAGTTTTTCATAATAGTTGACATGACACTTCTGCAAAGATTTACTCAGTCATTTCAGAGCTACATTCATCTTCCACACAGAAACTGTGGTTAGATGCTGCGGCAACTGTTCAGCAACAGAAAAAGGCACCTCTCAGTGTCTAATCAAGAATCTTGATGAAGACTATGTAAAAAGCCATCTGCTATTTGGACAGTTAGTATTCTAGTATTTTTGCCTTTTTTTAAAGGATATACACTTCACATCCATTCATTTTCAGTAGGAACTAGTAGTAACTCCTTAGAAAATGTCACTTTTTTTTTTAATAAATCTACTCTCAGGAATTACTGGGATTCCCCCTTACCACCCTCACCCATCCACATAACAGCAAGATAGAAGAACTTGTCCATCAGCACTTACTAAGGTGTTATCTTGGATGCAACAGTCCTATGGCACTGCACGTTGTGCTAAAATTCTTAGTGAGACTTTTTTTGTGGAGAGCCAAAAATAAGCAAGAAACAAATGTGTGATTATTTTTTTCTTCTTCTTGAGAAGGAAAGTAGTTTAATTTGCAAGCTTATAGAAAAGCAAATAGGAAAGAATAGTGGGATATCACATATGTAGTGGCTTAAAAATCCACAGTTGGTTTCAGTTATAGTCCAGAGATAGTTACAACAGTCCTTAGCCAGATGCAGTAACTCATGTACTGGGAATCCCCATTGCAAGCGTGGACAACACAACTCTAAAGAAAAAGGGTCAGACAACACAAATCTCACACATTCAGGGAATTTGGCTTCAGTTTGTGGTATCGCCACAAAATTTCTGTCTGACCCATCGTAAATTGTTCATCTCTATGCCTTAGGTTCCTCATCTGTTAAAGCAGAGATTTTAAAAAACTCAGAAATGTTGTAAAGAATGATTAAGTGTTGAAAAAGAATTTGACATTGTGTCAGGGAAAGCCTTGGAAAAAAGTACACAGTAGTACCAAAACTTAATACAAAGAAGGAACTTTTGGTAGACACCCTGGTTAATCCTGTCCAATTATTTCGGATAAGAAGTTATCTTAAACATTAGTGTCAGCAGCATCCACTACTTACCAAATACAAGATCATCCCATGTTTCTCAACAAAAGCTTTCCTTAGTAAGTAGTTGAAAACAAAAACAACTTAAGTAAAAGGAACAGTGACAGAGACCCAAGTTCACATACAAGCAGGAGCTAATGAAATAATGGAGTCTTGCTTAGGAATCACTAAGAGCCTGTGGTTAGTTTCTGTACCAAAGCCTTAAACTTTTCTAAGTAGTTGCTTTGCTTTTATTTGACTTTTTTAGACCTTCATACAAGGACAAACAAAAGTGCAGCAGGGTTTCCCCATTGACATCACAGCCCCTGAAATCAGGGATGACCTTTAAGGCTGAACACACACATATACAAGATCTGAGTCTGAACATACAAACCTCTCTTCGAGCTCCACGCTTGGGTTTCTGGACAATCCATCTCAGCTTACTTGTTACTGAAAGGTGAACTGAAAACAACTTTAAATAAGCACAGTCTGAAGAATATTGAGATATTACCTTTACTGAGGTTTCCCCACTTGAAATCACAACATGTAAGAAAGGGAGAGAAAATTAACACACTGTTGATCACTCATTGCTGTAAGAAGAATATAATTTAGTAAGCAGATTTATAATTTTACAGGCATATGCTAAACATTAGCCCTGAATTACAGAAAAGTAAACATCTCTGTACTTCTGCAACTTACCATTTAGTGTAACCCAGTGATTTGTTTAGTGGGCAATGGGGGAACAGAAACAGGGGATTCCCTTGCTTTCTCATCGCTAGTACTTAGCTATTTGCAACATAGCCATTTTCCTCAAAATGTGACTCCCAGAGGGATATTTTTGTCCCATTTGATTTTCTTAACTAAAGTATTGCAATCAATCACTATACAGAAGCAGCTGTATCCATGATCTTCCTATTCATGAGTTGACAGACTGTGGTGTGTTGGGTTGGGTTTTTTTTTGGTTGGGGTGGGGGGGGTTGTTTGGTTTTTTTGTTATTTTTGTACAAAACCTACACTGAGTTGCTTTACAGACTCTACCACCAGCTGTTCCTCTGCATAGCAGAAAAGGTACAGGATTGGTAAAGACCTGTAAAACCACTCAAAATGCATGGGGAAAATTCACATATGCTATGCTATCTAGACGAACCCAGAAGTGAATGTAATGACCAGCTACGATTCTTGCAAGAAATGCTTAAAGACTTCTGGTTTCATATATATAATTCAGAAGCAGGACCAACTTTCAGTTTCCCAACAGTCTAATGCTTGCTTCATTTGGGACAGCAGAAAATGTGTAACTTAAATAGCTATTACTTCTTTAGCTTAGTTATTAGAAATCTGTTGGATTGCTCACAATTACAGGTTTATACCCTTCTACTCAAGCAGTACAAAAGGCTGTATGTAATAAACCACAGATTTGGTATCAAATAAGTTAGAGTAAAAACAATCGGACAAAAAAAAAAAAAAAACAAAAACCAAAAAAACCCCAAAAAACCCCAACACACAACAAACACTCTGAAGCAGTATTGAAAGTGTAGCACTAAGCAATTAAAAAAAAACCTCAGCTCTTCTTTGTGTACATGCACTTGGATATAGTGTTTACATCTTTCTGTTCTTGCCAAGTGAACACAGGAAAAACAGAGCAGAATTAAAACCACATGGACAAAATAAATTCCAGCATTTTCTAACTTTAGTTAATGCTGTAGCAAGTAGGTACTGTGGTTTATTTTTGTCACATTACCACCAATGCACTTTGTTGTTTACAGCTAGTCAATGCTTCCTGTTTTAAGGCCACATTCTCAGTTACTCCAAGTTTGCCAGAAACTTTTATTTGGAATATGATTACATACACTGCGCCTCCAGCTGATTTTCAGGAAAAACAGAACAAAAATGACTCAGTAATTTCTAAGAATGAGTCATGGGGAACATATGCTGCCCTAATTATATTCAAAAGAATTCTTAAAACTTTTATTAAGAAACTCTTCTCCACATTTCAGAAAGAGGGACATGAAATTTAGCACAGAGGCTGTGCTGGTGCCACTATTGGGCTTTTTACTCTTCCTTTGAAAAACCACACATCTGGGCATGTGTTGAACCTATGGGAAGATTGAACTTACACATGCTTGCCAGACTTGCTCTGTAGCCAAAATTTTCATCTTTTTCTCTGTTGCAGATACTGCAGAGAGTGAGCTGGACAGCCCTGCAGTAGGTAGCTGATTGCCAGGCTGAAACAAGGTAGTTTATTTCTCTTCTGGTTACAGGACTCCTGGGATTTTTTCAGTCCACCCAGTTTAAATACAGAGGAAGAAAAGATGGATTTGGGTGAAAAATGAAGATGTGAGTTATCAGAGAGAAAGAAAGGCAGGCAAAAGTCTGAGATCAGACAAAATGAAAAAAAAAAGAGATGAGGTGTGAATAAGAAACAAGGTTGGGTAAAGAGAGCAGGATGATTCAGACAGAGTCTTCCCAGCAAAGAGGAACTGCCCAAGGATAAGCAGTCCCAGTTTGATTTTCTTGATTTCTATTAATTTCTTGAAGGCTAGACAGCTGAGAGCTCAACAGGCTATATCTTCTGGAACAAGAGAAAAATTAACCCTTTAGACTACCGTTTTGCTAAAAAAAAAAAAAAAAATACACAAGGTCCAGCAGCCTGGAGCCCTCAGCCCTTGGGCTGTGCTCAGAGCTTGGCACCCCAGGGGTAGGTGAGGGCTGAAAAAAACCCTCAGCCATGGGGAACAGGAGCCCATGCTGACCAGCGCATCGAGGCTCAACAGCTCGCTGCTCCCTTCCTTCAGAAAAACCATCAGAGGCTGGAACAGCTCTGCTATGAGGACAAGCTGAGAGAGTTGGGGTCATTCAGCCTGGAGAAGGCTCCAGGGAGACCTTATTGCAGCCTTGCAGTACTTAAGAGTGACCCTTTCAGAAAGATGGGGACTGACTTTTTATAGCAAGGCCTGCTGCAATAGGACAAGGAGCAATGGTTTTAAACTGAAGGAGGGGAGATTCAGGCTGGACACAAGGAAGAAATTTTTACACTGAAGGTGGCGAGACCCTGGCCCAGGTTGCCCAGAGACATGGTGGATGCCCCGTCCCTGGAGACATCCCAGGCCAGGCTGGACGGGGCTCTGAGCAACCTGAGCTGGTGAAGATGTCCCTGCTCGTGGCAGGGGGTTAGACTAGATGAGCTTTGAAGGTCCCTTCCCACCCAAACTATTCTGTGATTCTACAGTTCTCAGCTCCAGGCTGGTAAACACCCCACTGCACTCTGCTTAGCCCCGCAGGATTTGAGGAAAGACTGAGCTGAGCAGAAAGAGGAGGCTGTGGCATGTCCCCCCAGGCCCCGCCAGCAGGTGGCCAGGGGTGTTTCCCAGCCCCGCAGCTCAGTCACACACCAGCAGCGTCACAGTACACGCAGGTCTCTGTCCCCAGCCCGCCCACGCCACAGGCCTTACAGCAGGAACCCACCCCAGCGTGGGCTGTCAGGGCCACAGATGCCCTCCGGCTCTCCCCACCGAGGAAAGGGCAAACAGCACCCACAACAGCCCCCACAGCCACAGCAGGTGGGGGGGACAAGGCTGCCACCCACTGCGGGGGTGCTGGGGGAGAGGAAGGTGCCTGTGTTCACAGGAGCAGGTCACTGTGTCCCCTGCAGCCACCTGATTTGCCCTGGGGACAGGGCACGGAGCGACTGCAGCCCAGGGTGGCCGGTAGCCCTGGCTGCAACCACGGCTTTTTAGTTACTGGAACGGTGCAGAGGACCAGACTCTTTATAAGAAGTGTGATGAGGTAATCGCAAAAACACAGCTAGGAGTTTTTGCTTGTGTTTTCAGACTAAACAGCTTATGTCACCAGGTATTACATAAAGGTTAATGTATTAATCAGCTGCCTCCTTTCTAAAGTCAAGATGAACAGTTTTAAGATACCTTTTTTCCCTTTGCTGTATCCAAGCCAAAGCCAGGACATACTCATTAAGGCAAAAAGTAAGTATTCTATTACTTTCAGTTTCTACAGGGACATCCATTGCAACAGCAGAAGCATAGGTAACTTCACATTAACTCTTTCTTTGCTTATTTATACCTAAGAAGTAAACCGACAGGAAATGTTAATCCCTGCAATGGAATTTCTTGCTCAAAACTACTAACCATACACAATTTCAATACAGAGCTGCTCCTGATTCACGAGATTGATCGCACATCCCTCACCCCTTCCACCTGGACCTCCAACCTCCAAGCCACACATGCAACCACCAGCTAAGAAATCAGACAGAAAACAGCAAATTTTGCAGGAAGTCTGATATCAAAGAGCCTCCCTCACCAAATCTTCACACCTGAGTAACTTTCCTTTCAATCACTTTAACAGAGGACTTGCTCCGTAAACAAAGGGAAACATTTAAGTTGAATTACTACAGTCTGAACTTTATTTAAAACAGCTGAAATCTAATCTGCATAATCCTGGGGCAGTATCGAACTTCTGCGACATCCAGGGAAACTCCAGAACAGTGATGGCACTCTGCACTGGGCCAAGCGTTGAGTCAGGATATAATAAAATAAAGTGTGTAATCTCACCTATGCTGGATCAAGTCCAAAACACTAGTAACCTAAGAATCTTCCTAAACATTCTTCTTAAAACCCTAAGAGTGAGGGGGGAAAAAAAAAAGGTAATTAGAAGAGTGAGTCTGTGTAAAGGCATATACTTTGATAACCATTAGCTAAGTTAGTTTGAGACTAGTTGCATAAATGCATGTGCTAACATAGAGGTTAAAGGTAAAACACCCCTTAACAGTCTTGGAATACTCAAGTGGAATAATTTGTTTAAAAACATGGTAATATTACAGGGTTTTAGACTATTACAAAACACTTAATTTTCATATTTGCTTTGCTGTTTATCTTATCACCTACTACAGCTTTAGTTCCTTCAAATTCATGATGGATTTTTATTTACACAGGTGCTGAAGTTGTATACATACTGTAACTAGTACACTGACTTGACAATATTTAAATACCATGGTTTTAATGCAAGTCACAAAACTGAGGTAACCATTTTATAAACTCAAGGTGTAGTTCTGCTAAAAGCTACTTAAGTAATATGGATTCTGCTTCTTAATTTTAACTTGTGACTAAACCTAAGCCTTGCAGTCTAAGTTTTAGGGTTTTTTGAGGGGAGAGGGAAGAATAAGACCTCTCAAACCCACTAAGGCTAATTTCCTAAGAGATAAATTGCACTTGAAGCAAGCTGGAATCCAGAAGTATTAAGGAAAAAAATACATATAATGGGATAGCTACAGTCATGCTTTCTCCACAAGTTTGGAATGCAAGCAGTAGGGGCAATACTAGAGAATTAACACCTTGCAAGATCCGTGCCTCCTCTTATTCTTTTACAGTCCTTCGGCCTTGTCACCAGGGTTTTAGGTGGACACTTAAGATAAACAGCAATTCTGAGCTCTGATCAAGCCAAACAACTCATTTGGAAAGAATTCAGGGCTGTCATCCACATAGCAAACTGGGACATCAGCTGTCAACGCAGTTTGCAAACTGCACTATTCAGAGGGTGTTAATTCAAAACCTGGAAATACTAGAAGCAGGAAAGCAGTGTTCCTAGCCCCCTCAAATTTACTCTAGCATGACATTTTAGTTGTGTAAAATATGCTTTTTGTGGCACTGCCGCCCCGCTTTACATTTGGTTTAGTAGTTTGGGGTTTTTTTTAAGCAGACCCCATCTGCATTAGAAAAAAAAAAAAAAGGACGCTGAAGATTTGAAATTTCTATTTGGAAGATAGTATTTTTCAGTACATACAAAAATACTCTGGAAAAAATGTACAATATCATTCACAAAAACAGCAAGTTATAAAGAAATTACAATAGACATAGCATTACACTTGTTTCATATAATCAGAATTTCTCCCCACCCCTCAAAAAACCCTATTGCACTTAACTGGGTAAGCAGTGTTATCAGTTTACAGAACCAGACTTAAGACTACTACAAGTTTTCATGTAACCATTTGGAACAGCTTTCAGGTTTTATCTGAAAACACTTTCTACATACCAGTTGCTGTTCTGAGTTCAGCTTTACTACCCAGTGACAACAGCAACAAACTAAGTCTCACGCTGAAGCAGTCTCAAGATGAAAATCAGATACCATGGCATGGGACATGTCTGTCATCTCCATACCTTAGTAGCATCCTCTGCTGCATTTTCTTCAGTATTGACATTATTTATGGGCCTCCATGGGAGGTAATTCTTGTGCAGTGCATGGCTGTGCTAGACAGTGGAAAGCTACTATTTGAGGAAGCTGAGCACTGTTGTGACATGCACAGGAGTGTATGTGCCAAACGGGAAAATAATTTAAGATAAGAACAATATACAAACATGAACTAGGAAAGCACAAATGCATACAAGCACGTTCATACACACTTGAAACCAGAATGTGGTTGCAGTGACTAGTTAACCCTGTTTACGTACATTCTGAATCCAAGTCACAGGACAGGGGGTTTTTTTGTGGCTTTTTCAAGAGCTGTTTCAGCTAGTGACAGCTAAGACTTTTAAAAAGACTAATACAGATAACTGTTACAAGAACATGCAAAGAGTAATTCAAAAGGGAGCAAGTATCTAACAGTACTATAAAATAAGACCATGATTTTTAACTGGCCAATTGCAGTATGGCAACAGGAACCTTCCATACTTTGTTAGTAACTGCAATACACATCAATAACATGGACCACCGAACAGGTGATTTATCTTTACCTGAGGAGATACCGGTTACTCGTTAAGGGTAAGTTTGATGGATCTTTTAATAATGCGAATACTATTTGTTGGAACAGGAGATGAAGAATCTGGTAGTTCTTTACTGGAAAGCCTCTACAACACAGAAAAAGATGCCAGGGGAAAAAAAAAAGTTTTAAATTCATTAATTAAGAAGTAGCAGCAGATAAACCTATTCCTAGCTGAACATAACATTATGTACCAAAACAGTATTGCCCAAACCCAAATTATTTACAGAGAATGATTTTTTCACCATACCACTTGTTTAGTTACCACCAGTTTACATAGAAAGAGCATTTTCTCCCCTGCACATTTGTTTCCTGGCTCAACTGAGAGAATTATATTTCTGAGGAGGGGCATAAGTTACAAGCTGCTCAACAGCATAGTAGATGAAGCTCCCATTCTTCTCAGATCCATGGACCAGGAAAACAGTGTCTCTACTCTCCAGATTACTTCCAGTCTTATAACCCTTAACTTCACAACATTTTACATGACACAAGAGTTAAAGCCACTTACACACTTCAAAGCTTTCAAGTCTTCTCACAGAAATCAGCATACAAGTATTTAAGATAATAAGAGCTCAGATCTGCAAGGAGCACAGATCTTTTTGCTTAAGAAAAAAGGAAATCAGGAAATTGCGTCAGTGTTTGAGTGCACAGAAACGAGGTTTCTGAAGTTCAATAAACTTGGAAGCTTTGGCTTCACTGCCGTGAGTAAATCTGGAAGGTTGTTGTTCAGCTATTGAATTTGGTGGAGGCACAATAGGCAAAAGTTTACCAGCTATTTAGAACCACCACATCTAAAATGAAAATACTAGTTTTGCTTTACCTATGAACACGAAGGCACAATATATAATACCTGTGATCTTGATGTGCTGATAATTGGAATCAGCATGGCCTTTCCTCCAAGGACGCCCTAAAGAAACCAGAAGAGATTTATTAAGCAGTATTGTCAAACTGGTGACTTAAGAAACAGCAAGGTCTGACAGTTGGCATACTTAAAAACTGAATATATGCATTGACAATCTCCACCTTTTTTTTTTTTTTAATTAATTTTTATTTTTTTAGGCCCTATAGGCAGACATACAGCACTTCAGGTATTAATATTTCAACCTCCACTCTATCAACAAGACCACCTCTTGATTTGAGGTTGTTCCCTCAAGAGTTTATGCTTCAGTAGCAAGCTACTCTAAATATAAAGCTCTTTATCCTCCCTATGAGAGGGCAAATGCTTTATTCTTTATGGTAGTTTTAGTTTACATCAGTGAATGAAGTGGTTTAAAAAAAGAAGCTTACTTCAATCATGGCAAGATGCTAGATACTACCAGATCACCTAGTAGCAATATTTAAAATTCAGGTCATACAGGTGTAACATTTGGGAAATTAGGACTGAAATAAGTTAAACTAAAAAGCATATTTTGTTTACATTAATATACGTGTAGAGTATTTATGTGAGGTAGTTTATGCAAGAGAACAATCTGTGCAGCTTTTCAATTAGTCCACTGAATAAAATCACTTTAAAATTACATTTTCTGTAGATGATCTTCTGATATCTTCTGGACTGCCACCATCTTTAAATGTTGAATCCTGGCCAGTTAACTAGAAGAACAGAATACACAGACTCAAAGTAATTGCTATACTAAAATTACTTTTATATTTTGGCACAGCTTCCAGTCAACACATTAAACTCTATTAGTGGCCATTCTTAAAACAACATTTATTCAAGACTACCATTACCACACAGTAATCTAAAGTCTCTCAAAGTCTTACTACCCAAACCTTGAAATATTCAATTCTAGATAACAGTTCTGCAAGTCGATTCTTTACAGGTATCAAAATTGAGTTTATTCCTTGCTGTTCTTTGTGCCTGCCTCAAATCAGAGGTCAAGCCACAGGAACAGCTATTTAAGTAGATTTATGTACAGCAATAAAACAAATCGAGCATTAAGCTAAAGCTTCCACAAAACCCAGATTTAATGAGCAACTCCACACTGTCATTTCAGCAGTGGATGACCTCTTGAGTAGGTCGCCGATTTCTAAAGCAGCAAAACTCTCAATAGGCATTCAAAAATCATCTCTGGCAGAACAAATTTAGCTCATACTTTTACATTTATAAGATTAATATCCTCTTCATTTCGACATATATTTTTTCTGAATTGTTTTAAGAACTGCTTCCAAATGAGCCAGCTCATTCAGCAATTGGTCAGTGCAGTAATATATAAGTACAGTGGTATTTAGAGACTCTGCCCACAAGACCAGAAGCGGTCACTAGTGCCAGATCTTTGAAAAACAAAAAAACCAACCAAACAAAATTGTTTAATAGTTATACATTATATTCAAAACAATTTCTCATATCTACATCCTGATAAAACTATCATTATGCTTAAATTTAGATTCCTAAATCATTTAGAAATATATATATACACACACATGCATTTCTTCTCAGTTCTTTCATTCATTCTACATAAATAATTAATACTACTACGATCCCCCTTCCTTACCTTTTCTCTACCCATCGTTTTCCTGGGGCATTCTCCCGATGTAGGTGAATGAGGTCCTTTAGTCGTCAGTGAATAAGGTCGTTTAGGTGCAGCATTCTTAGGATCTGTAGTTGGAGTCCCGCTCAATTCTTGCTGTCCTTGGACAAAATGTGCTCTGAGTTGAGCAATTGTGCTATATCCTGGAATAGTGCAACCAATTGGAGGTCCCAGCGTTCTTAGTGAAACCGTAGCCTCCATTTCTGTAGGAAACACCCAGTTTTTAGAGGTCAGCCATGCAATTAAAGACTGTATTCCACCCACTACTTCTGATAGATACCTGAATCAATAACAGGAACGGAGCATCCCTTAGACACTGATGGCACAGCCACGCAATGTATCTTCTCTCTGTTTTTAGCACTATTAGATCTCTGATATACGACACTTCTGTAAAAGGCAGACACTGGAATTACAAAATGCTAGTCTGTAAAAATACTATGCATTTCCTTTCCAGAAAGTACATGCAAGACAAACATCTACCTTGTTACCTCATTGTCACAGCTCTACTAAACACCACAAATTCACAAGCAATCTAGCACAAGACCTTCATTTTGCTGACCTTCAGACCACAAATTTAAATTTACGCATTTTCTTTAGGGAGTCTCTATGCACTGGTACTGTTTTCCGGCTTGGTATATCCAGCACTCTGTGCTGCTTTTAATGAATGTATCTATTCTACCTGTATGTGCATCCTATTTTTTTTTTATGCTACTCCTACGGTAGCAAACAGCTTGAACACAGCAGCATTACGTATTTGGTAGTATTGGGCTATAATTCTCAAGATTACATATTCCTCCTGTGCTGAAGTAGCTTATGGACAGACTTCCCAGGAAGTGACAGACACTTTTAGTGCCAGAGTTCTCAAACTGCTCCACTAAGTCACCAGCAGCTCTAGAGATTCTGTGAACAAGATCAGCACTTCATCAGAACTTCATACTGCTTGACATTGACCGTACTTTTTGTTAGAAAGAACAATTACATACACATAAAATACTCTGGCTTCAAGCTAAACACTAACCTAACTAGATTTATATTCAAGACCAAATAATTTCTCTGGTATCGAGTTGTTCTTCATTCTTGCACATTAAATTAATTTTTTCAAGGATTTCTTTAACCTGTCTCCCACCATATGTCTAAAAGAAATGTCAACTTTGTTCCTGAAGCCATTAGAACCCTCCACATGCTTTTGATCCACACCAATTCAGACAAGAAATCCTGAACATTCACATTGTGAGTCAGTTAAAAGCAGCTTCTTCACAGTTCTAAGGTTACGGTGCTAACCTTTCTGTCTCTGCCGGAGATGTTTCCAATTTAGATATCTTATTTAACGAAGAGGAATTATACAGTGTTCTGGAGTCCATGTCTCTGGAACTGTCCAAACAGTTTCCATCTGAAGAAGTCCTTTTGCACTGAAGCCCACTAGCATTTTGACTAATATCTGGCATGCTTTGCTGAAACAACAGTTAAAAAAGAAAATGAAGTCTTCAAGTAACTATTAAAGCAAAAATATATTGCGAACAAGAGCCAAATTATTATTATACCTTCTTTCTTTTCTGTAAGGTTTCTGCAGGCAAAAAATAGTGGAGATGTTTTCTCTTCACATGAGCTGCCTCAATCTTCATCCCTTCCTTCAGCACGTTGAGGTTGCTAGCCTGTCTGTAAACTAACATGAAATTAAGTGTTGTAGCTCAGTGGGGATGTTTGCGTTAGGTATTTATCAAAGTTACATATGGTTTCTTTAGAAACAGCAAGCATTTCAGTCCGTCCAGCCTAAACAAAGAGCAAGAAGTTTCCAGCCTAACTGAACATGAAATGCTACCCAAGGACTCCACCGAGTCTCAGGAATATGAACGTGACCCTAGATGCACATTTCACATCCAGTACAGACCAGATATATAACAGCTATTTAAGTGCAAATATATGTGTGTGTGTGCTGTGTTACAGCTGTTTGCTAATCATGCAGCTCACATCCAAGTTGATTTTAACCTGAAGGAGATAATACTCCTTAACCATTAGTTTTCTGGTTGAGAAAACCGCTTTATTCTAGCATTATCTAACAACACTTGCAATATTACTACTTTGCTAGATGTAGAAATAACGTAACAGAAGATGAACATGAATGTTTACATGCAAAACCGCATATAATTACAAAGTGACAACTCACTGGCTTTCAAATTTCTGAGATCATGTAATACAAACTTATTTTGGAAAAAACACTATCAACGGGCATTAACGATGTATCTTAGAGCCTGATACAGTTAATTCCCACTTTCAAAGTCCAGCAACTGACAACTGGTTTTGATGAGTATAGCTACACCCAGTAAACGGCTTCTCCTGGCTTCGCATCTTACTGTCCACTTCATGGAATGCAGCTCCTTTGTGAGCGTTTACAGTATGATCTGCAGAACTATTATTTCACATGTGGTACACACCTGTAGTACACACTTTTGTTTCAAGATGGACTGACTTTGCCAAAGTGTCAAAAGTAGTACAAAGTAGTACGTTTTTAAAGCTAGTCTTCTATATGTTGCTCTCTATAGAAATATCTAATACCAGAAGGAAACACAATTCACTTGGTGAAGCAACCTCTGTTAGATTAAAAAAACAAACAACACACAAACAAATTCTACAAGACTAGAGCCAAATATAGGCTTACCTGTATCTGTGAATGACTGTATAACATACGTTAAATCAATGTTAACACTTTCGGCATTTTCCATTTTCTTAAATACAAGTCCAAGAAACCACATTGACACATAGCCATTCCTAAAAAGACAGATTCACAAATCCATCATTTATGCACAGTTATTTGGATGTAAACATCTACTCTTAAGAAGAGATCAAGCAAAACAGTTTAGTTGGATGCAGCAGTTAAAGGTTAGAGTCAGCCCATATTTAAGTTCTCAGAGTACTTCTCTCTGAAGTTCTCCCTTTTTTAAAAAAACCTTACACGCTCAGAATCTCACCTGTCAGAGCTCATACCTATGGAACTGAACATCTCTCAGAGATGAGCTGAGGTGCATGAATACAAACAAGTTACAATACATTGGCCAAATTGTATGTCCGAAAAAATAATGAAACTCACTGTTTACAGAGTTCTTTGTTGCCAGGGAAAGACTGTGGTTTCACATGTGCAATATTTATAAATTCATTCCTCTCCAAGTTTCCAACCAGCACACGAATTTTAGATTCAACAAGGCCAACCCTAATAATAAGAAGAGATGTTTACTAATTTTTAACTGCATCCAGCACAGTAGTTAATGCCTTTTTATAATACAATCTGCTAATACAAAAATGCTGACCAATCAACAAGTAATAAGTTTCATTCAGCTGAGCAGATACTAGATTTTTGTTTCACACACACTGTAGTTTGAGATGTTGCCTTTTTACGGTATTGATGGTGCTGTATTCCATGCCTAGCTGGCAGGGTTTGATACTCCATTTGTCAATACAGTTAACAAAAATAAAGTGTAACATCTGAGTTTCAATTATGTATTGAACCCACATTTAAAATAAGACTTACCACTCTAAGTGATGCTCTTCAGTAGAGGCACTAGCAGTCAGCACAATGTAATGTCTAGAGGGAAAATTAATATATTAGCTCAGGACTTAATATTTCAAGTGAAACCAAAACAGCCTTAAATGTATAGAATATGACTTCCAGACAAGCCAGATTGTATGCTGTGTAGCATTAATTGAAAAAAACCCTGATTACATCCTTTAGAATTGCATTCTGCTATATTCTAAATATCATACTTGATTTTTTTCTAAGAAAAACTGTGTCAGTCACATACCATACAGTTTTTCTATCTTCCCTATGCTTATCCTTACCAAAATCCATATGACTCTACCTCCAGGTTCTCCATAAACATTAATGCCATCTTCTACTTAGACTGCTAGTTAAAACTCACTGTGCTAACCAGTAGGTAAATCATTGCAAGTTCAGACAACAGATTTCATACTTACTTGTACTTCTGAAAGAAGTTCAGTGGTTCAAAGAGCTTTGACCAGTCTGATTTTCCTTGGAGGATCTCATTTGTCACTTCGAGACCTACAATTAAAATGGAAAACCTTATTAGCATTTTGGTTTTAAGAAAAGAAGAGCATGATCTAAACTTGACAAGATAATGGTTTTGAACAGTAATTGACAGATCAAAAAGCAAGAATTCTCTTGACATGATGCAGGTCTACTACAACTGGTTGTTGTAAAACTGGTCCCTTATTGCCTGCAACAGGTGCACTTCCCAGATATCTGTTCTACCTAGAAGGGCAGAACACCTCACAGAATACAACCAGTTCAGATAATGTGGTTTCATACCGCAAGAATTATCCTTTTTAATCAGTTAGTAAGCATGGAAAGAACTTTACCGTGTTTGAACTCCTCTACCATTACTGCTCGTGTTGATGTAGAGACGTTGTATGTCGAGTTCTGCTGTGGATAGGCTGGGGTGATGATGGGCATTACGTGATGTCGGTCTGATGGGTTCACCTATGATATTAAAATACATTCACTTAGTACCAGTTTTGGTTAGAATAAAGTTTAAAGGCTTCTGAATTTGAGGTCTACGTACCCTAGGGTCCCATACTGGTAAATTAAGATTGCTCTCCTCAGGTTGTTTCAGCAATACAGGATTTGGCCATTCCCTGTGTAAGAAAAGCCAGTAACTAACTGTCCATTTAAAATTCTGCCATGTAATTCAGGGCAGGATTGAATGTTGTCAATGTAGATCTTATATAAAGGACTCTCTCTAGAAGCATTATTTCTTTATATAAATTAAAATAAACAATAGCTCTTACCATTTTGAAAAAACCAAGAAGAACTTGTTAACAAGAGTAGAAGCCAAAGCATTCGGATAGAGTTGACATGTTCTTGCTACTAGCATTGCCCAGGAAACGCCACCAAGAAATCCCATCATGTTGGAGTAAATGCCACGTCCTGGAATGGATACACAGTAGTTAGCCTGTCATCCTTCAATACCCAAGTATATTCCTTTCAATTTACAGCACCAACTTCACAACCTATAGAACACTTAGTACACTTTAGCCTCAAAGTCCGTTATTTTTGCGGCGCAACAATTGGTCCTTACAGTGATGAGAAGAATCATCACCACACCACTTCCCAGAATCCTGCTACTTTGAAATTTGCCCACACGGCTACAACTACTGCTGCACTTCAATTTCCCTTAAGAAAAAAGTTCCGCCATTCTTCTACCACTTACTCTAGCCACATGCACAAACAGTATTTTCTTATTCCCTGTGTATCAAGCTTTTATACTTATCTAGGTATTTTTATCATTTGTAGTCAGGTTCCTGACAAGAAACACATCATCTTGTCTTGTAGGCACTCCCTCCTCTCCCCACTCTACCTCTATTAAAAAACACAAAATCTACCACATGGACAGACCATGAATTTAAACTAAACCTGCGGTTTAGTTTAAAAACTCTCATTTAAACATATATCTGAAGCTGAAGTACTTCTAATGGTTTTATTTATTCAGCATGTGGCGTCTCTGAAAAGTTTAAAGATCACAAACAATCACATTACTCACGTTTGGCCCACAGTTTAATTGCACGGAGCGTGAGCCGGAAGTTCTCTTTGTTTGGCACTAGATCTAGTATTTCATCAGTAACTCTGCAGCCTGCAAGAAAAAAAGTTCAAGTACAGAAGTTCCTAGTAACAGGTACAAGTCAGTTTTATGCGATATTGGATCAATAGATTACAGTTTAACCTTCGAGTCTGCAAACCCAAATTTGGATTACTTGTTCTGTATTACCTCCAAAATGATAGATTACACATAATATTTAGTATCACTTAAGGTAACTGGTGAGCAAGTTAGCCTTCAGGTTTGGTGCGTGTGTGTTTGGTTTTTTGTTTGTTTTGTTTTTAATGAACTACAACTCATCCTTCTCTATCAAGTGCTCTACCTATGCATCTGAAGCAATTTCTGTGGCAAACTGGAGCAACGCACACACCTTGATCAAAGAAACATGAATACAGATCTATCTAAACACACAACTCCTTGAAAAAAAAATTTTAGGCCCACTTGCCACCTCCTCAGATATCAAGTATACAAGAAATCAGTTTCTGCATCTTGTACAGAAGCTTAGGTTGTGTAACGCATATTCTATGCCAATTTTAGTAACACTTTATTTAAAAAAAAGTGTAAATATGATTACCATTTAAGCTCCGTATACATCTTATGTCCAGGCTTCTCAGACGTGAATCATCTCCGAGGTCAAGATTATCAGAAACAGTTTGCACAGACAGTCTTGCAAACACAAGATCAATCTTAAGAGGAAAAAAGTGCCAACTGTGAGTTCGAATGCTGCGCTGTTTGCAAACAGCACACTAATTGGGAACAGTCTAGTCTAAAAGAGTGGTTAACATTGTTATCTATAGTCACATAACTCTAAATACATCTCCCAAGATATTTATTTGCCAGAAAATTCAAGAAAATTGCTAGAAGTTCCATATTTTACTTATAAAACCTTCATTGCACCCCCCCTTTCTTTTTAAGCTAGGAAAAGGAAGAGGGGTTGTTTTAAGTAGAAAAGATACTTCAAACTTAGAATTTCTGTTAAAAGGGAACTTAAAACTATTCATAGAATTAAGACATAAGTTCAATCACCTCAACTATACTTCAGCAAAGGAGAGAGCATTTTCTTTATGCAGTAAGTCCTTTTGATCTTGAAGTATCTGGTTTTTAGTACATCTGAGGCAAGAAAATTATTCTGTGAATGTCTCTACCAGCTAAAGGCCACAAAGAGGTAATTGAATAAGTGTCTTCATCGTAGTGATACCAAGCAGTAACTACACCACACAGGCCTTTATTCGTTGTGTAAGATGTATTCAAGATCCAAGAATTCCTGCAGCTGACAAACCTTGGTGAGAGTCAATTGAGTACCCTTACTTTTCATTTTTCAGATTGTTTGTCTCACGACCGCTTTATTTTTGATTTGTGACAAAACATTTAGCCTGCTCACGTGATTCATATGGTGAACTACAGTACACACATCCCTCTGTAGAAAGCCAGGAAGAGTGAGCAAGGACACTGCCTCTAGTCGCACTCTGCACAACCCTTGTGAGATAAATGCTATTCAAGCAGGTTACCCTGATCTACAGCACAGATTTAGAAAAATATGTCCCTGATGTTCCCGTTCCTGCCAGATTTCCTAGAGGCTTATTTTCCTATGAGCTCCAATTCTACCGCAATATCTTCTTCCGGGATAGGTTACAGTCAAAAATAGCACAGTCACGGGTCCCTGGAAAAGTTGTCCTATTCCTAAGCAAGAAAAATTTACTCAAAGAAAAAAAAAACACGCTTACCTCAATGCCCTCAAACGCAAACTTGACAACTGGTACATACGCATCTTCAACAGCCTGCAAAGGAGAGGATAGCTGTGTAAGAAAACATTTTTTGCTCCTTTAAAGTTTCTCCTAAAATACGGAATTTACACTGCTAAACTACTCAGTATAAAGACTGAGTTGCTTCCAAACCAAAAAACTTGTTAAGAAGCAGCAAGCAGTATAGCGCTAATACAGCACTAATACTAGCTTTAAAAAGTTATTGAGCCAAGAGATGCAGAGGCTCATCATGTATCATAATAAACAAACAACACACAATTAGCCATCAGTATAAGCGGTTGTAAAGTACTTACCTTGGTAGCAAAGAGGAGAAGAGATTTCTGTAGCTATCTTACTACTGGTTAACATCCAGAGAAATCTAAAAAATTCTGTCCACATTTGACAGTAGGCACTGGTCTTCTGTATTTTTTTTTCTCCTGTGCCTGAGATGCTATCAGCTACCTTATGGGACAGTTCTCGGTTTTGTACACCGCTTGTTAGAACTGCACTGCAACCCACTGTGAGCCTGTTTTTAGGTGACAGTCATCTAAACGAAGGCTCATTAGCTATGCATATGATGTCTTTTAAAAATGCCTGCGCAAAGAAGACTAGGCTAAGAGAAACTTCTCAGGAGTTGTTTTACGTGCAAGGTACACAACATACGCACCCGAGAGCGATTTTACAAAGCAGTTTTGTACTTTCACAGCACAGCTGCTATTAGCTTTATGTAAAGCTGATGGTGTGCATCTCTTCTGCAAAATCTCAGGCTGAACAGCCAGAGAAGAACATGCCCAGAGAATAAACTAGAGATCCTAAAGTAGATCCAGAGGAACCCCATGGAAAAGGCACTGACAGAAGCCTTCCCACATCACATTCAGCTTCCTTAGTTTTCAGGCTGACTCCTCCTGCATGTAATTACCTTATTTCCAAGTCCCATACTACACCTAAGATTAAAGTAAGGCTCCTAGGGACAGCCTTGCTTTTTGGTACACCGGACTCATTCCCAAACCATGGGCAGGGGACAAGTGTATCACAGATTCTTATGTGATGTGCAGTGACTGGGAAAAGGAACCCAAAGCTTGACTTCAACATTTTCATGCTGCATAAAATAGTATTTTAGAAGGCGCTCAGAAACAATTTTTTAAAAAATTTTGGCTTGTAAGACATTCACTACCAATATGAGTCTTTAACATTTATATTCTTATTGTAGAAGTTGTATAATCTATCAAGGAGAGAGCTTACTCACTCTTAGATTTTTTATTTCTTCCTGATGTTTAAGTTTTGCAAGGAATGACTGAAAAAAATCTGATCTTTCTACATGGCTAGGCGCAACACAAACTGCATCGATGTCAGCACCTGCAAAGAGATTCCATTTCTTCTGTTATTGTTGGAAGTCACTTTCAAACATTAGAACTATGACCAGAAAATGGAAGTTCTACCTTTTGTGTGTACACCAAGCCTATAGGAGCCAAATGTAAGTACTTTGCCACCAAGAGTTGCTGCTGTTGAAGTGGGAAGTTTCTGTGGGCAGAAGAGAAAGAGTTTACTTTAGAATATAAGATACACATTGATGTACATGCAAGTTTAACTAGCATACAAGTTCTGCAGAAAGACTACAACATCCTCCATAGACAATATCTTTTCCTTTACGGAGTTATTAGTCTAATAGACTGATATTCTTTTTCTGAAGTGGGTGCTTGCAACTCAAAAAAAAAAAAGATTAGTAATGTAGCAGTCCTTTCATTAATATCCACAAATTAAGACCTATTATTAGTCTTCCCTGCAGCAGGCACACATAAATTAACACAATCTAAGAGCTATACAAAAGGCAAGTCTAGGGTAATAATTTCAAAGTAGATTGAGTGCTGTAGGCTGTTTGGGGCAAGATTAGTGCCCATTTACCATCTATCTCACCCCACAGTACATTGTTTCAGCTTTGTTAACTGCTACAAGTCAACTGATAGAGACACTTCACAAATTCATTCAGTGCCTCAAAGACTTCAAGTTCTTGTTCTGCAGTACGTTTTATACATTATTTCAATGACAGTTACTACAGCTCCGTTGAACTTCAGTATGAATCCTAGCAGTATGGCCTTTAAAAGAAACAAAAAGGCTTTAGCTATTTTGGTAAGAACTTATAAAAAGTCCTTACCTTGCTCTCGCCAAGTTCCAAGATCCACTCCTTCACCAAGTTATTAAGTTTTCCCAGGACAACCTGCCTGTAAAGAAAATGAATGTTAAGTGTGCCCTAAAAAAACCCACAAGAGATTAACAAATTTTACAGCCTCGTTATACCTGTGATTCAGTTCTTTTTCGTCTTCAAACACCCCAAACGGTTTCATTGCTTCAATTAACTTCTGCGTTTGAACGCGATCAATGTCCTCAGGTGGCGCCAAGCTAACTGGAGACGTAACTCCGTAGTTTCTTTGCTGGTTCTGGCGCCTGGAAGTACTATGGGAGAAAATAAAATATTGAAGACTTAAAAAAACCCCATCAAAACAAAAACAAACCACAACTGACTGGAAAACACCCTTCAGCTTACAGGTTTCCAAATAAACTTCTGCTCTTTTACCCAGAATTAACATAAATGAGGAAAAATTAAAATCCTGCTTATGAGTTTTAGACAACTTCAAGTTAGAATTCACAACTACTTTTTCAAAAAACATTTGTGGATATAAGAACATATCCAAGTTGCCACCACCTTAATACAACTTATATCCAGACAGTTAGTGGAATTCAAACCTTTTAATTTTATGGTGATCAGTTCTAAGGCTGATGCTACATACAGCAGAAGTTTGGGACACCTTCCAGTTTCCTATCAGTTTTGATTTAAGGATATTCCCATCAGCTTCCCGCTAACATTAAACAAGACAATTTAACGCTGGCTTCTTTTAGTTAAATGTGCTTCCACTGATTCTGGAAGGGCATTATAGTTAATTGTAGAGGGAAGACTTATAACAAAGTGATCTGTTAAACAGAGTTGATACAGTAAATTATTACCTTGCTTTTGTTTATGGAAAATATTAATGAAAACATCAAACCATGCACAGCCAATGTTGCCTCACGCTCTTAACACAGTTCTATCTTTATAGTTCAAAGGCTTAGCTGTACATAGAGAATCATTTTGGTTGGAAAAGACCCTCACGATCATCAAGTCCAACTGTTAACCCAAGTCCGGCACTAAACCATGTCCCCAGGAACCTCATCTCCGTGTCTGTTCAACCCCTCCAGGGATGGTGATTCCACTACTGCCCTGGGCAGCCTGTTCCAATGCCTGATACCCTTCCCAGGAAGGGCTGGATAGGTTGGATATTTTCCAGTATCCAAACTAATCCTCCCCTGTTGCAACTTGAGGCCATTTCCTCTCATCCTATCACTTGTTATTTGGGAAAAGAGACCAACACCCTCCACGCTACAACCTCATTTTGGGTAGTTGTAGAGAGCAAGGAGGTCTCGCCTCAGCCTCCTTTTCTCCAGGCTGAACAACCCCAGTTCCCTCAACCGTTCCTCATCAGACACCCACCTGTTTTATCTAAATCCAAGTGATGTATGTCAGCAAATAAAGCAGCACAAGTTAAGGGAGGTAAGAACTGCACTTAATGTATCAAGGGGCTTTACAGAAACACTAGTAGCAAAAGCAGGAGAAACATTAAAAGGTCCATACAACTCATCATGCTTATCAAAGAGTCCAAGTCCAGACCCCAAGGCTAAAGGGATTAATTATGCCATTATTCAAACTGGATATTTTTCTACTTCACATATTGACAACTTCAAATATTAGCTGGGTTAGTCAAGAGATATAACTATTGAAGGTATCTGACCCATTTCAGCTGGAATGGGATTATGAAGTGCTCACAGGACAGCTTCAACACTTTTGTTGTTGTGGGTTTTTTTTAAAAAACACAGCTTATTATGGCTCCTTATTTCTACTTGCTACCTTTACTCCTCCATTGAAGGAAGGTGGATTTCTCACAGAGCTTACCCAACTGCAGACATAGATTTTAGTAATCTAGGTTTTGGTGGCGTTTTGTTTTCTTCCTCTCTATTAACTCATTTTTCAAACTTTCTCCTACATGTTTTCCAAAAAGCTGGGGGGGTATTACAACTGTAGTCCTATCAATTAGTCTCCCCAGTCACAACAGCTGTTTACCTACAAGTGTAACTAGGCCTTGACCCAATTGCCTTGTTCATAGGCATTGTAAACTTCTACTCCATAAGTAAAAATATTAATGATATTTATGACATATATATAATTTATGATATCATTTTCATAATAAATACAGAAGAAAAGCCCATGTTTAATTGCTGTGCATTACATCTAAATTAAAACACCTGCAGCAGCAACTTCCTACATGTTTTAAGTATTACTTGCATTGTACAACTTGCACTTCAGAAAGTTTGCACAAAACAAGAATGAGGTTTAGACTTTGCTGGCATTCAGAGTCTTTCCAGTGTACAGAAGGCCACCATCTGCTTTTCATTGCCCCATTCTGCCTACAGAGACTATAATTAGAAATTTACCTAAAGAAAAACATCAATTAGATATATCAGATACTATTATAATAAAACTCTTTTAGTCAATAGTAGATATTTTTCAGTTGCTTGCATGTATTACTGAAAGTTTGATCCCACGACTTAAAAGCTGAGGAAAATGGCATTTGGAAAGTTTTATTGAAAGAGTAACTTATGCCCAATAGAATATGCTCCTCTTTTGCAATTAAAAAAATATATATTTAAAAAACCCACAAAACTTCTCTCTGTCAAGGGTAGCAGACTGCCAGGCATATACAAAGAAGGGATCTTAAGACATAAAGGAGCATACATGGCATACTACTTATTCATCCATCCTTCAAATGAGAAATATGTTGCAGTTTAATATTTTGCTAAGTCTTGCTATGATTTGCCCACTGAACAGCTCCAACATGTTTCTGTTCTGATAGATCCCAATTCTACACAAAGAAGTTAAATAGATTTTTTCCCCCCAGGTTTTGCCACTTATTTACAGTTTTACAAAGCCACCAGCATTTCTTCCACATACTCTGAGAGAAAGTGGATAAGTTTACACTATTGCAGTTCAGGGAGTTGCCTTCAGCCATCAGTGCTTATGCTGATGTATGAGAAGTCATTGTAAATGCTTTTTTTTTTAAACTTATGTGTCCAGCCTGCCTCAAGATGAGTAAAAGTGTCACTCAGCCCCTTCCACCCTCACTGCTTGGGAGGAGGAATGACTGGAAACCAGCTCCTGAACCACCAAAACTGAGAGCACAGACAAAAAATGTAAAATAATAATTTTTTAAAAACCCACAAACACAGAACAAAGAAAAAAAGCCAAACACCACACACACACAAGAACAATGTACAAAACCCCCACCCCACAAACAAACAACAACACCACCCCACAAAATACCACATACACCAAGCCAACCCTGCGACCTTCGCTTAAGTAACACCTGCTGCCAAGCAAAAGCACCTTTTCCGTGACGCCGGCATCCTGACAAAACCACAGTTTTGGGGTTTTTTTTTCCCCCAAGTTTAAGCTGGACAGGCAGCCTAGGAGCGGTGCCCAGCCCGGGACCAGCGCTCAGCCCGGGACCAGAGCTCAGTTTAAGAGCAGAGCTCAGCCCGAACTGGGCACAACCGGCCAAGGCGTTACCAGGCGACGGCGACAACACAAAGCAGAGAACCCCCCACAGAACCGCACCGCCACCAGGCGCTCCGACACGCGGGGCTCCCGCACCCCTCGCCTACCACGCATTAAAGCTTTATCATTTATTTGAAACACGACTTTTCCCTCAGGTTCCCGCTCTAACCCCCTCCCCGCAGCCTCCCGCCCCGTCAGGCCGGGCTGCCTCACGGGGCTGCGGCAGGAAAGCCCCTGAGGGCGAGGCTGGGGCAGGAGGGGCCGCCTCACCCGCACTTCTCCTTCATGGCGCCCGCAGCGCTCCCCGCGCAGCCCAACTGCCGCCCAGCGGCGCGCGCTGCTCCCCGCACCGCCCGCGCCGCCTATCCCGACCGCCGCGGGAGGAGCTCGGCCAATCGGGAGAGCGACAGCGCCCGGCGGGGGCGGGGCTTGGCGGGGGGGGCCGCCTGTCGCCCCCTGGCGGCGCGAGGCTGAGGCGCCGCTCTCCTCACGGGCACCGGCGGGGACCAGGCGGGCTGGGGCGCACCGGGGCGGACATCCCCGCCGTGCCCCCGCCCGGGGGATGCACAACAGGCGGGGGCGCGGAGGGGAGACGCCCCGCCCTGAGGAGAGGGGGGGCTCTCACCGCCAGGACGCGGCGAGGACGTTTTCCAGCGCTGAGGGAAACTCCCGCCGCAGCCCCCGCCGGGGGGCCGGCCGGTGAGCGGGCCCGGGGACACGCGTGTCCCTCCTCACCTCGGGGACACGCACCAGCCGCCTTCCCGACAGCCGTTCCGGAGAGAGGAGCGATGGCTTGTGTGATGTTGATTTGTTCGCGTCCAGCGAGTGTGGGACGGCGAGCTCAGCGCCGCTCGGCTCGAGCTGGTGCGGGGAGGATCGCGGTGTAGAATCGCAGGATGGCTTGGGCTGAAGGGACATTCACAGCCCATCCAGTGCCACCCCTGCCCTGAGCAGCGACATCTGCACCCGCTCAGGTTGCTCAGAGCCCCGTCCGGCCTGGCCTGGGATGTCCCCAGGGACGCGGATTGAACGCTCAACCACAGCAGGTAGTTCCGAGTACTCACCACAGCTTATTGCCGTACATCATCTCGGGCCAACAAGGTCCGTTGCATTGTCTATTACAAGCTGCGTATTAAAGCAACCAGAAGCCCCCGAGAATATTCTCCTGGCAATTCCCTGCTCACGATCGAGCCTGCAAAAAGTTAAAGGTAAAAACCAGAATGCTTCTGTAAAGTTGAATAAATCTTCAGAAAAAAATTTACTTCCCAACTGCCTTGATGTCTTGCTGTATAAGCAGCTTTCTGTTAGATCAACAAATACATCACTTCTGTACTTTTCTGGGGTGTCTGTAGTGCCTCTGTCGAACTGAAATACATTTTATCTTGCAAGATATTTTGAATAAACACAAACTTTTGTCCTGAAGCTCCAACAAACTAACAACACAAATGTTTGCTGTCCAGATGCGAAGGTACTTGCAGCAGGATAGCCTTACCTACCCTTCTCAAATAACTTCATGCTATGGAGAGTTAAAAATGACTCTATTTAGTGAATATTTGCACAGCAGTACTTGCACTAACATGCAAAGAACGTTGTAGAAAGAAAGAAGTTGTAATGGTAAAGCCAATTTAAAAAAAAAGTTCTCAAGCAGATTTATTTGGAGCTCTTTTTTTTTTTTACAACCCCTAGTTATGCCCTTTTTATTATCAGAATTTTATCATAGTTTTCTTTAACATTTTATGCTCATCACAACACTACTGTGGTCCTAGAATCAGGAAAACTATTGCTTCTGTGCTGACTCCTGTTGTTTTGTCCCAGTTTGCTACCATCTATTTGGGGTGAGAACAAACACCTGCTTTTATCTTTTACGGATTTAGATGGGTGATTAGTCTCTGCTCTTTTTATTTGTTACTGCTGCATCCTTTAGTGTCGCGACAGTAGCTGGATTTGCCCACAGGTGTAAGAGTTGGAATGTTTTTACTGGAGAGGTGACACCTTTCTCTAAATCACCAGCAACACTGAGGAAAAAATTAACAGGTTTTCAAGCAAACTAGTTTTTCCTCAGGTGCAATTCTGATGTTAAATGGAAATTAAGACTAATCAAGCTTAACTTGATTGCCTCAATCACGTAAAGTATTAAAGAGAAAAGGCAGTGGGTGCCTGGGAAATAAAGGGTGGTAACGATGGGCGAAGCGAGGTGGTCAGGTTTTAAGTTTTTATAGCGGAGAGAGCTCGAATTAAGAAATAATTTACTTTTAATGGAAATAGGGCAGTTATGAAGTGCTCTGAGAGCAACAGTTCAATAGCGTTCCTGTTATTTTGCTCGAGTTTATGTATTTTAGTTTCTAGTATTATCTTCTGAAGACAGTTGAGAGTTTTCCTCGAAGGACAGAACTGATGAGACTGGGTTGGCTGCTCTGTGAGTTATAGTTGTTTTTGTAGAAATCGAGTTTCTTTTGTTTGCGAGCTATTTGCGTAACATTACTTGTAACATGTAACTGTTGCATTCTACTGATAATAGTTTCTTTCTAATGTGTGACTGTTGCATTTTACCTCTGTAGTTTCCACAGTATCATGCCTAACAGTGGCTAAAACAGGTTGTGGCTTAAAATGTGTAGAATTTGAGGAGAATTTAAGGTAGTGTTTTCCTCTGCTATGTCTGTCATAATAACTTTAAAATACTTTTCTATAACTTATCCTAGACGTGTCTGGCAACCAGTTAAATATCGTTAGTTTGGACTTTTTGTATGCGTGTGTTTACAAGTTATCCAGATAACACACTGAAAAAGCGAAATCTGTTTTCTTAAAGTGATTTAGGGGGTGGTTTGGGTTTGTTTTGTTTTTTAAAGTAGTTGGTATGTTCTAAAGGAACATGCTTTGTAGCGTAAACGAGGTGATATCTGAGTAGTTCTAGTCTGTTAGTGATTTTATGGAGATGTGTTTCATAAATACTAATACATCGTCTGTGTGTTTCCGTGTTATAGTCTGTATGTTTTGTATTTTAATCTTATCTGTAAAATTAATGGTAGTGTGATGTGTTTTAGAAAGCACTTGTAGGACACCATGTGTTTGATAGACTTATAAAATTCAACAGCCTAAATACTTATTCTTGGCTAAAAGAAGCTGCATGTGTTCTGATTTTTGTGCTTAATGCACACTTCCAGTAAGTTGTTTAGGCTAATCTTTTAAATTTAAGTCTTTTGCTGTGTTAATTTTTTGGCTAGATATGTCAGTTCGAGTGTCTGATTGTGTAGCTATGTGGTCAGAAGCATTGACCTGAGGGAAGGAGAAATAACATATTGAGAGGACGATGATATTCTTTCAATATCCCCAAGTTAAAATCCTGTACACTATACAGACAAGATACTTCTTGCTTAATTAAACTATACTCTCATAGAGTAGTTCCATTATATTTGAAACTGGTCTAACAGTGAAAAGTTATGTACCAACTACTACATCTGACCCTTTCTGCTTCAACAAAAATTTGGCTGAAAGGTGAAACTGCTATAAAGGAAATATTTGCATGATAATAAAATATCCACATAACAGAGAAAAAATTGTCAGGAAAGATTTTATTCAAACTTTGGATTTTTATTACAAATGTGGAGGATCTTATCTGTGTAATGTACTATATTTCACTAGAGAAAGATTTTGTCAGCCATAGTTTGTTTATATACATTTAGGTACTGATGAATATCAGCTAAAAATAACAGGAAATTCAATTCTGGAAAGCTGCATTTTGTAACAAATGTTCTCAAGGCTTACTAATCTGTCACTTTACGTGGGAAGATATATGGTGAGAGATAACAGTGAACAGTAGAAGGTGAGGTTGCTGAAGACATTTCAGACGAATTTAAACAAGTGGATGAAGGCTTTTTAGTTGTGGTTTTGGGTTGGTTTTTTCTTTGCTTTTCATCAATTTATTTAAGGGGCATAATTCTATGAAACGTCGGGATTGATAACCTAACAAGCTTCTCAGAAATGTAAATATATAAAATATTTTAAGTCAGTTCTAACTGCTGCTGCCAAAACACTAAGCTTGCCTTGAAGGGCAGGATTTTAGAACTCTGTTATGGCACTGTATTTCTTTCTAGCCTGGCTGCTGCTGGCTTTTAGCTTCTGATACTGACAGATATAGCGGATTCCTGGCTTAATTGCCATCACTAGGTAGGATTTCGACTTGCCACTGTGCATCCAGCCAGCAAAACAACACCTCTGCTTTCCCAGGGAAGCCTTGAAACCTTGTGCCCCTTAATGTGAAATTAGTTACAGCTCTTCACCTGGTCAACAACAACAAAAGACTATGAGTAAACTTACACAGGCTTGTAGGGCAGGTGCAATGTCACCAGGAGATGGATGGGTCGCTCCCTCCTCTCACTTCAAATTGAAGCAAAGATTAATTATGGTGTTACCAGCTTCTAAAACAGGTTAGTTAATGGGAACTAACTGTGAGCTCGCTGAAGCATCACTAATCTTGCTGCTCTCAATGAAGTGTCTGTCTTTGATCAGCTCATTCTCTCTCAGCAGGCCAAAAAATAGCCACAGGACACGAGTGCTTAGTTTACAATCATGTTAATTTTGCTCTAGGTTTGTCTTTAGCTGTTGGAGATTAATGAATCAGAATGGTGTTTAAATTTACAACCAGTTCTCTTCTAATCACTTGGCAGTATTATTTCTAGCCGTTTTCTACTTTTGGTTGCCTGAGCCAAACATTTAAAGGACTCGGCTCTTCTGCCGTGTGACAGTGGGGTACAGCCTTAATGTATAGCAACTAGCAGGATGATAGTAGAGGGTGTTGAGGATGTTTTTCTTTGCCAGCTGTTTCCTATGCTGTGTATTTGTTGCAACCAAACCCAAATCTGCTGTTTTCCTTTCCTCCTCACTCATTTTTGCCCACAAAATAATTTTCTCTGAGGGGGAGGCTAAGGTGGTGAGTTTCAGTGTTCTTCTGAAGTGTTTGCATCTCCTATAGACAGCCTAAATGTTTTGGTTCTGTAAAGATTTGATATGGCCAGAATTATTTTAAGATTTGATTTGAACCTATCAAGGTATTATGTGCACGAATTTTTTTGCCATTGCAGTTTACCTTTAAGGTGGTTCCTTTCAGGGTGGAAAGTTGAGAGGGAAGAAGTACACTTTTTCTAGAGAAACAATCTTAAATTACAAGAAGAGAATCTTATGTGGTAGGAGTTGCTTCAGGAAGTTCCTTGGGTCAGAAATAGTTGCTAGGATGGCATTGCCCAAACTTAATGGGCTGTGCCTGTGGGGGTTTTTTTTACCATTTTGCCTTCATTTTACAGGCAATATTAATTTTATTGGAGTGCTGCGTAGGTTTAACTTGTTAATGTTTAAAAAGTGTTTCCTCTGACCTCAATGGAGTTTTCTACAGATGAATGTGCTGGATCTTTGTGTATGAATAACTTTGTATGGAGAGCAGAAACGTTTATGTTTCTCTTGATAGAGGAAGAGAACAAACTTTAATCTTTGCATTGTTGTTTATTTTTATTTTGGGTGGGGGTGGGAACCCAAGTCCTTGGACAGCTGATGTTGTGTAGCGCTGGTATTTGTTCTAGTCCATTATAGTTCGAACGTGGCTGTGAGCCTGGTTTTGGGCATTAAAGCCTGATGCTAATACCCTGATGCACTAACTCCTATCACATTGAGGAGTCTTCTCTGTCATGAATTCATTAGTTTCATGCAGAGATCGTGTATAATTCTGATTGCTGCTTGCAGGGAAACTTTAAAGAGAGGGAATGGATACCGATAATTACTGAAACACCTCAATTCTTTGTGAGAATTGGGAGAAATTTTCATATCCATTAACCTCGTAGTAAGACCTTGCTGAAGTGTGGTGCGTGGTGTGGTTTTTTTTTTCCTCACCTTTTAATGTGATAGCATTATGTTCAGCTTCATGCAGAAAGTTACCATCTGTCAAAAAATAGTCAAATTGATTGTAAACTTGAGTCAATGGCAGGGAACTCTCAGCAGCTTCATCTACCTGGTTTCCCATGTTCGAGGAGGCAGAGGCTTGTTTCTTTAGCTGGTTGTGTAGGACTGCTTCTTTTTAACCAGTTCCTGATATGACCCATTGTTTGAAGGGAAACAAAACAATGTAAAGCAAATAATAACTTACTTGTGTTTCCATTACAGCAGATTTATATTGATCCTTTTAATAATTGCTGCCTAGACAGCAATATGGATGGGCGGTGCATCCAAATGTGTATAATTTTTGTCTGGGTGGAGTTCTGTTGCCTCATGGAGTTCACTGAGGAAAATCCTGTTTGTTCACAGTGTTTATTTTCCCATACTGTCTGTGTGTTCCTGTATTCCTTATACTGAAATAGGGAGGGAGAAAACGAGAGGTAAATACAATCTTGTGATGTTGTCTGTATGCTTGCTTCCATTCTGGACTTTCCATTTGAATAGTTGTAGTGTTTTTCCTGGGTAATTATGAGGGGCAACTCCCAGAGGTTATATGAACCATACTACAGAATGATGAAGCGGGTGAGCGCTTTTAAAAATGTAGTGTGACTTAAACACTGGTCTGGCTTTTCCTCTGTATTTACACCTCCAAATTTAGAGGGAAAAATACTTTAAAGCCTACTGTCATATTCTTCTGAAGTGAAAAGATAATTTAGAGTAGTTGGAGAGGAGCTGGGAAAGAGGAGTATGGACATAGCTAAAGCTCACCTTCTTTTAAAGAGTTTAGTGGGTTTTGGCACCTGTACTCAGCCTGGTGCATTTTTCACAGGGCTTCTACATTGTAGTTGATAAAGTAAACCGTAAATAATTGTTCTTTTTTGTTTAAACATTTGTCTAATCAGGGAATTGGTTTGTGCAAGGTAAGCATGGAAGTAATGGTGATTTTCACATAAACAAGTAATTTTTTTAAAAAATAAATCCTAACTGAAAAGAGGAGAGAATGAAGCAAGGGAGAGTGATGAATAATGGGCTGAAAAACTTGGAAAAGAGGAGCATTACAGAACAAAGTCATTACAATGATGTAGTTCATGTGTGAGTATTCTTTAGGACTTCTTGCATATCTGTACATGTGGATATGCATATCCAATCACTTGCCTTGATGACTGGCAAACAAACATATGGGACAGAATCAACATAACTAGAAGTACTTTCATATTTGTATGTTATGCTAGAATTTTTCTAACACATCTATTAGGTATTCTCTCAGCTACAGGTAAAAATTGAGTGAGAATAGGAAGTGAGAACAAGAGGAACAAAAATGAACAGTGGAAAATGAGTGAAATGTTAATGACAATTGCTTGGAAATAAGGCAGTTCAAGGGCTGCCTTTAGGAATATAGTGCCTGGGATGGGTATTCAAGTGTGTGTGGGGAAAACACACCCTGAATACAGGGTTCATTCTCAGGTGCATCAAGTTTATTAAAATACAGAGGGTTTCCAGGTGGTATAAATTTATCTTACTCCTGGCTTAAATTTTCTCTATGCTGTAAGAAAGAAAATGGCGATTGTGCAAGTAAGCCCCCAGTCTACAGTCTCACAAATTTTTACTTTGTATCTAGCAGTCACGCTTACATCTTTATTGTACTCTCATCCACCTGGTTCCCCTTAAATAATGTATATTTGGTCTTTTTCTATTAACAAATTTCATTTTAGTCTGAAAGGTGTTCCTTCTCTTCCTTGCTGTTTACAGCAATGTAATAATAGGGAGGTATTCACAGGGAAGGTTCCTGTGAAGATTTTTGGATGTACTGTGTTATTGTTTTCTGGGATTATTGAAAACTGATTGAGTAGGAATTTGTTGACGGATAAGTTTTTCCATCTTCAGAGCACTCTGCTTTCCCTGAGGAGCTCTCATTTAATTGATAACTAGTTCTGGTAACCCTTTTTTGCAATGGCTCAGTTCACTCTTCAAAGAGAAGTCTCTAGGTGTTCTTTGCTATTTTGTATAGGAATATTCAATTATTTCAGATATTTAAAAAATAATACCAATTTGTGCAAGGTTTGTTTTAAATTACGCTCTCATCTGCCAAACTTCAGGGACGTTTAGCCTTGGGTGAAACCAGGGACTAGTTCGATCTCAAAAAGTCTTACTTTTAATGCTTAGCTTTACGTGATTTGCTATATCACCTGTGCAAAAAACAGACACAGAGATTAAAGTTACACAGCAAAAATCATACACATCTTGATAAATAGTTCTGGCCACATCAACATGACCATCCTTTTTATTAAACTACTTGTTCCTTCCCTTCATGGATGACCAACAGGTTCTTCGTATGAACAACGCCACTGAATATATTCTACAGTAAGGAAGAGTTAGTGTGATGATCCTAGAAAGCGATGGGTGCTGTGAAGCTGAACTTGTTCATGAATCCACAACAGTGTGTAACACTGTCTCTGAATTGTCTGGTTTAGCTTCAGGATTTCTTTCAATACTCACAATTTCTTGAGGCAAAAAAACAGGAAGTAAAATTATTTTTTTGAGGCATAACGTGATTAGGCATTTAGATGTTTATGTGGTATGTGTTCTCCACCCCTAGTTAGTCATGGCTGTGGAAAGAACCTACTTGATTCATAATGATGCTGTGCAAATCCAGTTATCATGTAATAGTATGAGGCAGAATGTAAATTCTGACTGAAGGTCTCTCCTAAAGGCTGGGTCTAAAGTGATAACATAGACATGGATCAGGAACTATTACCCTGTAACTTGGTGTTTATTTTCACTCTTACAGAAATAGCCTATATTTTTCACTAAGCAAGAGACAAACACATAGACTGACATACCTCTTTACTTGGACAGTAACTGCACAGATTGATTCCTCTTTTTTTTCCGAAACTACATACGTATTCATTCCATTTCTCCTTTCATGTATCCCATCAATGAAGCATGTAGGAAGAAAAAAATATTAATTACCGTCAACTACTCAGACTGCAAAGGTTTTCATAGTGCTGGTTTCATACTGTACTGTAATTAACAGCATTCAGGAGTGCCCGCTGATGGGAAGTGCAGAACTTAACGATTAGAAAAGAAACCTCAGCGCTGTTCAGCCTGTACCTCCAGGCCTGCAGCTTTCCGAAAAACATACAGATTTTTCAGAATGTTTCTTGGCTGGTGACAGATAAGGCTTCAGTTTCCTGAGAGAGGAAAGAGCATAGAAAAAGCAGGTTGCATAGTCACTAGTGGAATCCCTTCAATGCTGGCTAGATGATCTTGAGAATTTTAAAAATGAGGAGAATCTAATTTCACTGGAGCAGAGTTCATTCTTGATAAAGGAATTTCTAGAAATCAGTTCATTGTAACTATAGAGACACCTAAATTTTCTCATCTTTGATGGAGAATGAGAACAGACTTTTCTGAGTTCTTGGTAAATACCTGAGCTGATAGTGAACGTTAAACACATTGAGTGTAGTAGGAAAGAGGCTCTTTGGAACTTGCTTCCAATAAAACATTCTCTAAATCAGAGTAATATCATCACTAAGCTGCTTAATAATGAAAACAGCAGTCAAGGAGTGTAGTAGTCAATATCCTTGGAGGTGGGAACAAAAGGCTGAAGCAATGTAAATTAATTTTCTACACTTTTTAGAAAGTGATTATTATCTCTGATAACAGCCCTGTTTTAGGAAACCAAGTGTACTAATTTTGCATTTACAAAAGAAGAAAACAAAACTTTTGGCAATGCTAAACAGGAGTAGAAACAAAACAGACTGCTATGTAGGCAACTAAAGGTCTGAATAATGCAAGGAAGATGAAAGGCTATTTTAAAACTATATTTTTACTGTAAAAGATAAGTGTCAGGTGGAAGTAACTAAGAAAGTGAGCACCCTGCTTACATTTGAACAGGATTTGATATGGAACCAAATTCAGACTGAAGGGGTACGCTTTGGATGTGAACTAGTTCTCCAAATTCTGCTGGAAAACATGTTGCTTCTCCTTTAGCTCTTGTCAAATGGGAAGGAAAAGCAAAAGATGGAGTAATGTCTCTTAAAATCTCTCGAGGAACTGTATAGGTAGTTAGACACACAGTGACTCTTAAGACATTTTGGCTTTAATAGGGGATATGTGGCTAAATACCCACGCGGCTCTTTGTAATCCAGCGACCATGTTTTCAACAAGCCAGAATGACCCTAATAAACACTTTAAACCCAGTAACTTGGTGCTGTTAGAGGAAACTTGTCTGGTCGAAACCCTGACATTGGAAATTAGTCAAATTATTTTTTACCGCTTCATGCAGAAAGAATCTGGTTTTCATGAGGAAAAAGGCTTCTCTTTTTCAGGAGTATATAGCAGGTTTTTTTGATGTTCTTTCTTTTGAGAGCTGTAAGTTAACTTTGTGTGGGTTTAGTGTGTGTGGTGTGTGTGTTTCTTTTTTTTAAAAAACCAAACTTTTTTGGTCAGGTGAAATTTTTCTCTAATGTTTGACCTGAGATTTCTCCCCAAACTGTAATTTCAACTGTCATTCCATGCTGCTTGCTTAACATTTGTGCTTTTTCAGCTGAATAAGATATTTTGCAATTGCCATAAATCTCTTGTATATTGTTAATTAAATACCATAAGCAACTCTGCCTCTCTTGAAGGAGGCTGTAATTCTAAATAACACTCAGTTACTACGTAGAGTGACTTCTTCACGAGTATAAAGATGAGTATATTCATCTGTTTGCCAGAATCACATGGGTGCAAGGACTTGAGCTAGAGAAGCAGAACTCAGGAGTATGGACTAGGATTCAAAACCCGGCACCTTTAAAACAGTGCTAATTCTCAGCTGGAGTGTGAGAGACTGAGGCTGGTGATGGAGAGATTGCAGGTGCCTCACCTCATGGAGATCTCTCTTAATCTTGTCAGTCCTCAGGAGTCCCTGAGGTGAGAGACAGATCCCCTGGTGCCAGCCTGTGCAGCTGTTCTGCTCCTAGTTCCTCAATAACCATCAACTGGTATCTGACTAGTGCCTTGTACCATGTTATTTTTCTCTCTCTTGGAAATACCTTACTTGATACACCCTATGATTTAATCTGTGGTCTTTTCCCTTTTGTTTTTCAGGTTGAGATCATCACCCTCTGGAAGAGCTGGAAAATACACAAGTGAGTTTTCAGTCTTTTGGGTTTTTTTAATTCTTCCTCTGAGTCACCTTCTGGAAGATCATGTCGTCCAGCAGTATCTGCCTAGGGAGCTCACCAAGACTAGCTTCCTAACACAGGAATTTGAATTGCTTAAAGTCAGATGGTGAATTTGTCAGAATTCCTGAATAACTTCAAGGCATGTTTTCAGGTTTCACTGCAGATGAACCTGAAGAAAGTGTGTGTGTCTGTTTTGCAGCAGCAGTACAAAAGCCTTAAAATTTAGGCGGAAATCAAACAAAATACATATTGTGGCTTTTTTAAAGTAGAATTTGTATAACTAGAGACAGAAGAGTAGCGGGGTCTATTTTTATTTGACCTTAATATCATGTTTTGGCCAGCATCTGCAGAGTTACATGATTGCAGATGATCTGGATTTATGTTGTACCTTCAGCAGGGCAAGTGAGCACAGAGCTTGCACAGATTATCCCGAGTAGACACCTGAGTATCTTTTCATCCATCAATGTGTAAGGTTTATTTTTTACAAAGTGAGAAGCTCTTTTCTGAAGCTTCCTGGAGAGAGAAACAAAACAAACCTCTCTGTGATACTTTAAAAAGAATAATGAACGGAGTGTACAATCTTTGTCTGCTGGGGAACTGAATATAATACTTGCCATCCAGAGTGTTGATTTTTCTGGGGAAAGATACAACCTACTACTCCCTCTCCTGGCTTCACAGGGGAAATATATGGAATTGTCAAAAGGGGGCATTCTTGCTTTTTCAGACAAATGAAAATAAGTCATAAAACGAGTGTTATAGTTAGACCTGCCATTTAGAGCCGAAATTGCTCAAGTTGACAAAGTCTTTAGCCAAAGCAAATTTAACAGATGGAATATTAAATATCAGAAGTGTTTTGCAGACTAACTTAATCTCTTGTTTTGTGAACTGAGGTTTTATCTATCTCAACTAAGATTTACCCAAAGCTTTTATTAATTGATGAAATGCGCACTTCCCATGTGTGTAAAAAATATATACCCCCAGCTGTCAGTTAAATCTCATACAGAACAAGTCTCAATATATCTATGAAAATACATGCATGACAAAGTCCTGCCAGTCTGATATAAGGATTTACTACAACTGATTTTGTGCTTTGATCTAGTGTATGTAGAGTTGACAAGTAATAGTTGGGCAAATAATGCATTCTGATAAAAATCTCTTGAAAGTACAAATCCTTTTGTGTAATCAATCTAGATGTACCCCTGGAAACTGAGAAATGACTGATGCCTTGGGTAGCTCTTTCTCACTGAAACAAGAGCAAATCCAGGACTGACTGAGCAAATGGAGAAGGATGTTGGTGTTGAGAGATGTCAAAAAAGATGTTCACATCTGAGCTTGCCTGAGCAAACCTGTTAACAGGTCTAAACCTGTTAACAAACAGGTTCAAACTGGTGCTGATAATTCCTGTTTATAACTAAATTTTACTCTGCCTCTCACTGGTATTTGTGATATTTTTTTATTTGCTCTAATGAAGAAAATACTTGTTATGGTCTTTATGATTAGGTAAAGTCTTCCTATACAGATGATAATTAATATGCTTTACCATTAGTATTCTGGATTGACTGGGGAAAGCAAACATATGAACTGCATTGAAAAAAATCACATCTGAAGGTATTCTTTAGGCAAGAGAAAAACTATATAATTTCTTTTTCTTTGGAATTGTTTATCTAGTGAATGCGAGTTAAAAAAAATAAAGACTATCTGCCCTAAGCTTGTCGAATATTTTAGTTACCGTGTTTTTAAAATATGCTTTTTTTTTTTAACCAAGATTCTGGTTTTACACTTTGACATTTAAACTAAGTGTAGTGCAGTGTTAGGGTTGGGCTAAAGATGTTTCTCATGCTAGAAGGTATAGGAAGATACCAGCACAACAAACAGGTTAAGGGATCAGATCTCTTGAAGTACGTAGCTTTAGAGCAGCTGTAGAAATGGCCATAAAATAGTTCTAAAACAAACAAAACTTCAATGATTTTTTTTTTCCTGCACTACCAGGTGCCTCCCATGGTCACTTATGCTTGAGGAAAGGAGGTGCAAGGCACTACCAGATAGTACTTACTCAACAAATTTATAAGTAATCACTAAGCTGCAGTGAAATAGACAGTGTTTACACTGACAATTTTCTCATAGTAATGGAAGGAAAGCTTCAGCCTGAAGCACTTGCTTCTGAGCTCCTCATATCTCTACTTAGTCAGAGCGGGAGGTTAATTTGGAGTTAAATATTTGTGTCAAATACTCAGGCTCATTATGCTTAAAATTGCTAGTGTAGACACACTCTTCATAGAGACTTGGGCCTGGATATTTGAAAAAGATGAAAAGAAGGAACAGAACAAAGGGTTATAGAAAAGCAGCTCTAAGTATAAGGAAGAAATCTAAGTGTAATCTGTATTTGTCAACACAAATTAAATGCAAGCAGATAAAAGAATCCACTAAGCGAAACAATGGCAAAAAGGAAGAAAAGGTGGACGGAAAAGAGGAAGGTGGTCAGTCTGCTCCTTTAGAGAAGTGACTGAGTGTACAGTTGTTGGGATTCCTTGCAAACACGTTCTTCCCTAGTGTGACCATTTTTAGGACTGCTGACTGTTGGTGGGATTCTTTAATTTCATGGCTGTTTTGTTCTATTTTGCACTGGGTGGTACTCTTTAGGGTTGACTGCAGCAGGATTTAAATGCAAAGACTAATTTTGTTTTGAGTCAGATGATACCCAGGTGTGTGCTTTGCCCATAGTTTTACTCTGCTGCAAATCAATAGGTCTACTAAGATAAGTGATAATTTATTACTATAACTTATTAGGAATCTATTGTTAGCAATGTTTTGGAAAATGCTGTAGTAGAAACGTGGTTGTGTTTAGAATATGCTTACTGGTATGAGGGGGTGTAAGATATTTAGCCATTAAAAAAAGGCAAACTATAGATGATCTTCACGCAATATGAAATATAAATCAGGTAATGGATTACTTATAGGCTACCACAAACCTATGCTTGTATGAGAACAAATGAAAGTCTCCTCTAACAAGAGACTTGCTATTTCACAGCAGCTGTTTGTTCCTGGTCCTTTTCCCTAAGATGGTAACTTGCCTGTCACACCTGTTGTTGAAACTTGACTAGTTTAGGGTTTGATTCTGCAGGGTGCTGGGTGCTCTTGCGTTGATCCTGTTGTGCACTTGAGGCTGTGGCTCCAGTGGGATAGCTGGTGTACTTGATATCAAGTGTGTAGCGTGGTCAACCTTGGGCAAGTCAGGCTCTTAGTAGGCTTTTTTCAAAGGTCCGTCCTATTTCCTTGTGCTCTGGCTTTAATAGTGTTTTCTGTGTCACCAGAAACCAGTGAAGCTTTTGGCTGCTCTTTGAACAGTTGCACTATTGCTGAAGATTCTGCTCTGAAAATGACAGTGAGTTTGAAACAGTACAGCTGCCTCTGTAATTGTTTTATTGAGCTGTAGCTTGTCATCTCTGAGATGGTTTTGACTGCTTGAATTTGCGCTTGGCTTTAAAGTTCCTGGGGATATGTAGCTTATGCATAGACATGTTGTGGTCTAGAGAACTGAGCAGCTCAGTTATTTCAGCTTCAGGTATGGAAAGAATAGGAACCTTGCACGCTGTCTTTGTAGATTCTTGTGGTGCTTGCCACTGTCCTATACTCAGACCTGGTTCCAAAATTCAAAGGAGAAGGGAAGGAACTTGCTGTGGCTGTAGGGAGGTATTGATCAGACCATATGCTAAGAAGGTAAATAGGCCACACAAACAGCCAGGTCCTCAAAGAGGCTTTAGATGCCTGGTTCTTATTTGTCCTAATCAATGCCTTTTTGAACAATACAAGGGTTAATATTTCTCGGCAGTGTAACATACTCCAGTTTAAGTAAGAATCAGCATGAGAAGTTTCGATACTAAATTTGAACTTGATTCTCTATAGAGTTCAAATTTAGTATCAAAACTACCAAGTTTTGCATGTCAATTTGGCTGTGAATTTCCACGTGGGCTGCTGGACAGGTTTCACTTAAACATACTCTTGTAGACCTTGATTTCACTTAAAGGTTAGGAAAAAACCCAAAATCCTTGATAGGGAAAGCCAGGGAGTTCAAAAACCAGTCTTTGAGCTTGTACCTGCAATGAATATAGAGAAAAAATTTGTTAGGACAAAACTTTATTAGAAGAATCAAGAGAAATTAAGCTGATCTGTTCTTCAAATTTCCACACAGAAACTACTCATCTGATATCTCACAGAAGATGAACACAAGCCAAAATTTCCTCGTCAAGCACCTACTTATCTCACAGGTAAGAGCAAAAACTCCAAAGTATTCTTGGTGTTCAGAAAAATGCAGACTCTGTTCTAGAACTATTGGCTTTGGCTTCAAGTATTTGTGCACATATGAAGTAAAAAATGAAGCAGGGAAGTGCTTTTGGTGTTAGAGTGGGTGGCAAGAAAAGGTAAGCCAGAGCAGAATGATAAATAATGTGTTAGTCTTTGAAAGGAGAGGTGTTGTCTTGTTCCTGACACTTTGGCTGTCAAGACATTTTACTGATTTGACTTTGTGTTGAAGAACACACAACAGTTACTTAGTAAGTGGTTTTATAGGGAATCTCACCTGTGTTACAATAAACTGAGCTCAAAGATAACATATCTTTTACGCTTTTTGGATGATAACTGTGAAAAATTATCTAGTGAAGGTTAGCAAGCTGTACCTGTGGCCATTTTCTCATGACCCCTGTGTGATAAAGTTTACTATCTTGGATCATGATGTGTTGTCAAATGACAGGTTTGCCTGTCTGGCCAACAAAAAGTAATTGAGGAGTGTGATGGTTTCACAATCCATGTTTCACCAAATTTGTAGCTTTTTGAGCTGTTAGACTGAACAAAATAGGTCACCATTGACAGAATAAGGTTGGCTCTCATTTTTCTTCAGTTTTTGACTGTTTCTATGTGTGCACCTTGTGCCTAAAAGCATTGTATAGGAAGCACATAATTTCCCGGAAGTCTTGCTGTTATAATTCCACTTATAGCCGCTGTTAGTATTTTTTGTGGTTGCTGTTCGAAAATCTGTATCTTGAATCCCAGATCTGCATGAATATAAACAAATAATGTGATAGGCTCCTGTAAGTGGGGAATTAGAAAATCCCTACCAGCTGGAACTGCTTAGTTGTGGAAGCTTTGCTGACCTTGGGTTAGCTGTCCACAAGCCACTTATTTTTGTAGGTTTCTGGCCAAGATATAGAGCAGCAAAATTGTTTCTTTCTTGCTCTGTTTCTCACCCCTTTCCCTTCAGCAGTGGTTTCATTTTCTGTACCCACATTGTGTCCTGAAATAATAAGTAACTGGGGAAAAAAAACCCAAACCAACACAACAACCAAACAAAATCTGTGGTGGGTTTTTAAATTTTTTTTTTAAGTACTCTTTGGGGCTTTGGGGCAGCAGCACCTGTGTAAATAGGTCCTTACAGCTGAATTTCCCTGGAGCTATTCAATACCTGCTGGCTGGCTCGCTGATTTTTAGACACCTTCATCTGCTTGAAACTTCTTATCTTGCCACTTTGAATTAATATAGGTCTAACAATAAACCTGTAGTGAAGTATGAAATCTTAGATAGGCTGGTTTATATCTATCATACTTTTCTAGGCAAGATATGTACAGAAAGAGAAAACGTTAAAGAAAAAAGGCTGCTTTGGCTACAGAAGATGACTTATTTAAATCCCGTAAGAAAAAAGATTTAACAGTGGCACTATCCAGTAAAGTGTGCTAAATACTACTTTTTGAATGATGTTCTGACCTCGGGTTTTGGGGCTTGACAGAGAATTGCAGGTGAGGAGGGAGAGGTGAAATTTTTTTTTTTTGCTTATTGAACTGCCACTTCTCTGTGCTTTAGGATATTCTCATGGGTCTCAGAAGCATGTTCTTCAGGAAGTCTACTTTGTCTTTCCTTCCATTGGAGCTGGACACATGTACTGTTTCAAGTCCTGTTTCCCTGTTATAGGGCACAGAAGTCATTATTAGGAAACAGTCTGTGACTGTTCTCAGTCAAATGCTTTGATGCCAGGGTGGTGGCATCCTGTTTCAGGCAAATAATTTGATAAATAGACTTCACTGTAACCCCAGACCAACACAAGCACTGGAAATCCTGCATGTCCATGTACTGGATAAAACAGAGCTGTATTTGTGCTATGGCAGCAAGATAATTTGTTATCAAATGCAAAGGGGGGAAAAAAGCTTTAATTTGAGGTACTGGATGAACTGAAAGCCCCTAAGATGAAAATGTTTTTTCTAGTTAAATATAGTAACTATGGTAGCACAGCTGAGATGAAACTGTTGTTCAATATGCATAAAACAATAGAAAAGGTGCTAAATGAGCTGGAAAAATTAGGAATGATGGAACTGGTGTGGGAACCAAATGCTTCTCCTCGGCATGAAGTGCCTGAACTCCTTGGTGCGGACTCTGTGTAAATATGTTAAGGGCAAAGGAAACAATTATAATATCAAAGGAATTATGAACCAAGATCTCGAAGTAAATGGAGTGCTTAAATATATGCAAGAAGTGAAAATATTATTACATTAGCACTGGTCTTCAGCAAAGCATATACAAGACTGAAGCAGCTTTGTAAAGGAGAACATTTGTGGGAAAAAAAAATGTGATGGATGGAGTTTAAGCTTATACCTTGTGCTTGAGTGTTTTGGTGTGAAATAAAAGAAAGCTGGATTTTTTTGAAAATGTTTTATTGTGTTAGAAAAGGACTTTTTTCCTGCTTCTGTTTTGATATTAGGAAAAGGTTTGTACAGGATACTAAGGTACGCTTTTTTCCAACCTGCAGTTATTATGGATTTTCTTAAATTAAAAAAACCACAACCAAACAACAAACAACCCCAACTTGAAGCAACTCTGAGGGATTTACTAGCATATTACTTTGTCCTGAGGCAGGATCAATTTTAGTCATTATTCAAGACAGAAGTTTGTTTGGCTTCCCTTTAAAAACCTTTATGATAAAAACTAAGTCTTCCTGCCTTCATCTCTACATGTTTGACTATCTTTACCCGATATGTAGGAATCAAAGTCCAATATTTCTTGTCTTCTATGTGTTAAATAATAGGGGAATTTTTGCAGCAGCCTTTTACATAGCGGAAGACTTACAGTGTCCCCTCAAATGGGCTTTATTGCGCTAAACAGCTTTGCTATAGTCGGCATAAATAGAAAAATGTACTTTAGGGAAGATGAAGCTGATACTCGGAGCAAACCCAAATGCTGGTGTAGAAACACTCACCCTGTTTGCTTATCAAATCTTGTTGATGCAAGAGTGTTTCATTCTAAATATCCTCTTAAAGGACAGGAATAATTTTGTGGCTTTGCAGCACCGCTTCTATTGTCAAAGGGCACAGCTTCCTCCGCAATGTGCATGTGTGACTTTTCGAAGTTTGTGGCAAGTGGCTTTTTGCTGTGGTCTGTATTGGCCAGGATACAATCCTATGTGCTTTTCATTTCCACATTAGAGGGGAGGGACTAGATGAGTTGTTTCATGAACTACTCTGTCAAATAGCCTGAGAGACACCTAGCCTCCCTGAGGGCTTTGCACATTTGAATCTCATCTATCAAAGGAAAGTCTGATATTTTCTAGGATGCCGCAATTTGTGGAAATGAATGAGCTTAATTAAGCTCATGGGAAGCTCTCGCAAATGGCTAGAGATAAATATCAAATGGGGTCAATACACTGTCATGAGACTTTTGGCTTGTTACTGGATGTTCCCATCCCTTTGGGATGGCCTAGAGGGCAAGGACTTCTGAGAAGATTGGGGTCGGCCATGATTAAAGCTATATTTAGAAACTTTTTTAATTGCATAGACTTCAGGCACATTAGAGCTGGCTGATTTTTTTTTTTTTTTTAATGGAACAGTTTTCTGTTAGAAAATGCAGTTTAGTGGAAATCAGAATGTTTCATGGGACGACGTCAATCTGACTGTAGCTTTTGACAGGAAGAGAGAAAATTAACTCAATTTTTCTGTGTTGTAGTAATATGAGAATGTGTCATTTGGACAATGTATGCGTTATTGAACTGTTTGACATGTTTCATGTTGAAACTCAAAGCAGAATGAAAGTAATCATACCGTTCTACCAAGATATGAGTTCAAGTGTATGATAAGAATTTTATGTACTAAACATTAATTTGTTGTCGGTAATTCATACTAAAATAGAACACGTGGGTAGCCACACAATTTTTCCCCAAATGTCACTTCCATAGGAAGTTATTTGTTTCTTTTATCCTAGGTTGGAATAAAAGAAAAATTAAAAATACTGGAATTTCTTGGAAAACAAATTCTGTTCAGCTTGAGGGACACTTGGCAGATTAAAACACATCCTGATTGTTAGGGAGACCAGATGAAATAACTTGGAAATCTAACCCTGGGGAGAACCTGGCCTGCTGTTCCTGATGGGTGGCTGGAAATCAGGAGCAGACACTGAGACATGAGGAAATAACCACAAGCAAATGCAATATAGTGGTCCTGGATATACCCTGACACTTTTTAATATAGATAAATTCCACCAAGAAATTCCTCTTGGGTGAATTTGACACCTGTACTTACAACTTGTCTGATTGTGTTCCTTGCCAAGGGGCACTGAGAAATGTTCTTTGGGGTGATGGGATCAGCTCCCAGATTTACTGCTGTAACTTGCCAGCCACTACAACGGGTTGGTTGGTGACACGTATTTATTTACTTCTTCACTGGGGAGAGAAGCGTCCTTGCTGCCTGTCAATTTTGAGTTCACTGGAGATGGTAGGTGAACTGCTTAAGACTAAAAACCAAATGACTAGTTCATTATTGTAGCACTAGAAACAGTTGGAAAAGGAGTAAAAACATAACACAAGATCTGAGAGTATCTTGCGTTAGTCTCTTGTTTTAGCTCGTACTTGGGATTTCCCCAAGGTATTTGTCACAAACAGCTAAGGCTCCACCTGCTAGTGCTGTTTCTTGAGAAGAATTCCACACCTAGGCTTGATTCCTGGTTGGATTGGGGAGTGGGTGGCTGCTTTTGAATTTGCATAGCACTTTTGGACATTCGTGGTCTTGCTTCTAGCTGTGTGGTGTGAGGAAGGGTGCTAATGTGATGTACCCAGGCTGGATTGGAACTGGATCATGCTGTGTCCACACTTGCTAAGTGCAAGACAACCTCGTGGAGTGGATGTCTCTACCTTCATTCTTCTAGAAAATCAAGTGTGTTGCAATTACAAACTTAGTTTAATATGTTGTCAGAAGAGGTATTTTTAGCATTATGGCTTATTTTTGCTTCCCCTTCTCAGCAGCATGATTGTGCTGCATTCATAGCTAGAGTATGTCCAAGTGACTTGCCTACAGTAACTGATGCCATCAAGTGTAGTTTGTGTCTCCAGAATTCCAACAGTTTTCTAGTGTCTAGCTCACGCTCTAGAGCAATGGCCACAGAATTAATAGCATAGTGCTTATTCACCACTTTAAGGGATTTTTGCTTTTGTGCAAATGGTAATGTGTTCTGGTGGGTTTTTTTTTCTCTGAAATGTGCTAGAAATGCAAACAAAATGCATCCTTGGAGTGTGCTCTTTGATAACTAGTATCCACCACTCATGTGTAGCTGTGTCAGCAGTAGCAGATTGCAAACTCCGGTATTTCCATTTACAAATCTACCTTTCAAGCCATGTTCCCCCTTCCCAGAGCAGTTCCAGGTTGGTAACTTTGCTGCTGCTTCATCAGAGAACGACAGAGCTCCAGCCAACCGCTCCTGTTTCTGTCTTGGTAATTATTGGTTCTTCATGCACCTGACTGCAAAGCAGAACTATGTTCTGGACTCACAAGTTAAAGTTCTCAAGTGATACTGTTGATGGAGGAATAATTGCTTTTTGCATTACATGGATGTGCAGGAAGTTTTTTCTTGTTACATTTTTCACATAGGAAAATTTATATAATACAACTTAATATATGCTACTGCGTCCCATCTTGGGGGATAAGTATGTCATTCCATGTGCTGTAGCTAAACATAAATGAACTGTTATTAATGATCGCTGTAATGTTTTCTAGCAGTTAGCTGGCTGTGATTCTAGGAATTTTTTCTCCACTGTGTTTTGAAGGGTTAGGTTATTTAAACTTACTATCAAATAGAATCAGATCAAAGTGAGCTAATTTTTCTTAAACACTAATCATTTTAAGGCTATTGAACTAAATATAGAGGCAGTTCATTAAATCATTAAAACAGCCTGCAATAATGCTCACAAAGTCATTATAGTGCTATTCCCTAGCCAGAGAGGTGGTGTTGCCTTAAGCACAGTTTAATCAAATTAGATGGTGGGCTATGTCCTGGGGTTTCTCCTATTGATATTCATTAAAAATACATGATTTATCACTAATCTCTGTAAGGTATATCCTACTCCTCCAAATGAATTTTGTAAATGTCAGGGGGAAGAAAACAGAATAGTTTATTGTTATAAGAATTTAAGTGTGGTGTGATCACATTTACATTTATATACTATGCAATTTAGTGATAGATAATAATTTTAATGTGCCTTTAAAATTTTTGCCCTTAGTTAAAAAGGTAACAAAAACGGAAAACTCTCAGGAGTAGCCACTTTATATTTTAGTAGTCTATAGGCATGTGAATTAAGTTTAGACTTAATTATTTTACAGATCATCACACAGTTTGCTTTTATGGTTTGTCCGTGAAAGTTCACTGTTTAATTTCATCTGCTCCTTTTGGTACAATTTTCAATGTTTTCTTTTTTTAGAACACCTTAGTGCTCTTTTGATTTTTCTTTTACGTATTGTTTTAAGTTGGCAGGAAACATTAATGAGAAGACCACACACAAACATTCCCCTCTGTACTGTCACGAGTATTTTTTTTGGTGATTTCTTCATTTATATAATGCTTTTTAGTCCTCTAACACTCTACAAATGGGGTAAATTATGCCACCTAACACCTAAATATGCAGCTGATAAATGATGCAGAGTGAGGCTTTACCTCACTTCAGACCAGGAAGAAACACACTTCTGATTACAATAGTAATTTGGAAACAGTACAGTCTAATTACTCAATCCAGAATTTGCCCAAGTTACCCTGATTCTCGATAAGTGCCCTGTAAATTTACATCATTTTGGTGGTGTTGTCACTTAAGAATCTTTGATAGTGCTGGAAACCTCAGCTGAACATCCCCAATGATTCCTCTGCTGTTCTGAGAACTTCTTTGTGTTGAGTCACTTCTTTTGCAGGAAAGTGCCACCTACTGAAGTTGGTTGTGGCTGCTGCAGCACTTATCCAGGATCTGAGTCCACTGGGGTCAGTTTAGAGGGGAAACAAAGCTATGAGACTTCTAGGAGATGGGGGTCAAGTTCTCTGTGTCCTGAAAATCTTCTGTCAGAGCTCAGAGATCGCCCAATGCCACTTAACTTACAGGCTTTGCTATACGGACACAGACTAGTAAAAGTATTTAACTGATTGTTTGATATCAATCATGTTACCACAGAATTGCCACTTCACTGAGACTGACGGTGAGTATAAAACATAATAGTTTTGTTGCAATTACTGAGGTGGAGTTGTAATTACGGAGGTATTCATGTAACAATCTTTGCGCTAGGAGCTTCAGATGTGGTTTTAAACCACCATCCCACTTGCATTTGTCAGATGTACCAAAAGCTATTCTCAGTTACACCGAGGTAAATGTGAACAGATTGCTGTCACTGGCTCTGCTGTGGATTTACACTGGCATGTCTGGAAAAAAGAGCTTATTTCTGTACATTTTAGAAATTGAAAACATTCTTCAAGGCAAATAATTACTCTGCTGGACACTTGAATAGCGGTGGCTTTAGTTTTGTTGGGCTGTAGCTAAATAAAGCTGATTCCAGAGCAGTTGAAGCCTCTCTAAGTTGGTGCTGTTAAGTTCTCTCTTGCCACCCTTACACTGCCACAAGAGTTTGTCTTCTGCTAATAGAAGTAGGTTCAAGAACCTAAACCTGCAGAAAAGCTTTCGGGTTGGCAGCTGAACTCAAGCTGTCTTACTGTGGGATTTGACAAATGCGAGTTCTAGGTGCAAGGAGAACGGGGATGTACAACAACATGGTGAGCAGGAAGGTCAGGGCAGCGCTAGGAGGGGTTGGAAAGGTCATAGAGCTGTAGTCTGGCTTAAAGTACAGTAGTGCTTTTGCTCATCTTATTTCCAAGTGTGTGGTGGTTGTGGTGGTGGTGTTGGGGTTGGTTTGTTCTGTGGTGTGGGGTTTGTGTGGTGTTCTGTGTTGGTTTGTTTGTTTTGGGTTTTTTTTCCCTTCCTCATGCTGAAGCACCAGTTCTTGGAACAGTGAGGTTCTTGAGAATCAGAGCTTTTGTCCCAAACTTTCTAGCCCTGCTGGTATTGTGAAGGAAAGCTTGATACTGTATCCTAAACACAATGTGGCTCCATTGACTAAGACTTGAGAAGAGTTCAAAAGGTACAGTTCAATTAGAAGAGATCCCCTCTTTTCTTGACTGGCTGCTAATGTTATGCTTTTTAAACCAACCCCCTCGTATTTTCTGGAATGTGAGCTGTGATTTCTCTTTTTTTTTTAATGTGGTGGGCTGACTAAAGTGGATTAGGGGAAGCAACCACAGAGGTATCCAAACAGCACAGATGATTTGTGTCTCTGTAGTAGGTGCTGCTCCTGCAGCGTATGTGAGGGGCTCTGGCTGCACACAACCCTGGCAGAGCTTTAGCATAGGTCTGGTAATCAGCCCATGAGCCTTAATCCTGCAAATATACATCACACGCTTCACTTTATACTTGTGAGAAGCCCAAACTAAATGAAATCCTATTAAACTGTGGGTCTGGAGCTAATTAAACCTCTGTCTTTCAGTGGTTTTTTTAATAATCATTATTTCAGTGAGCTTACATATAGTGTACAGGTAAGTACACATCATAGGATGGGTTCTAGCAAATTTTTAAAAGACAATAGAACTTGTGTTTTCCTATAATAAATCAGCATAATAAAGTGTTGATGAAAGACACCATCTAATTCACCTAGTTTTACTTCAGTTTGAAAACTTTTCAAAGCAAAGTGTGAGGTACAGTAGGGCAGCTGTCTATTATCCATAGGATCTTCAGCTCCAAAGCCTTTAAGGTGAAAATGTGAACAAAACTCTGCCTTAATTATTGGCAACAACTAGCTTTGCTTTTCAAAGTAATAAATGGGGGATCCTTACAAAGTCTCTGCTTAGGTAGCTAAATGCATAATCCACCTGGGATATTGTTTTAAAATTCATTTCATCTTCAGTAATTTGATCAGAGAAAGAGTTGTATTGGTCATTTCTCTTGTGTAAGAACTGTGTCGCACCTAGGGGCAAGGAACATTTATTTTTGTGATTAATACCTGCGAGTTTCATGGCCTAATGAGAAAGCCCTAGATGTATATGAAATGAAATTGCTGGTTGGTTCTCCCCACCATTCAGTTCATGTAAACACTTTGACTGTTATCTTTCTCTGTTTGGGTGTAAAGATCCTGTATTACCCACTGACACACCGGTGATAATATTTGTATATGTAGTTGCAATATTAAGGTATGCGAGTTCCAAAGCAGCTATAGTAACTTTAGGTGGACACGTGTATGCAGTTGTGTAACATATTACATTTCCCAAAGATGAATAGCCCCAGAATTGTGAAAATGAAAGTTAATTGAAGTATTTTGCCCTGCTTTCCCTGGCACCCTTCTAACCTGACCAAGAAATCTAGTGCTAGGTTTTGCATTGCTGTATTAAGTCTATCAGGTTTTTTCAGTGTTATGACTTACAACATATAGCACATTTATTGTGGATGTTTATCAGCAGATCTATCTTAGCAAAACTACGCCACTACAAAAACAATGCTGGTGGAGACAGTGCCTCTTGTTTCCATTTAAGATGCTGCTGTTACAATTCATTAGAAGGCTTAATTTTTCTCTGTGAAGAAGAGGAAGCACTTCAAAGACTGTGGTTGTCTATACTACCGTGTCCCAAAAGAAGGACAGAGCAGCAGAGAGAAGCAGAAGCTTCATTTGACCAGCAAGAGGAAGCAGTGATGTTAGAGTCTCTGAGGACTTTTGCCATGAGGTCAAGACCCGAGACTGGGAGTTTAGGGTAAGGTGGAGTTCCCCTCTTGTTTCAGCATACGAAACCTGCTGCTTATGATCTATCACGTAAGCATGATCTGCTGTTGGCTTTCCCCTCCCAAAAAAGCTTCTGCAAATAGAATAAAACATTCTTTCCTGATAGAGCAAAAAATATAAGTATTTAACAAACTTACTTGTACTGTAGTTAACAACTTCTAGGGTAGATTTACCATCCACCCCCAAAATAAAGACTGGTATTTCCACTAATTACATGATGATTACTTACCAGCAGGATAAATTAGCCCCTGCTGAGCTCCAGGCTGCTGCAGCTCCTCTGTTACCTATGCCTGAATTCAATGCTTTAAAGCTTACTTCAATATTTCTTTCACAAGTAGTACCTGTCTGAAGGCTCCTAGATATAACCATAGACATGTATAATTTCAGTAGAATGCTGCCTTCTGGGCAAGTACAAATCTCTTCCTTCCCTCTATATTTACCTGAGAATAGAAAGTAAACATGCTTACAGAACTTTCTTATTGTGTGTCCGTAAGAGTAGTAATATCGTGTGTGTGTGCACACATCTGAATGCACAAACATAAAATGAGCTCAACTTTTAAAGCACCTGTGTATTTGATTGGTGAACTGGATATTTCCCTGTGAGTTTGATATTGTCCTGATTTTATTCTCCAGGGGATTTTGAAAGCGCGTCCAAATGCTTATGAGCATATGGACACCTTATGTCCATAAACTTTTCTATGGTGTGGTGGTAGCAAAAGGCTAACTGTCTAGTTCTCAGAAATCAGAGTAGCCATTTACAATAATTATGACATTTAAATACAATAGGGTCAGTAGTTCTAGTCTTGTTTTACTTCACTGTGTCCTAGGAACCCTGTCCATGTTCATAGCTACTTTTTTGTTGCTTTTCTTGCACTTCCTCATGCGTCTCATCTTTACTCACCATGACATTGATATCACTTGACATGCTTGGCCAGCATGCAGCATCTTTACTTCCACTTTACTGTCCACACTTGTGCTTCTGCTCTAGAACAGTAGAAAAAGGAGGATTCCTTCTTTCTAGTGGCCTATCCCTCATGATTTGACTGTCTTATATATGACTTCATGCCTGCTCAATTCACACTATATTTACACTGTTTCTGGGAAGCACATTCTGAGTTACTGTCTTTTTGAGTAGCCATTCTGAGGGAAAGATGGATATGAACACTCCAAAAACAAAAAAAAAACACAAAAAACCCCAAACAAAAAACCACAAAACACTGCACACTGACCAAACAAACAAAAAACCTGCATTGGGTCCTGTAGAGTTTGTTCTCATGTTCCTTCCATCCCTGTCTGGGGAGTAGCACACAGAGCATCCTGAGCCTACTACTATCTCACTTCTGTTTTCTATATTTGTTGGAAAATCTTGTTTAGGTATTAAATCTTCATGCTGCCACACTGCTGTCAGAAGCTAAGTATGATCCTCCTATTGATTTTATTGCCTGTATTTCAAAACTATAGCATAACTTCTGTATCGCATAGTAAAAGTATTTTGGGTACCTATTTCTGTTTAATTGTACATAATAGGAATGGAACAAGAGCAAACTGGGGTTGAGTTGAACTGACCTGCCACAACTGCATGTGAGCCCTGGCTGAGCCCAGGTTTTAGGCTTCTAAAAGTGCTTGGTGACTTCTGGCTCAGTCTTCCACTCCTGGACTGCAAGTAACCAAACTTTCCCATTCAAGCAGCACTGCAGCAGTTGCCCATTCAGTTTGGGTGGATGCATTTTCTGACGTAAGTCCTGTCCAGCTCTTGGGACGGAAAGTCTATATTTTGCTTCACCGAATGCCCCTTTTTCATGTGGCAGCATCCCAAGGCTGCCGTCCTTGTTCCCTGTCTCCTTAGGAAGGCTGTGCTGCACTGAATTAACAATGTCTGTATTGCAGTTTTGTCTGCTCTTCACACCAGTGGTTTGCATTGACAGGCTCAAAAGAAGTGGTGTCAAGAAATGCTAATAACCTCTGACCTCAGCTGCATTTTTAGCTGTTGTATCTTCTGAGTTGCTTTTCAGGTTCAGCTTGTACCTCCTGCAACAAAAGCAAGGATGGGCTGTGGATAGTTTTGCAGCTGTTTCCTGTTTCAACTTGTTTAACTCTACCATGTTAGTGCTCTTTAGCAGACACCTGAAGATACAACTGTGCTCTGCCACTGCTGCTGCCATGCTGTCTCCTGTGCCCATGCACCAGAGTATCATCAATTTCGCTTCTGAGTCCTTTGGCTGCTTTTGCTGATGAAGTTAATGTTCCTTTTTGTCAGGCTGGGTCCCACAAAGCATTCTTTGCCACCTGTGCTCACCATGCAGTGAGGTAACTGTTTTTCCACAGTAACTCATGCCTGTATCTGTCTTTGGCAATGAGCATGGTGACTACCTTTGCCAAGCCAGGTAGTATTTCTTGATAAGTACTTTTCAATGGCTTTGTAGAATTTGTGTCTATGCAAAAGCACAATTTCTCTGGATTTTTAATAGCCTCCATGCTGCTTATCCAGTTTGCAGGCTCTGACTTTAGCAACGATGCCTTCTTTAGCATTCATTTTATTGCTCCCATTATTTCCCTCTAATGTGATGGGTACTTTGTGAAGCAGGTGTTGTATTGGTGAGATTGTTCCAGTTATTTTCAGGTGTAATGTGCCTGGGCAGCACTCAAATAATTCAGGAACATCTTGGTAATATCAGAGGGATGCCAGTCCCTTCTGAGCTTGGCTTTTTTGAGTGTGTGTATGGCTGGTGATGTCTTCAAAGGTGCTTTTTAACCAGGTGTTCTTCCTCTTTAGTCTACTTGCAGATTGAATGGTATGGTCATTGCACTGCTATGTCATTTCAATTTTGCTTTTGTGGTTGCAGTATTGCTTTTTTTTTTTTTTGGCATAATGCTAAAGAAGTTCTCGTAGCTTAGTACTTTATCTGACCTGTGAGCAATTTGGTGTCGCTTTCTTTTTGTGCACTGTTGCTTTGTCCTTGACTGCTGTGCTATTTCAGACTTCACGAATCACTTAACCTTGCTGGTTTGCGTCACATTAATATCACATGTGCCCAAAAGTTAAAAGCAATTGTTTTAAGAGTACTAGGAAAGCTGTAAGGCTTCCAAAAGTAGAAAAAGCCAGAGTCAAGACTGCCTGGAGAACTTTAATTCAGGCCTTTTGTTAATAACAAATATAATGCATGTTTGAATTAAATGGTTACATGTTTGAGTCCTCCTTGTCATCGTGCTCACCTGTTTCCTTCCTAAAGGAAGGTAAAATATATACAATGATAATTTTGTAAAAATATCAACACTTTAATTTTGCTGTACTGCTACTACAAGTTGCCTAACAGAGTAATTTTGTGGTGAATTCAGGATATCAGCCTGTTTTTAGGGCAGCATTAATTGGCTTTAATCATGTAAAAAGACAAAAGAACCCAAATCTTTGAAACCATGCTTTGCTTCCACAGCTCATGAATAAGAGAAATCTGATGGTGGGGATACAATAGTATGTGGCCGTGTAATTAAAGACTGTTTCAGAATGCCCCAAAGGGCCAAACTCAAGGAATTACTGGTGATCTTCATCTTTAGAAGAGTGATCAGTATGTGTTGGCAGCCCCTTCCAGAACTGGGAAGACTTCTGGTCAAGTGTTTGCCTACCAGATTTCTGGTGAGAGTATCATTCTCCAGTGGGAACACTGAGAAGAATAGCTCTTTGTGGATTTTAATCTGCAGTTGGGATCTCTTAAGCCAGTGGTTAAAAAATGAAGACAACTGGTTTCCAACTTAACTAAATTATGCTGCTTTTATCTAGGTACAGCAGAGTCAGTATGACAAAAAAGGGAAGTGAATTATCATGTGCCCTAGAACTATTGTTGGGAAAGGAAAAGATTTGTAGATGCTAGTTAACGTACTTTGACAACTGTTTGCCAAAGCCATTCATTACATCTGCCTCTGCATTAAAAAGGGCACAATATTTCATTTTCCATTTCCTTTCACAAATAGAAAATTAATTGCATAGACTTGCAGAAAGTGCAGATATAACTCGTTAAGTATTGTTAAGGCTGTCTGTGATAAATTTATCAAGCTGAGACAGAAAGTACTCTGAAATCACCATGGATCTGTCTTAATTAACGTTCTTTAAGTGACAGGTACACCTGTTTGGAAATGGGAGGTAATAGCAGACAATTTTCTAGAAGTGCAGTAATAGTGGTCTCTGGTTATAGAGGAAGTTGGAAAACAAACTGTGCTTTGATTTGAGCCGTGTTACTACCTTTCAGAAATCAAAATCAAAGTCCTGTCTTGCAAACGAATTATTCCATTGTATCTGTGGAAAAAAAAAATATATACTGGACTCTTATGTCCACAAGATAATGGTTACTGCACTGTTGGTTAGTGATGTAATCAAGCAGTCAATGGATTCACCTTCACCCCATAGAAAGTCCATCTCTATGACACAGTTATGACATATTCTGTTTATAGAACTCTCCAGCCATAAAACTATCTTATAATCATTATCCATCCTTAGCAATATTTGCTGATACAGCTTATCTCTGCTGGTGCCATGCTGTGCACTGGAGTGGTGCTCTGGAGACTTAATGACAGTAGAAAGCTGAGGGTGAAGAGAAAAGGTGACACAATGTACAAAAAGAAACAGCAAACAGGAGAAGGTCAGGGGCGTGTGGACGTGTTACTGCGATGTGCTGAGTTGCCTTGGCAAGACAATACCACAAGACAGAAAAATGAGGAAGAAAATGGAAAGTACTGTTCTTGTGACTGAAGGCAGCTGGACTTGCTGATGGGTACCTGAGCACTGAGAAGAGTTTTCAACAAGGTTATTTCACTCTGGTTTTCTCTGGATTCAGGTTGCACCTTGGCTGTAGATTCCATGGGGGAAGAGAGTAAATTGACCTGTAGCTGGAGGTTCTCTGACCAGGCATTACACGGCTGCTTCCCCAGGACTGAACGAAGTTTGGGTGAGGGCGAGTGTGCTGAGCACCGGGTTGTCTGTCACTGTCAACCTACGGTAAAACATTCCCCACTGAAAGACAGGCTTGACATGGATTTTACCAGCTACAGCTGTTAAATTGTGGTTTAGTTGTTATATTATCAACTGTGGTCTCAGCTGCCACTTGAGTGTTAGAAAAGGTTTCAGGGACTGTCTGCTTTTAGAGCTACTTGTTCCAGGACTCGCTTTCAGCTGTTAGTTTATAAACAGTTTTAAACTTCTGCTTTTCTATGCGCTTTTCAGACACCATCCTCTGACCTGCATTTCACCTCTGCCTGCACTCCTGTCTCCCACCTCTCTGAATTTTCAGAGTGCTGAGTTCGGCCCTTTATTTTTGCCAGTGCTCTTTAGATTTAAACTCTAACAGAAAATAGAACTTGGTTCAACTTTGCCAAGAAACTCAAACTTTCAAAGAAAAGCAACCTGCGAAAGTTGGTATCGGCCTATTTCCTTAGCTCAAATAGTTCCAGAGTTTCTTGAGCTTTTCTGCTAAGCTATGCAGATATAAAACATTCCTCCCGCAGCCTGAGCATGTACAGACCTCTCAGTGGTGGAACATGATGGAATTCGTGTGATGCACGGTAACTCATTCCAGTTGAGGTGTCATTAACAGCAAAGACATGTTAAAGTTTTCACTAGACAAGCCTCAGCTTAAACTTCAAAATGTAAATGTTTTGTTTTTCCTGAAATGTGTAAATGTAGAACTGTTCTTCCTTTAGTCTGCAATGGCACTGTCAGTGGAAGGAGCTCACAAAGACTAATTGTCTTAGCGCACCAACTCTTTTGGTGATGATCCTATTTATTCTTTGTTTAGACCCTTGTCACAGCCCTGTTCTGTAGGAAAATACACAGTGGTCCTAAAAGAGGGTATATTTCCCTCCTTTCTTCCATTTCTTTTTTCTTTCCCTGCAGCAGCTCCAAATCCTACTCTTTGCTATTCACCACTTTCCCATTTTATCTGCTATAATGCTCTCAGCAGAACGGCTGATGCTGACCTCCTATGTGCCATTGTTATGCTTCGGTACTAACATACCAAGATAGGTGAAGGAGTTTTCATTTCTTGGTTGTTATTTGAGATTCTAACTCAGGTAGGTTTCACTGCCTTAGTTAAAACTCTGGGCATGAACTGAAGCTTCTCTTTTACAGTCAAACACCAGAAAAAAAAAGTTCAGAATTGGGATGTGCTGTTCAGGCTCAAAAAAAAAAAAAAAAATACACCAAGTAGGAAGAATGGAGCTCCTGGCTTTGAATTTAGCACATCAGCGGTGTGTGGGCTTGGATTTATGAGGCACCAGCCTTATTGTTCTCCTGCACTTTTTGGTAGTGGTCATGTTACTGCTTTTTTTTTTTTTCTTTTTTGTATTGATAGAAGAGCTTGAGGTTTAGTCACATGTGACTTTGACCTCTGCTAATGTCATTCCTAGATTAGATTAGAGATTAGGCTTGTGATCTTCTTTTTTGTTCCATGTTTCTCCTCCTGATTCCATATATTTGAGTCTCCTGACTGCCAATCTCTTTAAGATCAGTTTAAAATCTACTGCATTCAGCAAGAAACAAATCTGTGGCTGATTCTGTGTCATCTGAGCAGTTGCTCCCTTTCAGTCAATGATTACCCAGAATTTCCTGGGATGTACATCCCTGTCTATTCTAAAATGCTCAACCCTTTCCCTTTCAGCCGCTTAGAAGACAGTGGAAATTGAATGGAAAAAAAAGAAATGAGGATCTATGAGGAGTTGAATATTTTTGTCAGATGTGTTAGAGCTGCTTTTCCATAGTGGGCTTCTAAATCAGTTTCCCAAATACTTGGCTTAAACCTTCGCTACATCCAAAAAACAAGGTTTCTAAGTCAAGTTATGATAAATTTGAATGTCTGTTTCTGGTGTCTAGCTTCAAAACTTGGCTTCTTCAAAAGAATATTCAGAAAATAGAAGAATGACCTGCTTGAGGAGTACATATGTCTCTGGCTTTTGTTGCTTGTATTTGTAGATGAAAAATATGGGCTTTGGATCATAGGTACGGGGTACAAAGATACAAGGCTAAGTTCATTAAGAGGATTGGTATGCATCATACAACAAAGTGAGCTCACGTAAGCCATGATTCAGCATAGTGCACAAAACATCTAGATAACCTTAAGCAATGGACTGATTTCAGTTAGATCCTTGTCAGGGTTACAGTAGTCAATTTAAGGAGCAGAAGAAGCAGTATGTAACTCCTGTGACAAAGATTTTTATGAAATTACTAACTGGTAATTAATTTTTAGAATTTCAAGCGGAAGCATAGTTCACAGATCCTCTCTGGTCTCTTCTCCACATGAAATACTCAATACTTACAATGAGCCTTTAATGACTGGCCCATATCCTACAAAAGCTTAAGTGAAACTGAAGAAGATTCAAAGAAACTGAATGCTAATTAACTACCTAGAGTATAAAAGAGTTGCTTAAGTAAGGTTTTGTTTCCTATTAGCTAACTCATCTCAAAGGTGTTATCTTAGGCTGGTGTGTGTATATAAATACAAGATGGTATAAAAGTGCAAGCTTGGTGTGATTTTTTTTTTTTTCTTTTTAATCTGAATGATTTAACAGATCTAAATCGTTATGTGCAAATAGAACCGCTGGTGTAATAGGGCCCTGTTTTCACATTGTCCATCCTTATTCCTTCATAGGAATAACTGAAAGGGATTAATGTCCCCCATTGTAACGCAAAGGCAGGGTGAGGTGCCCTCTCCTGGTTCCCTCCGTGGTGGCCAAAGGCAATACTGTCCCCAGCTGCTCAACAGTCTCATCCACTTCAAGCAAAAGTAGCTGGTTTTGCTTAACCAGCTCCAACAGCTGGCTTGAACTCACCTGGCTGTTATTTTTTAACTTTTCTTCTTGTCTGACATGCCTTAGAAAGTGAACATCTGATCTCTTCCGCTGGCAGAACCACCTGTTGTGTGTGGACATGGCTGAACATGGGGAAATGGATCTGTATCGGTCACAGCCTCATCTGTAGGGAGACAGATATTTCTGCATCGGACACGTGCACTGTTGTTCAAAAACATCAAGTGAGAGCTCACTTTCTGTGCAAAGCTAACCAACTAACCCCTGGCAACTGTCTGGTTCAAGCTGGTTTTCAGTAGGTTTTCTGAAGAGTCCCTACATGAATCTCTCTTCTCTGATTATGTCTCAGCTTTACAAACAGCACTGAAAAGCAAGCTGTCACAGAAGAAGGGAATTTTTCTCGTGTCCTGGTATGTTCCAAGTCAGCTTGACACAAGATAGACAGAGAACAGAGGTGGCCACCAGACTATGTATTTTTGCAGTGAGGGAGGAGGCAAGATTTCTCAAAACCTGTTCCCTTTTGCAGACAGCAGGAGTGTGCAAGAAGCTTCTAGTTTTGGAGATCACCAGCCTGCCATGATCCGCTTCCCTCTAGAGATGAACAGAATGAAGGGGGAGATCAGTGAAGACTTACTCATCCCCGAGGACAGAGCAAGCTCCCTCTGGTTCACAACCCATCGTGATTCACCCAGCCATGTTTCTTGCTTTTCTTGCATAGAACGGATGTATTTCACACCAAACTGTATTCTGAATGGAGTTCAAAACAACTATAATTGATGGGGTTAATTATTTGTAAAATATATTTTTCTGTTTGACAACTGAAGCTCTGAATGTCATAAAGCTACTACTTTTTTATTTTGGAAAGGCTACCTCTTTTTTCCAGCAGGAAACAAAAGCTTATGATACAGAATGTATTTCTTTGAACTTCAACTCTATAAATAGCTCTCCTGTAGAGTACCTAAAGTACATCAAACTACTAGTTCTAACAGAGGAAGTTTATGCAGAGCTACTTATTAATTTGACATTCGTGTCAATGCTCAGTGTGCTTCACTCCATGATATATCAGTGGAGAAATTTGCACAGCTGCGTGATGTGACTGCATGTTAACATTGCTGTGTGCAGCAGGACTGGAGTTGTTTATCCGAACCTGGGTTCAGAGCGGAGTTTTAACCTCTCTAGGTCTGTACCGCCACTGAAGTTACAGCAAAAGGTGGAATAAGACACAGTATTAGTATACTGGACTGACAAATTCAAAATATATCTCTATCAGTATACAGCAGCTAGCAGGATAAAGGAAGTTGTGTTCCAGTGGTACATGCAGCAGCATCCTGTTGTGGAGAGAAGTTGTGACCACAATTCTCTGCCTTGTTTGGGCTGGCTGCCTTCAGGTATTTTCTATCAGTATCTGCCTTCAAAATACTTTTCTTCAAAATACTTCTTGTCTTCCAGCATCCTCTGAAGTCTCCTTTGTCTTCAGGTTAGTTATTTTTCACAAAGTTCTCCAGATTTCAGGAAAAACCCAGGGGATAATTGATAACCCACTGGACCTGAGGAAAGCTGAAATAATGATTTCACAACCTATTTTTGAGAAACTAATATTAAGGATTTAGTCATTCTTACTGCGCGTGTCTTGAACTCAGTCCAATAAGCGTAAATGACATACAAGCAATGGAGAAAAGGTTGTGCTCTGAAGGTATCCATCTTTTTCTGTTTATGTAGTATGTTTTTTCTCTTTAAAAAAAAAATAGTTGCTGTAATGATTTTCATAATCACATTGTGGGGTCACCTCAGATCGTAGCGGCCAGAAGTATTTTTCTGCAAAAGTTTAATTTTTCAGAAGATGGATACTTAGCACAGTTTTGTTAGAATGCCTCATTTTTCTTAGCTAAATGATGTTGTGTGCTGTTTATAAACTTTGTAAATATGGCCTGATTGTACCTAACTAATCAATAACAGCTTCGTCATCAGTTTATTGTGCATGTCACAAGGGCAGCAAGTCCTGTGTTATGTTGTGGAGAAAGAACAAGGCCTTACAGATGGGTTTAGGGAGGGTGTGAAGGTGTGAAAGGACCTTCTGGGCATGTGGCTGTTTGTGTGTGATGCTGATGATGGCTTAGTAACAGAACTGGGGCTGCGCGGTAGGAAATAAGGATGAATAATTGGGGAGGGGGAGCTGGAACAAGGTGTTTGAAGATGTGATGAAACAGTGAGGGACGTTAGGGGGAATTCAAAGCACTGAGTAAAATGACTGGGGCAAAAGGCAAGAACGTCACCTTCGTAATCTGTGTGAGGTGGGGAGGATCAAGAAAAGCCTGAAGGGAAAAGGTGGGCAGCAAGAAGGGTTATTGTGACATGCTGCCTGGAAATAGGCAATGAATGTTTTATTCTCTGAGACCAATTAGCTCAGAAGAACCTAAAAGGATGGGGAGACAGTTGACTAAATGTGGACACCTGCCTTGTAGGTATTAATACCTTACCTTATTATTTAAGTTCCCTGTGTAGTAAATGGGGGGAAAAGTACTTCTAGAGCATGCTGTATTTTCCTTTCAATTAGGCTGAGTTGCATTTCCAAGAGGGTTTTTTCACTTGAACTCTAAAGCAGACAGTATGTCAGAGGTGGGTGAGCTACTGAAATATATATGTGCCCATAAATGTGTGTAAGTATATATTATATATGCTATATGAAGATTTGGAGTGTGGTGGGATGAAGCCCTCAATCCTGCCTGTGAAAAGAAGGTGGTGTGAGTCTTGTGATAATTAATGTTTGCTCTGGCACCTTTGCACCCTGGTTGTAACTCAAAGTGTCAACGTATGGGCAGAGAGAACTTTTCCCTATCCATAGTGCTTGGTGGTGTAAAAACCACACAGTGCATGTACAGTGTGGTGTTTTTTGGGCCTACCAACCTCTGTTACAAGTGGATTTTGTTTCTGAAGGCAGAGCCTTTACAAAACTCTGTGATAGTCCAGCAGTTTTTAAAGTTCCCCTTTGTTCAGCAGGTCCTGTCCCACACAAAATGTCCTGTAAGTTGCTGGTCAGCTTATAGTACCAGATTGTTTTGTTTGGTAGCACTTAAATGTAAGTGGAGTTCTCCTGAAAATAGGATAACAAAACAAAGGTTACCTAGCGCTTTTTAGATAGGCGGCTACTTGAACCCAAATTTCACTAGAAGCGTGCAGTGTACCTGAAAACTAGAAAGCAAGTGTCTCTAGTTGATCAAACCGAAACTGGAGGAACACAACACTGTGGTGATTGCAATTGTATCACTGCATTGTGTAATAACTATAATAGTGACAGTATCTGAAATTGTAACCTTTAATTACCTGTTTCTACAAACTCTTTAGGAAGGAAAAATAATACCTATTTCACACATGCTGTGAAAATTAAATTTCCCAAATGACAAGAGCATAGAAATATCTCTGCAATGTCAAATCAAACTCCCTTCTAACCCAATATTTTGTCTCCAAGGGTGACCAATAGCAGTTGCTTAAGGGAGAAAAGATAAAATGTGGCAAGCAGACTGTCAGGATTATAGTTTCCTACTTTCAATAGTCTGCAGATTGAGAATTTTCTGGGGCTGCATTCAAAGCATCTTTAGTTTCTTTAAGTTTTGTAGGAGGTTCTTGCGGGAGGATTGGGCGGGCAGGTGGGATCCCTGATGTTCGCCTTTTTGCACTGACTTGTCTCCTGGCACTTGCTAAAAGTAGCACTAAAATCAGTCCAGGTCCCTCAACTTCTCCTGAGGGGGGAATGTGGAGAGAGGTGAAAGTGTTTACCACAAATACATAATTTTCTTTTCGCTTCATTGTTCTTTCTCCAACTGACTTGGCAAGTGTGCTGAGCAGGAATGATCTGCGAATCGATCCCGAGGCAATCAATGCCACGGCAGCTGGCCGGAGCTGAACACCGATGCGTTGATCGCCTCCAAATCGATTCGCACACTGCTCTTGCTCAGGTTACCTGCCATTTCAGGAGGGGAGGGATGGGGAAGCGAGAAGAAAATTGCACAAAAGTATTCTGGGACCTTTCTAAATAGGCCACTTACTTGTAACCCTTCCTCTCTTGTACGTGTGTTTATACGAGATGTGTGTGATAAGGTTACAATGTGGTGCTTTGTTTGCTGACTTAGATGTTGCTCAAAGGGAGCAGAGCAGAGCCCTGGATGCTGACTGGCAAATTGTGTGGAAGACACCAAACACTCCTGCATCTTCACTGCTTTCCACCTTGCTTGTTAGGTATTTAAACTAGTCAAGCGTTGCTGTTTGGATGTGTGCGAGCTTAAATAATCACGCAGGGCACTGTGGCACGGGGAACTGCGGCTCCTAATTTCTGAACGCTCCTCAAGATGAACAGTTTTTTGTTTTGCTTTAATAAGCCAGAAATTGTGCATGTCGAAAGTGCCTTTTGTACAAAGATCTCAATTTACTTGGCAAACTTCCACACATTAAGGCTCCCTGCTTTGCTGTCAAGGAGTGAGGTATTGTTATCTCCATTAAGAGCAAGCGAGCCAGGAATAAATACCTAGTCTTGTATTGCTACTTGCTTCCTTTTTTATTTTTTTTTTCCTTCCTCTTCAGATGGATAGTAGCCCTTAATTTAGATTATAGATTGTTGGGCCAGAGATGGTTCTGGCCCCAACAGAACAGGGGAAAGCACCTCATCCCCATGCCGAAATGACAACCTCTCTGTTTTTCTTCAAGTGGCTGGCTGTGACCTGGTTCAGTGCCGTCCTCGGGGATTCTCTTGTCCATGCAACAGTTGCCATGGTCCCTAGGGGAGCAGTCAGCAAATAATTTAGGGGCAGGACCACCCAGCAGCCTCTTCTCCCTTCCTGTCGCTGTGTTGTGCCTTTTGCCAGGGTGTCTTGCGTGGGAGCATGGATACGTACACACAGAGGATAATCCAACAGGGAACCTTATCCTGTGGAATGGTTGCAATGAATTGGGTCCTTTGACTTCATATATGGTACATGTCAGTTTGGGGGGAGAATAAATGCAGTTGGCTGAGTGACTCACTCAAAAAATGCTGAAAAGCAATAGCAGATCTGTGACAAAACTTGAATATCATAATGCTCCAGATCATCTTGATTTTTGTAATAATGTGAGTGCTGGATGATTAAACGTATTCAAGAACTGTCACTGTTCAGGGCTCTGTATGTCCCCTTATGGTTCAGGGTGTGATGTGGGGCCTTATGTGGCGTGGGGCCTTATGTGGCATGGGACCCACGTTCCTCTTGGAATGGAAGGTAGTAACGGCATGCTCAGAACAGGTATGGCCATGTCAATAAGGAAGAACTAGCATTAATTTGTTTACTACCCATTAATTTAAGGAGTGCTGATGCACTTGTCTATTTTCAGCAGTCCAATTGCAGTTAATAACAGCAAGTAAATGTTGTCTGCTGCCTTAGGAACACACTGGATCACAAGCAGAAGTTGTCTTTTTTTTACTCAGCACCTGATATGATGAGGCCTTATTCCTAACTGGGGAACAAGAGCTCAAAGGTTGCTTCTCCCATGCCCTCTCCTGCTCTGTGATGAAGCTGGCAGAGCCAGATAGGCAGCTGCTGCTCATTGCATTCAGGCAATACTTTGCAGCAGGAGAGGTCCAGGAAGAATTAAATATCTGAAACAGCAGAAGCACAACACTTCTTGCTGTTCTACAGAGTCGTGTATTCTAGTGCTTTGTGGAAATTCTAAGAGGACACAAGATAATCCGCTGTTTGTAATCCAGAGTTATAGTGATTTTTTTTCTGTGGTGTGGTGGTTGTTTTTAAATTACATTTCCTCTTTTTCTATATACCCTTAAAGTTTTAAATCTGTAGATGGGACGTGTATCAAAGGCAGGCATTGCTTTGAACGGGTGGGCTGCACTAGAAACAGGCCATCTTCACAAACACTGCGTGGATAGCTTCAAAGCTTGTGACTAGGAAAGATTTGCGAGTGTTCAAATACTGTAGTTGCATGATGTGAAGGAATGGTGCCTGGGCAGTGGTGTTGAATTTAAGGAGATAGAGCAAACTACTGGAGGGGTTCACTTATCTGGCACTTGTGATGATGATGCTTTTTACCTGTAGCAGACACCTCTGAATCCCACATGGATGGGTGTCACTTATTCTAGCTGGATGTGTAAAGGAATAGTGATGGGCTGTTGAGCTTTCAGAGACATCTAGAACTACATTTTGTGTTGGCTTTCATGAGAGATTCCTACCTGTTGTGGTTACGTCTCAGCATAGGGCTGGCTGGCAACATCTGGAGAGGGCTACCATGGTGATGCTTTGAGTTATGTGCCAAATTTAGTGTTCAATATAGGTATGGAAAATATATGATAGCCATGTATATGGCTTACAGTCTCCCAGCCCTTGGAACACTCATGTAATACGCCCTTTGGAACTGGAGTTGCTAAGAGGTTGGAAAGGGACGATTGTCTTACTAGGCTGAGAGTCTGGAGATGCTGATGACTGCGGAAAATGAGGGTGGGTGGTACAACAAAAGCTGTCACAATTACCTAGTTAATGGTACTCTTGTTTAAAGTGCCAGTGTGCTTCACATGTTGCTTTGTTTGTGTGATAGGGAAACAAAGCCGGACACCTTTAGCATCTTGAGAATGGTTCTTGAAGATTCTTCTCTTATGAGGCTTGCCCACATCTGATTTAATCCAGTTAATTCAGGCTCCAGGGCATGTGTCCATGCTAAAGTGCAACCTGGGCCATTATCACCCTGAGCTGCCCAGCTCTGGTATCTCAGAAAAGCCTATGGGGCTTTATTGAGTAAACCTAGTGTTGTCTGGAGTTGGGCCAGGGTCAGAACAAGTAGCGATCTTGTTTTCTGGCCCCTTCTGACTCTTACAATCTTTTATCCTATATTGACATTGCGAGATGTAACTTTTTAGAATAACCTTCTAAGATAGATGGACTCTTTCTTGGGCTTAGAGCCCTTCAGTTATGGCCTTTGTTGGACTCGGAAGGTCTGTTTGTGTTTCCCATCTTTAGGATATGGGGATGAAAGATAAGACCTACAGATTTCTGCCTTCTGGTTACACCCTTAATCATTCCCATGTTTGGCTGTTGCTTGGAGGTAAAACCCCAGATCAGGACTCTTTTTTTTTTATACTAGAGAACAGGATCTATTTCTTCCCTCTTGAATGTGGTTCCTCTGCTGTCCCATGAACACACTTGGCTCTGACCCCAAAAGGCGACTCTACTTTTTTGTATTTCTGTAGCCTTGATGGAGCTTCTCCTCCCGTAAGCCTTTAGTGAACAACTGGGGGAGGCAGGCAGGGAAGAAATAAAAGGAGAATGGGGGGAAGAAAAGCTCGATTAACTTATGTTCAAGTTCTGACTTCGGCCTCTCGCTTCTCCAACTGGGAGCTGGTCCTTCAACCCTCATAGGGGACCTCTGTAGCTCCTGGATTCTCTCATTATTTCTTCCATTGAGGCCTCTTGTTTAAATTGCCACATTTCATTCTTCTCACTCAATCTGGGAGCTGACACAGAATGGCAATGCAATGCCACCTGACCTGGGTGACCGATAATGGCTGAGAAAATTGTACATTCATGCCCATAATCAGACTTAAGAGATGCAAGGAAATCAAACTTAACCTGCCACAATCCCCATTATTTCTATTTCTCAGTCTAGTAATCCTACTACCTGGCATGGAAGGGTACACTGATAACTTTAACAGTGTTGCACAACACATGCAGTGTCTCTTGCATGCTGAAATGTGAGGATTGTCAGGATAAATGCGGATGGCTTAGAAAGCACGGTGCATGGACATGCAGTCCCCCCTCGGTGTGTGTTTCCAAGGACATCTTCCTTCTAGGCAGATTCTCGGTGAGATGTGACCAAGCGTGCTGTGCTGGGGATGGAGGGTTGGCTTTGGGTGCTGCTTCCCTGAGCTTTGAACCACAGCAAAGTTATGGCTGCAGGTGTGAGGGACCTGTTTGATCTACCAGCGTTTGCTTTGAGGAGGTGTTTGAACCTGAACCCAGGGTGGGAAATGTCCCAAGGCTCCCTGGGACCAGAGTTGCACCACGAGATACACCCTGATTTTGCACAAGTTCCTCTGGGGTAGGACAGGGTGCACTGGAGGGGGAAGAAACAGCACGTAACTGCTCAGTGTTGATACAACCTCCCAGTTATTATACTCCTACAAGAGCAAAAATGTAGTGGTGGAAGAACTTTGTAGCAGGATTGTTCAGCTTTGGAAAACTTTAGGTTGTCCCTCTGTGTGCTGATCTCAGATCAGCATCCTCTGCTGGAGAGGAAAATTCCTTAGTGGTAAGAGCAACAGTTAAGTGTCCAGTGCTCACGCTGATGCACTTGTAGGTCAGCACCCCAACTTTATTCAGCCCCGGAGTCCTGAGAACAGGTGCTGGGCTGACCGTGTGCCAAGGAGCTTATGCGGCCACAGCAGACCTGCTGTGCTGAGGCGCCGCTTTAGCTGCTCCTGGCAGCCAGAAACACCCGGGGGTGCCCCTGGCCCCCGCCGAAAGCGCGGGGCGCCCCGAATCCGCCGTTCCCCTCCCCTGGCGGGGCCGGCAGTGCCGCGCTCGGGCCGCACGGGGGCGCCGCCCGCCCGCGGAGCCCGTGGCCGCGCCGGGACCAAAGGGGACACCGGGGCCGGGGGGCTGCGGTGACTCATGGGCGGCTCTGCAGCTCGCCGGGGAACGCTGTGGAACCTGCACGCCGGAGGAGAAACCCCGAAAGGGACGGATTTTTTTTTTTTTTTTTTTTAAGAGTAAATGAGCGTGATGCTCTTGGGCAGGATCCCAGCGGCAGCTTTGCCAGGCCGGACTGGGCCGGGGCGGGAAATCGCTTCTGTTTTCATTCCCCTCTTTGATCCCAGCTCGGTATGTAAAAGAATCGCAATTAGACTTAGGCAGCACCTTTTACCCCACAGCATCCAAATTCAAATACGAACCAGAAGATCAACTTCTTTTTTCTTCCTCTTTTTTTTTTTTTTTAAAAAAAAAAAAAGTTGAGTGGGTGCTCTGGCTCTTCCCTGCTTTTCCCTTTGCCATCTCCCTTTCGTTGGTTGTATGGGCTGAAGTCCCCTGGGTGGCAGCCCGAGCTACTCATTCATCATCATAACAACCGTTTAGTGTAAAATTAACAACAACTTAACTACTACAGCAATAAACATGGTCCTGCATTACCACAGATTGATGAGGATTACTTAGTTACAATCAGCTGGGGCACAGACAGGGGAGGAGAAAAGCTGCCAAATCAATAGCTTTTCCCAAGTTGAGAACTTAACCTCCTCCTTTTAGTGTTGCTGATGCTCGGGGGCTGCTTGTGGCTGGGTTGGGAGGAGGAAAAGGAAGAGAGAGAAATATCCTCCCCCACCCCCGGAAAGTTGGTACTTAATATTTGCTTTCTGGGAAGAAGAGGACAAAGTCTATTTCTTAGCGTGTGTATCTGTTCACACACCTGATTTTTTTCAGCTTGTGTCTTGAAAAAGGCCCGATTGGTTGATTATCTAAATATTTTGCCTTTAATTCCTTCACTGTTAAAATTCACAGCTTAACTTTCTCAGATGCTGCCGCGAAGGCTTATACGAGCTGAGAATCGATCCCAAAACAACAATGCATGAGAAAGAGAGGCTCTCAGGCAAATCGGTCCGGATTCCACTAATACAATGTGTTGGGTATCTGGGTCTCATTTCCCATGTAAACTCAGAAACGCTCATCACAAAAAACAAAGGACAAGGGGAAAACAGTAGTACACCTAGAGTTGCATCCAAACAAAAGAAGAAAAAGCCTAAACAAACCCAATGTTTTCTATTTCTCCCTGAGCCAAGTAATCCCTTTGATTACATCTAATACCTGCCAAAACCCTGATGGTATGCCCACCCATCTCACTGTGTGATAATGCCACATTGTGAAATCTACCCATTAATATTAATTGTCAGCTAGAGAATCGGTCTGAACTGCTAAAGCTCAAGGTTGCCTTGAGAAAGCAGGGCATGATTTAACAGGGATTTCAAGATAATTCTTATTCTTTCGTTCTCTATCTCACATCCATAGAATGTTAAACAACAGCCCTAGAAGGCGATTCCAGTTTCTGCCTCACAAATCTAGTCTTAAACCACTGTGTACTTGGGGTCTCCACCTGCTCACCAAAATATTACCTTAAATTGCTTCAGGTAGGTACACTGTACTGCACTGAATCCTGACTCCTTGCTCAAGACAGATGTGCCCTACCACAAACATGTTACTTTTCTTCTTTCTTTCCATCGCTTCCCAAATATCGTCTCAATAATGGACATGATAACCCTTGAGAATTACTAGAGAAGTCTTTTGGAAACTTTTTTTTCCCCCCAATATGTCATACACATTGCAAACTCAGTTGTTGAAGATGGAAAGGAGAAAGGAAAAAGTGCAGAAAAAAAGTTATAGTGTAGCAATGTAGCTGTCCTCCTCAAGTTTTGAGGAACTACAGCTGGAGTTAAGACAAAAAGGTCCCTGTATCCTCTGAAAAGAGAGAGAAGTGTCAGTGAGAGGATGTAGAATGAATATGTGTCGCCATATATCATGTTAGCTCTTGCTGGCTCGTTTCAAGCCCTGTTTTTGGAATAACAGTTATCTGTTTTAATGCCTGGCTCTTGTCATTCACCTATAGGCCTCAAAAAACTTTTCAGACTGTTTTTTGGCTCTGTTGACATGCAAAAAGTAACCCCAGGATCCTGCTGTGGTCCAGACACAATCCTACAGAGGCAAGTTCTGGTCTTGGACAGCCTGAGCCCTCCAGGAAAGCAGGGATAAATTTTGATGTGTGCTGTTCTCAAAATGGTAACAGCTCGTAGCCTGACACTAGATATCACTGGTTTTACATGGACAAGGGATAAGCCTTAAATGTTGGTCTTGAAGACATAAACATTTGTGTTTCAAGCCCTAGTTGAGCTGCTTTATCTGTCTCTAGCATAGATGCTCTATGTACTAGTGGCTCGATGTAAGCTGGTACTTCTAGGATAGAGTAAAAAACCTATGCAAACGAGACTGTGGCAAAGCTACCGAGGCCTGGAAATTCAGGTTCCAAAGTCTGCTATTCCATCCTTCCCTCATTCCTTTGCATCTGGCTATTCTGTAGCAATTTAGGTAATGAGGCTCTTTGAAATGAGAACAGTCAGATGTATAAATACATGAATATGTAAATCAGATTTGCACTATCAGAGGCTCATATCAGTATAGGTAAGCGTCAGGATATGTTTCTTTCTTTGTCATTTTTCTTCCCACCAAAAACCCTGTGTGGCTCATTTGTCTCCTTGGAGTAGGACTTGGGTCTCTCAGGACCCTACCAGAAGAGCCTTTTGGTCATTTTTTTGACAGTTGCCGCTCCTTGCAAAGGTACAAACCAGCTCCACCTAGAAAACGCTTTGGCACGGGCCTTATAGAACGCTTGAAAATCTGCATCGCTTCCCCAAGAAGCTGCCACCCCGCTGCCACCAGCTCTTATGTCACCAACAGCCAGCCTGGGCCTGCTCTGTGCTACTTTCGCATCCTCTCTCTGGTATCAGCTGAGCGACACCAGCAAGAAAGAAATGCAAAATAAGAAGTGGAACAAAGGACCCCTTTCCTGCAAGGGCCGAAGCTGACGACAAGAGTCCTGCTGACTTCAGCACCGCCAATGTTGTTAAGAATAGGTCTATGCTAAATTCACTGTTGCGTCTGCAGCTTGTGTAGACTTAATGCACGTGCTTGGTGAGGGGAAATGTACAGTTTTTGGCAATTGAAAGTTTAATCAAAAGGCCACTTTTCCTGTCTGTTATTTTTGGGCCCAGCCTCCCGAGGGTCAGCTTGATGACATTTCATGCTGCTTCTAATCAATTTTCTACCGGGAAGCAGTGTGAGAGCTGCCTGCCCGCGAGCTGGATTGGTATGGGGCTCGGCACTGGGAACAGAGCTGGAAAAATATGTTAGGGATTTTGGGGCATAACCAAATGTTTCCTAATCTGGACTGCAACTCTGTCAGGCATGTACCAACAAGCAAGTGTCAATTGGAGCTGAAAACCAGCAGGTTCTACTACAGTGTAACCTGTAAATCCACATCTTGACAGGCATGTTGTGGTACGCAGAGCTGTAGTCTCCGGGAAATATGGTAACGCAGGAATCAGACTGTGGAATCAAATAGTGTGATTATCGTTGGGTTTTTTTCATTGTGTAGACAAAGGAAGTACATGGTAGTTTGTACTTACTATTTCCTATATGACTGTTTAGATCAGACTTGATTTTTTGGGAGCTTGCTGCTCTGGAGGATTAAATGATTTTGAAAACATAGGCACTTTTTCCCCTGGCTTGTTTCTCCCCCCATATTCTTTCCATCCTGTGTTTGTTTCTTCCATGACTGGGCAAACACAGACAGGTACATACTCACTCCTGGGGGCTCTGTTCCTCGCTCCACACACCTTGTAGAGAACCACAGGGAAACCACATATAAGAAGAGGAAGAACTGAGAGTGGCGGGGTCAGAGCTGGAGCAAGACTTCTCAGCAGGGCTGGCAAGACTGAGTTTTGCTACTTCAGCCGTGAGATCTTGGGACCGAGCTTGGTGACCTTGGAGCTGTCAAGAGGTTGGAAGGTGAGGGAAGGCTGCTGCTTTTCCAACCCGGGCTGCAGCAGCCACCCCAAGCACTCACCCCATGGCAGCACCAGCAACCCTGGCTTTAGCAGACTTGACAGACCCTTGTCCCTTGAAATACAGGAATCTGTATTTATCTGGAAGGCTCCTAAAACATCAGGAAGAATCAGCAGGCAATAGTTGAGCTTGGTGCTCATGCTTTGCAGTGTGCTTTTGGCTAGGGGAAACTTATGTTTCTGGGGATTTCTAGCCCATTTGCAGGCAGAAAATGCAAATTGCGCAGTTCCACAGGCTGCACCGATCTCTGCTGTTCAAGTAGTTTATCCCTATACGGTTCTTAGGAGAACCTGTGGGCTTGTAAGCTAAAGAAGTCCCATAAAAATAACAATAGAGCTTCCATCACACGCAGTTACGATTTCTCCCATGTCCAGGGCTGGTGCTTTTGACCAACAGTTGTTATTTGAGAGGTCAGGTTTCCCTCAGCACGGGCACAACTCTTAGGGATGCTTATTGCCTGTATTGGCAGTGAGGGATCTGCAGGACGCTGGGTGGCTGACTTGATCCCAAAGCTCGTTTCTGGGGTAAGGAATGAGCTTCTCAAGGAGTTAATAGTGGGCAGTTTGGGATGGAGCTCATCATGTTGTACCTATTTTTAAAATCAGCTGTTTTAGTCTGACAAAGAAGTAGTAAAATATTACTTTAGGATATATATGCTACTCTTGACAGTATAACATCTGAGGAGTGTTGTTGTAGCCCACCTGGGAGGGCAGCTCTTTAGTGACACAAATAGCAGAGTTCTGATGGTTTGGGCTTTTCTCAGTAGAAGGAATTACTGATCTGTCCGCTCCTCTTGCAGAGCAAAGCTGGGAGAAAACATAGTGTTCCAGCATTTCAGCTGCTTCAGCGGCAAGTATTAGACCAAACTTAACCTTCATCAGCAGTTTAATCTAATGGTGTGGTTCTGTAACTGATTTAAATCAGTACTGCCCTGGTTTGTTCTCTTCTCCGCCCTGCAGCTGTGTGCTCTTGTGTGCCGCTTCTGATGCTCGCCTCTCCCTTCCCTTGCTTGATATGCTTTGCCAAACCAGCAGAAAACCATCTCGGCAAAAGGTAGCAAACATTTTTTTGTCGTTGGCTTGGAGAGCTGAACGAGGTCAGCAAGATAACCATGCCAAACCTGTGGCAGAAGCACCTCTGGTGTGGGCAGGGGTGATTCCAGAAGATGGGTGAGCCACCCGAACAGCTCACTGCTGCTGGGAAAAGTGTTCCCAGAACTCGTGTGATGCCACCTCTGGGGACAGTGGACTTGGCTGGCCTGTGGTGTCATAGCTTTTCCATATGGAGATTCCCAGAGGATTCCTTGTCATGGGCCTCAGTGACTCGCCTGAGGTTACCAAAATGGGCAGCGGCAGACCCAAAACTCCAAATTAACTGCACAGGAACAAGCCCTTTCTTTTTGTAGTTTAAATCAAAGTTTTATTTTGATTAACAGGAGTAAAAAATGAACTCGATGTATCTTAGAATAAAGGTACTTGGACAGCAACATCTTGGACTAAAACCTCTTTTTCTGGGCACCTTTTGTTCGAGTTCAGGTACAGCGGAAAACCACAAAACGCAGCCTTTTTGGTGACGGGAAGGGATGCAGTTCCCCTGAATTTCCACTGGGCTCCTCTGCTGTTACAGTCAACACGAGTGCCAATTAAACGCTTCCCAGTCCGAACGGAGCTGGTTTCCAGTTGAGATCCCAGCCTGCAGACTGGGTATTGTTTCTGTCCAGGGGTCTGTATTACCAAAACTGACAGGTGTCACCGGGGTTACTCTGTTCCTAGTACTGTTTTGAATTTAAAAAATAAAATCCTGAAATACTAAAAATATCTGAGAAGAAGAGGTGTTTCTAAGATATTAGAAATCCTGTTAGGTGGCATCGTTCTGTTTTTCAGGCTGTCCAGATGAGAGGGTTATGGACGATGCTGAAGCCCAGAATCATACAATGACTGTTGTGTCACACTTACACAATGACCACCGTGCCCTCTGCTCAAAGCAGGTTTCTTTCCCTATTCGCGTTTATTTTATGCCTAAGTGAAACAAGACCTTAGTTTTGTATATTCTCTCTCTATAAATATTTCTCTCTGTTTTCAAGTGTTCATGAAAAATGTGACAAGATGTCCACCAAGGTCACAAATGTAAGCATAAATAGCCGCAATTTCACATCAGTAGTTAGCAAACAAGATACCCTCGAGGTAAGGAGGCTGATAAAAAGAGGGCAGTGATGTATTAAAGATGCATTATTTGGGGGGTCTATGGATATAATTTAGGCTTCACAACAAGGTCAGACTGATTTAATTCTCTCTGCAAAGGTCAGTCTGAGGCCTGGCTGTACTAACCCCTGTGCTCTCCATCTGTCTGCACTCCAAGCCAGACACTTTCAATAGGTGATTGTGTTGCTCATGGCTGGGTACAAACACATTGAAATTACCTCCAGGTCTAGGCCTCTGAAAGTGTTTGCTTGAAGCCACCGCTGCCCCTGAAGTAGCCGATACCTATGGAACTTTACATTTGCTATTTGTGATTTTTTTCTTTTTTCTGGTGTTGCAAATGGCGAGGAGTATTTGGCTTCATAATTGCATCACTGTAGTGTCATAAATTCTTTATGCGGGTTTATTCTATGACCCTTGAAACGTGATTTTGTTTTTGGCACTGGCAAAAGTGAAAGTTACGTAAAGAAAAAAAAAAACCACAACAAACCACCCACATTGCAAAAAGAAACACCCCAAATGACGACAAACCCCTTACTGTATTTACTTTCTCCAAAATGAGGAAAAATGAAGAAACCAGTGTTTGGGGACATCTTAATTTGATAGTTCAGGTCTTTCAAAAATCTTCCTCTGTAAGCAAGGGAATTCTTTAAAAATAATTGACAGGACAAAACAAATATGCAACGTGCTGATATCTGTTAGTCATTTTCTTGCTGCTTTTTTTCACTTCATGTAAACATTTTTGAGTTCTCTTTTCATTTTAAGTAGGAAATGGATTTATTAATCTGAATGAAACAACTAAAGAAAATGAGGCTAGTGAATGCTTTGAGCTTTCAAAAACATTTAACTCTTTGAAATAGCCACACACGCTTTCATGAAAAAAGATCTGTAAGTTTAATGGAAGACACGCTTAATTTTAAAAAGAGTAAGAGTCCTAACTTTTACCTGTATGATTTGGACTAGAAGGAGGTGATGAATTGTTATTGCTTTCATTTTAGGTGGAGCTATAAAGGTAAAATTATATAAAATGGTATGAAATAATTGAATGTACTATGCTGAAAAACAAAGCAAACAGAAAAGGCTCCACAGTGTGCTCTTTCTTTCTAAGAGTACTGTAAGCCTTCCTTACATATAACACTTACATACACCTGGTTACAGTAATTATTTTACATTCATACAGTAAACAGCTTCAAAAGTAAGAAAGGGGAACCTGGTTTTGAGCCAACAAAATCCAAACCAAGGAATTTAGAGCTTAGGATGCAGCTTTCCACAGAATATCTTGTCCCATGTTGTCTCGAGTCTGCCTACTTTAACAGAGAAAACTGCAAGAACAGATGATAACAAAGTAATTTTAAGTCAGATTTCTGCCTCTATTCCTCAGTTTAAATAATACCTTGGTAAACAAATGCTGATCTTAAACGATAAAGGGTTTTTTTTTTTTCCCAGGTATCTTACGAAATCGGCTACCGCTCTTGTGCCTGATGTGCGCTGATGAATCAGAGATAGTATTTGGTTCTTGAGGCTGTTTCAGCAGCCCTGCTTTTCTAAATTAGATGAAGGCAGGGAGAGAATCTATGCAGAGATCACAAAAAGGTTTAGGGAAGCGGTACAGTGTAGAACCCTATTTTTTTTTTTTCTTTAAGAATATTTGATGCCTGACTCCATGCCCCTGTGCACACACTTCCATTTACTTTTGAAGAGACCCCACTGGTGGCCAGCTCACCTTCTTCCTGGGTCCACGGGTTGCTGGAACACCTTTTGGAAAGTGGACTGATGTGCTTGGATTAGTCACTGCAAATCACTGCGGGGGTGACAGCAGAAGTTTCCCCCCAACAAGATGAACACGCAGCCTCTGTGGGCTGGTAGGTGACCTTGGGTTCTTTTCACCGAGTGGGTATGCTTAAAGTAATGACTATTTGTGGTGTTGTTGTCTAGCTATAGGGGTATTAAGGTATTCATTACACCAACTGTTTGCTTTAAAACACTTTGCGGGTGAGCTTTTATTGCTCAGGAATGGTGCCAGATGGACAGTCCGGAGGAGCAAAGTCCTCGCGCTATCTGCAGAACAGGTAGGGCACAAGCAGCACGTTAAATTTTCCTCCTCTATCTCCCTCTGCCCCCAGCCTGCTCTCAGGAGGAGGAAGAGAGCACCCCAGAGTCTGTGCCCCTTCAAAGGAACCACCAGCAGGGCCACCTGCTGAAGTGGTGGATTTGGAGACGTGTCTGACGCACCTTCACGGGGCTTTTCCCAGAGACCACTTGCGAATCAGGCTCTTGGCTGCTTCTTAAAGCATATGCTTTCCTGGAAGTGGAAGCAATTTTTGGAGCAGTTGCTCTCTACTGCATGAATCCACACCAAACAAGCTTTACAGATGTTTGACTCCAGCAACTACAGCTGTAATACACCTTTTTGAATCAGTTCTATCCCTTTAATTAGGGGAGGAGTGCAGTTTCTAACAGAAATTGAGGACCGGTGAGGAGCTGGTCATGTCCATCCTTGTGTCAGTACTGCAGAACAGCATAATTATTGTGCGCAGTTCCTTAATGACAGTCCCTGTGCTAAAAAGCCATCAGCTGTGTCAGCTCTCGGGAGATGCACTCATCTACCTGGCTGATGGACTATTCTCCAGAAAGCCTCAGGTAGGGTCTAAGCCTTAGGCTAGAATGGCTTAAGTTTAGAATTGGAAACACCGACAAGCCCTTAATATGACATTATGGGCAACTTCCACTGTAGGGCCGTGTTCTGCTGTGGTAACTTCTTAACTGGAGAAGGACCACTTGAAGTACAACAGTTTGCTTGTGTTTTGCACACTCAAAAAAAGGAAAAAAAAAAAAACTGGGAGTTTCATGATTTTTCTCAGCGTAGCAGGGAGTTCTGCTGCAAGGATTGGCCTTGTGCTGCACTCTGAGAGGACTATAGGAGTTAGATGGAAGTGTTCGTGCTTATCTCATCTCAAAGCACCTATCTTGCCCTTTGAAACAGAAAAATGCCACAAAAACGGACAGCTACGTTTTCGATCGTGCACTCCTAGCATTTTTTTTTCGCGCGTGAGACATGACATGCTCTGTCGAGCCACTGTATTCGAACTTCCCCTGATATATTTCATTTTTATTAGCGATGGAGGACAGGTGATTTGAATCTTAATACTATGGGGTGATCTGTATGAGAGGGGTAGAACACCTGGGCGTGTGCTGTGACACAGCCATTGCAATGAGCTTTGCATGTAAATCTCAGGCGGTTTGTTGTGCCCAACCCTACTAGGGGTGTTTGTGGAAATTAAAATGTGAGGGGTGCAGGCCACTTTTATGTATTTCCCTTTCCCTCTGAGTTTTTGATTCCCTTCTTCCTTTAAATCATATTTATACTCTTGCCAGGTTCCACGGGAGCAGAAAAGCTGCTCCTTGTGTTATTATTTTTAAGCAGTGCTTTTGAAAAGTCAGTCTTTTAGGGAGGAGAAAGCATCAGGCATTAGGCAGATGAAGACAATTCCTGTGTTGCAGAATTGCTGTCTAACATGTGCTTGTATTGCGGGACAGAACTGTAATAATTCTCAACTCCTCCTGTCCGCGTGCTCCTTGTGAACTCCCTCCAAGTCGCGATCTTGTGTTTCACATTTTTCACGTGCCTGAACCTGGGTCCTTGCTTTGAATGACTCCCTGTGCTCCAGAAACGTTCTCCCCTCTGATCCATCGCTGGCAGGAGCAGAGCGTTTGGGGCAGTTAGGTAAGAAATGGAATAAACAGGTTAAAAAAAAAGAAAAAGAAAAAGCCTGGGTTCCCAGGTGTATGAAGCTGAAGGACAGCAAAGAAATAACTCCGGCTGAGTAGGGAAAAAAAAAAATTATCTTGTGATGGACACCAGTGATGCAAAATACTACATAAAAGCTGGGGTAACATAAACCTTCCCTCTTCCCCTCCCATGCAGAGAACCAGAGCAAGTTGTATGTGCTGCTTCACCCCTATTTTGACATCTCAAGGCACGCACAGATCTTGAGCTCAGCTCTTTATCAGGGACAGTTCCCAGAGTATGGTGTGGGAAGCAGGATCAAACTTTTAATTCCTGAAATGAAAAGGAAATTTTGTTTAATCGGGGGGTGGGAAAAATACTTTGGGATATTTGCAGACAATGGAAAGAAACAGCGTTTAAGAGTGCGGACAAAGTCCTGACCTGAGGCGTGAGGAACTGTACAAACAAATGCCATTCGTACAGCTAGAAGTTTATAGTGTTCCGGAGTGATGTTTATGTTACTATAAAAAAAGGTGAGAAAATATATTCAGTTACTTTCTGTTTCCCCCCATTGAGCAGATGGCAATTCATAGCTCGAATTGTTTTTTAAGCCATCTCACATTTTTACTAATAAGTACAATATGCTTTTCAACAACAAACCACACTCAGGTGCTTCTGCAGAGGTTACGTGATTGCTCAGGTAGCTCAGAAAGCCAAGAGTTTATGAATCTTGTTGTGTTATAAGGGCAAATGTTTTCCGGTGACTTCTCACGTGGTGGAAAACATGAGCTCAAAACTCTCCTACTTCTTGTTTCGAATTATTTCTGATTTTCGAGGCCACAAATAATACAGCGTACTTAATTGAACTGCCTAGATGTGAGATTGTTTCCACCAGTTATACTCCTGGTGGAACGAACTACACTTTTTAAGGAGGTGGATATTCTTTATATTTTAAGCGTATAATGATATGTGCAGATGGCCACTGGGAAAAGCAAAGAAATATTCAGCAGTTGTATTTTGGGAAGTTTTGGTGCTTTAGTATGAAAACTGTTAGTACTGCATGCATTGGAAAATTCTCACTGTTGCATTTGTGATCTTATCAAAACCTGTTAAATTATTTGAGTGCAGAAATAAGGAAGAGTGGGTTTCATTATTAATTGACACTCATTTTTAGCTGGCATGTAGTGGCAGGTCCTCCAACCAAACCTGCGACATAGATTAGAGCTGAAAGTTTGGGAAATGTTCTAAATCTTTGTAGCATTGCAGAAAGGAAGTGTAATATTAAACTGACAAATTGAATATATCTTTTTTTTTTCTCAATGTAATTCACAGTTTCTTCCTATTATTTTTTACTACCCGTGGAGATAAAGCAAAACAAATTCCTCAAAATGGAGAGAAATCTATTTCCAGATACCTTTTTCTCTTAAATAATATATCTCTTATACATATGTACTGTCAAATACCTATCCATTTCTTTTCTATGCCGTGTCTACAGACAGAAGTGTTGGCTATGCAAATATTGCAGAACCGACTTAACATACGTGCTGTGTGCCTGGCTATAGATATGCAGGAAACTCTATATAATAATTGAGTCTGCATATATTATCTTGTAATTATAATTTTACATAATCTGTTATATAATCTCGAGGCTGGTATGCGACGAAAAAAATGTGGTTATGTCAGAATTCCTAGGAAGAAAAATAAAATTATCGCCTGTAAATGTAAGTAAATGGTCCCGGCCAGGGAGGAGCATGCAGGGATATTAAAAGACAGAGTTATATCTCAATGCGAAAAGCCATGCCGGTCGCTATTAAAAATTTAATTCTCCCCTTAGGAGGAGCATTGGGAATAGTTTGGCACCATCGGTTCTGCTGGGGGGGGTGGGTTGTGCTTGGTTTTGGGGTGGGGGGCCCCGGGGTGCTGCTCCTTAGAGCCACCGTGAGGAAGGGGAGGAGAAACCAGAGCAGAATTCGGCAGATGACAAAGTGGCGTGGCTGCTTTATCGCAGGAGCTTCTGCTCGTTTCCAGCTCTTGAAAGGGGCCGAGCAGCCCCAACAACCCCCCTGGTGCGGAGCGGGGCGAGCGGCGGCCGGAGCAGCTGCCGGGGGGTCCCAGTGCACCGGGAACCGAGCCCACCCTGGCTAAACCAGAACAGCCCCTCCCGGGGCCACTGCCACCGCCGCAATGGAGGGGGGGAATGGGATGGGGGACCCACCATAAAAAAAAAATATATATCTATATATCTATATATCTATCTCTATATATCTCCCAAGCATGTGGGAGGGAAACAACAGAGTTGCAAATAAATAAACAAAATGCAAAATAAATAAGCTGAAATCACCAGGCGTCCATTCCCAGTAAACAGCATGTTTTATAATTTCCAGGTGTTGGGGAAAGCCGTTGTCTTATAGTTTATAAATCCCTGCTTGTGGGGGGAGGAGAGAGGGGGAGAACCTTTGGAGGTGAATGAAATACCAAATCACGAGGCTCTATGTAGATTTATGATTGCATAAGAGGCTCGATCATTTCCATATATTGAAATATGCTGTCCTTTCTGCGACTGCCCAGCCCTTGGAGGGAGAGAGACGCTCGATTCGCCTTGATCAATGCTGGCTGTGAAGCAAGGAGGAGGAGAAGGGGGGGACCAGGCTGGCACCAGATGGAGCAGGGTCTAGGGAAAGGTCAAGGTTAGCTCAGGCTGCTATTGAATCGGTTGCAGCCTCACAGATAGATCTCTGCCTCGGAGGCACCCACTGGGGCTTCTCAGAATCAAATCTAATAGAAAAGGCAGTCACAGAATGAAATCGCTTCATCTGAATGCTAAAATTGTTATTAGGCTACATTAGAGAGATACCGGGCACGTGATTACCAAAAAAAGAAGCATGCCTAGCAGTTTGCGACTGAAATAAAAGCTGTGAATATGTTGATACCATCAGCAACGTGCAAGGATAATAGATAACAGGAGAGAGGGGCAGGGAGAGACGTGTGTGAGTGTAACAAACAGATTAACGTATTGATGCGCGTGTACGTATCTGTATAAAATTATTTGTATATGTGTCTGCGCGGGGGTAAATTCGTACGTATGCAGATAGCAGCACTTGACTTCTTGCGCGTCCTGCAGCGGCCGCGGTCCTCGGCGCTCTGAGGATGTTTGTTAATTGATTTAGACGGCAGCGACAGAGCAAGGAGCAAGAGCTGACTTGGAGGAGGTTTGCCGGTGGGTCCTGGGCGGCCTCCGCCTGCAGCCACCCTCGCTGTGTGGTGGGGGGCTGTCGCTTGGATTTTTGATTTTAAGCCCTCGGGGAGGCACGGAGATGAGGTCTTGTTCGAGGCCTCACTTATTCCTTCTCATCTCGGGCAAAACTCTTTCTGTGGGAAATGCCAGGAGGCGCGTCCACGTGTGCACGCACCCCGTGGTCTGGACACAAGAGCATGATGCGAATACATGTGTTTGGAGCAGTGATGCTGTCAACTGGCTTTCAGAGAGCAAAGTGAGCTCTTCCCAGTTACCATCTCCTCCGCATTCCTGATTCTTTAACCTCCAGCACAGCCATACCTTGAAGAAGGATTTAGTCTTGTAAAAGAAACGCTAGCTACACTAGATTAAACATGATGACTGCACTCTAAGGGTTAATAAATTTAGAATTAACAGATCATCCCAGCTTGATACAGCTACTATAGATGATTTAATATGCAGCCTAAGCAGGTTGACAGTCAGCTCACAGATGCAGATAAGATCAAACAGTCTCTTGATTCAATAGATTGAATGGTTGTACGGAGTGTCTGGAAGGTGAGTGACAGTACGTATATGGCAGGGGTTCTGGTAGAGAAGGGCTGCGATTCCCTGCTGCTGTGCACTGCACTGGGTTTCCTTTTCTAGCAGTCAACCTTTTCTAGCAATCGAACCTGGAGTTAACATGAAAAAAAAAAAAGTCTCAAATATAGTTCAGGAGAGTTATTTGAAGTTTTCAGCAATGAAGAGCTCTGTGCTTTAATAGTAATCGCCATTACTAGCCTGCACTTCAGATTCCTCCTCTGCGGACAAGGCCATTGCCACCCACCCTGTCCCACAGGGAGGCTCATCTCTCCACAGGCTCCATCTGTCAGTCCACACCAGTCCCCTTCCCTGGCAGACTTAAATCCACAAAAAAAGAAGGTATTTTGGAGGCAGAACCACGACACCTCACCCCGGTCACTCTCTGAGGCTTGGTGGGTACAACTGTGTCCTGACATCCAGAGGCTTTGGGTGTAGGAAACCTCGATGGGTACAGAGTGACAGAGGCAATACCCCAATTCCCCTGCTCGCTTTCCAGCTCTCTTGCTTTTCTGGCTCAAAAGTTAATGCCTGTAGTAACTCTTCCATGGTTTATGTTTTCCTTCTTGCTCTCCTGTCCTATTTAAGCGGGAATGTAAAACGGTTCTCGCGGAGGCTGGTGAGCAATGAGATGACAGAGTGGTCTCTAACAATTTTTATTATTTGATCAAGAGTAAAAACTCCGCCTGAACCATTAGATTTTACCGTATGAATACGTTTCCAGGCAATTTTAAAAATGCATATTATGTATTCAATAGACCATCTCAGGTCTGAATTGTATCTTATTGTGTTATATGGGGCCACCACTATACTGATAGGAATATTTGCATTAAAGGTACTGCACTCATAAATTAGCTGGATTGTTTACTTTGGTGGGTTTTTTTTTTAAATACCCAAATGCTCAGTCCATGCTTTTGACAAATGCCACGCAAAATATTGATTTAGCAAGTAATGCTGCTTTGAATTGACCAGCAGAGCAAACGCAGAATCCACATAAGATCACTGTGATTTATCAAAATATGGTCTCATGGACTTTTGTAAATGTTTACTTGTGAATTATACTTTAATTTTTATTTGGAAACCAGTGGTTTTAATCCCTCAAATGCTGAGCTAGAAAAGAGAGGGCCTTAGCATGTATTTCAGACTGCACATCCGCACATGAGCATCCCCAGATATTCCTGAGCAGGTCTGTGACGCCACGAAGGTACGAGCCGCTCCTTTCCCCCCAGGAGCACCTCTCTGGTGAGCTCATGCAGACACGAAAACCTTGACCTTGTAATTAGAAAGAGGCGGTAATAAACCCCCAGTGTTCCTCAGGGCGAACGAGGAGAACTCCAATACCCCTCACACAAGAAATTAAGAAGTAGAAAAGCCCTCAAACACCCCCAAAAATGAGGTAAAGCCAGGAAGGAGTCGGAGAATTGGTGGGAAGCTCAGGAACGCTTTGCTGGCTGCGGTGCTGCTTCCCAAGGCGGAACCAGCGAAACCAGTTATCTGGCAGCAATTTGCATATTTATGGTGCCTCCTGCCGCTCTCCGTGATTGCTTTATGGGCAGGAAAGGTAACAGAAAAATATAGAACCCCCTCAAAAAAAAAAAAAAAAAAAAAAAAAAAAGGCAAAAAGGCACCTACGTGCACCGGCGCTCGAGCCTTGTAGAGCCCGTGGTAGGGAATTTATTTATCAAACAGTTTTTCGTCTTAGGGTTTGAAGGTAGTTGTGGTTTCTTTAAGTTCCAAGGCTGAAGATGCGATGTCTGTGCTTCTGTACAAACTACTAGAGACAAGCGCTGATCATTTCAGGGAAAAATAATTAGCCTTGTCGTATTCGCTGAATGTATACATCTAAGGAGGAGGCAATCCTTGGAGAACGGGAAAAGCTTTCAATAGACACTTTAAAAGTATAGTGTCATGGTACATATATTTTTTTTAGCCCCGCTCATAAGCAATGTACAAATACGCAGCACAGCTTTGAATATAAAAGCTAATTAGGTCTCAAAAGAGAATAGTTTCATTTTTATTGGCTTAGAGTATGTCTGTCTAAGATACACCTCAGCTGCGAGACGCTCTTGGCCTTCCTTGCAGGAGCTGCTGTGGCTGCATCCCCATACACCCCTATACGTTCAGATACCTTCGGTTCTGGGCAGCACGACCCGGGGTGCCAGGAGGTCTGGAGCAAACCCCTCCGGGTGAGGAGCCTTCAGAGCTGTGCAGAGTGGGGATTGCAATGGAACACGTTCCAGCCACGTCTACACAAAACTTCTTGCTGCTGTGGGTGGGGAATAGCACTTAAGACTGGTGCAATGGTATGGCTTGTGTTTACTCTGCGTTTATCTATAGGGCCTATCATTGTAACATCTAAGGGGGGTGTATGTCAGCATGCATAGTCTATGGATCTCTCTCCATACATTTCCGTCTATTTTTCTCTCTCTAGGCACTCAGAAGCTGTGTGACTTAATACGACAGGAAAAATTAAAGTCTAAATTGTGAATGCATTAATTTCAGTATGGTAATATCAAACATTGTACGTATTTCTGATTTCTATATTGAATTTCCCTTGCTTTTTTTTTTTTTTTTAAATGCTGAGGAATATTTGCTCTCTGAACAATAGCATTACTACAATAACTCCCCCCAGCCCCAGCATTCATACTTAATGCACATCAGCTTTCTATGTAATTCTGTACAATACACTTGCATGTTATTTTAATTGAGTGAAATCTTATTCATACTGGTGGTAGAAGGCATTCTTTTCACCGCAGACAGAATTCATACCGTACTGTAAAAATTGTATGTGCTGACAACAACAAATGGTGGCAAAACTATCCAAACTGCTCAAAGAAGGGGGCTCTTATCACAGGTTATTCACCACCACTCCCGCTACCTCTCAGCACTGCATCTTTCTGTACAGCTTTGGGCTATATAATAATATATTCTGGGTACGGAGAGTTGCATTAAAATATTGTCATAAGCATTCTGACAATTAAGCTGCAATTTTGCACGGAATAAATATGGCAAAGAATAAAATCCACAGTAAAGCTGTCCTTATTTTCAAATGCAGAAACAGATCTCTGCTATCTCAACAATTAATTCTTTTTCATCTGGATCCTCACATGAGCTATGTCATGTTCTGCAAAGCACGTGCATTTCTGTTTTGCTAAAGCTAAAAGCTAAACCTAAATGTCACCTGAAATAGTAATATAAGATGAATACAGAGAATGATGATTGTGTATGTTAAACTTCAGTTCAATGCACTCTAAGTGACTGAAAGCAGAAGCTTTAAAAAGCAACGTAATAGAAGTTATTTACAAAGATGTTAAGGTGCCAATCTAACAGGGTGCTTGAGCACACGCTTACTTCAAACATGTAAGTACAGCTGATGTGCCCAAAGATAAATATGTGCTTAAGAATTTTGCAGTACCCAAGGCCAAGTAGATTCCTCTGGTAGGGGATATATTGATCAGAGCTAGAAGAGGAAAATCTTTTTTTATTGCGCTGTCTTTCTCTATTGTCCCTCACACCAAGTGCGCGAGGAAGAAGAACGGACTGTGTTCAGCAGCATGCAAGAAAACAACTAAATCTTTCCTCATCCTGTGTGGCAAAACTAATTTCTCAATGGAAATAACTCCTTTTTGGTTGCTGATTCTCAGATTAGTTAATTATTTTTGTTATTATTTTTTTAAAGTGATTTGAGGTACGGTTGGATTTATCCTTCAAGATGGAAGTGTTTGCAATTCCTCCTCTTCCTGCCTGCCACATCCAGGGTGAGGCTTCCCAGATTTCCTCATAGGGAGAGTTTGAGCCCCTTGGATCTAATCTTGTACAGAAGCGCGAAAAGCTTCTCCTTATGATCCTGAGAAGATCTTGTTCATAAACAGCTGCTGTGCTAAAACATCAGGAGTCACCCCACGTGTTTTTTTTGGTCAGGATCAGACCAAGTCTGTCCAGCTCTCCTTCACTGATGCACTTTGGAGGTGAAGTGTGACAGTGCCATAGTTGGACGTGCTGCTATTTTAAACGTCGTGTTAAACACGACCTGTCTTCCTACTGCTCATAGGCTTGAGGATAATGATCTGCTCAGGTAAATGACTCTGGATCTCAGCAGTGACTCACGAGAACCAGCTTCTCTATGCTTAAACCATAATCAGTTTCTGTGAGGGCAAACAGTCGCCCTGATGGATGGGGGATCTGGATGGGTGGAACGTCTTGCTGAGGGGAGTTTGGCTTCTCACAGCACTTTGTTTCAGAACGACATGCACACAAGAACCCTGCAGCGAGGGAGCCCGATGCTGCAGCCTGGCTTGATCAAAGCTCTTCCTGAAACCACTGGAGATGCTGCTCAGGAGTTCAGGTGTCCCTGCTCTGCAACCCTTCGCTGAGGTGGGCATGGAAACTTTGTGGGGTCTGGCTCCATGAGATCAATCTCTTCACGGCCTGTGGCTCATCTTTCTAGCTCCGGGCTCGTCATTTTTGTTAGGGTCAAGGAAAATCCCAATCCTGTACCTTAACCAACCCTGTATGCTCTGGCTTACTGTGATTTGAGGTGATTAAAACCATCTCTGATAAACAGAAGTTTAAAACTAGCGAAAAGTGTTATGGATTCTCAGTAAAATTCTTTGTAACACAAAGTGATACTTAAGCTTACGCTCGGCGTTCAAAGTTCAACAGCTCACCCCTTTCACGTGACTGTTCGGATGCCAACGCACATGTGGGACTCACTTCCACACAGTTTTGGAGGAAGATAAAGCCCAAGAAGATGAAAAGATTCCAAGAAGCTGTTAGCAAAGATAACCGAATGACCAATGCTCTGCCAGACGTTTTCCCATTCCTAGCTATCCTTGCTGCATCTATAGGTAACCGAGTGGACCTATATGCTGCACCGTAACGTGCCAGAGCTGTATTTTGGGTTGTGGGTCCAGGGAGCACCTTCCCTTCCCAGCATGATGGTTTTGGTACAAAGGGGCTCCAGAGATGTGTGAATGGCAGCGTACTATGATGCAGCTGATGTACAAACCAGACATTTTATGAGCTTTAGCTCCCTCCTGTTGGAGGCATTTATGTTCTTTTCATCTTACAAGTTTAGGACTCTCTTTTGAGATAGATTTAACAGCCATTTCTTGCTCATCATCTCTTATCAGCGTATGTGTACACATAGCTTTAACTTGGGTACTCATATTTACACTGTTCAGGATGGAGCTTCACAAGAGCTAGAAGTACCAAAATCATACCCTAGATGTCAGTAAAAGAAAAAAACATTAAAACCCATTAAAAATCGTTTTTTAAAGGTCTGTGAATCAAGCAATGGGTTAGGCAATTATTCATAAGATAATTCCCTATATGGACTGACAGTCTGAGTCCCAAGTTTCAGCTCAATCAAATTTACACAGCCCAAGTTATAACCTCTTCAAGATGGGGATTGTAACAGGAGCGCTGACAGACCTTAACTACCGTGCATCTTCAGTAACGAAAGCTCAACTATTTCACTCGTGCGGTGACTGCTGGTGCTGCTATAATTAAGACTATGGATTTGCATTATAGGTCAAGTTCTGGGGAGTTATAAATGCACATAGTTTAAATCACGTTGGCTTGAAACAGGCTAGAAACTGTTAGGAGCATGTTACATGTTCACTTATAAAAAGATACATAAATATTAAACATATGAAATGACAAATAGCTAAGTAAGTACTAGAGCAGTACAAATTAAAAACAGTTTGGCTGAAATCAAACATTTGATTAAAAATGAGATTTTTATGGGCATTTGATAGTGCTTTCCACTGCCTGCCCACGCACAAGCAAAACTGTTTGCATGCTTCAAAGGAGGGGTTTTGCCATTTGAAAGTCTGTTTCCCAAGCACTTTGTGCCATTTCTTTTACAGTCATGCCCAGAAAGTCCAGTCAAGGTTCAGGGCTCCATCGTGCTGGGTGCTGTGCAGGCTGAAATCCCACACCTGGCTGAAACCCGCGGAAAAAGTCCTCCCAAGTTCAGGGTTTTATTCTGGGTCCTGCCTAGGGCGAGCCAATAACGAAATCTTTCTGTCACCTGATGATCAGATGTTTGTGATCCTGCACGGACTTGCTGCTGTGCTGGCTAGTAAGCGCTTGCAGAATCAGGGTTTATTTTGAGGCTTTATTAAAAGGGGAAGGAAAAAAAACCAAAACAGAGAAAAGGAAAAGCAGCGTGCCCAAGTTTCTCACGTGGGAACGCTAATGCACGTACTATTTCTAGAACGTGCAGGTCCTCTGCTCGTTCACGGAGAGTCAGCCTGGTACGATAAGAGTTCCACCCACGTTGCCTCCGCCTGATTGAGACTATCAAGCCAATGTCAGAAAGAACCCCGTGCGATCTGCCGCTATAGAATGCAGCCCGGCTCCAGAGAACTGGCAGAATTTTGGAATTTGTATTTGGTCCTAATGTTCTGTACTGAGTTGGCAAGTGAGATTCCTGCTCCGAGTGAATGACAGTTGGAGCTTCGAAGCAGGAACATTTGCCCACCAAAGTTGCTGAACTCGCCCACTGCCAAGTCTGTCACTGAATTAGCAGATAGGCAGGGACAGCAGCACGCGGTGGGAACTGTGTCACGCTCCTTCGTGCCTCTGGTCCCCATCCTGTGCGGGAGGACCGTGTGCCTGCCCGCGAGACGGGGGAAGGCCACACTTGTGAGTTTTAGGCAGTTTTATGTCCCTTCTTGGGGCAACCTCTAAGCACCTCACATACTTGAATGGAGGGAGGATCATGCTAGTTCTCCGACAGAAAGCTGCGGCATGAGGAGAGGGACAGGTACATTTTGGCAGACTTAAGCGTCATTTTTACAGTGTAAATGTTGTCACCTGGGCGCTCTGGCTTCTCGCTGCAGGTTTCTGCCCCTGCCCTGGGACAGGTGCCCACCTGTGCCCTCATCTGCTCCAGGGCACGAGCTGCTGCCTCAGGGCTCTGGTTTGCACGGGACAGGTTGAGGTGGGACAGCTGCTCAGCTAACACGGCAGACCCTCCTTCGAGGTTGCCTTCCCCTTGTAGGCAGCCTGAAAACCACCGCGGCCCTGTTTTCAGCGTGTACGTCAGAGTTCGCCTGCACGCAGCAGAGATGTGGGGCCACGTTTCCTTCAGCTGACTTTGCTCTGGGGCTGGGGCTCTGCAGCTGATAAGACGGCTGGGGGTGACAGCAGCTCGAACTGCTGCAGCAGGATTGCAGGGCACCTTGGGCAAAGGAAGGTTGCGGAGAAGCAGAAGGTGACACACAAGTTGGTGTGAATCTTCACAGCCTGATCGCTGGGCTGGCTGGGGTTTGTTTTCACCTGCATTTCTGGATGTTAGCAGTCAGTATTTAAGCATTTCTAGCTGTTTTTTCTGTGCCGCGTTCACTAGGTTCATTAGTACAACTGAGCAGAGCGACGCCACCGTGTCATGGGCACAGACAAGTCAAAAGATGCTCCGTGTGTGGGGGGCGGTGGCACTGGAAGCAGGGAGCAGAGGGGACAATGCAGGAGGAGCAGGGCATGGGGGGGCATGGGACGAGGCGGGGGAAGGACATTGTCCTTGCTCCCATGGCTCTCCGGACCAGGGTGAGCTCAGAGGCCGCTCATCCCCCCCGGACAAGCCGGGGACGGGCCCCGTGGGGCTGACCCCGCCATCGGCAGCTTCCCCGGGGGGGTCCGGCAGAGCCGAGCACCGGCGGCTTGCGGGGCTGGGGGGGACCCGGCGGGGCGCGCAGCTGCCCCCGCCACAGAGCGGGGGCGTCGGGGCGGCATTTCTGGGGTTAACGTGTCTCTGGGGGGGGGGTCAGGGGGGATTATCCCGGTCCTGCAGCCGGAGGTGGCCCCATAACCCTCCCCATCGCGAAGGCAGCGCCCCGGAGCTGAGGCTGAGGCTGTAGCGAAGTCCCTCGCAAAAGCTGTTTGTTGACCACATTCACGTTCAGAGCCCTGAAGCTAAAAGCACTTTACACCATAAAATAAAAGCACTGTCTTTTTTTCTAAAAGGTTACGTCTGGAGGCCACGCTGCTCATACTTCATACAGAAAACTACTGAAAGGGCTATGAAATCCTCTATGATTTACACTCCCTCTCAGTGCATTAGGATATAGATCTACTCGACTCTAAAAATACTGTGGAGTTTCTAACCGACGTGAATATATGTGCATTATTTCAGAAAGTCTGTTAGAAAACTTGTCAACACATTATAAAGCATAAAGCAGGACTTGGCCATTAAACACAGAGATCAGAGACAGAATATATACTGCAGGAAGTACTGAGAAAAGTCCCTCCATTCAAAAAAGGTCTATTAGCTAAAAGTTTACACACAATATACACCAAAGGGTTTAGAGAGAGCCCGTGGACTGTAATTACAAGGCATAAATGGAATCAGTAAGGGCTTTACGGTCCCCAACGCAGTTAACCGGGCTGGCAGAAAATAATTTTAATATTGTCGTAATTTATTACCCACCGAAAGCCACATCAAGGATTGTAAATATAGTTACTTTCTGTCCACGACTGCTCGTTAAACAGCCTCGTTCCCTTCCCCTAAAAATACAATAAAATACAAACCCACCTGCATTATTAATCTGCGATTATGCCGTGTTAAAAATGTCTTCTGACTCCTTTTCTTTCTTGAGGTTTGTTATCTCCCTCCAATCACATGACAATGCGAAGCGCTGGTGGGGGGGAACACGATGCCGATGGGGGGAGCACAGCACTATTGCGATCAAATGCTAATATTAATAATTACCCAGCCAGGATGAAATATTGTTTTTTTTAAGACAGCGAGTTTCCATTTAATTCGAGGCATTTTTACGGCGCTGGAATTAAGGGCATGCTAATGGTAGGAAGATCCTCGCTGCCATTCATGAAAGCATCTGTAAAATTAGCTCTTGACTGTAGGTTTTAAGATGCGGTCTGAGAAGTCACCTCTGGAATCTCGAACACGGTATGCTAATAAAACAGATTTAGTTGTAACTAAGTGCTTAATTTGCTATGATTTTTTTAAAGAAAATCAATGAAATGTTGGCTGTTATTTATTGGGAATAACCGCAGGTAGGTGTTCTGATGCCGGGTGGCTTCAGGGAGCGCACAACCGCCTAATGAATTGTAATTCAGAGGACTGTTACCTGTGAACCGCAGAACCTTTCAGGGGTAATAAACTCATTACTTTTTACATTGCAGCCACCTTGAAAAGCTTTACACGTGGCATTATACATACATCAAATCCCATATATATATCTCCGGTACACACACATGCCTGTTTATATACGTTGATACAACGTATGTACGCCCGGGAACGGCAGCCAGCCCTGGAAGCCGGGAGCAGTTCTGTTGTCACCTGCGCCTGGGTCCCCCCCGGAAAGTCACGCAGGACGGGGATTTGCTTTACCCCCCCCCCCCGCCCCAGCAGCCACGGGGTGACACGCTCGCCCGTGTCCGTGTCTGCAGGAGGGGAGCGGCCCGGGGACGGGCTGGGAAGCTGAAACCGTCCCACGCCAGAGCGATCGTCCCCGTCCCCTCGCTAACAGGTCCCCGCCGAGCCTCTCTCCCCACTGGGTTCCCCGGGCGGTGTCCGGGCGGTGGCAGCTCTGCTCTGCGCGTTCAAGCCGTTCTTACAGTGGCTTCTCGTCCCCTCTCCTCCCGCGGGGCCGCCCGGTGCTCGGTCTCTCCGCCTCCGTCCTGGGCACGCTTTCTCCCCCTCGCACACTCCTTTCGCAGCCGCACTTTGCTCCAAACGCCCGTTCGCCTCCGGAGCTTATTTCTACTGCAACCTGATCCCTCCCCGTGCCGGCAGCCTCTGCGTCTCTCCCTCTGTTTTCGGCGAAGTTGCAGCTGCCGCTGCCGCATCCTCCCAACTCCAGCCACTTCTCGGTGCCTCCCGCCGCCGCCGCTCTCCCCCCTCTCCCCGCCCTCCCCCGGTGCCAGCCCCGCCGCCGGCAGCCCCGCGTTTCGCTTTCGTTAAGAGACTTGTCGCTGCGGGCAGGGCTCGGAGCGCTGCCGGGGGAGGGGGGGCTCCGGGATGGCGGGCGAGAGGAGCCCGCGGGGAAAGCTGCGAGGTCCCGCCGCCCTCCTTCCTTCCCCCCAGCTCCTGCGGCTTCTCCTCCCGCTCCCGCCGCTTCCTCGCTGGCGAAACTCCGCTCGCTTTTCCCCCGGCCCGCCCCGGGGCGAGGAGCTCGGCTGGGCAGCGGGGCAAGGCCCGCCGCTCCCCGCCGAAGTTTGCCACGGCCCGAGCCGAGCCTCCGCCGCCCCCCAGCTCTCCGCGGGCCGCCGCCGTCCCCCGGGGACGGGCCGCAGCTCCCGGGAGGAGGGGACTCGGCGGCGTCGAGGGGGGGCGAGTGGGGAAGCCGGGAGCCTGATGGCCCCCCCCTCAGCTTTTTGGGTGGTCTCCGGTCCTACCTGGCTTCCCCCAGCTCTCCCACCCCCTCGGCACATCCCGCGGCCAGCCTGCCCCGCAGCCCTCTCTGCCGGTCTTTGGCTTTATTGATGTCTTTGCTTTTCCAGCGGGGGGGTGCGCGCGTGTGCTGCCGCTGCCTGCCTGCTGGCTTTCTCCCTCTCTCTTTCCTCCCTTCTTTCTCCGCGTGTGCGTGTTTAATTTCTCCCCCTCGCCCCTCTCCCGGCTCCCCTCCTGCACCCGCTCCTCCGCGGCCACTTGCGGGTCCGGCCGCCGCCGCCCCCTCCGCCCCCGGCCCCCCGACTCCGTTCGGCAGCGTGCGCCGGGCGGCCGGGGCACCCCCTCCCGCCGCGCCCCCTCCCCTCTCCCCCCTGCGATCACTGTCCATTGGCTTGTCCTGCTCTCTTTTTCATGTCCAGCCCCTGATGAGTGTCCATTGGTGTTGCCTTCGCCTTCCCTCCTCCCCTCTCCCCGGCTTGCCCTGCCCATGTTTTGTATGTCTCTGTCCATCCAGGCTCCTGACGTTCAAGTTCGCAGGGACGTCACGTCCGCACTTGAACTTGCAGCTCAGGGGGGCTTTTGCCATTTTTTTCATCTCTCTCTCTCTCTCCTTCTCTCTCTCCCTCTCTCTCCCTCTCTCTCTCTTTTTTTTCCCCTTGCACAAAAAAAAAAAAAAGCCATGACTGCTATCCCACAATTCATCTTCCCTGCGCCATCTTTGTATTATTTCTAATTTATTTTGGATGTCAAAAGACATTGATGAAGATATTTTCTCTGGAGTCTCCTTCCTCTCTAACCCGTCTCTCCCGATGTGAACCGAGCGACTCACAAGCCACCGAAGCCACCAACCCACCATGTCGCGCCGCAAGCAAGGCAAACCCCAGCACTTAAGCAAACGGGAATTTTCACGTAAGTAACCCGGAGAGCAATTTATTTAATTTCCCCTTCACGGATTTAATTTTTAATTTGAGCGAGAGCAGGGAGGGGAAAAAAAAAAAAAGTGAGAGCGAGTGAGCGAGTCGGGGAAAAAAATGAACTCAACGCCGGCTCGGGATGATCAGCGTTCCGTAATTTCTCCCTCTTTAATTTAATCACCTTGATGATTACTTTTCTCCTCTTTCTCCCTTTGCCCCCCGCCCGCCGGCGCGCACTCGCACTGCCCCCGCTCCGCTCCTTTCTCTCCTCCCGCTTTCCCCGCTCTTTGGCGGCAAGAGCGGCGGCTCTCGCTCCGGCACCGGGAGTGGCGGGCTAGGTGCGGAGCTGCCGGGGGCAGAACCGCCCCAAAGTGTCAAAGAAATTCCTGCGGGAGCGGCGGGCTGGACGCCGGACACCTTGGCCGGCCGGGCGGGAGCTGCGGACGAGCGGAACGGGGAAGAAAGTCCAGTGGCCGGAGCCCCCTCCGCCACCGGCTGGCTCGCCCCTTCGCCTCGCCCGCCCCGCGGCACCCTCTCGGGGGGGGGGAAGAGAGGCGAGCCGAGCCGGGCCGCCTCCCTTTTGTTTCCGCCGCGGGGTGCGAGGTGGCCGGTCCCGCCGCCCCCCGCCGCCCCGGGCCGGCGCCGTGCGGGGCTCCGCCGCCCCGACCTCGCCCCGCTCCGCTCCGGCTGGGGCTGGGGCGGGGGGCGGCACCGGGCGGCGAGGGAAGCCGAAGCGAGCCGAGCCGCGCCGGGGAAGGGATTCCCTCCTCGCCCTCGCTTCGCGTTCTCCCGCTCGCTTACTATTTTTTGGAAGATTTTCAAAAAAAAAAAAAAAAAAAAGAGTGGAAGTGGATTTTGATTGGGAAAAATCTCGTGTCTGAATGTTTACAAGCACCGCGTGTGCGGGGAGCCTCCTGCCAACAAACACAGGCGAGAGCGAGCCCGGGCTGAGCACACACACACACACGCTCGCACACACTCGCATCCTCACACCCGCGAACGACCCTTTTCTCGCCGCCGCGTTTCAACCCCAAACCAAATCCGCTCTCCCCGGGAGAGAAAACCCAAACCCCGAGCCCTACCACACTGTTCGCAACAAAAACTCTCCGGCTCCCTCCCTCCTGCCGCCAGCACACACACCAGGGCTAGATGCGAGATAAGCGGGAGCGCTCTTTGCACAACAAAAGGCAACTCGAGCTGGAAAGGTTTGGGGCGAGGGGGGTGGGAAGGAAGGGAGAAAAAAATAAATCCCGTTTTCCTCGGGGTGAGCTGGGGGGGAAGGGGAAATGGTGCATGCTTTTTTCGCTCCTTTTTCACCTCCTTCTTTTCTTTTTCTTTCTTTCTTATCTTCTCCTTCCCCCATTACTCCCGCCGGGTTTTGTTCCCTCCCAGGGATGGCAGAAAACCCAGGGCGATTTTTTTCTGCCAACGATCCTTGGCTCCCTCTTAGCAAAAAAACCCCCCACCCAAACAACCCCAAAACTTTACGCTGCGATTTCTCTCCCCCACGGCCGCACAAACATTTCCAGCCACGTTCGCACATGGAGCCCTTGAGCAAAACGTTGGCTCTTTGCAGGGAACCGCTCTGGCCGGAGAGCTCTGCCCTGCCCAAACTTTTCCCTAAAACCCGCGGGGGGGATCGGGGGCTCAGCCCCTCGCCCCCCTCCGGTTGTTTTCTCCCTCCTCCATCGCCACTTCTCGGGGCTTTTTTCTTTTTAATGCTCGGCGCTGAGTTGGGGTCGGCGTTGCAACATCAGTGGCTTCTGGGGGTGCCACCCCCCCTCCCGAAATGGGCTGGCGGGGGGGGGTCCTTTTCCCGCGCCGGGATGCTCGGGCTGCCCCAGGTTTGGGGAAAGCGGATCACACCGGGGGGGTGTGGGTGGGTAGGGGGGCTCCGACTCGCCCCCGGGGGCAGCGGAGACGGGCGGGATCCCCGCGGCTCCTTTTCGCTGAGACACCCGCGGAGTTTCCGCACGCGTGGGGCGGGAGCGGTGGCTGGGACGGGCTCCGGAGTGGGGGGGGGGGGGACACGCTCCCTCCGCCCCGGGGATGTGGAGGGGGGGTGGGATGGTGAAGAGAGGCCGGGCTGGGGGAGCGGGGAGCCGGGGGGCTGCGGTGGCGGAGCCGGGGCGGCGGGCGGGCTGCCTGCCCGTTTCGGTCGCTAGGAGGCACAGCGAGATCAAACAACCGGGCAGCCCCGCGAACTTGAACCTGGCCGGCTCCTCCGCTGCCTCCCGGCCGGCGGGAGGGGGGAGGGCGCCCAGCTCCCTCCCCTCCATCTCTCCCCCCGACTCCCTCCCCCCCAGCCCCCCCCCCCTCCGCCTTCTTCTTCTTTGTTCTTAATTTTGCGCGGAGTTTGCCTGCTCCGGGAGGCAGCGGGTGATGCTCGCCTTCTCCCTCCCCGGGTTCCCCCCGCAACCCCATAACGTGTTGGCCGTTCCTATTGTATCCCCAAGTCCCCCCACTCCTTGCTCCAGGACACAAACTTGGGATTAAACAGCCTCTCCTCATCCTTCCCACGGTGCGGTGCGGAGAAATGCGCTGCCGGGGCATTTCCCCGCACCGTGCCCTGGTACCCCCCCCTTCCCCACCCCATCACCCTCCCCGGTACCTCCTTTCTCCCGACACTCCAAAATCCATCCCGCTTTTCCCGGTGAGACGCTGCGGTTGTTTTGGTGTCTGGGAACGGGCAAGAAGGGGGGAGTAGGAGGGCGAGGGGGCGAAGCTGAAAAGACATGTTGGTGGAAGGGCAATTTGCATGAAAAATAGGGACGGATGATTAGGGACCCAGGCAGGGAATTTTGATTGCCCCAGAATTAAAAGAAGCATCTTGCAAATCAGTGGCTTAGACCAGGTGAATTGTATTTTGGTGTTTTCTTTGTAAACTCGATATTTTATATTTTATTTTAGAAGTAGCAGTAATAATAAAAACATATTTTTGCTGGCTCTGCCTCCATCAGGAGCCAAATGTTTTGCAGTGAACACAGTGCCAGCCGTATTTCATACATTAGTATATAATTCTTGTTAATTAGCAATAATTTACGTTAAGAGCATAGAAAATGTTGAGGTTACAGGTTTTATATCTGTACATTTGATCATCTTGTTATTTTCAAGAACTTTGCCTCCTATAAAATTAATTAGGTGAAATGTGGAGGTGTAATCAGCAACCTCTGAATTACCACTTCATTTCCTGGTTTTGATTGTAAATCAGCCCAGTCAGTACAGACTTCAGCAAAGTCTATTTTTGTTTAGCACTACTTTTAACTGTCTGGTGTCGAAGCAGCGGGTTACCTTCCCCTGCTAAATAATACTGACAGCGTCAGAAAGAAATCAGGCCGCGGGAAAACATTGTAATTGTGTCATGATTATGCACAGCTCCTCGCTAAGCCGCTCGGAAGGGGAATACGGGTTATTTTGTGTCTTTTGCTGCGGAGAGTTGGTGAGCTGGAAGTTAGGTTTGCGAAATACCTTTGTCTGCGGCGGTGCAGCCAGCTACTGATGGAATTAGTCCTGCAAGGGTTTGCTCCCTCGGTCCGAACGCAGGGAAAGGCTGGGGAGAAAAACAGCAATCCCGCAGAAACACCCATTGCTCGTCTCCCGGCTTCCCGAGGAGCGTGGAAATGCACGTTGTGCGGCTTCCCTTGTCGGTCTGCAAGTTTAGAAGAAAACCCCAGCGATTAAGACGTTGTTTTTTATTAATGCGAATGTAACCTTCATATTCCTGTGGTTGACCTTACGTTAAATTAGAAGTAGTACTAGAGGCAAGAAATGATGGGCTGGGTCCCCGTGTCCTAGTTGGAGCTGAGGTACGGCGAGGTAGTGTGCTCTTTCAATATTATTTTACGCAGCACAACTGGGAGCTACTCCAGATCTTCCTCCTCAATAATCAGCCTAGCTAGGGTTGAAATAAATTTAACTCGAGTTCACTGGATTTTTTGCACTTTATCAAAATCAGCTCCAATATCGTGCAGTCAAATTAAAATCTATTTTTTGATTCTCTGTGGCTTTAAGTTCATTAAATGTGAAATTGGCAGCCAGCTAAAGAAGGTCAGGCTGATTAACTGTTTAGGAGTTGTGTTCTGTCTCCCTGGCATTACCTGGCAGGGATTTGAGGTGGGTTGTATTTGTAGTGCCCTCTCCTCCTGCTCGCTGCCATTACCGTGCGTGTTGTAGTGGGCAGGTGGAGGAATACCAACACGCTGCTGGGATTTTTTTTCCCCCCCTCATTAAAGACAATAGTGATGGAGACTACACACAGATTGCCAAGGTATTTCTCTGCAAACTTAACAGAAAAAAAAAAAAAAAAAAAAAGGCAAAGAGAAAAGAGAGCCGCGTCTGCCTTGTTAGAGCATCCACTGACGATTCTGTGAGCAGAAATAGCCTCATAATGAAGCTTTTTGGAGCTCATTCAGAAAATTTGTCAACTTCGACAACATTAGACGAGGTATTTTGAGTTTAAAGAAGGCACTTCTCACTGTCGTGAGGAAATGTGGCAGTTGCTTGGCCATGCTGATTTTTAGATGCTGAGGGCCACCAGTGCTAACACGTTCAAGATCATTCAGGCATTCCTTTATTTCAAGATGAAAAAGGAGAAATGACTAATTGCCTTATTTCCTTAAGTACTAAAAAATATCCCATCTAGCTAATATCTCTGGGCAGAATCCGTTGTGAATTTGGTATTTATTTGAATCCTGAGGAGCAGCTGAAAAGTGAGAGGTGCCTCCCCCAGCCCCGCAGGCATTTCTGCCGCACTTGCTTTTTATCATTTCTGTTTCTGCCATTTATTTATTTATTTGCGTATTTATTTATTTATTTGTCTCTCCCTCCCCCATGAATAACTCCCGGCTTTTGAATTTTTAAATGGGAAGCCGCAAGCGGGCTGACAGGGATAGCGACACAAATACATACGTATACGTATGCACGTGCGTTCTAAGGGCTGTATGTGCCCTGGGTGCGTGCGGCCGCGTGGTTTGGCTCTCCCTCTCTTTTCTTTTACGCGCTCGCATGTTACCTGCACGGCCCGTATAGGGAATATGCAATAGCTATACATTGAAATGTCTGCACATGCACCAGCATAGTTCAGGCTTCCGGATTTTACAAAGTGGGTCTGACTAGTGGAAAATACACCCCCATGTGTATGTGAGAGAGTGTGTGCAGTGCTTTTAGCCTTGAATTCATACGCATAAATAATACATCCGGCAACAAAACACTGTATTTGCTTCTCTAGGTAGTACCACGAGAGTTTTGCAGTGTATTCTTTCAGCCTATTCATTTAATTTTAGCCCCGAATCTTCGGCTGAGCCAGAAATTTGTCCTCGTGTGGGAGCACAGAGCCAGTTGCAGTGCTCGCTCCCCGAGTTCCGCACGCTGCAGCCGCTTCTGCAAAACCTTTTCCCTGTCACCGCCGAATTTGTCACCTGGCTGCCGCGGCACAGGGGTTTAGCTGGGGGGGAGCAGGCGGAGGGTGCAAACAGGGTGTAATATTCACGAAAAGGGGGCTCGGCGCGTTCCTCCCCCCTGCGCCCGGAGCTCTAATGATTCTCCCTTTTGTTTCTCAACCTGCAGCCGAACCTCTTGAAGCCATTCTCACTGATGACGAACCTGAACATGGCACATTGGGAGCTCCGGAAGGGGACCATGACCTCCTCACTTGTGGCCAGTGTCAGATGAACTTCCCGTTGGGGGACATTCTTATTTTTATTGAGCACAAACGGAAACAATGCAATGGCAGTCTCTGCTTAGAGAAGGCTGTGGATAAGCCACCTTCACCCTCACCAAGTGAGCTGAAAAAAGCATCCAATCCCGTGGAGGTTGGCATCCAGGTTACGCCAGAGGATGACGATTGTTTATCAACGTCATCTAGAGGAATTTGCCCTAAACAGGAACATATAGCAGGTAAATTAAAGCAAAGGAGAAGCGTTTGCGAGTTCATTTCTGTTTCTAGTCGCGACGTGGCATGTTCGCAGTCGCAAACTGCCGCGTCTGTCTCTGTGTTCTGCTCGCCGTGACGGCCGACGTGGTAAATACTCTGCCTTGGGGTGGTGGTGAGCGCGCCACCGGTATTTCCCAGGGCAGGATCAACAGGCACGTGTTCCTCACGGTGTCATTGTCTGAGGCCGCTCTCGTGATTTGCTGGGTATTGTAGTCACCGTCTCCTGGTGTCTCGCCTGCCGTAGCGCTGCGGGAGGAGATATCCGAGCCTGCCGCGCGAGAAAGCGAGGAGCTTTGCGAGTCTTTGGCAAAGTCAGGGGTGAAAGAGTTAAACCGAACATCAGCCAGCCTTGGTTCCATATTGGCTGTCAGCGTATGGACTGTAATTAAACACAGCCCCATGGCAAAGTGACACCACCGACCTTGACTTTAAGATGCCATTTTCGACTGGCCAGGCCAGAGTAGAGAGGGCAGTTGCTGAAGCGCACAGACATGCTTATTCGAAAAGTTTAAGGGCATGTTGGAAATTTCAAAAGGTTGGTTTGACAGGAAAGGCCGCTCTCTGCAGCCTGCCTCCTCAGCCAAATGATAAATGCTTCGCTGTGCTCTCTCTTGTCTCTGATGTGGTTTTGACAGATGTATCTTGATTTTGTTTGCGGTTTACACAACCACATGTCAGCCGTACAAATGTCCGAGGCAGAGTTCTGTTTTGCGCAACAAATAATATGAAATGTATTTTTTTTTTAAAAAAAGGGTAAACAATTCCATTTCTTAGCGTAATTTTTCTTTTCCCCCCTTAAACTGGAAAGCCATTCGCCACACAAATGAGGTTAGAAAAATAAGAGTGTACTACGTGAAGGAAAACCCCAGAGCCCTAGGAGTGTAACAAGGCACGTTCTGCTTTTAAAATCCTGCTAGTAAACGAGAGTACTACCCATTTGTAGCGAGCGTTGCAAATCACTTCAAACCGTGCCAATACCACCGGTCAAAAAAAGGCGAGACCGCAGCGTATCGGCACCAACAAATGCCTGAGCTGGTTTCCAAGCCCTTTCCCCGGGATGTTTGGGATGTGGCACTGCCGGTCGGTCTCTTTTGGAGCCCACGGGGCCGTTCAGGGTTGTCAGCGGTGCAGAACATCCCCACGTGATGCGCCGGAGCTTGTCTTGGGGCTTTGCTTTGGCCACAAAGTTAAACCATAATAGGGCAGCTGGGAGGTTCAGGGCGATGCTCCCGCAGGCTCCAAACCAGCCGGGAAATCACACTGGAGAGCTGGAGTTTTGGAGGTTTTGCGGTGGCGGCAAGCGTGTGTCAGTGCGCGTGTGTCCGTCTGCGCACATATATAGATGTGCAAAGGCATGTGTGTACACATGCATACGTAATGTGAATGAATACATGCTATTTCTGCAGGGCGATAGGTATTTAAATACATATATATGTGTATGTTTAAGAGGAAGCAGAGGCTCAGCTACTGCTCAACTACATTTTGAAAGAGACTTAAAAATAGCAATAATTCAGCATATTGGACTTCCCAGCCACAAATGTTAAAGGTGTTTGGTTTTTGGTTTTTTTTGCTTTTTTAAAAATTATTTTCCCAGAGTTGTAGAGGCCAGTGCCCATTTCCATGTGCTGCCCGCGATCAGCCGGAAAACCAGCAGAAGCGTAGGGCCGTGATTAATGAAGCGGGAGCCTGGCGGAAGGGATTTGTAGTCTTCCGAGCTCTGGAGCCATACTAAATCACCAAATATGGAGGAGCGGCGCTGTGATGTAACGCTGTATTTACATACGGCGCCGCTCTGCCCAAAAGACAAAACACAGTCATCTGTCAAGCAAGAATTAAACCCGCTCTCTGCTTTGCCGTGGTCCCCGAGAGGTCCCTCCGTTGGAGAGGGACGGCCACGCCGGGGGGTTCTGCACCTGGGGAAACTCCTCGGAGAGACAAATCGTGGCATGGGTGACGTGAAACGAGCAGAATTTGGCCCGGCGTGATGTCACGGGGCCGTTAATTCAGAAAAGGTTGTAGTTTTAACTGACTTCAAATGGGCGATGGGTAAGGAGAGGTGCACCCTGGCAAGAGCACCAGGAGATGAGGGGTCTTGTGCTGTCCTCCCCTCTTCGTGTTTCCATCCCCATTTTCACTTGGTTGAGTTTAGCTCCCTCGTATCCCAAAGAGGTGCAATAGTAGCTGGAGTGACCTGTGACCGGGAGTTTGTGAGGTTGTGGGGTCCAGCAGTAAAATTACCAGTGAGGGTGTTGGAGTGAGCTGTGGAGTTCCGGAAGGTCCCCGCGGTGAACCTTGGGCTGTTCTAGTTCTGATATCTTATATCTGGTTTGTGTGCAAAATGCAAAAATATATGTGTGTGTAACTAAAAAAAAAAAAAAAAAGGACAGGGGCTGCCTTTAGAAAAATATACAGGAGTTGAGGGAACTGATTCTTTCTGGTAAGAGACCAGAAAATATGTATTTAGTAGCAGCGTAAAAATGTCCCCAGTTTGTTGTTAGGCTGCAAGAGGTGTTACAGGTTAGCTCTGGAGGCAGAGGTGCTATAGGCTAGCTCTGGATACAGATGTTCTGTAGGTTAGCTCTGGATACAGATGTTCTGTCGGTTAGCTCTGGATGCAGAGGTGCTATACATTAGCTCTGGATGCAGAGGTGCTATACATTAGCTTTGGATGCAGGACATGCCCAGTTCTGTAGTCGGTCAGTCGGTGTGTTACAGTAAAAGATCATCTGAAGACAAGTAATGGTTAAGGCTCAGCTCATCTAATGACGAGGAAGGCAGCGAGTCGTTGAAATGCAGGGAGAAATGATGTCTATTTTAACCGTCGATAGGCTGCTCTTTATCCTCACCGTTTTCCAGCAAGGGGGGCGATTACAAGAGGTTGTACGTGTGTGTGTAACCTGTGTGGTAGCGGTGAGATCCATATAGGTGCGGGCATGCGTACCTGTCTCTTCATGTGGGTGTCTGCCTTGCGCGGAGCTCTGACTCGCTATAAAATTTTGAGCGATGCTGATCCAGCGCTGTGGCTGAAATGTCATAAATTGAACTGGAAATTAATAGGAGATGTTGTGTGGGTCCAATGAGGCAGCTTTCATCAATATGTATGTCAAAGCCTCACCACCAGATACCGGCAGCCCGTGATTTGCAGCGAGTGCTCCGGCAAGGCTTTAGTTATCCGCTCTCATATTTTACAATAGGGGGAAATATTAACTGAAGTATCTAGAGATCAGTGAATGTAAAATTGCTGTTCACTTATTGAAAAGGCTGAAGAAATATTTATCGTCCGCCGGTGTCAGGTTTTAGCCGTTTGTTTGTTGAACGTATAAATCCGAGGGAATTAATGAAATGTTGTTTTTTGGGTGAGGAAGGATCTTAAACGTTACTTGGATTCAGTTGGAGGAACACTTTGGAGTGCTGCTGCATATTCCCCTTAATAATGCCGAGGGTGTATCTGCGGATGCCGTATTTACTGTACAAAGAGGGGAGGAGGAGGAGACGTCATTTTTACTGCTTGAATCCTTTATTCTCAAGCTGCTTGTGGCATTCAAATAAAATATGTGGGAAAATAACGTCAGAAAAGCCTCTGTCTGCAGTAATCGGGGGAAGGTGGACATAATTTGGTAGTAAATTTTGGACCAAGTACATTTGATTATTGCAGTTCTCAGGAGGTAACATCTTTGAGTAGTCATCGCACCACAGAAATTTTCTTTAGCTCTTAGTAGTAGTTGCCATTATAATTCTGTAGGTTGTAAATTGTGATTCCTTATTATTTTGTTTTGTTCCAGGGACAAAAAAATTATTGGTGTCTGCACTGAATAGGCAGCATTGCATTTGGACGATAAGACGGACGCTTTTAAAAAAAAGGGGGGAAAAAGGGAATATGGAAATATTTTGGAATAAAATTCTGCCTGCTTTCCCCGTACAAAGAAACAGAGCACAGGCTGAGTAAAACAGTCGCAAGCAGGAAAAATAGTGAGGGTGCTACCCAAAGGCTCCCGCGCCCGAGATTCGGAGCCCTGTGTACAAGCTGTATTTGTAAATAAGACACAGAAAGGTTGTGAACCGGCAGCTTGGCTGTTTTGTCAAAGTACAATGTCAGAGAAACTCTTTCTAAGACAAATTGTAAATAGAAGTGTCACGATGATTGCATGATTGAGCTCCAGAAGTGTCTTGCAATTGTTGGCATTGTCAGAAGACTTTTGAAAGCTTAATTAAAGGCGGTGGCCTGTGCGGCTGTGAAATTTACTTCTCTGGGGGGAAAAATGTAAAAAATGTGGGGGATCAAAAAGTTGCTTTAACGCTACTCGCGCGGGGATACAGGGAAGAGTCAATAGTTTCTCAGCTTTCCCCATTGCCTTTTATAAATAACATTTTTTGAAGAAGCAAACACGTGACACCAATATCATCCTTTGTATGAAGTGAAGATTGTGTTGGTTTTCCTATTCTCTGCTGTTACAGACAGTTAATGTAAAAATGGCTCTTTATTGGAAACACAAATACGAGTTCACTTGAAGCACAGAAGAGCGTAGAAAGTTTTTTCCTCTGCTTCGGCGTGATCTTTCCAGGGGACCATGAGTGTTGCACTGCCCTGAATCTTTCTGGGTTTTTTTTTGTTTCCTGCAAATCAGAAATTCTAGTTTAGAAGATGAGAAATGCGTTTTGCATTCTTTCTCCTGTAGTATGGGACATTTAATTGCGGAGCTCACCGTGAGCTGGAGCATCGCTTCATCCAAAATGCTTGTGGTTGAAGAGGCAGCCCGGCACGTGTTAAACTTCGTGTAGATCTGAAAAGGTGCACGTTAGCATCACGTGCCGAAAGCTTTGAAAATAATGCGCGTAACAAACGTAAGGCTCTGCGCAGCGAGTCCCATAGACGAATGCCGGGCGATGGAAACTGAGGCAGGGAGTAAATTAAACACCTTCTAATTAGCCTGGTGGGAGAAATAGTCTCCTGTAAACATTCCCATGATTTGGTAATGCCTCTTTTAAAGAGGAGGAGGCCTGTTAGCATCACCCCATTTTGTATATGGAGCCCTCAGCCCACGAGCCCTTTCTTATTTCATTCAAATAATAAAGACGATGAAAGAGGCTTGCGAGGTAGTGTCAGGGAACGGGAGTTCAGCCTCCAGTTGTTTGCCTGCATGCATCCTCATTACGGAATTTTTTGGGACAAAATTTCCTTCAAGCTTCGGTCTGTTTTTATATCTGATAGTACCAGCTTTGTGCAATAAAAGGCGTTTAGCATCAAGCTGGACATGGCCTGGCACATTGCCACTTTGTTGTTGTTGTTGTTGTGGTATTTATTTATTTATTTATTTTAAGCTAATCACTGAGGATCTCTTTTTACCTTTCTGTTTGTTGTGATTTTTTTCGGGTCGCAGTGCTGCCGGCGATGTCACGAGCCCAAGGAGGTCTGAACACGGCTTCCATCCAGGACGACTCTGCTTTATGTGTCCGCTTCTGGGATATCGCACAAGTTCACAAAATACGCTGAGCTCATCTATTTTAATACATTAGGACCTATATTTATACTGGTTACGTGGCCCTAAAATTTACTTTTTTTTTTTTATCCCCCCCTGGCCTAATGAACATTTTTCATCTCACTTTGTACAAAGACGGTAGCGCCAGCCTGCCTCCTGGTAATGCTGGACGTAGCAGGTTTGGGCCCACAATGGTTGATATCAGCACATGGATTGCTGTGATTTAGTACATACTTTTAAAAATAACAGGCACATCAATGGCCCCACAATCTGCCGGAGCGGTTGGGGTGATCTCTTTTGCATTTCGTGATGAATTTCCATGGAACACAGTTTGTTCTTTAGGGATCCCACCTTGGGTACACTGGATGTGGACCGAACGTCGCCTCAGACCCCCAAGCACTCATGTTATTCAAACCTTCCTGCGTTAACGCCAAACCCATTTTGAAGCCCATAAACATCCTCTCCATCTTCCTAATAGGATTTAATATGCAACGCATCCCGCGAGTTTGTTCCCCAAGCTTTCCCGACCAGCCGCATCTTTAAAATATTTCGGCGAATCTTTTTCGTTTCTTCTTCTGCCGGGGCTGGTGACTCGGTGGCTGCTCCCCGGTCCATTCTCCATTTGGAGGTGGCTCTGCCTGGGCTTGGCGAGGGACGGGTTTGCGGCGCGGGGTGTGGGGAGGTCAGCCCCGATCCCAGCGGGGAATTCGTGTTCTTCATTTGCCTTTACAATGGGAGCGCAGCTACTGCACCTTGGAGCAGCTCTCAGGTGCGAGCTCAGATGGGCGCATGTAAATGCCCTGTCAGATGCGACGCAGGAATATTAATGTTGCCTCACAACCACCGCACTGTAATAAAGCCGTACACAACCAGCTTAATATGCAGCCAGGCTGGGGAATTGGATAAAACTTCGATAGCCTGGTGTGAATGGCGGCGGTGGAAAAAAAGATTCAATATGCCACCGTTTGCGTCCTTGTTTTGCTTTGATCTAAAGCAAATTGAAAACATCTACTTCTTTTCCCTCCTTGTTTCGTATAGGTGTTGTTCTTCCTCTGCAAAATTGGCTAGTAAGTAAGGAAAGAAAATAAAGTATGGGGCACAGTGCAGAATTATTTGAAGCACATGAATGCCGGCCTGCCGGGGATGTAATTTTTCCAAGTGTTAGCAAACATTTTTTTTTTTATACTTGGGATCGTTTGCTTTGCTTTTCATTCTTTTTTAGTATCTGGGTCTGGTCGAAACAAAGAAAACAGAGTCACCACAAACAGGGGCCTGAGCCCCCTGTGCCTCCCGGCTGCAGGCACAGCCCAGACTGCACGTTGTCTTCAGAGATGGTTCATTTGTGTCTTCTTCTGGGTTCAAATCTTCATCCAAAGGGGTCTGTTTTTCAGCGCCGGGGATGTCAGAGGATTTTTAATAATGTGCTCATTTAACTGAATCAACAGCTGTCAGGAGCGGTTGTAGTAAATCCACAAAATGCACAAAGAAAAATACATACGTTTCCTGAAACAAAACACTTGAAACGAATTGGCTGCCAAAAAAAGCTGCTGAATTCTGGGTTTGCAGACAGTGCACCAAAGTGTTTCTTCTCTCTGCTCTCCCCAGAGACCGTTCCCCGCTTGCCTGCTGCAGTTCTGCTGGAACTTTTTACCTGAACAGGTTGCTGTTAAAAAAACCAACACAACAAAAAACCCAAACCCCACACCACTTTCCCGTATTTGATGGGTACAGAGCTCAGCCTGAGTTTCGATTTTTCTGTTTTGCACTAAATAGCTAAAACACCAAGACCGGAGCAAGGAAAAAAAACCAAATAACTGCGTTACCGTCAAGGAAATGAGGCTTAATATCGCTGTGAAATAGCTGTGCAGGGGACGCCGTGTTTCGCCTCTGCCCCCTGCTCTGTGTTCTCAGGGTGCTGCTGAGCTGGGGAGCAGATTTTGGGGATGCTGGGGAGGGAGATCTTTGGCCAGGCAAACCCCAGGACTTTGTGCTGCCATCCTCCCCCTGCTTTGCGTAAGTGCAGAACAATTACACCTCCAATTTGATCTTCGCTTTAGATAGAAAAACCTCTGCCTAAATAAACAACGGTGTTACTGCTGAACAGCAAAGGCTTGCAGAGGAGCTCTGCCTTCAGTGCTGTTATTATTGTTGTTGTGGTTATTATTATTATTGTTATTATTACTACAACTAATACCTTTTAAAAATAAACACACGTTACATTTCCTCACTCCTTAGGAAGTCAGGAGTTTAATTTTGCATTCATTGCTTGCTTAATTCATTTAGCAGGCAGCAAAATATATAAAATGCAAAAAAAAAAAAAGTCCCCCCGCCCCTCCCAAATTCACAGCAATTAATTTGTGACCCGGCGTTACTTTGCTACAGCATCACAGCTGGTTTGGTTTTTTTTTTTTGGACATTGCCTGAATCACCTGGGTTTCATTGCATTTTAGCTACTGAGTTTATTCTTTCTGGACTGAGAGAACACATCAGCAAAACTGTCGTGCTTCAGCCAGGGCATCGCAAGTGCACGGAGCATTTACTGCGGGAGGGCGGCCAGGGGCTTTTCCCTCTGTTTTCTCTATTATCGATGCCGATTTTCATATTTAGGCAATAGTCGTGCAAAGAGAAACAGTAGTTGTGGCGCCTTGTTCCCTTTGAGGAGGTGAAACGCAGTGGGGATGCATTTGGAAAAAGAGAGTATTACCTCCCAAAAGATTATTTAGAGGCTGTATTATTTTGTAATAAACTATAAACTGTCCTGTGTTAAATTTGTGTAACGTTAGAAAAAAAAATCAATAAGGAAAAATTAAATTCTGATAAAGATACTCTTGGATCTTTGAAAACAACTGCTGTCCTTTTAACTAAAACATTTGAGGAGCTTCAAAGAGTATGTGTTTCTTCTGATCTTAGAGCTGTGCGACTGGTAGCAGGGAAAAAAAAAATCTTATTCTACATACAAGTGGATTGCTTAACAAGTCAGCACAGACACATACTTGTTTGTACAATAGAGATAAAAATTCCTGTATAAAAATAATTCAGTTGCTGACAGCAGGCATTGTGCTGGGGCTGCCTCTTTTGTGTTGGCCGGGGGTCAGGGACCACGGCTCCCACTTTCTGCCGGGGGGAGGCTGTCACGATCGCTTGATGGAGCCTGGAAATAAGTTAATTGCTTTATTTTAAGGAATACTCAGAGCCCTGTGGTGTGGTTTTTACATCCGTGTGCGGAAGCAGCAAAAAAAGCAGGGGGGGGAAAAATCTCCGAATGGGCGAGGTGACTTGGAGACACTTTGGGAGACGTGGTCTTCAACAGCTCGGTGACCCAGCGGTAGTTTCTAAACTTTTTGTTTTTAATCTAATTCCGATTTATGCTGTCACATCCCGTATTGGCCCTCCCTGAACTCTCCTTATGTGAAGTCATGTTGGTGTCGGGGGGGAATCGGCTGAAACTGGGGACTCGTGACCGATACAGATGTTTTGCTGGGGCGGCTTTTCCACTGGGTTCTCTCTAATAAATGTTAAAAAAAGCAGAATGTTAGCACAGCCCTGGGCATCCTCTTTTTTTTGCTCTGCACGGGTGCAAGTAAGATAAGCCACGAGGCTGGGGAAAGGCTGGGGAGATGGGAATAGAAATTATTTGAACGTTCGTCCACTCTTCAAAGTGGGGGTGCCGGGGCGGCACAACCGTCCTTCCCCGGCCTCCCCCTGCCCCGGGGGGAGGAGCTGCCAAAACCGGGGCTCCCTTTGGGGTGTTGCCGGCAGGATCAGGCCCTGACGGGGCCGACCGAGAGCGAAGCCAAGTTTTGGAGCGGCCCCCGTCCCCCCGCAAACTCCTCTTGCTCCCTGCGTGTCGGCGACGGAGCCTTCGCTCCCCGGGAGCAAAGCGACTTTCTCGGTGGCACGCTCCGGCGCGGGGATCTTTTCATCATCCCTCCCTCGTTAAATGTAGCGAGCCGCTAAAAATTAATGCCGCCGCACTTTGATGAAAATAATGTTTTTATAATACGTTCGCTGTTTACACGGAAGATGTGACTTGAGGGGAGAAAGGCTTTTTTGGAGGGTGGCGGAAATCTTGTTAATCTGCTCTCGGAGAGCGGCACACAATACTGCCTATGAGCAAGTCTGTGCTGCTTTTGATAAATTACCATGTTTAGAGATAGGTTTGGCTCTTAAGGGCTTAGTTTTCTGAACAAAGTCCATAACAATGTTTTCTGCCTCTGTTTGTCTCCAGCCCCTTTGGCTTGACTCGGAGCTCTGTGTTTAGTTGAAGCTCGGTCTGGAAGATATAACAATTTTGCATTAAAAAAATAAGGAAATCACAGGAAGAAAAACCCTTTTGCTTTTTGGATGAATCTTACTGATAATTTGCTAAAGCTCATTTGAATTTTAAGCACTTCTTTAATCTTCAAAGGCTAAATTGCTTTATGAATATGCATGGTGTGGGCAGACTTTAGTTCATTACCTAGTTGTAAATTCTAATGACCATTAGGTCCTTGCAGTAATTGCGAATTGTTTTGCATTTTTGATTGGCCTATTAACATGTGCATTCGGCACACATCAGGCCAGCCTGTCAGGCTGCTGAAGGAGAAAAAAAAGGTGAAAATTGTTTTATAGCACCAAGATTCTTAGATTTTCAATCTTGGAAAATTGATGATGTAAAAAAATTAAAGCGGTGTTTTTTCTTCTCAAGATTGAAAGTTCACCAGGAGATTTGACATATTTAATTTACATGATGACTTTGCACTCCTTCATTAATGCAATTTGCATATGAAGCTGTTGTTAATCACTTTTGATCATGTTTTGTGTATTAGCTGCCTCAGTGGCTCTTCTCCCTCAGATGCTCCAGTAGAAAGCAGCAAAATGATGCATCTTCTTGCCAAGTTTCCTTTAGTGAATTGAGGAATTAGGAGTCTAACCTTGAGTAATTAAATATGTTCTATCAGTTCTCTTTTAATGTTAAGTACACTTGGTTGGAAGTGTAGAAGGAAATTGTTCCCATTTGGGGGAGACATTCCTTTAACAAAAAAATTCTATACGTATAGATAGAAAAGAATGATTTGCCGTGATCTGGAGCTGCCTGGGTGGAAGGGAGAGGTGATGGAAGGGTGGGATACGGCAGGGACCGGGCTCTTCTTTGCACGGCCGGCCTTGAAGACACGATCCCTGGGCCTGACCTCGCGCCGTGCGAAGCCGCTGTTGCTGTTGGGGTGGTGGGTTTGCGTTTGGGGGATGCACCAGGGAAGGAGCGCCCCGTTCACAGGAGCAAGTCGTGTTGTTGGTGCTGCTCCTCTTCCAGTCTCGTCTTCCCGTTGCCTCATTGCAAAGAAGGGTCTTTTTCTCCTGCCTGTCCGGGCAAGGCGTTAAATCGTCCAACCGTCTCTCCCCTTCCCTCAGGGCTGGGGCTTTGCCCCCGGTCCCCGTCCAGCTGCACCACAACTCTTGGTCTCTGCTTCATCCCTTCGCTTTGTCCGTCTTCGGTAATTCGTGCTCAACTTTGGTTTGAGAGTTTATCACCGGGTAAGAAGATGAATCGGAAGGGTGAAACGGATACCCTGATTAAAGGAGCCGCTTAATGAAAGAAAATAAACGGAGGGGGGAAATGACCATTCTGGAAGGAACAGAAGTATAATTTTAACCTCGGAGGAGACCTACGGCTGCCCTTCCATGACTTCCACCCGTACCATGCTAAAAGCACGGTTCAGTTCAAAGTTGTTAATATTCAGCTGGGAAACAGTATCCAGAACACAAATAAATTATTAAGTGCATGAACTTTTTCGGCAGTAAGATGAACTGATGGGGTCCATCTGTGAGATCCAGGGGCTTTTTATTTGTGTGTGTCGAACGATTCTGCCCTCTCCGACTTCATAGCCTTTGGTCCCTGGCCAAGTGCATGCATAATTGATTCCACACGCGCTATCATTTTCTTGATGTAATTGCTTTAGTAAGATATGATGAAATCTAATGGATAATTTACTATATGAAAATGACAAAAAAGTAAATGTTCGTGTTTTGTGCCGGGCAGGAGAGCACCCAGGTTGCCCGTGTGGTGAAGGAAAACCCGCTCGTACCATCTCCCACGGGCAAAGATGCGGGTGGGTCGCTGTAGGAGTTCAGAGCAAACTCTGGGTAATTAACCGAGTTTTACAACACAGGTGAAAGCGAAACACTCTCGTTGTTTGGAAACCTTGTGTATTTTTTCTTGAGTGATGCCATATTTGCTTTTCCAATTGCCAGAATGTGGACTCAGGGAAAAAAAAAAAAGTTCTGTGCATGAGGCAAGGGGTAGTATTTTTAGAAATAAATGTGTCCTGGACTTGCTGCCCTGTGCTACAGATAGTACTCACACTGGTGCCTTGCTTGGCAAAAAGACCTTCTATTCTAGCTGCTTAAATAATGCACCAGATTAAATTCAATGCATCGGTTTGGCTGGATGTATTTTCAGATAGTTCAGAAGTAATAAATATCACATCCACATGTAATTCCCTACACATCCAAAGGAAAATATTCCACTTCAAAATTTGACATTACATTGGTCTTTAAGAAATGATTTGTTAATCTCTTTTCTTTTCCTCCCTGTTTCCCAGTCCTGGAATACTGTGAATTCCTTTCTGTAATTTTTTTAAACAGCTATTGAGGTAATGTATAGACACAAAAACATTTTCTCAGTTGCTCCCCCCTCCTTGCTGTTTTCAATGTACTAAAAGAGGAAAAAGTATCCAAGGCAAACCCACATAACTGTAGCAAACTGTTTCTGAGCAAGTCATAATAATGAACAACACATGATCTGAAATGTGATCAGCAAACATATACTTATGCCAAGGAATTTTTGCCATTCACATACCAAGGTTCTGTAAATCAGTAAACCGCGGCGGAGGAGCCCCCGGCACGGCGAGGGGAGGAGGAGCAGGACCAGGAGCAGGACCAGGACCGGCCACCCCAGCAGAACTGTCTCTTTCATGGAACAGAGAACGGGAACAAGTTTTCCCTTTTCCACTTTCCTCCTCTCCCTGTCAGTCCGTGCGCCGAAATGTAAAACCAACGAGACCTTTAAAGAGGGAAAGTGCAGCCTGAGATATCTGCAAATGCAAAAGCTGGCAAATAAGTAGCAAAGGAATGAAATTTCATTGCAACATGTTTTACGGGATTTTTTTTTTTTCCTTTCCTCTCCCCCCGCCTTCCACCTCCCCATCTTTCGCAGAACCAAAATGTAAATTACTTTCTGGTCCTAATTGGATTTAATTATTTCTTCAGGAGAGGATGGGTGGGAGGGGGTGGGAATGGCACACAGCTGTCCTAACAAAACAAAGGAGCCAGAAAAACCTCACTTTCCCCCATGTTGGCTAATGAACGGTGTGGAGGATCTTGGTGCTGGCGAGTAAATGGAGCTGAGGAGACCTGGGGAAGGGTAAGATCTGTCTGCAGCCGGGAGCAGTAGGAAAAGGCCGTGCTAGCTGTTCTGAACGGCACCTTAAATGGTGATTTCTGCTTTCCTATTAATTTCTGTAACAGCCCTGTTTTTTCAGAGCACCCAGCCTGGCCCTTCCCCTGACCTAAACCACGTTGCCTGGATGGTTTGGCCCCACGGTGAGCCCCAACCTCAGTAGTGGGCTGTGAATCCCACCATCACCCCTCGCCTGGGAAGAACCAGCATCCCCAGGGCACTGATGGGAGGGACGGGGAGTGGATTTGGGTCCCCAGCACTCGGTGGGGTGTCCCCTGTGCCATCGGGGTGTCCCCCGACCGGGGTCTGGGACACTCGGGTGACAACAGCGAGGTCGGGCGAGCCGATGCTGCCGCGTAGGTTGGTGGCACGTTTGCACCCGCGGATCTCAAAGCGCTTTACAAGCTTTTAATGAATGTGACCACTAACGTGATTTATAGCGCGATTCATTATTGGTATTGGAGGGACTGTATTCTTATTTTGTCATTTGCTGTTAAAATTAATACACTCCATGCTGGCTATAAAAGTGTATTTGCATTTAATTGCAAGTCAGAATGAATTAGTGGATGTGATTTAAACCTGAACTCACTCCTTAAAAAGAAGTCTTCAGTGGATAAGGAAAAATCAAGCTCCGTGCTGGATTTCTTTGGTGGACGTAGGGATGGGGAGAGGAGGGGGCAAGCGGGGGCTCGGCTCCTTTTTCTTTATTTTTAATTCTTGAGGTTGCTTTCAGCGAGAAATGCCTTTGCCAGGAGGGGCTTAGGCAAAGTGGTCAAGCACATCTGCTCCTGGGAAGGTAGGGAAGAAAAGAGGTTACCAGTAATAGGGCAGCAGCACAAAGGGAAAATTGTACACTGGAAGCATTAGTCTCCGCGGCGGTGGTGTGGCCAGACTGGTTTAGCAGACAGGATGATAGATTGCTTTGTCAAGGGTCCCAGGGTGTGCCCTGAACTTGAAGCACTTTGTTTATCTTGAATAGAAAGGGAAAAGCACAGACATAATCGATGTCTAGTTTTTGAGGAGGGAGGAAGAGGTAGAGGAGGGAGCGGGGAGGGGGGGTTGGTGGTGGGGGGAGGCCCTGGCTGTGGCTCCATTAACAGATGAACTTGGCTCAAGTCCAGAGTTTGATGAGAGAGTGTCACAGCCCCGGAGCCGGCCAGCCTTTTCAATAATTTTCCTTTTTTTTTTTTTTTTTTTTAATACCTGCTGACTATACATCAAATGCTCTCAGGTCTTTTGGCTAAAGGCAAGAAGGGAGCGGGGGGGAAAGACACATCTCCATTTTTTTCCCCTCTGAACCAGTTGAGACCAGTCCCTTGGCCACGCACGCAGGTTCTATCATCTTTCCTGGCTCGCTGTTGGGAAAAAAGAGTTGTCACCGTGCCAGTAACCTGAAGGCCCAAGACAAAAAAAAAAAAAAAAAAAAAAATAGGGGGTTTGGTGTTCTGAGAGGCAAATTAAACCCTGCGAGTGTATGAGAGCAGGCAGGGTGTGCATGTGTCTGGGAGATTTCAGAAATAGCAGGAGTTAAATTCAGGGGTAAAAAGCACCTGTAGGGCAATCCCTGCCTGGCTGGGGAGGGCAGATCCAGGGACAGACCGAGCACAGGCGAACGGTGGCACCTTTACACGGTGGCGCCCACCCATTGAAATAACTTTACGAGCAAAAAAAATCAAATTTCCCCCCTAGCGTGGACCTGCACCGGGTGTGAAGGTGGCTGCGATTCCAGCCTTTACACGTCCGTCACAAAATTGTGCCAGACCATCAAGGTGTTTTCTTGTAACTCTGGGGTGGCGAGAATAAAGACAAATTGGAGATCTTTACTGGGTTACCAGTGCTTTTTCTTGAAGTCACTTGCTTTGCAAGAGGCGGATTTGGTGGGGATGTAGTAAATGGGGCTGCGGTGGATGGTGCCTGGGAGCTTCCCAAGGGCACCTGGCTGGGGACAGAGGTGGCACCTGGCTGGGGACAGAGGTGGCCCCAGAGCGCCTGCGACTCAGCAACGCAGTCTGAATTCAGCGTTGTTTTGGTTTTGGTGTGGGGTTTTTTTTGTCTCCAATTATGCTGTCTGTTTCTGACAGTTGTTCAGCTACTCGGCAGTCTTGGCAGGAGGCTGAGCCTGTAACATCCTGACATTTTTTGCTTTTTAACAGGCCAGTCTCATCATGCTGGAACAAACAGCAGCTTAACTGCATTTCACTGTAGCTGATTTGAATAACGTGTACTCTGGTCAAACAAGAAACTCCTCAAAGGAAGATTCTCAGCGCCTCGTTTTCCGTCCCGCTGACACTGGGTGGATTTCAAAATGCGCTGAAAGGGCATAGCTGGGAAAACACAGACTCTCCCCTCCTGCAGAGGGTAGGTAGGAGTGGGTCACCTGCCTGTCCCGTGTCCCTTTGGGCTCCCAGCATCACACCTGGCTGGGAATTAGGTTTGCTTGACACCTGGGGCTCTGTTTCATGTGGCCATCCCTGTTAGAAAGGGGGTGAGCGCAGGGATGCCCTTTGCTGGTGAAACCTTCCCCTGGCCACCTCGCTACGTGTGGGGCATCCTGCGAGTCCTCGTTTTTGAGGAGGTTCGAAAATCCCAGCCTCGTTTCCCCTCCTTCCCCTTATTTTCGCCTCACAGCTGCTGATGTGTGGCACGTTGGAAAGCGCCAAGGCTGGGAAGTGGCTCTGGGATACAGCTCCACGGGGTTGGGTACCAGGGTGCTGGGTCTGGGAATCTCCCTCCTGAAACTGGTTCTTCCCTCGCTCTCCACGTTGCGTGTCAAACCCTGACTGGTTTGATTGTGAACTTCCCAGCAACTCGGCACCCCTGTATTTTATTTTTTTCCCAGGCGTTTGCCTACGCACGTGTGCGGCTCCTCTGTGTAATGCCTGCGCAGGACTCCCTCTTATCTGCTGATCGCTGTGTTTACCTCTATGACATCCATTACGTGAGGACCTGAGTGCCTCAGAGATGTTAATGAATACACCCTCGCCGTACCGTACCGGGGCGAGATAGGCAACTGTTGTTCTATGGCACAGCTTGGGTGTCTCGCCCAGCTCAGGCTGCGGCACAGCGGGGACCAGAGCCCGGTGCTGTCCCCACCACGTTGAGAAGTAAAGACATAGTTGCGTCTTCAAACCAACGCACTCTTTGCCAAAACCATTCTCTCTGCGAGGGGTCCGCGCCGCTTCATCTCTCGCTTTGTATTTGAGATCTGCAGAGATGCAGATGGTCTGGGGGCCACACGCGTGGCTGCGGCCGCACAGCCTCGTCCCGCGGGGAAATTCGCCCCGTACGTCTTTGGCAGGGTCACAGGCTTCGCGGGGGGATCCCCACATTTGGGTAAACAGTGTCAGTGGCGAAGGTAGGTTGTACGTCCAAGAGACAAGGTGGCGACCTTTGGGTCAAGTACCTGTGTCTGGAGAGCTCGCGATAAATATTGTACAGCGGGAACAATGGGGCTGTAACGGAGCTGCCACCGAGGAGGCGACGGCCGAGCAGCCGGCTGGCTAAGAGGCTGCTGGGAGAGCAGTGTAGTGTTTCTACTTCAAACTGATTGAAACGTCGACTAAAAAAAAAAAAAAAATCAATGTTGTTGACTAGCAATAATTTACAGTTTTTCTCGGTGCTAAGTAGCCGCGTGCGCAAGGATGCGCTCACCGCGCCGGGATGAGCGCGGAGCGGTCCGGGTGCGGGTGCTGAATCAGATGCGTTATAGGTCAGCCCTTTATTTGTTTCATCACGACTTTTACACAGTTGTCATGTAATTTATGGCTGCTTTCACGTTGTCAAACATTTTCATTGCGGCTTCTTCTTAACACACTCCTGACACAAACACGGCTGCTTTAAAGGCCCTGTATTGTTTCATAATCTGAGAGGAGGACTATAAAACATCAAATTACACTATCTTCAGGCTAATCTAAATGCACTACAGATTGAAATCAGAGCTCATTTGTCCCTGATGCAAATTATTAAGTTCTAATTATAAATATCCATTTAATTACCCCATACATTTTTATTCTGCAGACCCTTCTCAGCAATTCTGTCTGAGATACAGTAGATGTATAGGAGAAAATCTGCAGTAATTAATGTGCATTTCCTAAATAATAAAGAACAAACACGAGCCACTTTGTTCATGGATGACATATCCGGGCACACATTTTTAGCTATCCATGTCGTGGCGTCAGACACTGAATGCTAATTTAAAAATAAATGGAAAAGACGAAAATAAAAAGTTTGGGGGTTCATTTCCCTCCTCCTCCTTGTTGTAGAAAGAGCTCTGGGTCCTTCAGCGCCTTGTACCCTCCTCGTGTGAGGGACAAAGGTGGCTCGGAGGACCGCGGTGTCGTGTCCCCGGCCCCCATCTCGTGGAGATGCTGGTCCTGAAGCCTCCTCATACTGGAAGCCTCACTAACCCAGATGTGCCTCGCAGCGAAACAAACCCGGGAACGGCTCTCTGCCACGCCACGCTCTTCAACTTTTCAGTTCCGTGCCCAACAGCAGCCGAGCAGGTTACAAAAGCCTCTGTCGAGCAGTGGTGGAGGATGCTTGTGGTCTCCTCCCGGCTTGTGCAAAACCCAAGGGCAGAGGCAGACATGGAAAAGCATCTGCTGGGGCAGATCCTGCTCCGAGTTACCCCGGGTGTAAATCCCGAGTAGCTCCCCTGCAGCCAGGAGAGTCACCGTGTAGGCACAGTGGTGTAAAGGAGCTCGGGACCAGCCCGTTATGGTTATTTATGTTCAGATTAAGAGAGAGCCTCATCTACCAGCCACTGGAGTCTGGGGAAGAACTTGCAGAACGCAGCAGGCGTCGACTGGAGCCCGGATGCGGGGAGGTGTGTGTGTGTGTGCACCCAGAGACATATACGGGGTAAAAATCTGAGTGCACAGGAGCTAATGTGAGCATCGCCACAGGCTTCATTGCACTCTGTATTTATACCCGTATTTGCCTCTGCTTTCCGGGTGATAGAGAAGACTTTCTGGAAAGGATGCTTCTCTCAGTAATTATAAACAAAAATGAGCCTTGAGCTTTCTCAAACATATATTCCACTAGAGCTCCATTCATTTCATCAGTTAAGAAGATGAGGAGCTGTAGCAGTGTCCTCAATTCCCAAGTAACTTTGTCCTTATTATAATAATTTTATCTCAAACTTTGCCCTAGAGTCACAGAGCACTAGGAGGTAAATCATAAAAGTGTAAAAAGTACTGGTAGGAATGTAAAGACCTTTATGTAAAGAAACCAAACCGAACCCAAGCCTGATTTTTTAAATGAGAGAATAATTATCTTGGCTTTTCTGAAGGCAATAGCATTTTTTGAAAGATCAGCTTGTCTTTTTTTTTTTTTTTTCTTTTTTTCAAATTGCATCGCAGTTACTGTACTGTTTCAAAACATGGTTTGTATTGTGATTCCTCTGTAGCGCGGTCGCCGCGCAGAGGAGATCCTGTTTGAGATTTTGCATCTTGTCATATCTATTATGCAGAAACTTAAACTAAACAGCCTCGTTGAGCAGTGAGCAAGCCACAATCACAATGCAGGTGCCGCCGGTGCTGTAATTCCTGCACAATCTGCTGTTACCTGAGCAGCTGAGTCGTCTCTTTGCTCGTGTAATTATTGTCCTGAGCAGAAAGTAAGCTGCGTATCCCATCGCCCATAGCTCAGTAGTCTTTACCTATTATTACTGTTAGTATTATATCCGACAAATGCGTTGGTCATTGTGCTGCTGATGTGTGGTAGGTGCTCCGGCTGGGACAGGCTCTGCTTGCTGATGGGGCCACTGGTGTCGGGGTGTGATGTATGGATTATATTTACCGTGGCACGGTTTGTTTGTGAGTGAGGCTGCGGGAGTGGGGCAGATGACGAATGAAGATGCTCCACAGTTTCACACTTGTCCCTGTGGTCGCAAGTCTCTGATAACCATAAAGAGCTTCTTGTGATGGAGAGGTATTTATGTGCCTGTAGAGGATGTAAAGCTTTAGGTCTGTGGCTGAAGGTGAAGCTGCAATAGTCACCACTTTGGTGGTTTTGGTTTAATCTGTTACGTGACCCAGATAAACACTTGGAATTTTTTGTGACAACCTTGGAAGTGCGTGAACCATCCAGTTAAATAATTTGCTGGGCTGAAATATTGGTTTATTCTCCATATTTGGTCCTCCACGTGTCGGCTGGGTGATGTTCATTGCCAAAACACAAACAGCCAAACAGGTGTGTGCACCTGTGCTGCCGGGGACCCCAGTGATGAATGCCTTCAGGGGCCTTCCCTACCCTCCAGGATGCAAGTAAAATGTTAATTCTCTTAAAAATCAAGGTTGCCCTAGTGCCTTCACTCCTTGATGGGGCAAGTGTTCCGCGGAGGTGGGAGTCACGGGCATGGCAAGGGTGGCCTTCGCCCTCCGGGCGGCTGGCTTGTCGCTGCTGCAGCAGAAATAAGCTTGGAGATTCTTGCTGGTCTCTCCAGTGGATCCCACTTTCCTTTCCCCCCCCTGTGCGTTTGCTTAAATGAACAACTGTGGTCTGTACACAAGTTCTACACTTATTTTATCTCCTGAAAGAGACGGAGTCCAACAAGCTTTTTACCCACCGAGTCTATAGGGAAAACGGCCAGGCAATTTTTGTTTCAATCTAGGCGTCTCTCCGGAGTGCTAGTTCCAGAGACTGATCAATAGGTTTTATTGTAGACCTCACTGTCTCTAAAAGCACCGTGACCTTATCCCATCTAAAAATAGCGTTTGCTCTTGCTGCCTGCAGAACCTTGACCTGTGAAAACCCATTTGGAGCATAACTGACACGTGCAGTCAGCTGTGCATGCAAGACCCTTGCAGGCTGCGGGAGAAAGCTCCCCGAGCTCCTTGGAGCCCTTGGTTGGGAGGATGGAGAGACGGAGGGGCGCAGGGCTGGACGAGGTGCCCTGTTCCCTCGGGAATTCCAAGGCAGATGAGGGCTGATCTTTCCCAGGTCCTGAGCAAGGGATGGACCTCTGAGCAACCAGCACTTCTTTTGGGAAGAGTCTTGCATGGGAGCCCAAATGCACGCTCGCACCAGCGCCACGTGCCGAGAGCATCGCTGCCAAGAGCATCCCTGCTGTGAGACAGGGCTTGGCCATTTCTACCAGGAGGTTGCTCAGCTCCGGCAGCGCCGCTCTAGAGAGTGTAGAATCGCAGAGTAGTTTAGGTTGGAAGAGACCTTCAAAGCTCATGCAGTGCCAGCCCTGCCATGAGCAGGGACATCTGCACCAGCTCAGGTTGCTCAGAGCCCCGTCCAGCCTGGCCTGGGATGTCTCCAGGAATGGGGCATCCACCACCGCTCTGGGCAACCTGGGCCAGTGTTTTACCACCCTCGGTGTGAAAAATTTCTTCTTCATGTCTACCCTGAATCTCCCCTACTTCAGTTTAAAACCATCACCCCTTGTCCTATTGTAACAGGCCCTGCTAAAAAATCTGTCCCCATCTTTCTTCCAAGCCCCTTTTAAGTACTGCAAGGCCACAATAAGATCTCCCTGGAGCCTTCTCTCCCTGGCCTCTTGTTCTTCTAAAGTGCTCTTCATAAGTTTGGACAAAGGAAGGTCACCTAAGTTAAACCAGTTCCTTGTCAATGGGTCTGTTTTGTTCATTAAGGCCATTGCCAAAGACAGAGTGAAGTGCGAGAGCTCAGCATGGATTTGGGTGGCCTGGCGATGCACTGGAAGGGCTCGAAGTAGCCACCAGGTACTTACTGCCTATGGCAACATCTGGCAGAGAAGAGCCCTCGTGCACGTGTGCATCCTCCACCAGAAAGGGCTTACGTGGTGTTTTCCATGGAAATGAAGAGATGTGGGATAAGAAGAGCCTGGGGACCCTGCCGGCCGTCCCTCCCCGCTGCGGCCGGGCTGCCTGGCAAGGGTTAACCAGCCTCCCCGGTGAGCAAGCCCTGGTGCCGAGCCCCTGGGGGGTGAAAAGGGAAGCCAGCTATGATTGCAGAGCTGTAAAAGGTGGCATTTTGTTCTCCCCCGCTAACAAAACCCAGGACTATTGTTGCCTCCGAGCTTGAAAGAGAGGTCACCGGTGGTATTAGTGCAGCTAATCACATCAGAGGCCGGGTGGGCTCAGCGTGCGGTGGCTGCCGGTGGCGGGGCTGGGACCGGCCACCCCGGGCTGTTCCCAGGCACCGGTTCCTCTTTGGTTACACAAAATGTCCGCTCCCGGTCTCCTAATGCCTTGGCTATTATTAGCTGGTGTCACTCAGTTATCTGAGAGTGGTGCTTTTAGCTGCCATCTAAGTGCCTGACACTTGGGTTTAACAGCAGATTAAATTAAATTTTAGGTTGGTTTGGCTTTGCTGGGTGTAGACAAAAGGAGCAGCTGCCGTGGAAATGTAATCTGGCACCGGTGAGGACGGGGAGCCCGAGCTGCTCTTCCCTTCCACCCAGGCTTGGATGGTCTCAACATGTGGGTGACTATTTTGGGAGCACGTTCCTTGGATTGGAAAGTGGGCACCCGTGTCCCCCACTCAGTGCCCGGCCGTGTCCCTACCAGCCAAAGCACGTTGAGATGGAGAGCGTTTAGACACGACCAACTGGAAATTGCACACACCAAACCAGTGCTTATCTTTAGTATGCGTCCAAATGCCGTCAAGCAAAACCCACAATAAATATTTACTTATTGATGGGTCTGTTGGTGCAATCCGTTCCTTTTGCCACCTTTCCGTATGAGATGGGACGATGGTGGGAGAAGGGATGGAGCTGTGATACAGACACTGTGCAAGCTGGTTGCCCCTTGTAGCCCCTGGCAGGTTGAAGACCCCCTTGGACATCCCACAGGGACATGCGGTGAGTCTGGCCAAGTTTTGGTCCTGGTGCTTTTCCCTCATTCCCTGGGGGACTTTGGGAGAGTCACAAATAATTCAGCTTAGCATGGTGTTTGTTCAGTCGCAGGGGTAGAATTCGGTCTCCTAATTTCAGCACATGGTAGTGTCTTCATCTGAAAAATGAGAATTTTTGGGGGGCAGGTAATATATTTGCTGGAAAGTGTGATCGGGTGAATTCAGGTGCAGCTTTGGCTGGCAAAAAAAGAAGAGAAATTCAGAAAACTTGCGGTCATGGAAGCAAAATCTAAACATCTTGTATTTCATTTCCATGCAGTTTTTCCCTCTGAATTTTCTCTTTGGAAGCCAAATGGAAAATCTGGTTTATGTCCTGTGCTAATTATGATATGGATGTCCTACGAAGGGAGTTAGATTTACATTATTAATGACTGCGCAACGGTTTGACAGCCTCCTGAAAAATAGTTATCTGCTCCCCTTTAGTGTTGTGGCAAGACCGATTGCGCTGCACAGGTCTGAGGTTTTGTATGGATTTCTGGGCACATCTATAGGTTCACCTCACCTATACTTTTTGCCCATAGGAGTTTTGCAACAAGTGGATAATGTATTTTAATCATCCCGACTGACCAGTGGTAGCATTGCTTTGAAATGTGTGGTATTGGCATTGAAAGTCCCCCTCGCCCGCGGTATTTTGTGGTTTTTTTGATTCCATAACTCTCAAATTTACATTAGTCATTGGGGCTGCAGTATGTAAATAACCCAGTCAAATTTGAATCTCGTTTGCATAATTCACACCTCGTGTCTGACGGGAGGAAAAAGTGAAGTGTTCCCTTAAATTAACAAAAATCTGTAATTATTCTACATATTGAAATTGAAGAGAAAAGCATCTCCTTGAATTTCATTCTTTGTATAATTTGCCTTTGCTGTTGTTTCAGTAATGTATTTGTGAGGAACTGGCAGCATCTGCTAATTTTCAGAGCTATCAGGATGAGCGTAACGTAAAAACTTGGGGCCAGAAGTGGGGCCAACACCTTGTTTGCAAGCATTCGCGTTTATTTTGGCGCTAACGCTGCTCTGCTAGCAGAGGAACATGCCATTCAGCGCAATGAGAGTATGAAAATTTGGCCCTAAGCAGTTATTTCTGCGTTGGGGTCAGATTGTGGAGCCTTTACTCATCCCGGTAAGTCTTTTATGAACCTTCGGAGAACAATGGCTGTAATGAGATTACCTGGGAAAGCGCTTATCCCGACGGGAAGGAACTTGGGGAACCTGGACCCACTTGTATTTTGGGAGAAATAAGGAGGGCTCAGTACTCCCTGGGTTGTTTTCCTACCTGTGTTGGCCAAGGGGAAGGTGCCCGGCAGGGCTGGGAGTTAATGCCTTTGGAAGCTGCGGTTTAGCTGTGTGTTGTCTTTCCTGGATTAGCCACGCTGAGAAGGGGAAAAAGAAAAAAAAAAAAAAGGTGTTTGAGTGAGGCGAACAAAGTAATTGACTATCAGTATCAAGAATTACTGCGCAGCCACGCAGGGGACAAGTCAGAACATACCTTGACAAAACCCTGCAACAAAGGGCTGCTCAAACACACCCTCGAGTCTAGGGAGCTGTAAATTGAGCTTCAAGCCCAATGAAACACTTTGAGGCTTTGTGTGTGTTTTCGGTATCTACTCGCAGCCATTCGGTGCCGCACAGGAGGTGACCGAAGTCTCCAAAAAGCAGCAGTGAGCACCGAGATCTGCCGTTCAGATCGGTCCACGGCAAAGCGGCTTTAGTCTTCACAAATCACGCAGTGTTTTCTCTGATTCCCACCTCGTTTTCCCATCCAGCTTCATGCACTTTTCTAAAAAATTGGGGAGGGGAAACAGCTCCTGGGTCATCTTTTAGTTGCTGTTTTTCTCGCAAGGGAAAAACAAAGAGGGGGACCTTGTACCCTGCCATGTGAGTGCAATGATCTTTCTACGAGCGGCTCCACACCCATTTCTTCCTACAGGTTAGAGACACATTTTTGGCACTGGACACGGTAAACGTTCCAACATGTTTTTAATCTGCAGCTCTCACGTCTTTAAAGGTCTAGTGTCGTGGCTCTGGTTGCGTGCACGTATTTCGAGGTACCCGAGTAGTGCAAAATGCGGGTAAAATATGGTGACACGAATTTAATCTGTTGGTAGGAGTTTGTTGGGTGTTTGTTTTGCCTGTCCTTGGGTGATGCTTTCCATGTTCTTGGCTTTTCCCTGGTGTCACTAGGTGCCTCTTCTGGATTTATAGGCGTCTCGTGAAAGGCGAGTGATTACACCCTGCAATACCTTTTGCAGAATTCCTAAATGCTGAAAGCCGTCAGCTGCGTTTGCTAGGCGTGCAAAGTGAAATGCCTTCGGTTGTTCACTTTCCAACCAGTGTGCACTTAAATGGTGAAACACGGTGCCAAAATCCACAGAACCCTTTCTGTTGACTTGGGTTTTGTACAAGGCTCCAAATTCTGATGGCGTTCCTTCTCCATTTGCTCAAGATCCAGAGCGTGCCCATTTAATTTTTCCCCCTTTTGGATGACGTTGCCTCAGCCAGAATTCAACCAGCCTCTTGATTTCTTAGGTGCTTTCTCTTATGGGCAGAGCTGTGGGAGCAAACACCCAGAGAGGACAGGCTGCAGCCTTCGACATCCAGAGATGCTGAGGTGGCTGCATCTCACCTCCTTTTGTGTTTTACTCAAAAACATTGAGATGAGAACAGAACCCGTGGTGCAGCGGCGGGTGGGGAGGAGGGAGGAGGAGATGAATGATCCCTCTCTAGTTCTGGAAAGATTCAGCGGTTGCCCTTGGTCCTTTCACCTCGGTGGGGCCGTGTAAGGGTTACAGCATTTTAGACATTTCCCAAAGTGTCAGTGTTCGGAGCGCCATTAGGAAGAGACTAGATGGATGACCAAAACGTAGGGGCAAAATAAATTAGACAGTTCAGAAGCGGCAAACAAGTCATTTGTGGGGAATAACGAAAGCTTGTGGTTGCGACGCTGTCCCTTCTCCAGCCCATTGCAGCGATGTGTATAAATCAGGGTAACAAAACAGGAGCCCTTATTAGGCCTGTGTGACATTAAAGGTGCATTTAGCTGCAGAGTGTAACACTGGCTGCTATAAAATCAGGCGGATGCTCTAACTGCGCTGCAGACTGCTTGGGGATGACAGCAAGGCTGCGCCTTTGGGACCGGATCAAACCTTCCCCGAGTATCGTGTTCCCTGTTCTGCGGAGAGGGGCTGTTCAGCTCCATAGGTTTGAGCCATGTTTTTCCCAATCATCGCTCTCTAGTTCTGCCCCCTGAGGTGTTGCTCCATCCTCCTCTCCCTGCCTAACATCCCCTGCCATCCACACCCTCTGGGATAGTGGCCGTGGTACCTGGCACGTCCCCACCATCCGTAGGGTCCCTGGCTGTGCCAAAACCCGGCCTCCTGTTCCCCGCATCATCCATCGTACAGGAGGAAACTGAACTGGCTGCTGTAGGTGCTCCTGAGTGAGCGATATTATATTACCCCACATAAATGTCACATTAATGGAGCATTATAACCAAAAGATGCTCGTAGATCACTCTAAACCATTTTAGGCATCTGTTACGCTTCCGCCACCTGCTCTTCACCCATCCGTTTGTGTTTGGGATGGTAAAGACGCTGTCGAGAGAGCCTGCAGAGGACCTGGGGAAAGGTGAGAGCTGGCGCGATGGAGCAGCCCACCGCCCCGCCGGGACCTCCACCGCCCCGCCAGGACCTCCACCGGCGCCAAGCGCGGCTCCACCAGCCCATGTTGGCCGCGCTGGAAGAGGCGTCACAGCGGGGTGCCGGGAGGGCACGCCACGGCTCGGCTTCGAAAGGGTGTTGATGGCAAGCGCTGACTTATCTGAGCTGGCTCAACACCTTCTGAAAGTCCAGTGTAGGCAAGGAGGGAGCCCAAGCATCGGCTCAGCCGAAAGCCCATGGTGCCTTGTCTGCGACGGCTTTCTAGATCACACCATGTAACACAGCGCAACAAAGGGCCTTTAAATCCCAGTCAAGAAGACAGACAATAGAAGGTCAGAGTTTAAAAGAGAAAGTGTGCCTCAGACTGATGTAATTCCCCTTCTCCCCCCTTTTCTTAGTGCGAATCCTTTGATATTTGAGCAGGGAAATCCTCTTTATCGGGAAACTCCACCTCCTCTTATCTCGTACTCCCTCGAAAATGCTATCTGCTCTCCTGCCTTTCACGCCTCCCAACCCCGTTTACGGTGGAAACCTCCCATCCCTCTCGCCCAATGGGCGCAGCGAGGACGCTCGAGGCTCAACGCGGGGACTCGCTGCAAGTAAACACCCTCCAGCTAATGACCCCCCCGGGGACCCATGCTCGCCCGTCACGGTCAGTGTCCTGGGAGCGCCCGCCACTTCCCACGAGAGGTTGAACCTCCAGGTGACATCGTTGACATGATCCGGACGGTCATAACAGTAGCTGGGCTTGAGTCAACGTGGCAGCAATCTTTAGAAACATAAGGGTTTATTTTCCCGATGTTTAGCTGAATTGGAGCACCCTCCTTGGAGCTGGAGGAGCCCGCAGCCATCAGCAAAGAGGCAAAAACCCCTTTGCAGCCCAAGCACGGTGGTGCTGGAGCTTTGCAGAGGACGGAGGACTGCAGCGCGCTGGGCAGGAGTCATCTCATGGGAGGGAAAACCCGTCAGACACCGGCCTGCCTTCCCCCACCTCTCTACCTGTGCTGGAAGAGCCTTTGTCACCTACTTTGCATTTGCCATCTGATGCCATCGGCCACTTGCCACCACGGCATGTGGCACCGCTGCACCCAGGGTCTACAGGTGAGGCGTTCCCAAATTTCAGCCCAGCAAATAAAGGCCTCCATCACCTCCTTGCACTGTAGAGCAGTCTTTTGCATAGAAAATATAAAACTAGCCATTTTGGTTACTTGCAGATATTTTGTCTGACCTGGGACTTGGGAGGTTGCATTACATGGACGATTGCATCAGCTAAGTCGTGTTTCTTAACCTCTGTGCAATGGGCTCCAGTAAGACTTGTTAGTGCTCTTAATTTGTTATAATAAGCAATTGCGAAGCTGGGGAAAGGGAACGTCCCTGTGTGTATGCTCAAAGCTGCTGAGTCCCTCTGCAGAGCTGTGGCAGCTCTGGAGACCAAAAAGCTTCTCTTCTCCTAGACCATGGAAAATCAGATCGCGGCTCTGACCGATGCTGTCGGTGGTCACAGAGGACCAGGCTCTTCTTCCACATGAGCAGGTTTTAACCTTGGTGTAACTTGGTGGATGTCAGTAGGAGTATTTTCAATGTGTGCTCCTGTAAGGCAGCGCAGAGATGTGCCCAACCCATTTTTGAGTGTGGAGTTTTGTTCTTTCTGCATCCAGGAGAGGTGGTGAATGATCCATAGTCACATCTAGGGCAACCCTTGGGGTGTAAATCAGATGGGACCGGCCTGGCCACTTTGTACCAGCGAGTGTTCTAGCCCTGAAGACTCAACCCTGAAATAAGATGGGAATGGCCACTGAATTTTTCTCCTTAAGCCATTAAAAGTGACTTTTTGAGTACATTGGATTTTGTCATTCACATTTCTCTCTCCCCTCCCGTCAGCCCTCAAACACACGGGACTCGGGCAAGAATTCACGACACTTTTCAATAATATCTGACTGTCTTCCCAGGCTACTTCTGTGCTCTTGCCCTTCCAACCTCTTACAGGCTGTGGCAGAGCTTGGCTGCAAGAAGCCTGTTCATGTGAAATGGTGCAGAGTGGAAGGAAATGGTGTCATTAACTGTGCAGTTTATGTAGATTGTAATTCTTGCAGCCTTCAGGTCCAACCCAGATTAGCTTCCCTTAGCTTAAAATAACAAAAGGGGAACTGTCAGAATCAGGTTTAAAATATTAGCATGATGAAACATGTTAACAGGTAGCCATTAGCACTTTATGTCTGCATGAATAGTGTCTTTTTAAGTGCTTTATTGGTATCAGAGCAGGGAGGATGGGCAGAAAATGGCATTCATTTTCGAACTGGCACAGCGCTTTAATTGCAATTTTTTATTGTCATCACTTGTCAGGGAAGACGTCTTCTTGGTCAGGGTAAGCTCTGGGCGGGGAGGTGGCCTTGGGATTGGTCGGAGTTTCAAGTACCAGCTGTTTGCCAGAGAAAAGGAGCAGATAGTCTGGACAGAACCTGTAAGAACCTCTTACTTTGCTGTTACAGCGTGTGCGAGGTGACTGACTCTGGGAAAACTGGAGCAAAACCTGGTTCTGACATCCAGGGAGGTGCTGGTCAGTCCAGATCCATGATGTTCCTGCTGCCAAATCCACGGGACAAGCACAACACTGAGCTCCGCTCCCGGTTGCACTGATGCTTTGCTGGTTGCCCGATCAGGAGTGGTTGCTCCCGAGTGGCAGCATCCAGCAGTTGCTTCAGGGAATGGTAGGTATTTGTGTGATAAATTAAAACAAAAATCCCCGTGGGGGTTCCCCCATCTCCCGGAGCTCTCCTGCATCCCACTTGACATGGAGGTCCTCAGGAAAAAAAAAAGACGCATTCGTTGCTGGCTCCTGTGGACCCTTCCCTTTGTATCCCTTGAAAAACATGCCTGGTGGATGTTTTTATTTGTGTCTCAGCAACGGGCAGCCCTTCTTGTCGGTGGAGATGTCAGACCCTGCCTCGTTATCGACTGTGCGGCCACATCTACGTGTCTCACCACTGGCGAGGAGAAGCCGTCCGTCCTTCCACCTCTCTCTGCCCGGTTCCTGTGTCAATGAACACAGGTTGCCTCCTATTTTTTATTTATACAAGGTTTCTTGAGGGTGACAGCCCACTATCAGTTGTGGTTTAGGATGGTTCTCTGTGATGAAGAAGTGTTTGGTGGTTGCTCATCTATTTTTCTTGGTGATTTGGGGTTTCTCGTGAGGTTTTGCTCGCGTGTTTGTGTGCGGCTCTGGGTCTGGCTGTGGGGAGGGACATCGGTGCCCCCAGGAAAGCCTTGAAAATCTCTCTGGGTGCAAAATGTGCCTTTTGTGCCTCAACTCTTCATCCTTTCCAGCGAAAATACAACAGTGCTGGCAGTCGTAGCATGGTGCTTTGTTCTTTTCTTATGGATTAATGGCAAAAACACGGCCTGGACGCTGCTCTACAGTCTTAAAAAAACCCTATTTGTTTGTTTTTCCCCCTCCTCGCTGGTGTGGCCGTCACAGGGATGGTTCCCACCTTTCTGCCACATGTTTTTGGATGACTGAATTCTTGCAAGACGGTAGCAGAGTTTTGCACCAGCCCTGTGGGACTCTCACTGCCCTCCTTCCCAAAGCCACCCCACAAGCTAAAATGGTATTTTCCTCCCCTTAGACCTTACAATGTTTTTAACTGTATGCACTTCACGAGGTTTTAACTTTTTCGGCTCGAATTTAAGGAGCTTTAATCAGCACAAACACTTGTGGTGGGTGTAGGTCGCTGCTTTTTTCTTCCTCGTTTTCTTCCTTTTCTTCTGTCTTTTCATCCCTTATTTTACATTCTGCCGCGCCGGATGAGCGTTTAATCCCTGCCCTTCTGTCTGTTGAGGTATTATGTTTTTTTAATAGTGCTTGTTTATGACTAAGGTCAAAGACAGTATTTTAGAACAAAAATTAGAGTTAGTTCATAATTGAGTACATATGTATGTTACTGTTTATTTTTATAGTTTGCTAATTTATTTTTAAACAGCTCGGTTGAGCCAACATGTTTATAGGCCTGTTTATCACATGTCTTGCCAGTCGGAGTACTAAAAGACACATGCTTTTCAATAGCACAGATCCGAAGTTAAATTAGATAATACCACCAGGTAGCAATTTAATTACATTAATTGAATGTTTAGGTTGAAATGTAGTTTTGCGAAGGCTATAATGGAATACATTCATAAGTGTCTGCGTATAAATCTTGCCATTTAAAATGTTATTTGAGCCTGCTGGCGGGGAAATGGAGTGGTTTTGAGGGAGAAATGGGGTACTTTGCCATGAGTACCGAAGTGCCCGTGCTTGCAGTTGCTTGGGGTTTGGGGACCATCCTGGCTGTCGTCACAAATGTCTGTGGGTCCCCATCCCGTGGCCGGAGCTGCAAACCAGCCTTGGAAAGGCAGCTCGGAGGAAGAGCCGCTGAAGAGCAGAAGCTGTGAATGAACCACGCTCTCCAGCCCGGATGGGGATTTAATCCTCAGCGTAAACATTTTCGAATAACGTATTGTCAGGAGAGGGAGAGGGAAAATTCCTTGATTTGACAGTGCCCAAGAATAGCAGGCTTGGTTAGGAAAGGACGAGGGAAACGGCTCTGGCGCTGTTTGGTTTTGCTTGTGCCGGTGGTGGCTTCTGCACGCACCCATTTCCAAGCAAAATATCAAAATCTCGGTGTTTCTAGCGGGAGCACGGCAAGGCTCTTTGCAACTCGCTTTAGGATCCGGAGAGCGGAGTGAGTCTGGTTTCAAAAGAAAAAAAAAATAAAAAGAGCAGGAGGTCATACACAGATTGATTTGTATCGGGGCTCAGGGATAGATAAGGGGTAACCAGAGGAAAATCACAACTTGTGCAACATTCTTGTACCATGGTGGGCGATCTCCTTTTGGTGTCTGCACGCTGGGAGGGATGGAGGGGGGAGAGGGGGGATCTGCAAGACCTAAACACCCCAGCAGTGGGAAGCGTTTGGAAATAAGCTGGTGGCGAGCAGGCCCCTGGCATTTCTCAGGCTCTTGTATTGCGAACAAGCCAGGAAAAATGCATCGGGCTCAGCACTGGGATGTTTCAGTCTATTTTGTACATATACCCATGTGTGGGGACTTGGAGCCTCTCGCTGGTGCTTATCTAGGTTGGGATGGGCAACCAAGGCGTGGGTCTTTTAAGCAAATCACACCTTTGCTGAGCAGGTGATCCAAATATTCATCCCCAGACAAGGCATGGCTGAGACCTGGGGACAACAGGAATAACTGTCCAGGTCACCGCAGACCTTCTCTGAAGGACTAAAGGCTTTAGCAGATGGCTGAGGAGCAGTTGTGCTGTTCTACCCGCTCTTATTCATTGCTTTCTCTGGCGTGTAGCTTTTCTACTCAGGCTTTGCTTGGACCCAGGTTTCATCCTGCAGCCTTTTGTACACCTGGGATTAGCTCCCAGATGCCGTCCTTGGGAACTCTGCCCCAGCCTCGCTGTGCCCTGGTGGCCTGAGCCAAACGTCCCCACCAAACTCGTTGGATGCTGCCTGCAGGACCCGTCGCTGCTTTGGGCTCCTGCGCTTGCAGCGGGGCTCGGAGCGCGTCTGGCACGCTCCAAAATGAAGCTTTCCTCTTAGTTTCCCTTGCAAAGCACCTCATAAAAATGCACACGAAGTTTTTGCTGCGCTGAACCCCCAGACATGGCAAGTGGGGCCAACTGGGGCATCTCCTCTAGACAAAAATCCTCACGTAGATAGAGCCGGTGGTGCTCCTGTGCTAATGCAAAACACCTGCACAGATGAAAGGAGGGGATTTTTCTGGCCGTGGACTCTAGGTGAAGTTTCATGATCCAAGCAGGAGATTTTCATGCCTGTGCAAGAGCTTTTCATGAGTCTGGCTTCCCTAAAGGCTGCAATTGAGGTGAGACATGAGTACAGACCTTGGAGGAGCAGAAGGGAATGCCATGGTTCACACTTGCACAAGCCATAGGAATTGATAAGTAAAGACGTGGAGCAGTGGCATCACCGTTTGGGTGGGTTGGGCTTTTCTCTTGCTCAAGCTTGAACAGTTTTTGCCTCATCACTTAGACTACACCTCTTCTTTGCCCCTGGTCTCGAAGGGCCAACGCTCGCTTCCAGCCCTACGCCAAAGGACAGGTCACGTTGAAACGTAGGTTTTCAAGCCAAGGTGCCCCCAGTGAACCTGGCATTCGGGGTCGTCATGCCTGGTGCGTTTGGGAAATCAGACTTTCTAGACAGCCTTCAAGCTAGAAGAACCCAAGAGGTTCCGGTTTCTCCTCCATCTTTCAAATGAAAGGTGGGTTCCTCATGCGTCCTGATGGACGTCTGTGGTGGGGCCTGGCCTCATGGGCCAGATTCTGCTGAAGAAACACAGCGCAAAGTGAGGACCAAACATGCTTTGAAGCACGTACAAAAATATCTAAGTCTGCTAATAGCGTTTGCTTTCTTTTCCTCTTGCTTTCTCCACCAATCTAAAGAGCTCCGGTTCTTTGAGTGCCCGATTTGCATCCAAACGTGGGACAGACGTTGGTCCCCTCATTTGGTAACTTGTGACTAACTGTCTCAAAAAGCTCATCAGTGGGGTTTTCACATCCCCTCTCTATTTAGCTGAAGATAAGTGACTGATTTTTTTTTTTTTTTTTCCTTACAAAAACTCACCTCTGGCCCAAGACCAACCAGGGAGAGTTTCTGCTGCGAAGCAAAACCAGCCCAAAACCAGAGGGTTTAAATGAAAGTCTCAAAGCAAAACCGAAGCTGCAGCGGCCACCACCAGGTGATTACCGTAATGCCGGGTGCTTATTGCTCGGCTCGAGGTTTCCAAGTGCTTGGGAACGATTCCAGCTTGTTTGGGCTCGGGAACAAAACCTCTCTGTGGCGCTGCAGCCGGGGTGGAAGGGATCCAGGGAGCTGCGGGGGGCGGCGCAGCACCCTCCCTATGCTGGAGGCGCATTTCGGAGGCTAAAGCTAACACCGCATCCCATAGCGTTGCGGTAGGTGGCCCAGAAACTGCCTTACTGGCTTGTTTTAGGAAGGAGACCAAGAGGTAGGACTGCTGTATGAAGGATGCTGAAGCGGTACCTGCTTTAGGGTCAGGTTGCGGTCTTTTAACGTTGGAGGGCATCTTCCTTCACCCCCCGTTCTGCTGGCATCCTTGCGAATAAAACCATCGCCATCAAAAGTTGGTGTCATAGAGCACGACTGCCTACACCTTTTTTTTGGGTTTTGCAGAGGTTTACGCGGCCTGAGGTACGAGAGTTGAGCACATGAGCAGATAAACATGCTCTGCCCATCGTCTTCTGCTCTTCGCTTCGTGTGCAGTGAGATCCGTGTTTGCAAAGGTCTTTTTTTCCCCGGAGTCTTTGAGGGAAGCTCGCTTAAAGGACTCGTGGAGCTGTATTTTCTTTACAGTAATGAGGCAGCGTGACACACCAGTCATGGGAAATCTGATAGACTTGGGAGACCCTGGGAGGGTAGAAAATTACTTAATTTACTTTGTGTGCAATAGTCTTAATTTCCAACTATTTGAACAACTGATTGCTGGGGCAATCATCAGATCTTCAGAGTTAAGATGTTTCCTGCTGGAACGGAGCGTTAGCTAAATCAGCGGTGGCTGGGGATGGCAAAACCGAGCGATCGCATACGTCCATCTGAGAGTTAAAGAAAAGGTGAAAACCAAATCCCGGAACCTGAGCCGCATTTCTTTGGATTTTTTGGGAAAGGTGAGGCAGGTGAAGCTCACCTGGTCTGGTGGTTAATTACCCGCGTGGCTCCGGCGAGGAGGAGCTGGGTCCGGTTTCCTTGCGAGCGGGTGAGAAGCCTCAGCTCGGTGATTCCCCTGCTATTTGCTCATTGTGAGTAAAAAGCGATAAAATCTAGCAGTAGAATTACGTTATGTCTCAGGTGCTTTCTGTCCAAATTAGTAATAATCCTTCGTGTCTTTGACCCATTTCGCAGAGGCGGAGGGATGGATTCCGCTGCCTTTTGGTTTTTTTCGTAAGCAGCTGGCTGAAGTGAACAGACCTGGAGTAAAAGGGTGAGAAGCTGGTCCTTTGTTAGGGTTAGGTGATGGAGTCCTTACGCTGTGACTGAGTCCTTCCTTGGATGTGTTTTCCCATTGATTTGGGACAAGAGACACCCCTTGCGCAGGTACCTGCTCATCAAGAAGCTGGTGGTCTAGCTCACGGGGACAGAAATAGCAGCAGCATTAAGTGCAGAGCGAGGCACCCGCTCGCGCGAGGAAGGGCAGAGATACCTGCTTGATTCGTCAAGATTGAGCTTGTCCTGGAGCAAAAATGACAGAGGACTTTTCATTATGAAAACTGTATATGCCGCTGAAAAAAAAAAAGTGTTTGTAATTGTTTAGAAAGGAAGATGGGCGTGAATATTAAGAGACCTTCTCCTGCCTTTCTGTGCCAGCGGAAAATGAAAAAATTCAGTGTGTATTTTCTTATTAAAAAAAGAAACTGGACTATAAAGTGCTAAACTAATTTCTGAAAGTGAGAGCTGCATGAGTGAGAATATTTAATTGCAACAGCAAAGTACAAACATTTCCTAGTGAGCCCTCATTGCGTTAATAAAAATTAATTAATAATTCCGTGGCTAAAATGTACATCCTGCTCATTTTCTTTTAGTGGGCTGGGAACCCGATCCCACTTTTTATTTTATTTTGCTGACAGCTGCCCAGCAAGTAGAGGATGGAGGCTATTTCTGTAAGCAGAGGCTTCGTGTTTCGCTCTATAGATGCTTACGTTGGGATTGCATGGTTTTGGTTAGCGAACTTCTGCAAATGGAGGCGAGGACGTGGAGCAGATCAGCTGATTCTGGGGGACCGACTGTCTGACTGCCACAGCGATATGTCTGTACAAATATTTACACAGTCCCGATAGTCTTTGGAATTGCATTATTGCAACACGAAAAGCTGTCAGATTTCCCGTGCTCGGAGCTGGACCCGCGGCATCGCCCGGCCGGAGCGCGGTGGGTGCCACCCCATACAGCACCCAGCCCCGGCTGATCAGCCCTGCGGAGGGGCTGGCTTTGTTAGGTCAGGCTTAACACAGAGTTTATGCAGTCACATGGCATGGGCCTGACTCAAGATAAGACATTGAGGTGCTGGAGCGAGTTCAGAGAAGGGAACGGAGCTGGGGAAAGGGCTGGAGCACAAGTGTGATGGGAGCGGCTGAGGGAGCTGGGGGTTCAGCTGGAGAACAGGAGCTGAGCGGAGACCTTCTGATCTCTGAACTGCCTGAAAGGAGCTTGGAGCATGGAGGGGGTTGGTCTCCCGAGTAACAAGCGACAGGATGAGAGGACGTGGCCTCAAGTTGCACCAGGGGAGGTTAAATTGGATATTAGGAAAAAAATCAGAGAAAGGGTTGTGAAGCATCGGAACAGGCTGCCCAGGGCGGTGGTGGAGTCACCGTCCCTGGAGGGGTTTAAAAGACACACAGATGAGGTTCTTAGGGACGTGGTTTAGTGCCAGTCTTGGCTTAATGGTTGGGCTCGATGACCTTGAGAGTCTTTTCCAACCAAAATGATTCTATGATTCTAGAAGTCTGCAGGTGACAGTGGGAGGCTTCCTATCAACTGAACGTCGCATCGAGCCCCGTATAGGAAAATGACAAAAGGAGAGATTAGGAGGCTGTGGTGGTTGCAGAGCCAGATGTAAATGGATTTGGACTAGGTGTAGAAGAGAAGTCATCTTGTGCCTTTTTTGCTGGAAGTTAGCACAAATATCCACGTAGGTGGGTAGCCCGGCATTGTCAACATGTGGTTCGATAGTGATTCTCACCACATTAGTGGTTTTTCTTAAAGCTTTTTGGGAGCTGTGGGATTACAGGATCCTACTGGCGCTTCAGGATAAAACTTGAAAATGGGACTTCAGTCCCACTTCAGATGAAATGCAAACAGGCAAGGTTCACACCGCTTGCTGCCAGGAGGCCAAAGGGATTATTCCAGATCTGCAAAACAAACAGGAGTTTGTGTCAGCGGTAGGGAAGGCTGGGGGCTTCACCCAGGTTATTTGAATATATGGAATGCTGTCAGCAGCTGTCCCATAGCAGGGTTGGAGCACATCAGTAGCTGCCCTGGCAGAGAAAGCCCCGTATTTTCACCAGCTGATAGCGGGTTTGTGTCCTGTTGCATGCTTACTTGTAAGATTAGGAGTTTGGAAAGCGTTGGCAAAGTTGTGAAACAGGAGTTCGGGGCTGCCGTGGGCCTCCTGGTGTCCTTCAGCGTCACAGCTCAGGATAGTTTTGGTTTTTGGGGGTGAGCGTGTGCCTTGCAACAGCTGTGAGCGTATCTCCAGAGGTTTCAAAGGAGTGAGCTCTTCTCTTCCAGTGCAGCGTTTGTTTGTTTTTAGGGCATGTTTTTCCCCAGGGAAAGAAGAGCAGCAATCCCATGATCAAAGAAACAAAGCAAATTGCTGTGGAATTTCTGCCTGACAGTATTTAAATTAAAAAAAAAAACCCCAAAAACCAACACAACGTGGTCTATAATTTATAGATGAGTCATGTGTGCCTCAGCTCTGGCCTGGAGCAGCATTTGAGATGTCAGGTTCCACAGCCGGTGCCCTGGCAGCCTTTCGCGTTGGGCAGCAGCGAGCAGGGTCTGTCCCCATGGTCCCATCGCATGGGATCCATCGCTGTACAGCGAGAGCAGATCCACGAGCTGTTCCATCCCCAGCCGCAGCGATCCCTGGGTGGGACGCGCCGGCTTGGACGGATGAACCGGCTGCAAGAAAAGGATCGAGTGAGGCTGGGTGGGGGGAAATCACCCCCTGATGCTCCCAGTAAGGAATCAAGGCAATTTTTCCATGGTGGCTGGTTAATTTGCTGTGTTGGCCCAGCTCCTGGAGCACCCGGCGCCGCAGCATCTTTGCTTGCCCAGCCGGCCAGTATCGCTGGACAGACCCCGCGTGGTGCAGCAATGTGGTTAGCCAGATAACGGGGGCATCAACGCTGCTTTTTCTGACCATGTTCTAACAGGAATAGCCCCATTCCTGAAATTTCACCTGCTCACGTTATGTCAAAATCACCTCATTCGGCCGTGAGATGCGGATTGCTGCTGTGGCGATGGGATGGGTTATCTCCCTGCCCTCCCTGCAGAGTTGTTCGAGCTGTTGTGGGACAGCGTTGTGCTCAGAGAGGCTTAGCTGGGGCAAAAATGATCAGGGCTGGTTTTCTGGAAGTGGTGGGGTTGTGTTTGAAAATGCCTCATGGGCTCGGGAGGGCTGCACGTATTTCCCTGGCAGCCTCGTGTAGCTTCCAGCAGGGACGTGCTCTGCGCCTGCAGCGTCCCGGCTACAGAGCGGGCAGGCGGAAACAGTGAGTGCTACGGGCAAGTTTAAGGCAGCATTATTAATTCCACAAAAACAAAAAGAAAAACTCTGTGTAGTGTATTATTGCTTGGTGTGTAGTGTAGCTCTGTTGACCAGAAGCATTTTGTTCGGTGTCTCAAGGGCAGTGTAGCTGGAGCGGGCAGGTTTTGAAGCGGTCAGCCGTCCCCTTGCTGTTTCCTCCATAGTAGCTCTGTCCCTGTCTGGACGAGCATGGTGACATGGGCCATCTCCATCTCAAGTGCCAGAAGTGGTGACCGTAGGGAAATGCCTATTTGGTAGGGGTTTAAGAGCTCAGCTTTAGAAAAGACTGGAAAGTGCTTAAAACTACTTTAAACTGTGGGATACATAGCACAAGGCACACGCACATCAGCTGTTTGTAGCCGTACAGCTGGTAACAACCCGCACGGCTCTGATCTTGGTCACCTCCATCATTGAGTTTGGTTGTGCTCAATGACCTTAAAGGTCTTTTCCACCCAAAATGATTCTATGATTCTGTCTCTTCCTGAAGTGGAAAGCAAGGGACCCCCAGGATGAGGGCTGTAGCTGTGGCACTCCGTACGAGCAGTACCAAAATCCACATCCGAGTTTTGTGGTTTGTGCTCATATCTCGTAGATACCTTATTATAGCGTCTCCACAAGCACTTTGGTGGGATAGAGATAAAAATTATACGTATGCTTGCAGATGTTCGTATACATGAGTGGTTTCTGCATCTCTACCTGGTGCATGGGATGGTGACACACACTCCTGGGGACAGCTCGGTGACGACTGACCCACGATGCGCCGTCCAAGGGCCAAGTGTTATGACTTTGCAAGGGATTCTAACGCCTCTGTGTTTATTACGAGCATCTCCCAGCAGGAACGTGTGCCCGGGCGGACAGACGGACAGGCGGTAGGATCCTGGCCGCAAACCCAGCTGCTGCCCATCGCGTTGCCTAAACGGGCAGATGTCGACGTTGCTCAACGCGGCGCAGACCCGAACGTCTGTTTATTAACGGATAAGATGGTCAGGGCCGGCGCACGGGGCGCGAGCCGGCCTGTGCAACTCCTGTGGTTTCCAACCGTACTTATCGAGGGAGGGGGCTGCCTGCCCAGCCAGGGTGTTTCCTCTAATCGGTACCTTCCCATGCCCACGGCAGGCAGATGTGCAGGGGGCAAAGGCTCGGCTTCTTCAGAACAGCCAGGCTCAGAGGAAGGAGTCATCCAAGGCAAGGCTGGGGAGCTGGAAAGGAACATTTTGCACAGAAAAAGAAGAGTAAATATTCATCTGTTCATTCACCTTGTGGTTTGATCATTCGTTTTCACCATCCAATGTAGAAGAGATCAACTCATCCCAGTATTTCCTAGCAATACAGTTAGCTCCAGAACTGTGGAATCATATTCTAGTTTGGGTTGAAGGGACCTTCAAAGCTCACCCAGTCGAACCTTCTGCCGTGAGCAGGGACATCTGCACCAGCTCAGGTTGCTCAGAGCCCTGTCCAGCCTGGCCTGGGATGTCTCCAGGGATGGGGCATCCACCACCGCTCTGGGCAACCTGGGCCAGTGTTTCACCACCCTCAGTGTAAAAAATTTCTTCCTCAGAAGAAAAAAAGTCTCATTGTAAAAAAAAAAAAAAAAGTCTTCCTCAGAAACCCTTCCCCAAGTCCTTCAGAGGCTTCTTCTATTATTATCCACCCTATAGCGGGCAGCACGCAGGAGATGGTCGCGAGCTCAATTTAACGGCATCTCTCCCGCTTATCAGCCTATATAATAAACATGGCTTTTGGTGGGGGGATTTTTTGGGAAGGGGTGAATGGGGAGGCCAGACACCATTGTCTGGCAAGAATGTGAGTCCCTGGGGGTGAGTACGCCTGGGCTCGCCTTCCAAATTGTCCCAGCATCCATCCCCCTCCTCCTTCGCGGGATTTCCTCCTCCAGCCGGGGTTTTTGTTTCGGAACAAGCGTTGGTCAAACAAGCTTTTGTTTGCGGTCAGTCGCTTGGCACACAGACACCACTTCTGGTGGGGGGACAATGAGGAAGCTGTTTCGGGGGCAGCTGCGGTGGGACTGAGAGGGAATACTGATGGAAAAGAGGGCGCGGGGAGGAAATGGCTGGGTGGAAATTAATTGGGAAGGATCTGACGAAGTCCGGGAGCTGCAGCGAGGTTGGGAGGGCGGAGGGGAGCCCTTCGATCCCGCTGCCTCACCCCGCTCCCAGCTCGTGCTGGTTTGGATGGCTTTTCGCCCAGGATACTCTGCAGCAAGAAAGTTGGGACAAAATATTTGCGATGATGCATCTAAAAAGCTTTCTTTCAGGAAGAAGTAAACTATTTAAGGGCAATAACAGAGTTTAAAAGGAATTGTTGAAGTGAGACTGACTTCTTTGTCAGCAAAAATTGCAGCAAAACCTGTTCATAGATGACATTACCTAAATGACATTACGTACGTATGTCCTTTCTTTCACATTTCCTGTAATCCTGTTACGGCATTGTCCCATTACCTCAAGCACTGTCATCTTTAAATGCTGTCAGATCTTAACTGGATGGCCAAGGACATTGGAAAAGGATCGAGGTGAAGCTGATGGCAATTTCAGACCTGCCGTATACACGGCCATCTCCCAGCCTGCCCCTGGACGGGGTGTTTCCTGACAAAATGTTCAGGTAAAAGGATGACTCAAGGACTTTCATGTCATTTATGGAGCTGCCACCTATCACCACGGCATCTAGAACCCTTTTTGGGGAGTCAGGCACAGACAGGGTGTCAGAGATGCTGGAGGTGGTGGGTACGAGCTGTGTGCTCGCCGATGCTCCTTGGAAAGTGCTGCTTTTCCAAGAAAGTGAGGACCTGGGGGGAAGCAGCTGGAAAATGCCCGTGTGGGATCACAGGCAATGCTTCCACCCCTGTACAGCCTTTGTGGCATTAACGCCATTTGCAAAACACGCCGAGCTCCTCAGACTTAGCGTGCAATTAAGTGCAACATCTGGGTGTTAATTGTTTCGAACGTTATCGCTCTCTTATTGTATTATTGCTAAAAAAATGACGTGAGGCCAGTTTCTTTTTACTCCAACCGCGACTGCGCCGTTGTGGTTTTTTCAAAAGCACTACGAGACCTGGCAGCCAAGGGGAGGGTTGCGACTTTTGCCGTTCACCTGCTGAAATATTCAGCTCTCTTAAGGAGAGGGAAGCGTCGGCGTTGAAGCAGCAGCCTGTTTAACCTGGCAGCCCCTCTCGTCAGGTTATGATAGCGATGATGATAATTGCCAGCTCTGGGGGCAGGAACGGCCGTTTTGTTATCTCGGGGCTCCGGTCCCCCGTGGCGGCCGCCGGACCTGGCTGCGGTGCAAATAACAGCGGCCTTGAACCTGAAATTCTCTCTGCAGACAAAGGGCTGTGGTCAGGCTTGTGGAGATGCATCTTGTTGCCCGTCTTCAGCCCCGTGGGCTGGTTTTCCCCAAAAAGCAGAGCTGCCCTGTGGGAGACTGTAGGTTGCTGGCGTAAGCAGGTGGATGACGAAGGTCGTCAAAGTAAAGAGGCGAAGAGCCAGAAAACTCCTGGATGAAGATTGGGAGGGTGATTCTCTTCTGAACAGCACCGAGGCTCAGAGTTCAGTCCCGATGATGCTAAAGAGCAGGACCTGGATCTTCCAATCCTTCTGCTGAAAAATAACAGTGAAACAGCCCATGGAGTAAGGGGGCGTTTGTCCCAAGAAAGGGTGTCGTGATATGACCCTGTAGACTATGCAGAAGATTATTTGCTTAATCAGGTGAGGTTAGGGGCTTTTTTATCACTGACTTTTAGTGGTATCTAAATGCTGGCATTTTCCTGTAAGAAAACACTTCTCTTGCTAAAAGAGGGGATTCTCCTCAATCTGTTTCGCACGCTTAAAAACTCCTATTTCTGTTTTGTTCTTTTACCATCAGCGTGATCTTAATCCATCCTCCAAGGCCGGTCCTCTGGTCTTACTCTCCGCTGATCCGAGGTCGTGGACTGGCCAAAGTCTCCGTGGCAGGTCTTCCCAAATAAGTGCTGTCCTCATCTGCTGGTGGCTCTGCTCCCTTCTCCTGCGTGGGGACAAAGTGACCTGCCAGATGTGCTGGAGCCATCTCACCTCCCCTGCCATCCCCCAGCGCGGTTCTCCCTAGAAAAGTCTCGATCCTTCGCTCCTAAACCATCCGCGGTTTGTGCGTCGCTGCCCCGTCTGGCTGCCAAATTGATGCTTTTTTGGTTGCTGGAGGAGAATTTTTCTCTCCTTTCGAAATCTCTTAATAACTGAAGATTAGGGTGTAAAAACACTAACCGCACTCAGTTCACTGTGTTTTTTTTAATCAGTCATAGCTTGGCTTTTTTTCCCCCTATAGGCACAGGAACCATTTATAGCCGAGGTGGGCCGAGTTTGCAACTTATTAATCTCTCCCTTGCATGCGGGTTGAAAAGAGACACCATGCCTTTATCAAAAGCCGGGCTAGCACAAAAGCCTATGCAAAATCATCATCAAATCCTATTAGAGGTGGAAAATATCTCTTAGATCATCTCATTCATTTCCCTGCCAATGCTGGGCTGTTCCTGAGAGTTAATTTTCTAGTGTCTGCCGCTGACTCCCTGTGTGACTGCAGGTCTGTCATCTTGCCTTTGGGTTGTCACTGTAACTTCCACTCGTTTCCTTGCGTTTCCAAACAAGCCTCGTTTTGTTCCGTGGTTGCCTGTGTTAGTAGTTGCCCTGCGTTACGTGTGATCAGTGGTTTCTACTCGGAGAGCATCACCAGACCTTGCTCGTGGCTGGGCAAGGCATCCCCATGGGATGGAGTGTGCGGGGTGCTCAGGGCAGTGCTGTCCCCCAAAAAAGGGGCTCCGTCCCCTGCAGCCACCACTACCTGCCGTGGGCATCGAGGTGATGAACGTCTCAAGGGGGTGTGCGTTCAGTACGAGCAGGTTGTCTCCCGTAAAGCACTTCTCCCAACCTCTGCTGGCATCGCCTCCCATAAACTCCCACCCCAAAGTCCTGGACTGGCTGCAACATCCACTTGTCAGAAGGGGGAAAGTAGTAATAATTCAAAGCTGGAGCTATTTATAGCATTCAGCACATGCAGATTTCATCAGGGTTTGTTTCAGAGGAGGAAACAGCATGTAGGAGCAGAGTAACCTGACTTGTAACTTCCCGCCGGCGCTGGCGGCGGTGATTGAATTCCGCGGCACGGTGAGGGTCTGGGCAGCGCTGCCAGCGCCGGGAAGGTCACTCCGGCAACTGTCACCCGGAAAGCATCAAAAGCACGAGCTGTCGATAGCGACCTGCATTTGCAGAAAATCTCAGGGCTTTCTAATTAACTGAGGATCTCTAAATTAGAGCGAAGCCGCTCGACAAGCCCCCTCGTCCGCCTTAAGTGTCAGGGCTCAGCTGATCACCGCATCTAACAAGCGGCTGATTTTTAACAGCAGCTCCGCGACTCAATCAGCTCCTAATGGCTCCGTTTCAAAAAAGCGTTTCAGTGCATTTTTCATCTCTTACTCTGGAATTTACTCTCTTTGTTCCCTGCTCAAATATTCTGGCGCTTTTCCTTAATTTCAGGCTTCTGCCTTGTGATGGCTCCTGTGCCCTAACCAGGCAGCTCATCGCTCGCCTCTCCCCGCACGTGATGCTCTGCCTTCCGATCACTAAGTTTCAAAAATTCCCCCCTTTTCTTTCCCCGTGATGTTCAGGCAGTGCTGCGGGGCCTGGAATTTCATAATTAGGAGGAAACTCACATTTAAACAGACCCCTGTGTGGTTTTATTTCAGCTTTAAGACAGCAAATGCAGTTTGCAAATGCACCTGATCTTGACCTCCCTCCCGCTGCTTTTTACGCAGCACCGCAGATTTGGCCGCTGCTCCTCCTGGTTTGCACCATGGCAAATGAGATCAAACCCTCATTTTGGCTGGATTCACAGCAGAGTAAGAACATGCACACTTAAACTTCGAGCTGCTGGGAAAACAACGGGGGGATCTTTCCCGACGTGTAACTCCTGATGCCGATAATGAGACCCACGCGAGGTGTCCTTGGGAAGGCAGCAGGATAAACTCCTACGTAAGCAGCGATTAGGAGCAGATAAATTCCATTCAGGAAGGCAGAGAGTTAATCAGCCACTCTTTAAGGCTTCTCCGCATGTGTTTGTGTCCAGCCCCTTATCCATATCTTGGCAATTATTCACGTGAAATAGAATATAAATCCCGATGCCCAATTTTTCTTCAAAAAATTTCACAAGGTAATCAAATCCCTAAGTGCATATTCTATTCCGGTGGTTTTATCAGTAAATCAAATTTTTATCATTTATCAGCAAAAGTTAGTTTTAAGCATCCTCACTGTAGCGTTTGAAAGATGAACATTTGTTTCAGCGGGTACTGTGCCAATCAATAATCTTCCAGCTTGACTCAGCTATCAATTATTGCTACAATTATTTGTCTAGTTGGATATTTAAAATGTCATCAGAAAGAGATGATTACATATTCCAGAAAGCAAGGCACTGTATAATCAGATGAACTGAATCCAGTTAAATGTAGTGTGGTACTAACCTGTCCTTCAAAGCTGAATTCTGCAGCCGCCACTGAAACAACAGCTTTCTGCATTATTGTAAGGAAACAGATCTTAACCTTGGAACAGTGCGTGTTATTGGGGTCGGGTAATACTCGGCGAGAGGAGACCTTGCAAGCCTGGAAATTGAATCAGCCTTACTCACATAAAGGAGGGGGGGGTTTGAGTTTTTGGGGAGGGGGCGGGGATGGAGCTGATTTGGTTGGATTTCATCTGCAAATCTATAAATAAGAAAATCCACTCTTTATCTGCCTTTCTGGGAATTTAAACTCCCGAGCTTGAAGCGCCGAATTTTCATATGCCCTTTTTGCATTCCTTGACTTGATGTATGTATGGTAAATACTCTCTGTGCCCTGAGAATGCAATAAAGCTGTAGCAATTCTTGCAAGCCTTACATCCTCCAAACTCCAGATATTCCAAGTATTATATCATTTTCAACTTCAAGGATATCTGGACGACGGAGAGGAGAAAGAATAAACTGGAGGAGACCAGACAACTTTACGACACCTTTTGGTCCTATTTGCAAAGCAGGGAGGGGAAAATATATATATTATCGATTCTACTAATACTCGCTTGTGCAAGTTATGAAACTAAATGTTGTAGGATCTGGTTCAGCACTTGCTGTGCTTGCAACTCCATGGTGACATTGAACTTGCTCAGGGACAGAATAAACCTTTGCCTTCCTGGCAGATGATTTGCAGGCAGAGGTGTCATTTGGGGGAGACCTGCAGTTCCCCTGACCCACTTTGTCAGGATGCTTTGCTGCTGGCTAAATATCATTAATTTGAAAGCGAGAGGGAGAGCGAGCCAAAGGGGAAGGCTGGCAAAGAGGAGAGCCTGAAGAGGATCAGTTTTGGGAATGAAAAGGTGGAATAAGGCTCTCAAGGAGAGCCGGCTGCAAGGCTGAACGATGCCGAAACCGCGATACGAACCAGGAGGAACACCCACCGCTGGTGTCTGCCAGGGTGCCACATCTCATCCCACACCATCGGGGATGACCTGAGATGTCACGCTGGAGCATCTCCTTTCTTGCCTTTGCAAGACACCCCTTGAAGCGCGCTCTGCCTTTTCTTCAGATGCCACCGGCCGGGGATAAAACAGCAGAAAAGGAAACAATTCATCAGATAGGTCTATGAGAGTGAATAAAATGATTTGGAAGCTCTCCGTAGCTGTATAATTACAACACTGCATTTAAAAAGTGAATTATTGACTGGATTGTCCCCTGCAGCCACTGGGTAAATGTGTAATTGCGGGCTGTCGGAGCAAGGTAGCATTTGCTGGGTAGTTAGGTTAGGCTTTGAAAGGACAGGGCCTAGATGAGCCTTGGTCCTTGGTGAGTCCCAACGCAGGTGGACCTTCCAGCAGGGGACACAGCTGGTGCCAGGTGGGTCTGGAGGAGCTGATTTAGCTGGTGTCACTTCGCAGGAGAAGTGGGTGGGGAAGCCTGCGCGTCTGGGATGCTGGTTACTTCACTAATGATATTTTTAGAGAAATGACATGGTGCTGGTGAGGAGTTCCTCCTGCAGGGCTGATGGCACCGTGTAGTTCGCCCTTTAGGTCCCACCACCGGTGTTTGAATTCAGTGGAGCTCCAGCCCACGCGATGCTGCGGTCTGCATCGCCCGGATTCCTCCATCCCCATAGTGTTAGTGTATAGGGTGCATATGTGTGCGTGATCAGGTCTTCTTCCCTTGAGGAGTATCTTTTTAAACTTCATTCAAAGCCGAGTTGCAAGCACAGCGTTGTTTTCCGACGGCAGGTTTCTTCTCCTCCTTGCTAATCAAGACGTGACAGATTTCCAACCCCCCCTTAAATTTTAAAAAAGCACAAAATCGGTCGCAGCCTGGTACCTTATTTGCCAAGTTGGAGCTCGAAGCAGGTTTTTTTGGTGGCCAAATCGCAATCGCCTTGAAAATGGTGACAGACATTGGGGTCGGGCCAGTGTGCCTGGCAGCGCTGGTATGATCCGGCGTGACCCCAGCACCCGCATCTCCCCACCGGCAAACCATGAGTTTTGCTGCTTCTCGTTAAGAAAATACAGGTTTTTTGTGGGGAAACTAGGTGTTACGGGTTCAGTTCTGCTTAGAAGAATGAGTAACCACACAAAATATGTTGAGACCGCAACCAAAATGGTCACCCATGACTGTAGCTCTGTTTTTGTTATTGCTGCTGCTTGGGTTTCTTTTGGAAGTTTGTTTCGTGGTATTAGCGTTTTGGGCTGGTTCTTCTTTAAAAGAGGGGCTTTTACAAGAAGGTGTAATGAAAAAATGGCATTATTGAGACTTGGTTTAGAAAATATTTTGCCAGTTTTATTGAAGTGATTTCAGGAAGTTTAAATTTCGAGAAGAAAATTCTTTTCAGAAATGTTTTCAGTAATCATTATGATACGCTCATCAATAAGTCATAGCCAAGGAAAGGCTGGTACGCTACCAAATGGGGCGCTGAGCATCCTGCAAAGCAAAACATCTGTATTTTTTGTGTTTTCACAACTTAGCTGGTCCCAGGACCTACCATCAGGTCTGTTCATAACCAACGCGGGCTTGATTTGCAGAATTTTATATTTCAAACGCACAACAGCAGCGGTGCTTCTCGTTTCACAAGCGATGCGGCGTCCCTTGCTGGAGAGTTTTGGGGACAATTTTCCTTTTTCAGTGTTTCTGAATCCGGTTCATCTAGCGACAGGGAGAAAAGATCAGAGTGAAAGTACCCCGTTGTACATAAATGCAGCTACTGCTGTTATTTATTATCATTCTAATTATTGTGACAACAACAGCGCCAATGCTGATGCTAACAGTGCTAACAGCTACTTACAACCGGTTAATGACGGACCGGGTTAATAATGCGCAATCTGGAGAATCGGGAGGACGAATTAGTGCAAGAAGGAGAAAATATGTTTGGACAGTTAGAGTTTCCCATCTAAAACTGATGCTGCCGACTACCAGGAAAAGGTGAGTCACGCCGAAGCAGCTATTTCTTGCCAAGGGAGAAGTTGGGCTGCTGCAGCCCCGAGTGGACCCGCTTATCTCCCGGCCCTGGGACGCTTCCTGTGTCCCAACCGTTTCACTTCTCTACTTTTCAGTTGAGAGGAGTTTCAACAGTACGGATTTCCAAAAGAGAGAGAGAGGGGGAAAAAAAAAAAAAAAGACAAGCCAGATGGAGAAGAACTGAATCAAGTACAAGTGGTAACAATTAACTCCATACCCCCCCCCCCCCCACCATTTAAATACCATAACAACTCCAAATTTATCAGCCCAAAAATCAAGCAGTTGACATTAAAGCTGAATAAAGAAGTTCCTGGGTTTGGCTCAGGATGTTCCTGCGATAATTGTTTGGTGGCGAGCCGAAGAGAGGGGGATGCTCGCTGCTGGTTGCAAGCATTAGAGTCGCCGTCAACTTTTGTTCTCTGCAGCTTGGTAGCAAAAGGTCCGCCCGTGCCCTGGAGGTGCAGGTAGCCCGGTGGAAACACCTTGGCCTTGCTCACGCGTGTGGATTTTTTGGGGAAGGAGAAGGAGGACGCAGGAGCTGGTGGCGCTGGCTCGTGGAAAGATGCTGCTGAGAACAAGGGCTGGACCGTCCAGGCAGCCAGGGCCAAATCCTGGTCTGCTCGGAGGTTTCTTTGGCACGGGGATTTCTCTGAGGGAGTAAATCTGCGGCTGTGAGTGAAATCCCTTGCAAACGCCATTGGCACGTCCGCAGTCGCTGCTTGTGCCGCCGTTTTGTTTGTGAAAATGCTGTTGAACCTGGGGTGTCTCTACGGCTGTGCGTTTGTGTGCAGCCCGTAGGTTGCCCTGTGGTAAAATACGTGTTATGTTAATATATCGCTCTTTAATCTGGGGACCTTCCTGAGCCACGTCCTGCATTATGGGCTGCCAGTTTCAGAGAGCGGCACCAAGGAGATGCTGCACGTTTCAGCATCGCTCTTCCGCGAAGCGCCCGTGTGTCCGGCGAGCAGCTTTCCTGGATCCAGCCCTGACTTTTGAGAAACGGAGGAAGCTCTTCCAAAGCACATTGGCACACGCGTGCAGATTATTCCATTACTCACTTGGCAGTGCCTGAACTTGCATGCCTAGCTCCAGAAATCTCTCTTTTTTTTTTTTTTCTCTTTCCCCCCCGTTCCTCCCAGCAGTGGCATCGAGCTGACAGCTTCTCCTCCCAGCTGGTTCTTCTCCCCAGCATCTTGTCTGGCTTTGCTGCTGGTGGACATGGCTGTGGGTCTCTCTTGGAGCCCGCTCTATTGTGCCTGGAGACGTTGGCTTGCTTTGACTTGGACTTTGAGCGCGCCGGGTGTATCTGTGAGCACAGTACAGAAAAAAACAGCTTTTTTTTCTTTTTTTTTTTTTTAATACATAAAAAGCCCCTTAATGCTGAAAGCAGCCATCTCTTCGTATTTTACTGAGTAATTGTGCCAACTGCCCTTACAGGCTTTGAAATGTCAATATCCATCCCGCTCATTTGTTAACATTTTTCGGATCAGAAGCTAAATCTGTCACTCGTGTGTCACTGGTTAAATCATTTCTTTTGGGGGCATGGCAGGCAAGAGCTGTTCCGCTGCTTTTTTTTTGGCAGGAGCCAATAACTTGAGAAAAACACTAAACATTTGTGCTGTAGCGAAATGCCGTGCCCTGTCACTCGTCCTTTGCCGGCCGGGATGGAGAAAAGAATAAATACGTAGCGGTGGGTGAGACTTCACTGGCTGAGATCAGTTTGGTTTCATATTGGCCCCATGTTTGCATTTGCTACGTGGTATCCCCATGTAATTCTCCTAAAAGGAGTAATTTCCCAAATGTGAAGAAAATGAGCAGTGAAATTGACTGGGAGGAAAAATGTACGGGCAAAAAATGCGAATAGTAATTGGAAGCTATTTGTAAAGAGTTGATGAGCTGTCCAGGAAGGAGAGGGCAACTTTGGCCCCAATCCAAAACCCACTTCACCCGCTTCAGTGGTGAGATGAGAACAGCAATTAGATATTAAAAAAATCAATATATGACAATTAAAAAAATGGAAAACAGATAGCAATCAATCGCAGCGAGAAACCGTGATGGGTAGAGAACTGGTCAGGGGAGCTGAAGATGCTGAGGAAAAGCCGTGGCTGGCATGGATGGGGAGAAGAGGAAAGTTTCTAGGGGTCTTGGAGAAAAGAGAAACCCTAGAATTGGTGGATGGAAGAAGCAATAAGGCAGAAATGTTTAAAAAATGTTTCTGCTTTAGGCCTGGAAAGCAGCAGTGTTATGTTTCCGTATCATAGGCGGGTGATGATGTTTTTTCTAGCTCATTAATAGCCAAGGAGGATGTTATACAAGGTCCAATGGAGAGAAATATTTTTAAATGAAAAGGCCCTGACAACTTGCACCCAAGAATCCCTAAAGAGTTGGCATGTGATGCTGGTTTTTAATAAAACTTATGGACTGGGAAAACGCCATCAAGAGCTGGTCGGGGTAACCGTGGGAGAGCTGGCAACACATTGCTTATCTCTGCTGGGCAAAATAATTGAAGAGCCGATGTAAGATTCAATTGATAAAGAATTAAAGGATAGAAATAGGATTCGTACCACTCAACTTAGATTTATGGAATATAGATCTTGTCAAATAAACCTGATTTCATTCTTCCAGATGACAACTCTGGTTGATAAATGCAGATGGAATAGAGTCTGCAAGGCGCTGGACGCGGCGCTGCGTGACATTGTGTATAGAAGACCAAGCGCTGGGCGATATCGCTTGCGCGGAGCCGGACAACAGATTTGGGAACGCGGGGGCTTAGCTGGGGAAGCATCGCTGATGGGAGAGGTCAGCAGGAGCTGATGGGAAGCCGCAGTGGTCATTAGCACTGCATTGGTGGTTTAGAAATAAATACGCAATTGTGGCTGATTAGCTTTGTGGGTAAAGCAAAGGCGGGTGAACAGGTGAAGAGCATCAGGGATGTGTTTATGGGGTGTTCTGGAGAAGCTGGTGAGCAGGGTGTGTTGAGGGCACGGTTGGGTAGAGCCTGCCGTGGTCCTTGGCTAGAAGAGCAGAACCGGGGCCGTGCTTACAGAGCTGAGGTGCAGTACCCCCAGAAGGCAGCAGGAGGCTTAGAGGAAAACCAGTTCCTTCCCAGTATGATGAGAAGGGCTGGGCTGGTCCTTGAGTAGTGGAGGAGGACGGAGAGGTGGCTTCAGAATGGAAAAATAACTAGATTTTAAAGTGTGCCTTGATTTCTGGGTGCACGAGTAACCTTGGTGTGTGTGTATGGGGGACACATTACATACCAAAGGGCTTTTCAGTGTGTCAGCCATTAAAAAAACTCAACAGGAAAAGAGAACGAGTAGAGGTTGGAGCCAGAGAAATTCAGGTGGACCCCGGTACCTGTCTGTGCGTGTGGTTACCTGTGGGAACTGACCATGGTGAAGCAGCGGGTGCTCTCCTTGTCTGCTGAGCTGGTTTGAATGGTTTTCACTGGGATTTCGTGTTTTGCCCCAAAGACAGTTTGTGGGGCTGGAGGAGATCACTCTTTACCGAAGACACCGTATTGCAGGGTTGTCCCTTTTGACCTTCAATTCCTCTACGTGAAGCCACTGAGGATGCTGTAGCTGGGAAGCCTGTGTGGATGTAGGGGCTGGCCCATACCTAGGAGACATCGGTGGACCACAGTTTTTGGGTCCTACCTTCCCCTCCAGCTTTTGGGGGGACCCGAACATGTCCCGGGAAGCGTGGTGGTGGGCTTGGAGGAAGGAGAAGCGAGTCCCTTCCAAAACCAGGGGTTGCCGCGGCCGTCTGAGGACCCATCTCGCCGCACGGATTAGGGCCATAATTCTTGCAGTTTGGCAAGGCTGCATCAGACTGGAACGTATCTCTAGGTGGTGATATGGTCAGTCAATAGCCTTCGTAATTAACCAAGCACTAATAGACAAATTAGAAATCGTGTCTCTTCGAAGCAGGAGGTGGAGGCAGAATGCTGGTGGATTTTAACTGTTTCGCTGCTTTGTTTTGTTGCCTGGTTTTATGTTGCTCCCTTGAAAATGGTGGGTTGTTTAGGGAAGTTTTGTACGTAAACATGATTTTAAATTTAAATTATTATCTTGATTACCAAATGTGGATGGTGAATGGAAAACTTGTTTTTCAGGCAAGCAAATGAAGAATAATATTACATTTTACACTCCACTAAATCAATGTAGCCCTAATTTTGCCATGCAGGAAATCAATTCTAGTCTTTATAACAGTCGAAGATGTTATGAACAAAGTAATTTTGCAAATTATGGCAAGTAACACATTTATTGATGACTGTAGTTTAGGAATTGAGAATTTGTGAGTGCTGTAATATAATAAGGCTGTACTGGCAGGAGCTGAGTGAAATACAGATTATACGGTGAAACTGTAATGCATCATTTGCTATTAGTGGACTGGTAATAATTACCAGTTTCAAAGCAGCTTTTTCCATGTAATCTTTAGTCTCAGTCGTAACAGCCCTTCTCATTGACATTATGATTACACGAGCTGCCCTTATGATCTAGAATATCTAGTTGATGGGAATACTAAAATGTGGTAGTGAACGCTCGATGTTGTATCCTCATTATAAGATAAAATGCTATTTTCTCTGACCTGATCTATAAGGTAGAGAGGCGAGGTAGCATTACGTTGTTAGCTCCCACTGTGGTGTTAAAAACTTCCACTTCATTATGGTGAAGCGAGATGAAATTTTCCCATTTAAGATTTTTTTTTCCCCGAGCTCACAAATGAGCATAGGAATGTGAAAGTCCAATTGAATTTCCCCCTAATTTTAGCAGATTTCACTATTTATCTGCGCTCGCATGCCTGGCACATACTAAACACCGCCATGCATTTTATCGCGACGCCGGCTTCAGGATGAAACCTTAAATATTATTCCAAGGGCTTTTAAAGTGATTAAAGTGTTAAATGCTCGCTGTAGATGGTCGAGCCTCTTTTTCCTCTCCCGGTTCAGCTTGTCAGGCCGAATGTAGAATAACCACGGAGCCGGGAGGCAGGAGGAACGCTGCGACAGGGCTCTGCAGCCTGTCCTGTCCCCAAACCATCATTCCGCTCCACGGAGAACGAAAATGCCCAGACGGAGCTTTTCTTCCCCTCCTCCCAAGTGAGATGGGAAACAGGACGGTTGCAGATAAAGTGATGTTTTCTTTCCAAATCTGCCTTTTTTTTTTTTTTTTTCTTTTCATGTTTGGCAAATAGGGGAAACCCTGTGGGGGCAGCTCTCAGCGCATCACGTAAAGAGATTTACCCAGGGGTGGTGCCTATGGAGCGGATGCCCTGTAACGTAGCTGCTGGGTCAGGGCAGGAATACGTGGTGTGGGCAGGTACCGCCCCGAGCACTGATGTCCTGGGAGGGCTCCTGTGATTTATTCAAACCTCAAGGGCATGTTTGTTTTGTTATTTTTTTTTTCCTTAAATATCACTAAACATCAGCTCTCTAAAAACTGCTGGGCAGGGCTGGAAATGAATTGTTATCCTCCTCTGGTTTCAGTTTACCAGCATTTAGTAAAAAACATCCATAGGGGGCTGGAAGTGAATTATTTGCAAAATCACAGTAATGGATAAAAGTGCACACACCTTCGCCATATCTCACGCCACTCTTTCCTCGCAGACAGCCCTCAAAAAGTTATTCATCCCCCTTGTTTTGCCGTACATTAGAAGGGGCTGCTTTCTGCTGTCATTATTAGCCGGCTTTTTGTTTAGTTATTTGTTAGTTGGTTGCTCTTTTATAATGTCCGTGTTATCTCCAAAAATAAATTATCATGAAATAGAGTTAGTTCGCTACTTGCCAAAGTGGCATTTACCATCCCCGGCTTCTTTTCAGTGCGAGAGAAATAATGCGGCTCCGGCAGGGCGCTCGGCCAGGCCTCCTGGCCACCCTCCAGCTCTTCCCCTGGCAGAGCCGCCGCTCGCTCTGCCTTCCCCTCTCCCTGTCCCGCGCTCCGTTTTGTTGAATTTTATTTCTCCAATTCTTTTTGTTGTTGTTGCCCCAGAGTCGAATCCCTGCGACGGGGCAGGCGTTGCCTGGTTTTGTACACATTGTTGGTCTCTCAGATTAAGGATGAGGGCGACAACGTGACGACGATGCTGAGGTTGCGAGCGCTTTGGGCTGCTGCTTTGAACTGATGTGCGTGGTTTTCTGGAGTGCTTTTCAGAAAGCGATTTATTTAGTCTATATGTATTTATTCCACCTTTCCTTATTTATATATTAGCAGCCTCTTGCAGCATAAAGTCTGCCGGGTCGCAGCTGGCATCGATTGACTTAATCATCCCCCTTTTTTAAAAAAAAAAATTAATAGCTTTTTAGCCACGGTTACCTGCCGGGGTTCGTTTCTGAACCCAGGGCTGGGGATGGCGGGAGGAGGTTGGGCAAACTTGGGGCAGGTTTGGACCTCCCCGTCGCACCCCTCGCCTCCTCCTGTCCCCTTGTCCCCTGCCTGCACCTGAGCTGGGACGTTCCCCGGCTGCCGGCCCAGAGGAGCCGAGGCGGGGAGGCGAGCTCTTGCCCGCCGGTGGGCGGCCGGAGATTGACGCTGCTTGTTGTGTTATTTTTGCAGGTAAAGACGAGCCCAGCAGCTACACGTGTACGACTTGTAAACAGCCTTTCAACAGCGCCTGGTTCCTCTTGCAGCACGCACAGAACACGCACGGCTTACGGATCTACCTAGAAAGCGAGCACGGCAGCCCCCTGACGCCACGGGTTGGTATCCCAACAGGACTAGGTGCAGAGTGCCCTTCCCAGCCACCTCTCCACGGGATTCACATTGCAGACAATAACCCTTTTAACCTGCTCAGAATACCCGGCTCGGTCTCGAGGGAGGCGTCGGGGCTGGGAGAAGGGCGCTTCCCACCCACGCCGCCCCTCTTTAGCCCTCCCCCGAGGCACCATTTGGATCCGCATCGCATTGAGCGCCTGGGTGCGGAAGAAATGGCTCTGGCCACCCATCACCCTAGTGCCTTTGACAGGGTGCTGCGACTGAACCCCATGGCGATGGAGCCCCCCGCTATGGATTTCTCCCGGCGGCTGCGGGAGCTGGCCGGCAACACCTCCAGCCCGCCCTTGTCCCCGAGCCGACCCAGCCCTATGCAAAGGTTGCTGCAGCCCTTCCAGCCCGGCAGCAAGCCCCCGTTCCTGGCCACGCCGCCCCTTCCTCCTCTGCAGTCCGCTCCTCCTCCCTCCCAGCCGCCCATGAAGTCCAAGTCCTGCGAGTTCTGCGGGAAGACCTTCAAGTTTCAGAGCAACCTGGTGGTCCACCGCCGGAGCCACACCGGGGAGAAGCCCTACAAGTGCAACCTCTGCGACCACGCCTGCACGCAGGCCAGCAAGCTGAAGCGCCACATGAAGACCCACATGCACAAGTCCTCCCCCATGACGGTCAAGTCGGACGACGGGCTCTCCACCGCCAGCTCCCCCGAGCCGGGCACCAGCGACCTGGTGGGCAGCGCCAGCAGCGCCCTCAAGTCCGTGGTGGCCAAGTTCAAGAGCGAGAACGACCCCAACATGATCCCTGAGAACGGGGATGAGGAAGAGGAGGAAGAGGAGGAGGAGGAGGAGGAGGAGGAGGAGGAAGAGGAGGAGGACTTGAACGAGAGCGACAGGCCGGACTACGGCTTTGGGATGAGCCTGGAGGCGGCCCACCACCACGAGAACAACTCGCGGGCGGGCGAGGAGGGCCGGTCGATGCCGGACGTCATGCAGGGCATGGTCCTGAGCTCCATGCAGCACTTCAGCGAGGCCTTCCACCAGGTCCTGGGGGAGAAACACAAGCGGGGCCACCTCCCCGAGCCCGAGGGGCACAGGGACACTTGCGACGAAGACTCGGTGGCCGGCGAGTCCGACCGCATCGACGAAGGGGCGGTCAACGGCCGGGGCTGCTCCCCGGGGGAGTCCGCCTCGGGAGGGCTGTCCAAAAAGCTGCTGCTGGGTAGCCCCAGCTCCCTGAGCCCCTTCTCCAAACGCATCAAGCTGGAGAAGGAGTTCGACCTGCCGCCCGCCGCCATGCCCAACACCGAGAACGTTTATTCCCAGTGGCTTGCCGGCTACGCCGCCTCCCGGCAGCTGAAGGACCCGTTCCTCAGCTTCGGCGACTCCCGACAATCGCCCTTCGCCTCCTCCTCCGAGCACTCCTCGGAGAACGGCAGCCTGCGCTTCTCCACGCCGCCGGGCGAGCTGGACGGAGGGATCTCAGGCCGCAGCGGCACGGGAAGCGGAGGGAGCACCCCCCATATTAGTGGCCCGGGCCCTGGCAGGCCCAGCTCAAAAGAGGGCAGACGCAGCGACACTTGTGAGTACTGTGGGAAGGTCTTCAAGAACTGTAGTAATCTCACCGTCCACAGACGGAGCCACACGGGCGAGAGGCCGTATAAGTGTGAGCTTTGCAACTACGCCTGCGCCCAGAGTAGCAAACTCACCCGGCACATGAAAACACACGGGCAGGTGGGAAAGGACGTTTACAAATGCGAGATTTGTAAGATGCCTTTTAGCGTGTACAGTACCCTGGAGAAACACATGAAAAAATGGCACAGTGATCGAGTCTTGAATAACGAGATAAAAACTGAATAGAGGTATATTCGTACCCCCCCACCGACCCCCCATCCACCCCCATCCCTTCCCCGTCCCACGTCCCACGTCCCCGTAGAGGTTTTCTAGTCCCTTGTGATGGAAATCATGGAAGCTGAGGATACTTGGAAAGTGCTTGTCACCAGCACACCCTGTTTATTTTCTTTTTGTTCTCACCGTTTGAATGCATGATCTGTATCGGGGCAATACTATTGCATTTTACGCAAACTTTGAGCCTTTCTCTTGTGCAATAATTTACATGTTGTGTATGTTGGGGTTTTTTCGTTTTGTTTTGGTTTTTTCGTTCTTTTTTTTTTTTTTTTTTTTAATTTTTGGATTAGACAGCATGTATGGTATGTTATGGCTGTTTTTAAATTGTCCCTGATTAGTTGCTGAGCAAACACGTCGCTGTTTCCAGTTCCGTTCGGAAAAAAAAAAAAAAAAAAAGAAAAAAAAGGAGGAAAAAAGAGGAGGAAAAAAAAAAGAAAAAGAGAAAAGCGAAACAAAACCAAACCCGAGAGCAAACAAAACCCACCATGCTGCATACATCCTGTAATACATATCATGTACAGTTTTGTTTTTGTGACGTGCGAAGGAAAACACGCTTTGGGTAACCCTCTCCGGACAGGACCGATAGCACTGAAGAAGCGTTGCGTTAGCTAGATTGCTGTCTTAAAAGAATAAACCCACCGATTGGAGAAAGAGTACCCATTAGGGATTAGAAAAAAACCAGAAAAAAGGCCTTTAATTGGGAAGTAACCGACCGCCACCCATCAGAAAGAGGTAGATTTCTCTTAGCATTTGGTTTAAACCACACAAAAATAATCTGAGTGCCTTGGACCTGTGGCGGCCGATGCCGGTGGCTCCTTCCTGCTCGTCTCCACGTCGGTCGCGGTGGGATCCTCTCCCGCCAGCCCGTCCCGGGTCTCTTCCAACGCCGGCTACCTAAGAACGAAGAGGAAAGAGAAAAAACTTAAAGAAGAGACAGAAATGACCCCGCTCAGTCCTAGTTAATCATCATTCTCCCCTGCCCTTTATTTTTTTTTGTTTAAAACCGAACTGATCATACCAGTCTAAAAACCCACTTTGCTCCTGGAGAGAGCTTAAAACAATATAAGACCTTTCCCCAAAAAAACTTTTATTTTTCCCCCCTATCGATGATTAAATAGAATGTGAAACGCGCGGAGGCCCTTCAACGCCAGTAAATACACAAGTAAGGAAATCTGTTTTATGAAGATATTTACTTTTAATAATATCTTTTATTGATTCTGGCACCAAAACAAATAAATCTGGAGCCACTTGGTTGTCAAGCTGACAATCAAATTATAAACTTTAAGACCTCGTGTATACCGTATAAAAAATAAAATAAAAAAAAGACTGGCAATAATATTTTACAGAGTGTAACGGATAGAGGAGAGAAAAAAATGTGATTTATTAGCACAATGTGGTACTGTTTGCCATTTAAAACTA